>NC_052624.1:1934142-2588713 GCF_016161935.1 Mauremys reevesii | reverse complement strand
CTGTTTGTGTTTGTTTCCAGGTTGAACATTGAATTCTCTAAAAGTGTTGGACAACTTTTATGATTTTACTATGACTTATGGAGTCATGTGTGAACATCTGACTCAGTTTCTATATTGTCCTAGCTCATAGTTGGAGAGAAAAGCTTGAAAATGTGAGGAGATCGCATTCAGCAGTGTCTAAACCAGACGCACCAAAATAAACCCCAAATTTCTTAGTTGTAAAATCCTGAGATTCTAAGTCAATCTTGTGGGGTTTCTGTCTACTCAGGCTTTTGAATGGTTAGGCTTTGGTGATACCTGCAACGGTCTCCCGCCTCGGAGGGGAGGTGTAAAATGGTGTCAGCTGAGGTCACCTCACCCCAGCACTCCCCTGGACTCAGATGTGTGCAGGGAGGAGACACACTCCCTCCTCTGGGGGTAGAGGGGCACTGATCCAGGTGGTGCCTGCCCTCCCTTTGCCACGTGGCCTTGGGGAATACAGAGGGAGAGTTGCCAGCCAGACTCTAGCTGGTAGGAACTGGAGCATCCGAAGCAGGGAGCTCTGGACATTCCCAACTACAAATATTTCTCCGATTTGCTGCCCTTATTGAGTGGGATTGCTTTGCTTCCAGTTCCTCCCCTGTCCTTCCTCATGGTCTCTTCAGCACCGGTTTTGATACCTGCCCCTTCTACCCTCTCCCCTCCCCTCACCCTCACCCCTTCCCCTTCACACCTCAGCTGCCCTCCTAGATTAACCTCCCCAGAAAAGCATGCTCTTTGTTCACGGCTGGTGTGTAAGACCTTCCTCACCCTCTGTCTGTACTGGGTCTGGCCTAGACAATATTGTCTCATTGTCTCGCCCTGCCTCAAGGTTCATCTGTCTGTAATTCACCTATTGTCTCTTGTCTTAGACTCAGACTGCCAGCCTTGGGGGGCAGAGACTGTCTTTCTGTTCTGTTTCTATAGCACCAAGCACAGCAGGACCTGGGCCAGGGACTGGAGCTTGTAGGTGCTATAAGCTGTGGGGCTTATCAGTTGGAAGTGATGGAGGAGAGAGACCTGGGTGTGTGGGTCAATCACAGGATGACAATGAACCACCAATGTGACGTGGCTGTGAATAAGGCAAATGCGACACTCGGATGTACTAGGTGAGCCATTTCCAGTGGAGATGGAGAAGTGCCAATACCATTGTGGCAGCCACTGGTGAAACCTTATTTGGAATACTGGGTACACTCTGGTCACCCATGTTCAAGAAAGATAAATTCAGTCTGAAACAGTGCTCAGAGAAGGGCTGCATAGGTGGATCAGGGGAATGGAGAACTAGCTTATGAGAGGAGACTGGTGAGCTGATGAGCTTGTTTAGCCTAGAAAAAGAAGACTGAGAGAGGGTTCTACTTACTCTATAAATACATCAGGAGTAAACACCATTTGTGGAGGGGAAGGGTTAGTTAAGGTAAGGACAATGTCGGCACAAGAACAGAGAGGTATAAAGTGGCTGTGAACATATTCAGATGGAAGTTAGAAGGTTTCTGACCATCAGAGTGTGAGCTCCCAGAACAAATTCCTCCCAATGGAGTTGTGGAGGCAAACAATTAGATTTGAGAGAGAGAGCAGGACAACTTTTATGGGTGGGGTTGTGCAAAGGGGCAGCTTGTGACAGTGGGGAGCAGAGCTTCAGCAGCCCCAAGTGCAGTCCCTTCCAGTTTATCTCAGTAGCACAGGATGGCCACAAGCTAGAGATGGGTCACCTGACAGGATGGGCCAGGGCTTTGAGGTGGCACAGCATACTTCTCTCTCGGGTGTTCAGCTGGCTGGTTCTTGCTCACAGGCTCAGAGAGTCTAACTGGATGGCCATACATGTAAGTTAGGGATGAATTTTCCCCAGGACAGAGATTTTTCTTCTCGCAGAGGGACCTTGGGGGTTTTGTGCCCTCCTCTGCCCAAGGGCATACTAGGTCAGGTATGGCCTCACATAAAACATCTTCCTATCAACACAGTCTGTCACACTCGTCCTGTAGTGACCACAGCAGCTTCCATGCTGATTGACCCACCCCATGCTTGAACTGCCCATCTCTAAGCTTCTCAGTTCCTTGTTCAGCCTGCAAGCTGCAGTGGTGGATTACGCTTTGTGGGACTCCCAGCCAGAGCAAGTAAATTTCTCCCCACCCCTTCCAGGGCTCCCATTGAATAGTGGCTGGCAATCCTCCACTACCTGCAATTCTCATTCAACTCTTACCACTCATCAAACAGCCATATACTTTGTCTTATTCTCACTCAAGCACTGCATCTGTGTCCGCATCTTTCCCTCACTGAATTCCCCCATTCTCGCCAGCCTCTCATCTGGAATTTCAGTGGCTACCCATCTTCTCCCTCAAGCATCACCACACCAGTCCTTCCGGCGACTTCCAGTCCATCAGTGCCAATGGTTTCCTCATCGGCTCTCGCCCTCCTTCCTGCATCCTCCTCCTCCCTTTCACCCATTGATAGGGTGGTGTTGGCTCTTCCATACTTCACTCTCCTCCCACACTTGACTCCTTTTTGTCCCAGATTGCAAGATCTCACCAAGCAAATCCCCAAGTCCTTGCTCACCCTCACATCTCACTTCCTCTGCTCCTGCTCTCACGCTGCAGAGCAGCTCTGGTGGAAACCGACCAGGCCAACTTCCTCACTACAAATGGGTTTTCTCTTCATTCAGTCCTCTGCTGTCTTCCTAGCTGAAACACTCTACTTCTCCTTCCGGTTGATTCAACAACCTGGCATCCCAACTACCTATTTGTCACACCTGTGATTCACTCTCCACTCCTGCCTATGCGCAAACATGGCTTAGAATCTGTAGTTTGCAGATGAGTCACAAATCACCTCAGATGAACACCTGTGACCCTCCCTCCAATCCTGCATCCCATCATATCTTTCTGACATCTCTTTTGGTGGATGGCCAGCTCAACATGGCCAAAACTGAATGTTTGAACAGCTATTCCCCATATCTCAAGCATCCTCATCTCCCAGTTTCTCAGTCACCATGGATAAAACCACCATTCTCCCAAATTGCTCAGGCCCATGGTCTGATGTCATCCTTTGACTTCAATTCTCCCTCTCTAGACCAGTGGTTTTCAACCTGTGGTCCATGGACTCCCGGTGGTCTGCAAGACTATGCTCCATGGATTTCAAAAGGTCCGCTCCTCCATTTGAAATTTTTTTAGGTGTCCACAAATGAAAAAAAGTCTGAAAACCGCTGCTCTGGGATCCACATATCCAGGCCATGTCCAAATCTGATACTGTTTCTACATATATACATTTCCTGCAAACGGAGCTTCCTCTATATCTGTCCAAACTTCTAAGGCATTTGTTCAGGCCTCATCATCTCATATGTCTTGACTACTTGGAGCCTTCTTTCAAGTCCTTTTGGAATTTAGCTGCATTGCCCCCAGCGAAGTTAAAATTCATGAGGTTAAGTCCATTAATGGCTATTGGCCAGGATGGGTAAGGGGAATGGTGCTCCTAGCCCTGCTCTTGTCGTCAGAGGGGTGGAGCTGGATGGCAGGGGGGAGGATCACTTGATCATTGCCTGCTGTTAGATTCACTCACTCTGGGGCACCTGCCATTGGCCACTTGTCGGTAGATGAGGATAGTGGGCTGATGGCGACCTTTGGTATCACCCAGCATGGCTGCTCTTATGTTCTTAAGAAGTTCATTCAAAACACTGTTATTAAGATAATCTTTCTATCTCATCACTTTTACTACACTTTTCATCTATCCACTGGCTCACTCCACCACTCAATGCAGCAAACACAAATTCATTGCCCTTAATTCCTGGCAACACAATTATAAAACCCATCCTACCTATAAAACTACTGTTAGCTTCTGTTGAAATCCAATCTTCACTCTGCTACTGGTGGCAGACTTTGACTGCATGTGTCTCTGCTTCTCCCACAAGCCACTCCTTCTACTTTTTCCTCCTATACTGCCTCTAGGCATGGGGAAATCTCCCAAACTGCTGAAAACCTACTTTGTAGTGTAGTCCTTTGTCTGTGTCAGAGGAAGACTAGGGAATTGGAAAATACTGCAGGCATTCTGAAACATAAATAGTAAAGTAAAAACCAATTATAGATTCTTTCCATGTGTATCTTTCACATTACAGCCAAAATGAAGGAAAGGAGCTATGCAATTTTGATAGTACCTTCCCTCACACTTCCAATATTACTGAAAAGTGTGAAATAATCAGACAACTCACATGTGCTCTCAGGCTTGAACTTCACTCTTAATTACGCTTCTTTTTTTGGTAGTGGAATTTCCTTAGCTTCCTTTTTAAATATGGGCTGAAGCACTCACAGAGGTCTTTTTCTCTTGGGGAAGAAGACACTGGTGGTCATGGACCCATCTCCCATTGGTATGGGAGTCCTGTTTATCATAGACTCGTAAGATTTCAAGAGGTCATCTAATCCAGTCCCCTGCATTCATGGCAGGATCTAAGTATTATCTAGACCAGTGGACTATGGTACTCAAGCCAGAGTCTAAGATGAAGAAGGAAACATTATGATAACTTCTAATCTAGACCTTCCATATCAACATAGAAATATAGAACCTCCCCAAAATAATTCCTGGGTTGAACTTAGAGCATGTCTTATAAAAAACACCCAACTTGATTTCAAGATTGCTTTTGCACATTTTTACCACACTTTACCACATTTAGCAAATTGTACTCTATAATCAATTACTTCCTCACTGTTAAAAATTCATGCCTTATTTCCAGTCTGAATCTTGTCTAGCTTCAACTTTCAGGCATTGGTCATTTTATACCTTTCTGTTAGATTGAAGAGTCCATTATTAAATATTTGTTCCCTCAAGTGTCAGTACTTCTATAGACTGTACTTGTTGTCTCCTTAATCTTCTCTGTGTTAAGCTAAATTGATTGAGCTCCTCTGAGTCTGTCACTACAGGGCATGTTTTCTAATTCTTTTAATCATTCCTCATGGCCTCTTCTCTGAATCCTCCCAATTTATCAAAATCTTCTTTTAACTGTGGACAAATAGAAATGGATAATCGTATTCCAGCAGTGGTTGCACTGAAGTGCCAAACACTACAGAGATGAAACAATCTCTACTCCTACTTGAGATTCCCTGTTTATGCATCCTAGCATCGCAATACACTTTTGGCCAGCCTGTATCATGCTGAGAGCTCATGTTCAGTTAATTATCCACCAACACTCCTGCAAGTCTTTTCAGAGTCACTGCTTCCAGGATAGAATCCCCCAGCCTGTAAGCCTGGCCTATCTTCTTGGTTCCCAGATGAATACATTTCTATTTGGCTGTATTAAAATGTATGTTGTTTGTTTGCACCCAGTTTACCAAGTGACCTAGTTCGCTCTCTATCAGTGGCTTGTCACTCTTCATCATTATGAATGTGTGATGTGTGTGCAACAGCAGAGGAACGAGAGCAAGGAGTGAAACTTTTTACATCCTAATGGCTTTACAGTGCTAATCTTAATGGGCTAAAGAGGAGGCTGATCCTGAAATGATGATGGTGGTGATGGAGGGGTACTTGTTTTGGGAGGGGTGGAGCTGGAGAGCACAGACAAGTCCTCTCATTCACGTAGTTACTGCAGCCATCATAGAACAAAAGTGTCTGGATTGGGTGACAGAGACCATGTCTGAGCTTTCTTTCTCTCCTGGCCCTAATATTAATATTTGCAGATGCCAAACATTTCAAAGCGTGACCATTATCCCCTTGACTACAAAAACCAAATGTATGGGAGAAGGAGGAGCACTGAGCAATCACATAGCAACTATGGCCTACAGTAGCAGATATGTGGGAGGCTGACTTAAGTAAACTGCAAAGAGTAAACACTGGCTGGCAAGCCGCAGCAGAAGGCACATAACAGGAAGCCCCATAACCACAGCTTGCAGGTGAAATGGCTCAAATGCTCAAGTCTGCTCTAGTAAGGGCTGGAAGACACAAGCAGGGAAAGTCCTGTGACGCAAGCACTCCTGGCTACAAAAGATCAAACCCAAGTACTCAAAAACAATCCCATAAGGCAAAAGGTCATGACTGGAATAAACAGTAAACAGGGGCGGAGGAATTAGAGGGGCGCTTACTGGGTCAAGGCCGAGAGCAGTAAATGCCCACCTGGGAAGGGAGAGGGCCACGCTTACAATAAAGGAGGTGCAAACAGATGCTCTGGGCTCACTCCTCGGGATGTGGGGGAGGTAAACGAGCAGTACAGCTATAAGCTTTCTGGAGGGCGTAGCCGCTGAGCTTCTGCTACAACAAACGCCACCCATAACCGAAGACTCCAGTCTCCAGGTGTTCCTGTGAGTAATATTGGTCATGCCTGAAATGTGTCAGGACTCCCAACAGGATAGATCACTGGACTGGCACTGTTCCCAACTCTGCCACTGGTTCTGCTGGATGGCAAGTCATTTTGCCGCTCCGTGCCTCAGTTTCCCTTCTGTAAAATGGGGATAATGATTTAAAGTTTGTTGAAATCTGCTGATGAAAAGCAGTATGTAAAATCTAGGTGCTTTAGTTACACTTCTGGGGATAGCTTATATCAGCTACAAATCTATGTGAGAGCTACAACTGCCTGAATAGCCACTAACTCCTAACTTTTGTCTTCCTTTTAAAAAAACTAGAAATTCACTGACAAAAACCTTTTAAAGTATTTCCTACCCTTCCAAAATGCAGTGTACAGCAAATCTCAAACCTCTGAAAACCAGGAAATACAGATTTAAGATACAGCCCACACAACTTGAACCCTGCCATGTTTGAGCGATGACCCAACATGCTCATAGCTCACATACTACCTGCTGTCTTGCAAATGGTGCATCTCACTCAGGTTAGGGCTCTTGACAGCTGTAGCACAGACAAAGCCTTCTCTTTGCTAAGGCAAAACTTGTCTTTAGATGAGCTGTGCTGACCAGGAGCTACCTGTGTCCATTCTACATCAAACTCTTAGCTTGTTCCCCACCAACGATCCCACACGTGTTACATTTTAAACAATTATCCCCATTTACAGCCCCTTCCTCGTTACTTACAGGATTCCACCCACTACTGTACTTTCATTTACCCTTCCTTAAACCCACAGATTACTCTCATATCCCACCTCACTGTTGACAGTCTCCATGCACCACCACTGGCACGACTGACACAACCTACACAACCCAATGCTGAAATGATGCATACTGGAGTCCTCAAAGGTGCACATGTTCCCCTTGTCTTTGATCATGCACCTGGGGGGCTCAGACCAGATTTCTTCATATTACAGTCACTGCTCTTTGATGATTCTCACACTAATCCCCAGATTTCCTCGTATCACAGTCATGTCTCTACCAAGCTGCTCCAATTAATCCCTCCACCACTCAGTACAGCTACACCTAACACAGTCAATGCAGCTGGGGTGCATGCTGATAATTCCCAGTGGCTATTGCTGCTTCAAGGCAGGTAGAGTTAAGTTGTATAGGCGTGTACATATCAGTAAGGTCATTCCAACTTTCATATTACATTTCTATTACATTATCATCTGAATTATTTTAAACTTGTTTTAATTCATTATTTCAATGTTTTTAAATCAAATATTTCATTTACAAAACATTGAAATAATATTTCAGAATATTTCCTTTCACAACATTTTTGAGATTTGAAAACTTTGCCCTGAATTAGGCAAATGTCTCAGTCTGGATTGGGGGGCGGGGGCCAGTAGTCAAAATCAGGTCCAAATTTTCTTCACAATTTTTAGTAAAGTGTCTTCAAAATGTGTCTTTCACATTTCTCTTCTTTTGCATTTAATTTTGGCCATAATCTTTTCCAGTTTAAAGGCAGAGGGCGACTTCATATTTGACAAAAAGGTATTCAGAGATGGTTGCTGATGTTTCTCTTATATCTGAATATCTGTAGTCGTTCTTCTGTGGAAAGGTTCTTCTAGGTTTTAAATATAATTGTTTTCAACAGATATTTCAAGTAAAATGGAAAGCTGGATACGGAAAGAACAAACTGATGGTAAGGAAATAACAATCAGGCCTCTATCCTCTCCCTTCTTTGCCCTTAATTAATATAAATATAAATATTTAAAGGTTTACTGTCTGCAGGTGAGCTCATTCCCCTTTGAGATTAATAATCTGATCTGAGTGTTGATGCAAATATCCGAAATAAGGGTAGAACCCCTAGGAACAAGGTCAGCAGTGTAGCAGGGGCTCGTGACAAAAGGATTTAAAACGGGATTTTATAGTTGGGGACTTTCTTATAATGAGTATAAAGGCTGAAGAGCCAAGGACAGTGCATGCACTGAAAGCCACTCTCCTAACCCAGACTGTCAGTGCACCACATTCTGACCTGCCAGAACACTGCTGTTCCAATCCTGTCTCCCTCAAGTGTAGAGCTGGCCCAGACTGCCTGGTCTTCTGGGATGTGGACCAATGTCCACTAGTGACTCTGATGAGGCCAGTAAACCACTGATCACTAGACCTGAAGTTAAACTCTCAGAGGTGAGAAGTTAGTGCCTAAGATCCTGATCCAACTCTTAGTAAGTCAGCGGAAAGATTCCCAGTGTGGAGTGACTTGAATGAGCTGGATCAGGCCCTAAATCACTGTGCCATTCAAATCCAAAGTGCAAATGTTTAATCTCTGCACATTCAAATGTCTATAGCTGTATAGGCAGAAATCCTCAAACCAACCCATCTCTACTTGGTTTTCTTTGTAATGTCATGAATATCTCACACATGTTCCCAACAGCCCCAGGGGACTTGGCCGCTACACTGGGGAATCAGAACTGAGAATCATCCTTGTAGGTAAAACCGGGCTGGGAAAAGTGCAACAGGAAACACCATCCTGGCAAGAAAGTGTTGAGTCCAAACTCTCAGCAAAGTCTGTAACTGCAAAATGCAGTAAGGAGACAAGCATCTGGAATGAGAGGAGATGTGATGGTGGTTGATACTCCTGGCATTTTGACACACATGTACCAGTGGATGAAACTTGTCGGAGATCAGTCGCTGTATTGTAGCCTCCTCCCAGGGCCCCATGCTATCATTCTAGTGGTGCCACTGAGCCGTTACACTGCGGAGGAAAAAAAAGCAGTCAAACGAATACAAGATATTTTTGGAGCTGAGTCCATGAGGTACATGATCCTGTTATTCACTCGGAAAGACGATTTAGAGGATACCGAATTAGAAGATTTCATAAAAGGCTCTGATGCCCAAGGCCTTCGTGAGCTGGTAGGAAAATTTGGAAAACGATATTGTGCTTTCAACAGCAGAGCAACTGGAGAAGAACGGGATGCCCAGGTGAATGAGCTGCTGGGGATGGTAGATTAGATTGTGCAGGAGAACAGAGGCACATGTTACACGAATGAGATGTATAACTATGCTGAGAAAAAGCTTCAAGAGAAAACAGAGGAGCTGAAGAAATACTATGCAGAGCAGTTGGAAAGAGAGAGAGAAAATAAAACGTGATTATGAGGAGCAAATAAAACAACTCAAGGAAGAATTAAAAAGAAGGGATGAAGCACAAAATCCTCCTTATCAAGATGAAAAGGAGAAGATAATGTGGCACAAAGAAGTAGCAGAAAAGGAGATGGTTTTGCAACAACAAAAATTGAGACTTTTAGGAGAAAAAGAGAGAGATTATGCTAAAAACAAGCAGGAGCCAGGAAGAAGCTGAAAGTGATATAATATGGGAAATGATTTTGGGTGCTTTTACACTTGCTTTTGAAGTAATTAAGGGTTGGTTTAATGATGACTGAGCTACATTTAACTTCTCAAGCCTGTTATATAAAAGTCGCAAATGAAGTTTCACTGCTTGTTAAACCTACGGACCCCAACGTTCCGCATTTTAAGACCAAATTAATCCCTGGTGTAGCTCCACTGAAGCCAGTAGAGCTACACAAGGAATTCAGTGGTCCCTTAATTGCTAAAATACTTCCCACTTGTGCTAGTGAATCTGTTGCATGCTTTGATAATCTATTCCAAGGGCTAATTGCTATCACTGTTATAATGCATGAATTCAATGTGTGCAATATAATTACATGACTTAGTATAAACATAAACAATATACATAAAAGATAAAGGCATATATATTGCCATGCATCTGCTATGCAGCTATGCACTGCTGGGCCTGCTCCAGGAACACTTCAGGAAGCTAATAAAGAAATATTTGACTTATGTTCTTATGACTTGTAGATTCCTTGGTAGATAAACAGAAAATTTGGGAAATAGAAACAGGAGACCCGATCTGAGAATCATACAGGTGAAGAACAGCATGGAAAGGAATTACCACCCTGTTTTTGTACATTAGTTTCTAATCACGAAGGAGAAAGAGGAAGAGGTATTTGAATAGAAAGGAAAAGACACTGTGAGTTTAGTTATAACCTTTACAAGATTCCAAGAATGAGAATTTGTGCTGGGAAAAACTATAAACATGTAAACCACTATTCCAAGGTGAGCAAATATTTGCTTGACCAGAACCTAATGCAAGTCCCGCGTGGAATAAATATAGGCGCCTGCTTACCAGAAAGGGACTTAATCCAAGTGTGTGGTACATCCTTAGTATGATGGGAGAAAGAGTTTCTTCCTACTCCACATGACCTGAAGGAGCTTTTTGGCAGCCCATCCAGCATGAGAGGCTCAGAATGAGGCTATGTCTATATTATGAGCTGGGGTGTGATTCCCAGCTTGTGTAGACATACTCATGCTAGCTCCTTCAGCTAGCACACTAAAAATAGTACTGTAGCCATGACAGCAGGAGCAGTGGCATACGCTAGCCTCACTGAGTATAAACCTCCTGAACCCTGAGGGGCAGAGTGCACGCAGGGTGGCTAGACTGTGCCACCGCTGCCCATGCAATCGTGACTATTTTTAGCACACTAGCTGCATGCGAGATAATATGAGTCTGACTGTGCAAACTGGGAATCACACCCCTAGCTCCACAGGGTAGACATAGCCTGTCATAAACAGATAGTTAAGGGTTAATGTCTCTTTTACCTGTAAAAGCAGCAAAGAATCCTGTGGCACCTTATAGACTTACAGACGTGTTGCAGCATGAGCTTTAGTGGGTGAATCCGGCGGGTGGGTATTCACCCACGAAAGCTCATGCTGCAAACGTCTGTAAGTCTATAAGGTGCCACAGGATCTTTGCTGCTTTTACAGAACCAGACTAACATGGCTACCCCTCTGATACTTTTACCTGTAAAGGGTTAAGAAGCTCAGTAAACCTGGCTCACACCTGACCAGAGGACCAATGAAGGGACAAGATACTTTCAAATCTTGGTGGAGGGAAGTCTTTTGTTTGTGCTCTTTGTTTGGGTGTTGTTCGCTCTTGGGACTAAGAAGGCCCAGACATCAGTCCAGGCTCTCCAAATCTCTCTGCATCAGTCTTTCATGTTTTAAACTTGTAAGTAATAACCAGGCAAGGTGTGTTAGTCTTATTTTGTTTTCTGAACTTAAATGTTCCTTTTTGCTGGGAGGATTTTACCTCTGTTTGCTGTTACTGTGAACCTAAGGCTAGAGGGGGTGCCCCTGGGCTATATAAATCTGGTTACCCTGTAAAGTATTTTCCATCCTGATTTTAGAGATAATTTTTACCTTTCTTTCTTTAATTAAAAGCTTTCTTTTTAAGAACCTGATTGATTTTTTTTTCTTTCTTGTTTTAAGATCCCAGGGAATTGGATCTGGACTCACCAGGAGTTGGTGGGGGAAAGTAGCGGGGGAATGGTTAATTTCTCCTTGTGTTAAGATCCAAGGGGTTGGATCGATATCACCAGGGACTGGGTGGAAAAGCCTCAAGGCTATCCAGGAGGAAAGTTTTGGGGGACAGGAATGTGCCAGACACTGGAATTCTGGCTGGTGGCAGTGTTACCAGATCTAAGCTTGTAATTAAGCTTAGAAGTGTCCATGCAGGTCCCCACAACTGTACCCTAAAGTTCAGAGTGGGGGGAGGAACCTTGACATAGCCCAAGACTCCCTCTCCAGTGTTGGGCCCAGGGGGAAGGCAGAGCACAGTATGTGAACTCCCCTTACATACATTCCTTTAGACAATAGTGTTTTCCCTCACTATTATTATAGGTGGTGGTTGACTCCAATTTGCATAATGTATTTATATGGAAATACTTGACAAGGTCTTGTTAGTTTGTTTTTTAAAGCAGAAGAAATGGAAAGCTGTTACTCTTTTCTGCAGTGAAGTGCTCAATAGTATAGAATTGAATCATTTAATTCAGAGCAAATTTAATTCATTTCTAGATTTTGTTCCCTTTTTTAAAAATGCCTGTGAAAATCGTATTGTAGGTTTCATGTTTTTGTCTTGCCATAACTCCAGATCGAAGTTGCTCACTCTAGATGTTAAAGGTATTTTTTCCATTGTTAGTACTGCAAACCCAACCTAGGATCTGGAAGTTAAATCTGATTCTTTCTGATATATCTTTCACCAGTCAATTAAGGGGTTAGATAAGAATTCAGTTGTATTACTTACTATTGCAAACTTGGGCTAGCTAGGAGTGCCAAGGGTTTGGTTAGCTTAGTATGTGACATCTGTGTGCATTCTATGCAAGGTTTTATGGTGAGGTTTGTGAATAATAGACATCTAGAACTGAGGTGCAGAAATAATTGCTTTTGATTTTATTTTTATTTTTCATGCTGTTTTTCCTTTGCCAAAGCATGTACCATCCTAGAGAGCATGTTTTTGTACTTATGAAATGTGTTTACTGCCACCTGTTACCAAAAAGTCAAGATGTACAAAAATTTGGTTGTGTATACAGACTGATTCTAGTGATACATTGGCTGGCTGGGCTCTAGATGCAAATGGTGATATAGATGGTGCCTGATGCTTTCATACTTTGCTGATAACAATAAATATTTTGCTATTATTAAAATCATGTCTGGGTTTGCTGATGTTAAAACTGTCTCCAAAGATTAAGTGTCAGGTATTCGCTAGATCTTTCGCATGAAGGGTCTAGGGCATGAAGAGAGGGATGGTGCGAGGAGTCTTAACTACCCCCTCATCTGCTGTTCAGGCCCAGGCACAACTGCAGTCCCTTTACTTGGGAAGCACAGACACTTCTTTCTAGAGCCACTCAGTCACTACAAAGTGGGCAGAGAGAAGGGATGGCCTAGCCCCATACACCTCCTCACCACCCAACTAACTAACTGGGTATACAAGGGATTAGCATCCGAACAGATGGTGCAGTGTGTGCATTCCCCCTGCACTAAAGAGTGGGAGGAACAATCCCTCCCGGAGTCCTTCCTGCAGCCAGGTGGCTCAGCATCATTATCCTGGTAAATGTCAAAGCGACCGTTGGGTGAGATAAGAGATTGATGCATGGGTGGGTAAGAAACTGGGAGAGAGGGGAGAAGGTTGTGCTGAAAGGTGAACTGTTGGACTGGAAGGAGGTCACTAGTGGAGTTCCTCAAGGATCGGTCTTGGGACAAATCAGTCAATGTTTTTATTAATGAGCTTAGCACAAAAAGTAGGAGTGTGCTAATGTAATTTGCTGATGATACAAAGTTGGGGTGCATTGTCAATGCAGAGCAGGATGAGAATATTATACAGGAAGGCCTGGATGACCTTGAAGACTGGAGTGACAGAAATTGTATATTACAAAGTGCAAAGTTATACATTAATGGTCTACTAATAAGAGTTTCTGCAACGAGCTGGGGACTCATCAGTTGGAAGTGACAGAGGAGGAGAGACACTGGGTGTGTTAGTTGATCCAAGGTTGACTACGAGCCAGCAAGCGAAGTGGCTGTGAAAGAGGCAAACGCAATCCTAGGGTGCATTCCGACTGACAGAAACCTTGGGGGTTTTTCTGCCTTCCTCTGCAGCATGTGGGAACAGGTCACTTGGAAGGATTATCTGGGTACATTTCTCCTATCCAGTCCCACCCCTACTGTACAGCTACTTTGCTTGCAATAATTTCCTTGGTTGTGTGAGGAGACTTCACAGAGGGTGGATACTTGGCCCAAACTGCCACAGTTCTTCAGAACCACCCACATGACAACACAACCAGTAACCCCAGACACCCAGAGCCCTCACTGTAGCAGGCACATCTCATTCATCACCTGAACAACACACAACACAACACACTAATTCACCCAGTTCATCTATTTATGGTTTGTTAGAGATACCTGTCTGGGAGCCACCTGACACACAACACCAACCAACACACCCAATAACCCAAATACACAGCACCATAAAATCAGCACAGCCAATAACCTGAACTCACACTGCCCTAAAACCGGCATACCCAATAACCCCAAAACAGCACATCCAATAACCCCAAACACACGTCGGTACAAAACCAGCACACTCAATAACCTCCAACCAATAACCCCAAACACGCGTCATCTTAAAACCAGCACACCCACTGACCTTGAGTGTACATTGCCATAAAACCAGTACACCCAATTACCCCAAACACACATCGCCATAAAACCCGTACACCCAATAACCCCAAACACACACCACCTAAAACCAGCACACCCAATAACCCGAAGGATCATAAAAAACCACCTGGTGCTGAATTCTCCTCATATCGGAGCAGAGCCCAGTGTAGGGATGGGTTGTGGGCAGGGCAGATCAATGCACAGGCACTCTAGACATTTGCGATGAGGCCATTTTCTGTAACCGATATGGAGTTGCTCACAAACTGAGAGCATGTGATTTAGTGGAATGAGCAGTGTTGTGGCCTGGCACTCTCTGACATTTGTCCCTGCAGTCCCTGCCTCCTGACGAGGGGCAGGCAGGCCAAATTGGAACGAATGGTTTTGTGACCCTATGTGCCAGGTCGCAATGCCACTCACTCAAGGGAGTGATGTGCTTTCAGTTTGTTTGCAAACCTTCCCCAGTGGGTGAGTGGGCTGAGATAGTCCGCACAGCTGAGACGCACATTGCCATTCCTGGCAGAGCAAAGGAGAGAGGAGGGCACTGGGTAAAGAAATCACCTCCCATTTCCTAGTAAACAAAAAGATAAATACACACCAAAGGGGAGAGAAAAGACCAGCAAGTGGTGTTTGGGATTCAGCTGGAACTGGTGGAGGTGGTGATGGTATCTGGGTCCCTGGCTCTGGCCTGGGCTGGTCAGGACAACACTTAGGATCACAATCTGATGGTCTGGGGTCCGAGAGATGGTGGGGGTGGCCTCCATATGGGTGAAGCTCCTCTAGTTGCCAATTTTCTCCCAAAGTCTCTTTCTTTAAGGACCCCAAAGGGAGCAATGGATGGAACTGCCCGTCCCCTCATTACTTTGTCCACCAGTTAGGCCTAATTTCCAACACACCAATTTTAGTTTATTGATTTTCAGTCTTCTTTTCCCTTTGATTTCCAGGCATGATCTTTACACAGTCCTTGAATGATATCAGGAGGCTTTTTTGTTTGTTCCTATTCAGTCTCTGTCTTGCTTTTGCAACTTTTCTGTGAACATTTGGTTATTGCGACATTCTGTGACATTTCATTCACATCGCACAGCTGAGCTCACAATTAGGGCAAATTTGTCGGCCCAATGATCACATCAGGGCTGCTGCCTGAGCTCTGGTGGGGAGCACCTCCTATGTTGGGTGAATCCCCTGGAAGGGCTCTCATGAATCGGGCCCTGCAGTGCAAAGTCGAAGACTTTCCTGGGCACACATCCCGGGTGTTAATCCATTCTTTTGCAGCACAACAGATTGTTGTGGTTTTTCACAGTACAGCTCACTGGATCCTTCACTGTCCTGGCTGTGCCTGATGGACTCATTTCACCAGTTCTTGGTCTCTGCTCTTGGCTGCCCCTCCTTCCTTCCTCATGAGGCCGCTGATAACTGCATCTCGCGCCCAATGAGGACTCTGCTCAGTGACAATGTCCCAGCTGCAGAAGCTTCATATTAAATCCAAATATAATGAGAGCTAGTTAGTTAATCATAAAATCCCAGACCAAATCCCATGTGCTGTGTGACTTCTTCCTACAGGAACCCGTGGAAGTCTCTCAATCTGATAAAAACATGTCTGAAAATGGCCTGCTAAACCTCAAACTCCCAACCGTTTATGCTTCATACACCAGAGTCAAGATGACTTTGTAACCCCGGCCCTAATGTTTAGCCCCATTCTTTTATCAATAACTTGACAGCTTTCTGCCAAAACTCTGAGAGACCCTCCTTTACACACAGTAGAGCGACTCCTTCCTACATAACTTCCTACACATGGAACAGTCCCGGAGAACTAGGGACCGCAAGCTGAACTGAGGTAGGAAATCTGTAGTCTGTCAGGACACTTGTCCCTTGGAGTGTGTGTGTGTGTGTGGATGAGGGAGAGGGGATGTTTCAGGGGTGGAGTGACTGTTGTAAGGGAGATGACAAAAGATTTGGCAGAGGTGAGGCTGCTTTTCACTGAGGGTGGGAAGGTTTCAGCAGCAGAGGCCCGTCAGGGGGCCTGTCAGGTGCAGGCCTCGGGACCATTGGGCTGTGGTCAGGTTAAAGCTCCTGTTACGTGTGACAATGACTCTGAGCTAAAAGTCTTGCAGAACCCAAGTTAGAGCCGCCAAAGAGACAGGTCCTGAACTGACTAGAAAACAACCACACACTCCTGGCCTGGGCAGGAACGAAGGAGCTGGGCTCTCTCTCTCTCACACACACCACACACGCGCACACTCACACTACATGGTCTCTCTCTCTCACCCACACAAACACACACACACACACACACACACCCCCTACATGGTCTCTCTCTCTCTCTCTCTCTCTCTCACACACACACAAACACACACACACACGCCGCCTACATGGTCTCTCTCTCTCTCTCTCTCTCACACACACCACACACACACACACTCACACTATATGGTCTCTCTCTCTCTCTTTCACACTCACAAACACACACACACACACACACACACACCCTACATGGTCTCTCTCTCTCTCTCTCTCACACACACACAAACACACACACACGCCGCCTACATGGGCTCTCTCTATCTCACACACACCACACACACACACACTCACACTATATTGTGTCTCTCTCTCTTTCACACACACAAACACACACACATACACACCCTACATGGTCTCTCTCTCTCTCTCTCACACACACACAAACACACACACACACACACACCCTACATGGTCTCTCTCTCTCTCACACACACACAAACACACACACACACGCCGCCTACATGGTCTCTCTCTCTCTCTCTCACACACACCACACACACACACACTCACACTATATGGTCTCTCTCTCTCTCTTTCACACACACAACACACACACACACACACCCTACATGGTCTCTCTCTCTCTCTCTCTCTCACACACACACAAACACACACACACACACGCCGCCTACATGGGCTCTCTCTCTCTCTCTCACACACACCACACACACACACACTCACACTATATGGTCTCTCTCTCTCTCTTTCACACACACACACACACACACACCCTACATTGTCTCTCTCTCTCTCTCTCTCACCCACACACACACACACCCATCCCTCTCTCTCTCTCTCTCTCTCACACACACACACACACACACACACACCCTACATGGTCTCTCTCTCTCTCTCACACACACACACACACACACACACACACACACACACACACCCTACATGGTCTCTCTCTCTCTCTCACAAACACACACACACACCCTACATGGTCTCTCTCTCTCTCACACACAAACACAAACACACACACACACCCTACATGGTCTCTCTCTCTCTCTCTCTCTCACACACACACACAAACACACACACACACGCCGCCTACATGGGCTCTCTTTCTTTCTCACATATGCGTGCACCCCCCCCCACACACACACACACATGTTCTGCAAAATCTGCAGCTAGAGACAGGAAGGGAAAGAGAAACTAGTCTGAGTGTGGGAGACAGAGAGACCTGCAGCTGCTGCTCAGGAAGAGCCTGAACGAGAGAGGGAACAGAAACCTCAGCAGAGTGTGGCTGGTGACCACAGCCACCCAGAGACGTGTATGTGCATGAAACAGATACAAAAACAGGAAAGGAGCGAGAAAGTAGCACCGTGTAGTTAACCAGCACCCTTCAGTTAGCACATTGCAGCTATAGGGACAGGAAAGACCAGAATATTTAGCTACATTTAATTATGCACAAGATTCTTAAAGTGCCGTAGGATGCTTTTTAGCTGCCCCAGGAAACAAAAACATGCAAATGTATTTCATGTAGTACAATAATATCGTATAGGGCAGGGGTAGGCAAACTATGGCACGTGTGTCAAAGGCGGCACGTGAGCTGATTTTCAGGGGCACTCACACTGCCCAGGTCCTGGCCACCGGTCTGGAGTCTCTGCATTTTAATTTAATTTTAAATAAAGCTTCCTAAACATTTAAAAAACCTTATTTACTTTACATACAACAATAGTTTAGTTATATATTATAGACCGATAAAAAGAAACCATCTAAAAACATTAAAATGTATTACTGGCATGCAAAACTTGAGTAAATGCAGACTCAGCACACCACTTCTGAAAGGTTGCCAACCCCTGGTATAGGGTGTTGTTCATGCAGCCATCTCACAATATACCTATCTCCTAGAACTGGAAGGGACCCCAAAAGGTCATGGAGTCCAGCCCCCTGCCTTCACTAGCAGGACCAATTTTTGCCCCAGATCCCTAAGGGGCCCCCTCAAGGATTGAGCTCATAACCCAGGATTTAGCAGGCCAATGCTCAAGCCACTAAGCTATCCCTCCCTCCCAATATTACAGAGCAGTGACCCCTGACACCTAGATTTAAGTATTATACCTGCTTTGGGAAGTATCTGTGATGCAAGAGACTTCCCAGTGTGCATGAGCAATGAGTCTCTCCCCATTAACAGCTGAAATCACTGAGAGCTGTAATAAGTAGGGGGCCCTGAAGATATTGTGGTGTGGCAAATGGGATGGCTGGTGGAGTGATGTAGCCAGTAGGTAGAGGGGCAGCAACTGAATATACCTCTGAACTCTGGGTCTATACTATCCAAGGACAGCAGCTGTGAGTGAGGTGCAGGGAAAGGACAGGCATATTAGTGGGTCTTTTGGGTTGCTGGACTTCTTGGCTCATGATTTATGTTTATGAATCTGGTGTGTGGTGTTTCCCCAAAATAATGCCACATTGTTTCTCTCCATTTATTAAAAGGTTTTGCTACACTCAGACTCTGTGCTTGCAAGAGGGGGAAGTATTGCCTCTTAAAGGTGCCCGGGGGGTGGTGTGTAATTGTCCCAGGCCACTGGGTGGGGGCTCAAGCCGGTTTTGCATTGTGTTATTGAAACAGAACCCCTGGATACTGAACCCGGCCCTTGTTGTTGCCGACTCTGACAGGCAGAAGGGTTACATGTAGATAAAGTCAGATAGGTAGCAATGTGGGGAACTTACAGACACAGTTCTCAACCTCAAGCATCAAACACCAGGAGTCAGGCCCTAAAAATTATGAGATTTGTAAAGATGAAAACATTTTGGGTTCTTTTCATTTTCTTTCTGGGTTTAATTATTATTTATTATTTGTGTTATTGTAGCACCTTGGAGCCCCAACCATACCCCAAGATCCCTTGTTATAGGCACTATACAAACAGTACAAAATGGTGGTCCTTGCCCCAAAAAGCTTACACTATACGTATGAATTAAGAAACAATAGATGGGTACAAGCAGAGCAAGTCATGACAATAATGGCTAGCATGAAAGGCAGTGGTCTCTCCACACCAGCAGCCTCACCATTGTCAAATTTTTGTAGGCCACGTGGCAAAGAGATTTTTAAGGAGGGATTTGAAGGTGGATAATAAGGTAGGTTTGCAGGTGTTTTCAGGGAGCCCCTCCCAAATCTGAGGGGCAGCACTAGAGAAAGCACAAAGGGGTTTGTTTGAAAATCTAACAAGTGGACTATGGAGGCTGGTGTCATAACCCACTTTGGGGTGGGAGTTGACTTCTCAATAGTGAATGGGAGATGATAGGTGGGAGTGGATAGGTCATGAAGGGCCTTGAAAGTGAAGACAAGTAGCGTATGTCTGGTATGATAGACATGATAGACAGCTGCAGCAGCACAGCAGCCAGCAAACAGAGCTGTAAAGAGAGGAACATAAGATAAGAACATCAGAACGGCCGTACTGGGTCAGACCAAAGGTCCATCTAGCCCAGTATCTGTCTACCGACAGTGGCCAATGCCAGGTGCCCCAGAGGGAGTGAACCTAACAGGCAATGATCAAGTGATCTCTCTCCTGCCATCCATCTCCATCCTCTGACGAACAGAGGCTAGGGACACCATTCTTCGAGTGGGACTTCTATTGGAGGAGAAGATTTACAGGATTTAGGTGGGAAGCCTATGACAGATACAGAGCCAGCAGTTGTAGTGACCCAAGCAGTGGAAGACACAATGAAGATGACTGGATGTGGAAGCTGCAGCATGTACATGATCCTGGAGGCGGTACCTGAAAAGAGTTTTGTCTGCATGAAGTGTTGCTGATAGAGCTGATGGAAGAAAATATCCAAGGATTGGAGATGCAGGTGGAAACTCTGGTCGAGTTTAGAAGGGGGTTCGAGCGGGTGATGGAGCAAAGACATGAGGAGGCCGAAGAGAAAACCTGAGACTTGCAGATGGAGCGGGACCAAAGAACCCTGAGGGAGACTGCTGGTTGAGGTGGAAGCATGTGACTAAGAGAACCAGGCAGAGGAAAAGATGGGCCAGTGAAGGAGAACTGGAGCTCAGGAACAGGTTTGCAGAGTTGGAAAATGAAGAAGGGGCACAGCAGGTGGTTGCTGAAGGTGAGAGGGCAAGGAAAAAGAGAAGAGCAGCTAGTCCTATAAGGAGAGGGAAGAGTCAATCGAGATGACACCAAACATGAGCCCCAGGAGGATACGGGATGGGTTGCGGAGGATTGGCAGGGCGTACAGGAATCGAGAGGACTTGCAGCCAGAGGAACAAGGGATAGACTGGAGAATCGCACCATCACCAGGAAAAGGCAGGTCTATGTGATTGGGGACTCCTTACTGAGAAGAATAGACAGGCCTGTAACTAGAGCTGATCCAGAGAACAGAAGGGTGTGCTGTCTGCCGGGTGCTAAGATACGGGATGTGGACCTGAGGCTGAAGAGGATCCTAATGGGAGTGGGAAAGAATCCATTGATTGTCCTTCATGTGGGAATGAATGATATGGCTAGATTCTCGCTGGAACGTATCAAGGGAGACTATGCCAGGCTGGGAAAGATGCTTAAGGAAATCGAGGCTCAGGTGATCTTCAGTGGGATTCTGCCTGTTCCTGGAGAAGGGCAACAAAGGTGTGACAAGATTATGGCAATCAATGGATGGCTCAGGCAGTGGTGCTATAAGGAGGGCTCTGGGATGAATGGTCACTGGGAGGCATTCATGGAAGAGGACTCTTCTCTCGGGATGGACTTCACCTGAGTAGGGAGAGAAATAGACTTCTAGGATGGAGGCTGGCACAACTGATTAAGAGAGCTTAAAACTAGGAATTGGCGGGAGATGGTTGGGAGATATCCAGGTAACCTCCATGCCGGAGTTCAACATTGAGTGGGAAGAAAACGAAGCAAGAAAGGATACTGTCGTGGGTAGGAGAATGGACATACAGAGGAAGGATATTGTAGATACAATTCTAATAGGTGATACTGGCAGTAGAATGTCTGGGCCTAATCAGGTAAAGATTGTGAGTGAAGCCAAACAACAAGAATTAAGATGTTTGTACACCAATGCGAGGAGACTAGGTAACAAAATGGAGGAACTAAAGTTACTGGTGCAGGAAGTGGAACTGGATATTATAGGGATAACAGAAACATGGTGGAATAGTAGTCATGACTGGAGTATAGGTATTGAAGGGTATGTGCTGTTTAAGAAAGACAGAAATAAAGGCAAAGGCGGTGGAGTAGCATTGTATATCAATGATGAGGTAGACTGTAAAGAAATAGGATAGGGATAGGATACAGAGGGACCTAGACAAATTAGAGGATTGGGCCAAAAGAAACCTGATGAGGTTCAATAAGGACAAGTGCAGAGTCCTGCTCTTAGGACGGAAGAATCCCATGCACTGCTACAGACTAGGGACCGAATGGCTATGCAGCAGTTCTGCAGAAAAGGACCTAGGGGTTACAGTGGATGAGAAGCTGGATATGAGTCAGCAGTGTGCCCTTGTTCCCAAGAAGGCTAACGGCATTTTGGGCTGTATAAGTAGGGGCATTGACAGCAGATCGAGGGATGTGATCATTCCTCTCTATTCGGCATTGGTGAGGCCTCATCTGGAGTACTGTGTCCAGTTTTGGGCCCCACACTACAAGAAGGATGTGGAAAAATTGGAAAGAGTCCAGTGGAGGGCAACAAAAATGATTAGGGGCTCAGGCACATGACTTACGAGGAGAGGCTGAGGGAACTGGGATTGTTTAGTCTGCAGAAGAGAAGAATGAGGGGGGATTTGATAGCTGCTTTCAACTACCTGAAGCGAGGTTCCAAAGAGGATGGATCTAGACTGTTCTCAGTGGTGGCAGATGACAGAATAAGTAGTAATGGTCTCAAGTTGCCGTGGGGGAGGTTTAGGAAACACTATTTCACTAGGAGGGTGGTGAAGCACTGGAATGGGTTACCTAGGGAGGTGGTGGAATCTCCTTCCTTAGAGGTTTTTAAGGTCAGGCTTGACAAAGCCCTGGCTGGGATGATTTAGTTGGGGATTGGTCCTGCTTTGAGCAGGGGGTTGGACTAGGTGACCTCCTGAGGTCCCTTCCAACCCTGATATTCTATGATTCTATGATTCTATGAAATAAGAAGGGATGGAATTGATAAGACTGAGTCTATCTGGGCAAAAATCACATTGGGAAAGAAAGCTATTAGAGCCTCCTGAGATAGTACTTGGGGTGTGCTACAGACCACCAGGATCTGATCTGGATATGGATAGAGACCTCTTTAATGTTTTTAATGAAGTAAATACTAATGGGAATTGTGTGATCATGGGAGACTTTAACTTCCCAGCTATAGACTGGAGGACAAGTGCTAGTAATAATAATAGGGCTCAGATTTTCCTAGATATGATAGCTGATGGATTCCTTCACCAAGTAGTTGCTGAAATAACAAGAGGATGCCATTTTAGATTTGGTTTTGGTGAGTAGTGAGGACCTCATAGAAGAAATGGTTTTAAGGGATAACCTTGGTTCGAGCGATCATGAGCTAATTCACTTTAAACTAAATGGAAAGATAAACAAAAATAGATCTGTGACTAGGGTTCTTTATTTCAAAGGGCTAACTTTAAAGAATTAAGGAAATTAGTTAGGGAAGTGGATTGGACTGAAGAACTTGGGGATCTAAAGGTGGAGGAAGCCTGGGATTACTTCAAGTCAAAGTTGCAGAAACTATCAGAAGCCTGCATCCCAAGAAAGGGGAAAAAAATCATATGCAGGAGTTGTAGATCAAGATGGATGAGCAAGCATCTCAGAGAGGTGATTAAGAAAAAGCAGAAAGCCTACAAGGAGTTGAAGATGGGAAGGATTAGCAAGGAAAGCTACCTTATTGAGGTCAGAACATGTAAGGATAAAGTGAGAAAGGCCAAAAACCATGTAGAGAAAGGAATTAAAATCAATAGTAAAAGGTTCTATAGCCATATAAATAAGAAGAAAACAAAGAAAGAAGAAGTGGGACCGCTAAACACTGAGGATGGAGTGGAGGTTAAAGATAATCTAGGCATGGCCCAATATCTAAATAAATACTTTGCCTCAGTCTTTGATGAGGCTAATGAGGAGCTTAGGGATAATGGTAGGATGACAAATAGGAATGAGGATATGGAGGTAGATATTACTGCATCCTAGGTAGAAACCAAACTCGAACAGCTTAATGGGATGAAATCAGGGGGCCCAGATAATCTTCATCCAAGAATATTAGTGGAACTGGCACATGAAATTGCAAGCCCATTAGCAAGAATTTTTAATGAATCTGTAAACTCAGGGGTTGTACCGTATGACTGGAGAATTGCTAACATAGTTCCTGTTTTTAAGAAAGGGAAAAAAAGTGATCCGAGTAACTATAGGCCTTTTAGTTTGACATCTGTAGTATGCAAGGTCTTGGAAAAAAATTTGAAGGAAAAAGTAGTCAAGGAGATTGAGGTCAGTGGTGATTGGGACAAAATACAATATGGTTTTGCAAATGTTAGATCGTGCCAAACCAACCTGATCTTCTTTGAGAAGGTAACAGATTTTTTAGACAAAGGAAATGCAGTGGATCTAACTTACCTCGATTTCAGTAAGGCATTTGATACGGTTCCACATAGGGAATTATTAGTTAAATTGGAAAAGATGGGGATCAATATGAAAATTGAAAGGTGGATAAGGAACTGGTTAAAGGAGAGACTACAACGGGTCATGCTGAAAGGTGAATTGTCAGGCTGGAGGGAGGTTACCAGTGGAGTTCCTCAGGGATTGGTTTTGGGACCAGTCTTATTTAATCTTTTTATTACTGACGTTGGCACAAAAAGTGGGAATGTGCTAATAAAGTTTGCGGATGACATGAAGCTGGGAGGTATTGCCAATACAGAGATGGACCAGGATATCATACAGGAAGATCTGGATGACCTTGTAAACTGGAGTAATAGTAATAGGATGAAATTTAATAGTGAAAAGTGCAAGGTCATGCATTTAGGGATTAATAACAAGAACTATTGTTATAAATTGGGGACACATCAGTTGGAAGTAACGGAGGAGGAGAAGGACCTCGGAGTATTGGTTGATCACAGGCTGACAAAGAGCCCCCAATGTGATATGGCCGTTAAAAAAGCTAATGAGGTTTTGGGGGGCACCAGGCGAGGTATTTCCAGCAAAGATAAGGAGGTGTTAGTACCGTTATACCAGGCACTGGTGAGACCTCATCTGGAGTACTGTGTGAATTCAAACTGGAACAGGTTCAGAGAAGGGCTACTAGGATGATCCGAGGAATGGAAAACCTGTCTTATGAAAGGAGACTCAAAGAGCTTGGCTTGTTTAGCCTAACCAAAAGAAGGTTGAGGGGAGATATGATTGCTCTCTATAAATATATCAGAGGATAAATATCAGGAGGAGAGGAATTATTTAAGCTTAGTACCAATGTGGACACAAGAACAAATGGATATAAACTGGCCAGCAGGAAGTTTAGACTTGAAATTAGACGAAGATTTCTAACCATCAGAGAAGTGAAGTTCTGGAACAGCCTTCCAAGGGGAGTAGTGGGGGCAAAAGACATATCTGGCTTCAAGACTAAGCTTGATAAGTTTATGTGGGGATGGTATAATGGGATAGCCTAATTTCGGCAATTAATTCATCTTAGACTACTAGCAGTAAATATGCCCAGTGGCCTGTGATGGGATGTTAGATGAGGTGGGATCTGAGTTACTACAGATAATTCTTTCCTGGGTGTCTGGCCGGTGAGTCTTGCCCACATGCGCAGGGTTTAGCTGATCGCCATAGTTGGGGTCGGGAAGGAATTTTCCTCTAGGGCAGATTGGCAGAAGCCCTGGGTGTTTTTCACCTTCCTCTGCAGCATGGGGCACAGGCCACTTGCTGGAAGATTCTCTGGAACACTTGCTGGAAGATTTAAACCATGATTTGAGGACTTCAATGGCTCAGACACAGGTTTGATACAGGAGTGGGTGGGTGAGATTCTGTGGCCAGCATTGTGCAGGAGGTCAGACTAGATGATCATAATGGTCCCTTCTGACCTTAAAGTCTGTGAGTCTATGATTGATTCTATGGCAGACATGGAGGTGCCCGTGTTGGAATGCAAAGAGAGAGCTGGTCACAGTGATGGGCTAGGAGCATGACATTCTGAATGGATATGAGGGACGCAAGGTTGCATTTGTCAAGGCCAGAGTAACTGAGACATAAGATGCTAGAACTTGGATGAGCATTTTAGCTGTGTGGATGGACAGGAAAGGACGTATCTTAGAGATATTACGCAGAAAGATTCAGTAAGACTTACACGCAGCCTGGATGTGAGGCCCTAGAGAGAGATGCATGTTGAAGATGATTCTTAGGTTGCAGGCCTGAGTGACAGGGCGAATGGTGGTGGTGTTCACAGTGATCAAGAAAGGAGGTAGTGGAGAGGGTTTTTTGGAGGAAGTTAAGAGCTCTGTTTTACCATGTTGAGCTTGAGATGACAGACGTCCATGAGACAGGCTGAGCATTTAGTTTGGACAAATGGAGTCAGGTCTGGAGTAGAGAGGTAGATCTGAGAGCTGTCAGCATAGGGATGGTAATTGAATCTGTGTTTGTGGATGAAATTGCCTGGAGATAAGGTAGAGATAGCAAGGAGAAAGGGACCAAGAACAGAGGCCTGTGGAACCCACACAGAAAGCTGGAGGGGCAATGAGGTTTTTGGCTCTTTAGGGAACATTTGGTTCAAGTTCTCAAGCTCTTCTCTGCAAGCATAAGGGCTATAGGAGCTGCCATATTGGGTCAGACCATGATCCATCTTGCCCAGTGTCCTATCTCCAACAGTGTCCCATACCAGAGCTCCAGGAGGAGGGTACAGAACAGAGCAATTATGGACTGATCCATCCCTGTCTTCCACTTCCAGCTTCTGGCAATCAGAGGCTTAGAGTCGCCCTGAGCACTGGGTTGCGTCCCTGACCATCCTGGGCTCATAGCCATTGATGGACTTATTCTCCATGAATTTATCAAGTTATTTTTTCAAGCCTTGTTGTATTTTGGCCACCACCGCATTCCATGGCAATGAGTTTTACAAGTTAGTTGTGCGTTCGGTGAAAGCTATTTCCTCTTGTTTATATTAAACCTGCTGCTTATTAATTCTCCTAAGGAAGCCATTCCATACCACTGATCATCATTGTGCCCCTTCTCTGAACCTTTTCCATTTCCACTATATCTTTTTGGGAGGGGATGCCCAGAACTGAACACGGTATTCAAAGGGTGGGTACACCAGGGATGTCAATGGTGGCATTATATTTTCTGCCTTATTTTCTATCCCTTTTCTAGTAGTTCCTAACATTCTGTTAGCCTTTTTGACCCCTGCTGCACATTGAGTGGACTATCCACAATGACTCCCAGGTCTCTTTCTTGAGTTGTAACAGCTAATTTAGACCCCATCATTCTATGTGTATAATTGATATTATGTTTTCCCTGGGTGTAGTGCTTTCAATTTATAACATTGTATTTCATCCATAGTCTGCTTTGGACTTAACTATCTTGAATAATTTTTATCATGTGCAAACTTAGCCACTTCACTGTTCATCCCTTTTTCTAGATCATTAATTAATGTTGAACAGTGCAGGTCCCAGTACAGATCTTTGGGGGACCCCTCTCTTCATCTCTCTCCATTGTGAAAACTGACCAACTCTGTGCTTCCTCCCATCAATCAGTTACTGATCCATGAGAGGTCTTTTCCTCTTATCCCATAGCTACTTAGTTTCCTCCAGAATCGTTACCACTTAAATTTATGAGTTTTTTTTTAAACAAACAGATTCTCACCTAACCGCATGTCTCCAGTAGCTGGTGCTTTAAGAATAACCCCAACTAGCATGAGACTCATGATAAAATAATGAGTTAGCCTGCTGGGGATATAGAAAAGGTGGGTTTTGGAGCTGCATTTTACAGGTGAATTGAGAGAACAGTGCGATTAAGGGAGATGGGCAGGGTATTCCAGACAGCTGGTTTGAGAGCAGCAAAGGATCAACCTCTGAAGAGAAGAGGAGGTGGGGTTGGGAAGAGGTGAGAATTGGCAGAGCAGAGAGCTGTGGGTGAGAGGAGGTTTAACTGGAATGTGAATCACCACATATCCTGTGTGATTCTCATTTACATGAAAGGAAATTATGAGCTGAGCACAGGCACTGATCTAGTAAAGCACATAAGCAAATCCTTAACTTGCAGCATACAAACAGTAGAGCAGAGCAACATTTTTCAGCTGAAACTTTTTCAAGCTAAACATGCAGCTTCAGCGACACTGAAACTGTTTTGCAAATTCATGTTGATTTCACTTGTTTTTTCCCACTTTTCAAAATTGCCAGTGAGTGGAACAATCCATTATTCACCCAGCTCTAATAAGCAGTCCCTTTGAATGCAATGGGAGATGTTCCATTGACTGCCATGGGGGCTGGATCAGCTCCTCACACAGAAGTGAAAAAAGAACAGATTCTCTCACATCATTTTCTTAACCAGCATTGTCTTTTATCCCCTCTACATGTCTTCATTCTCCTAATCATTTGGCTGTAGATTGGAAGCAATAACTGATGCATATGCCTTTGAACCAGGATCTAAGCCATGGTTTGACCCCTAGGTTTGCACATAAAAATGTTTTAAAGGGGGTGTTGAAAAATTAGAGTGTGCTCAGAAAAGGCCCTCAATAATGATTCAAGGTCTGGAAGACATGCCTGAAGTGGGAGATGTAAATAACGCTTTTGAGTTCCCTTATCAAAAGGAAGGTCGAGGGCTCTTCAGTTTAGAAGACAAAAGGTATGAAAGGATCTAATGGCTGGAAATGGAAGCAGGGTAAATGTAACCTCCTCCCTTTTTTCTCTGCTTGTCCTTCCTGAGTAAGGACCACCCTTCTATACCAATATTCCCATCCTGTATATTATCCCACCAAGTCTTTGTAATGCCAACTATGTCATAGTTGTGTTTCTTCACTAGTATTTCTAGTTCTTCTTCTTTATTCCCCATACTTCTTGCATTAGAATACAGACATCTCTTGTCTCTCCCTGTCCCTGCTATAATGGCCCATGCTCCCCCCAGAATCCAACCCTTCTCCCAGGTCTCCATGTTTTTGACTTACCTGTGGGCTTTTGTCTCCTGCCCCCATCGAACCTAGTTCAAAGCCCTCTTCAGTAGGTTAGCCAGTCTGTATCCTAATCTGTCCTGATTAGACCAGGCCAGGGAGCTGACACCCCCACCTCTAATGGCTCCCGTTACACCCTAACTCCACCTGGGATGTACAACTTCATCTCCCTCCCTCAGATGTGTCTTTTCCCTTCCCTACATTATTTCTCCTCTTTCCTATCCTTTCCCTTTTCCCTCTGTCTTTGAAGAAGCTGGCTTAGCTGGACAAAACTGCATATTTTACAACACTGCTGTAAGGCTGTGACCAGGAAGAAGCAGCTACAAGCAATGCCCATGACAGCCTGATAATTGTACAAGTTTGCCAGGTCGCAGTGTGGCTGACAAGACCATGTGCATTAACACTTTTCCCTCCTTTTAATGAGTCTTTAATAAAAGGTTAAAAGAGGTTTAATGGTGTGTTTGCTGTGGTACTAAGCAGGCTGAAGTCTCTGTAAACCAAACCCCAAACGCTGTTTAATGTTGGAGAGAAATAGGGTCGTATAAACACCTTTGAGACTTTGGGCCCATTTATTCCATCTAAATTAATACAACAGGCCTTGGGCAAGTCTCTGTGTCTTGGTTCCCCCATCTATGAAATGGACCTAGACTTGAGGTGCCTGGCAGTCTAGGTACTTACCTAAGGCAGGAAACTGACAGACATCAGCCTGACTAGAGACAGGGGCCCTGAGTTGCCTGAGCCTGTCAGAACCCTTGAGTGAAGGAGGAATGTGACAGCCGCTGGACAGAGGGGCTGGTGAAGGGACAGGAGCCGAGACAAGATGTGGGGACAATTGTAATGGGTGAGCCGTGCTTGTGAAGAAGAAGCAGCCATCAGAACCCAGCCAGGCTGAAGTTTGGTTTTTGTTGACATTTCTGTTGGACTTTGATAAAGGTCTTTGTGGCTCCGGAAAGGGCAAAACCCTGCAATGCTGTCTGGCCAGAGTGCCAGCAAAATCCTACGTCCGGAGTAGGCAAAATGGCAGTTGGGGGACTGCTGCAATGCCATAGCCTGGAGGAGATGTTTGGGTAGCAACTGTACCAACCTCCCCTTATTTTTGATCAACTAAACAGTTTTTGAAAACATCTGCCTCTTCTGTATCGTTAACAACTTTATCATCTCCATCTAGTAATGGGCCTATACCAGTGTTAGAAGTGTAGTATCTGTTCTTATCAGTTTAATTTCCTCAAATGGACATCTGCAAACCATTGTCCTGAAGATGGAATCTGCTGCAGCTATTTTTGAAAAAATTGATGCTGCCCTACAGATCTACTCTTCTGCTGAATCTGATTTGCATATACATGCTGCTGATTTGCATATGCACTGCACTGCTGCTACCTTGAAAGAAAATTCTCTTTCTTCTTCTCTTTCAGCTACACCCTCATCGACCGCTGCTGTTCCTGTGTGTTCCACTTCCCAGAAAACCCAACAGAAGCCTGTCCCGAAGACCCGGACCACCAGCAAGGATGAAAACATCAGGAGCTGGCAGAAGAAAACCCTGGCGGGCACCTCTACAGGAAGATTGAGCAGCAGAAGGCCAGCTCTTTGGGACCCCACATCCAGGAGCAAGAACCTCTCGACAGCTCCCCGGGAGGAGGACCCCGGAAGAACCTCACCTGCTTCCCAGGTCCAGGATGCTGAACACCGCCCTGCTGCTCCCGAGACAAGAAGGCCAGCACCTGAACCCATGGAGACACCGCAGCAGGAGGAACGATGGCCACGAGTGAGGGTCGCCACACCATGGCAATCTGCCTGGGTGGAAGAACTGGCAAAGGCCGAGGACTTCGAGACCTTCAACAGCCTGACGGACAGACTGACTGCAGAACTCTCTGCGGAAATTGCTGCCAGAAGGAGGGAACCTCAGGAGGCCTCCCAGGCCATGTGCAGATTACCTGCACCGGGCCGTAATGACACCGCCAGAGAAGGCAGGAGAGGGCACGTCGGCCACCGCTACGATCCAGCGGCTGCATCCCATATACAGAAACTATACAGGATGAACCGGCCGAAAGCCATGAGGGAGATCCTCGACAGGACCTCCTCCTACTGTCCCATCCAGCCCGAGAGACTCCACTCCTACTTCAAGGACGTGTTCGACAACGAGGCCCAGACTGACTTGCGACGCCCGGAGTGCCTTCTCCCGCTACCCCGGCTCGACCTCACGGAAGATCTGGAGCGAGATTTCTCCCCCCAGGAGGTGCAGGCGAGGCTGACGAGGACCAAAAACACCGCCCCTGGAAAAGATGGCATCCGCTACCACCTGCTAAAGAAGCGAGACCCCGGCTGCTTGGTGCTTGCTGCCATCTTCACCAAATGCAAGCAGTTCCATCGCGTTCCTCGCTCCTGGAAAAAGTCCATGACCGTCCTCATTCACAAAAAAGGGGACCGAGACGACCCTGGCAACTGGAGGCCCATCACCCTCTGCTCCACCATCTACAAGCTGTACGCCAGCTGCCTCGCGGCAAGGATCACGGAGTGGTCAGTTTGCGGGGGCGCCATCACCTCAGTCCAGAAGGGTTTCATGTCCCCTGAGGGATGCTACAAGCATAACTTCCTCCTTCAGACGGCCATCCAGGAGGCCAGGAGGTCCAAGAGGCAGTGCGTCGTAGCATGGCTCGACCTGACCAACGCCTTCGGGTCCATACCCCACCACCACATCTTCGCCACCCCGGGAGAGTTCGGGATGCCGGCTACCTTCATCCAGATCCTCCAGGACCTCTACAAGGACTGCACCACCACCACCGTGCCACGGACGGAGAGACGGATGCCATCCCCATCCGCCGTGGCGTGAAACAAGGATGCCCCCTCAGTCCCATCATTTTCAACCTGGCCATGGAACCACTCATCCGAGCCATCTCCAGCGGCCCGACCGGCTTCGACCTGCATGGCAAGAAAAATCAGCATTCTGGCCTACGCGGACGATCTGGCCCTGGTCGCCGACAGCTCGGAAAGCCTCCAGCAAATGCTCGACGTCACCAGCCAAGCCGCTGAGTGGATGGGCCTGCGTTTCAACCCGAAAAAGTGCGCCTCCCTCCACGTCGACGGTAGCACCAGGGCGCTGGTCCGGCCTTCGCGGTTCCTTATCCAGGGTGAGTCCATGACCTCCCTTGAAGAGGGAGAGATATACCAACACCTTGGCACACCCACAGGAGTCCGCGTCCGGCAGACCCACGAAGACACTATCGCGGAGATCCTGTGAGACGCGGCCCAAATCGACTCCTCCCTGCTCGCCCCCTGGCAAAAGATCAACGCCCTCAACACCTTCCTGATCCCCCACATCTCCTTTGTCCTCAGGGGATCAGCCGTGGCCAAGGTGCCCCTGAACAAGGCCGACAGCACCATCAGACAGCTGGTGAAGAAATGGCTCTACCTTCCCCAGAGGGCGTGCACGGACATCATCTACATTTCCCACAGACAGGGCGGTGCCAACGTACCTCAGATGGGTGACCTGTGCGACGTGGCGGTGATGACCCACGCCTTCCGCCTCCTGACGTGTCCGGACCCAACAGTGAGGAGCATCGCATGGGAGGCCGTACGGGGTGTGGTCAGGAAACACATTGCCAGGGCCCCCTCCGAGCGGGACGTTGCCACTTACCTCAGCGGCTCCCTGGAGGCTGAGTTCGGTAGAGAGGGGGGAGACCTATCCTCTCTCTGGTCCCGCGCCCGCAACGCCTCAAGACGTCTGGGTAAGAGGATCGGCTGCTGCTGGAAGTGGTGCAAGGAACGCCGGGACCTAGGAATACTGGTGCCACGCGTAAAGACCCCGGACCACACCATCATCACCCCGACCACCAGAGCCATGCTAGAAAGGTCCCTGAAAGATGCCATCCGCCAGCACTACGCCGAGAACCTCAAGCGGAAGCCGGACCAGGGCAAGGTGTTCGAGGTGTCCAGTAAGTGGGACGCCAGTAACCACTTCCTCCCCGGGGGCAGATTCACCAGGTTCGCCGACTGGCGGTTCATCCACAGGGCCCGACTCAACTGCGTTCCCCTCAATGGAGCCATCCACCATGGCAACCGGGACAAGCGCTGCAGGAAGTGCGGCTACGTGAACGAGACCCTGCCGCATGTCCTGTGTGGATGCAAGCAGCACTCCGGAGCCTGGCGGCACCGCCACAACGCCATCCAGAACCGACTAGTGAAAGCCATCCCCCCGTCCCTGGGGAAGATCACCATTGACTCCGCCATCCCTGGGACAGACAGCCGACTGCGACCTGACATCGTGGTCACGGATGCAGAAAAGAAGAAGGTCCTCCTGGTAGATGTCACGGTGCCTTTCGAAAACCGGTCACCTGCCTTCCACGAGGCCCGAGCACGGAAGGAGTCGAAGTATGCCCCGCTGGCCGAGACCCTGAGAGCCCAGGGCTACGAAGTCCAGGTACACGCCCTGATCGTGGGAGCCTTGGGCTCATGGGACCCCCGCAACGAGCCGGTTCTGAGAGCGTGCGGGGTCGGTCGACGCTACGCCCGGCTCATGAGACAGCTCATGGTGTCCGACACCATCAGGTGGTCCAGAGACATTTATACCGAACACATCACCGGACACCGCCAACACCACACTGAGTAATTGAGACAGCCGACCAGGGAAATGACCCACTTCCTTCCCTGACGGACCCAGGGACGCACCCCACCCATGTACCTATCCGCTCCACCGATACTGACTTGGACTCCTTATTCATGCCATGGGTGGCGAACCCGAGCCCACTTATTCACTGACACTTTAAAAACCCTTGCACCCCAATCTGGGTCTATGTCGGTTATGCAATATGTATGTATCTTTTCATCCTTGCAAACGATATCTGTAACCCCCGATAACCCAAGCCTGACCCCAGATGTACAGTTCCTTCCCTCTCAACCTGTGTATATTTCATTTTAAACATTTTCTTTGGCTCTTACGATAATCCCCCCTGCTGCCCCTTCTTATTGTCCTTAGCCAGGGCCAGCTCTAGCTTTTTTGCCACCCCAAGCAAAAAAAAAATTTGGCAGCCCCCCTTTTTGTTGTGCCCCCAGCCTTCCCCAACTCCGCCTCTTCCCCAACTTATTACAATCCCTTCCTCAAATCCCTGGCCCCGCCTCCTCCCCTGGGCACGCCACATTTCCCCTCCTACCCCTCCCTGCCAGGCTTGCCGTGCAAAACAGCTGTTTCATGTGGCAAGCCTGGGAGGGAGGGGGGAGAAGCAGAGTGGTGGCGGTGCACTCAGGGGAGCAGGAGGAGGTGGAGCGGAGGCGGAGGTGAGCTGGGGCGGGGCAGGGGGGGAGGGTGCGGGGAGCTGCCGGTGGGTGCAGAGCACCCACCAATTTTTCCCCATGGGTGCTCCAGTCTCGGAGCACCCCTGGAGTTGGCGCCTATGATGGCCGGCGCCAGAATGCCACCCCTGGAAATGTGCCGCCCCAAGCATGTGCTTGTTTTGCTGGTGCCTAGAGCCAGTCCTGTCCTTAGCTCTGCCAGCCATGGATTTTACCTTAATGGCTTTAGCTTCCTTTATCCATTTTATTTTTAAATATCAGAATTTTTGCTTTATGTTGATTGCTATCTATTTCCCCCTTTTTCTTTTTGTTATATATTAGCCTTTATATTTCTAATTGCTGCCTTCACTCTGCCACTGCACCAGACTGGGTTTTTAACCAAAGTTCTCCTTTTTTGATTGTGGAATTGAGGGTTTGTAGCCATGTAATAAACTACTCTTGAAGAACTCCACATTTTCATAGAATCATAGAATATTAGGGTTAGAAGAGACCTCAGGAGGTGTCTAGTCCAACCCCCTGCTCAAAGCAGGACCAACACCAACTAAATCATCCCAGCCAGGGCTTTGTCAAGCCAGGCCTTAAAAACTTCTAAGGAAGGAGATTCCACCACCTCCCTAGGGAACCCATTCCAGCGCTTCACCACCCTCCTAGTGAAATAGTATTTCCTAATGTCCAACCTAGACCTCCCCCACTGCAACTTGAGACCATTGGTCCTTGTTCTGTCAACTGCCACCACTGAGAACAGTCTAGATCCATCCTCTTTGGAACCCGCCTTCAGGTAGTTGAAGGCTGCCATCAAGCTCCCCCCCCTCCTCTCTTCTGCAGGGTAAATAACCCCAGTTCCCTCAGCCTCTCCTCATAAGTCATGTGCTCCAGCTCCCTAATCATTTTCGTTGCTGGACTCTCTCCAATTTGTCCACATTGCTTCTGTAGTGGGGGGACAAAAACTGGATGCAGTGCTCCAGGTGTGGCCTCACCAGTGCCAAATAGAGGGGAATAATCACTTCCCTCAACCTGCTGGCAATGCTCCTACTAATACAGCCCAATATGCCATTGGCCTTCTTGGCAACAAGGGTACACTGCTGACTCATATCCAGCTTCTCGTCCACTGTGATCCCCAGGTCCTTTGCTGCAGAACTGCTGCCTAGCCGCTCAGTCCCTAGTCTGTAGTGGTGCATGGGATTCTTCCTTCCTAAGTGCAGGACTCTGCACTTGTCCTTGTTGAATCTCATCAGATTTCTTTGGCCCAATCCCCCAGTTTAGTGTCATCTGTGAACTTGCTGAGGGTGCAATCTGTGCCATCATCCAGATCATTAATAAAGATATTGAACAAAACTGGCCCCAGGACCGACCCTTGGGGCACTTTGCTTGAAACCGGCTGCCAACTCGACATCGAGCTATTGATTGCTACCTGTTGAGCCCGATGATCTAGCCAGCTTTCTATCCACCTTATAGTCCATTCATCCAGCCCATACTTCTTTAACTTGCTGGAGAGAATACTGTGGGAGACCGTATCAAAAGCTTTGCTTTTGCTTTGCTTTCTTTTTCTTTTTCATTCATAGTTTTCTGGCTAAATTTTTCCTCCCAATAATTTTTTATCGTTATTTTCTTCATCGTTGGGAAATTATCCCCAATTAACCATTGAAGTAATTTACCTAGGGAGTTGGTCTTTAAATCAAGACCAGCTATGTATTCAAACAGAATGAGGGAAAGTTGGAAAGGGTTCCGAAAAGAGCTCAAGAATTATTTGGGGGAAAAAAAACACCTTATAATGAAGGAGCTAAATCTATTTCATTCCTCCAGGAGAAAGTTAAGCCATGATATGATCTGGGTCTTTAAGTACCTACATGAAGAGGATATTTCTGATAGTAGATGGCTCCATAATTTAACAGAAAAAAGGCATGACAAGTTTCACAGGCTAAAAGCAGAAACAAGACATATTCAGACTAGAAATCTGGCACAAAACTTTTAACTGTGAGGGTAACTGAACTTGGAAACAACTTAGCTATGGACCTAATGGATTCTCCATCACTTGAAATCATTAACTCCAGATAGGGTACCTGAACCAAAGATCTGCTTTACCTGAACCACATGTAATGGGCTTGTTGCAGGAGTTTCTGGACATAGTTTTATAGCCTGTGAGATGCAGCACATTTGACTATATAATAATGGTCTTTTCTGGCCTTAAAATCTATGAAAAAGTTCCTGGATTGCCTTCTCTGGACTATTCATAATTCTCATAATGAATGCGACTGCTCAGTGCTGTGGAACCAAACCCTTCAGGTACTTGGTAACACGTCAGTTGAACCACAATTTGGAGGCAAGCTCTGAAGTTGCTTCTGCTGCTAGACCCTATAGGTCCTAGCCCTGGTATGTCCCAGTAATGACTCAGGCGTACGGTTACAGTGCAGGGATAGTGTATGTGGGCTGCCAGAAAGGAAAGGTTGTAAATCCCCTCAGTACAGTGGCACTTAAGCAGTTACACGTTCACATGAAACAGTGATTCCTAGCTTGGCTCCTGGAGACAGTCCAAGAGAGGCTTGAGGCTTCTCAGCCCTATTGCGTGGGGAGTTCTCACCAGTCCAACCCTTGGTCAGAGACACGTAGGGCTAGATTCACAAAGGGGGTTAGGCACCTACATCCAAAACTGGGATTCCCCAAACCCCTGTTCAGCTGCTGCTTAACCCTGTCAGCACCTAAATTCCCTACATGGGTGAGTTCCTTAGGCACCTAGTGATCTGTCGCTGGGTTTGTGCAGTACTGCCTCAGTCCTGAGACCACAAAGCAGCTCGGTTCTGAACTATGCCTAAGTCCCAGAGAGATTCACAACCTGGGAATTCCCCTGTCTGTGTTGCCGGCAGGGCCCGATGCAGTAGGTGTGCTCAGAAGCCACCTAGGGCCTGGCGACAAGATCGGCCTGTGCAAAGCATAGCCCCAGGAGATTGTGTCTTAGCTCAGGGTGTGGGAACCCGCAGCTTCAATTCCCTCCTCTGCCTGAGTATGGGCAGGGATTTGAACTCCCATATGTCCTGGGCTATGGAGTATTCTGAAATGGGGCTCTCTCAATCTCTTCTGTTGCAGCTTTGTGTTTCACTGTGCAAAAGTTAGTCACGGAAGCAGGGACTTGAACTTTGGTCTTTGACATTCTCTCTCTTGCTCTCTGGCCCAATGACTAGTTAAGTATTTATACAAAGTGGAACATCTTCAACGGGAGAGACTGAGAAACCTGTTGTGATTATTGGACCTAAAAAGTTACCCTAAGCATAACTGTGGAAGATATGTGAAAAATCATAAAGAACCTTCCATCTAATTGACATTCCAGCCAATTGACATTAATTGGGTTTCTGTGCCAAACATGAGTTTAGGTGACCCTGTCTATCCTTTGTTTCCCTGGTTTATAATGTCAGGAAGTGGGGAATGGGCAGTCAGGGCTAGTGGTGAGAGCAGGAGTCAGGCCTAGAGGTTGGAGCAGAAGTTGGGAAATGGAACCAAAGGTCAAAAGCTGGATGCCAGAGCCACGGATCAAACCAGAACCAGAGCTATGAATCAGAACTGAGAATCAAAATGGGAGTCAGAGGCTGAATACCCAAGTTAAGGGTCAAACCAGAACCAGAGCCAGGCATCAAAGCACAGAGTCAGAACTGGAGTACCTGCAATCAGGGAAGGCAGGAACAGAAGAGGGTCCAAGGCAGGAACAGGACGGGGACAAGGCAGGGTCTGTCTCAGCAATAGATCAGGCATCCACCTTGCTTCCTGGAACTCTCTCCATGCTTGAATAGTGCACCAGGATCATCAGAGGCCATTTGGGTCCTCTGTGGGTGGCACAGTCTCCCAGGGTTTATAGTGCATTGACCATGGCTCTCTCAGGGCTATTAGGTGGTGCCATGGAAGCACCAATCACCCGGAGCCCTGCAGACCTGTATTCTAGCCCATTGGATCCTTACACATAAAGCCATATGCAGGTGAGCTAGACAGAAGCAAACAAGCAAGGGTTAATGTACCAGCAGAGCAGTGGCAGACTGAAGGGAGGGTGAGCCTTTTGCAGCTTGAAGGGCAAGTAGAGTTGTCATGTGACAAAGCTCCGTCTCAGCAAGGAGAACATTTCCAGTTACTGCTGCATGCTGTGCCTCGCATATCTGTGTAGTGAACCAATGGAAATGTCAGAGCTTCTCAAAGACTCCTTTATACTGGAAGGTGCTAGGGGTTGCTACCAGCTCCCCCATAACTCATATTACAAATGAGATGTATAATATCCTGGTCTATGTTTTAGAAAACAATGGTCCAATCCTGCAAACACGTACTGCCAGACAGAATACTTACTGCTGAACATGAGTCCGGCTGAAGTCAATAGGACCACATCTACTAGCAAGCACTCGATGTGGCAGTAAGTGTTTCCATGAGTGACACCTAAAAACTGAATTATTTGGAAGGACTTAATTTTGGAGACATGCTAGATGGCTGATGCTGCTAGTAGTCTTTGGAGTTACTAAGGGTCTGGCTACACTGGCAGCTGTACAGTGCCGGGAGTTAAACCTGTCTTCGTACAGCTGTGTAGGGAAAGCGCTGCAGTCTGGCCATGCTGACAGCTACCAGCACACTGTTGTGGCCACATTTGCGGCATTTGCAGCGGTGTTGGGAGTGGTGCATTATGGGCAGCTATCCCACAGAGCACCTCTTCCCATTCTGTCACCGTGGGTTGTGGGAAGGGGGCGGAGGGGGCGGGTCATTCTAGTTCCTGTCCCAACGCCCTGTGATGCATCGCTTCACATCCCAGCAATCCCTGTGTTTCCGTCCACATTGGGCGCCATCTTTCAACAGTTTCTGTGCAGCGCGAGTCTGTGTTCCGTTTTGGTCTGCGGGAAATGGAGCCCGACCTGCTGAGGAGTATGCTGACGAGTCTCGCCAGCACATCACGTTTGGCAGTTGAGCTATTCCTTAAGATCCAAAGTGATGAGGAGTCCGATGATGATAGCGAGTCGCGTGACGCGTACAACACAAAATTGCTTGTGGCATTCACGGACATGCTCAGCACTGTGGAACGCCGCTTTTGGGCTCGGGAAACAAGCACTGAGTGGTGGGATCACATCGTCATGGAAGTCTGGGATGACGAGCAGTGGCTGCAGAACTTTCAGATGAGAAAAGCCACTTTCATGGGACTGTGTGAGAAGCTCGCCCTCACCCTGCAGCGCAAGGACACGAGATTGAGAGCTGCCCTGCCGGCGGAGAAGCGGGTGGCTATTGCAGTCTGGAAGCTGGCAACTCCAGACAGCTACCGATAGGTCACGAACCAGTTTGGAGTGGGAAAGTCGACCGTTGGAATCGTGTTGATGCAAGTTTGCAGGGCCATTAATCGCATCCTGCTAAGAAGAACCGTGACTCTGAGGAACGTGCAGGACATTGTGGATGGCTTTGCACAAATGGGTTTCCCTAACTGTGGAGGGGCAATAGATGGGACGCTGTAACCGGGTCCTTTCCTGGGCCGCCCCCCTTGCTGAGCTCTGTGCTCCCTCAGTAAAGCACTGTGAGGCTTTTTTTTGCTGCAGCACCCGTGGCTTTTATTTACACACAGTTCCCACCACCAGCAATACTATTTACAAACTTACAGGTCTTTCTATCTCCTCTTTACAGGGAGTCTCCCTTCAGCTTGGAGACTGTCCCTTCCCTGGCCATTCCCCCCCCTTGCACTGGCTGCCAGCCAGCCAGCCTTTATAGCTCTTCTACTAGCAGGCCCACAGGTGCAGCCAGTTCCAGAGGCCAGGCACCAGACTTCTCCCCAGCCCCAGTCTATTTCTCCTGATTGGGGCTGGCTGAGCAGTGGCTAGTTAGGTGCCTTTGCACCAGCACCCTGCTACACACCTCCCCCCTTAAGCTGGTACCGGACCTGGCCTTCCTCGGCCTCGTCTTCCGCGGCCAGGGATTTTATTCTGAGGTTGGGCCCCTTGCCCAGCCGAGGGGTCCCCTGAAACAACCCCAGGGGGCTTTGGCACCCCCCACCCACATAAGGTGCATTGGGTAGGGGGTGAGGCACTCCACAGGTCTACGCTTACCCAGAGGTCCTCACACCATTCACACGGCTGGGCCGGCCGCCCCAGAGGATCCTCTTTCCTTTCCAGTGGGGGGTGATGGCTCAGAGCCCACTGCCCCGAGTCGGCCCCCTGTCTCTGGTTCAGGCCCTCTGTCCCTTTGCTGCTGGGCCTCACTCTGCTGAATGCCTTCTACCTCCCTGAGGTCTCCCTCCCCCAGGTGGTCCTGCCCCCAGAGCTCCCTGGACTCCTCAGTCATTCCCTCCTGTTTACTATCTTGGCTCTGTTGTCTAGGCTGTTCTACTTTTCCCCCCGGAGGTTGTGGGGCCTTCTCTTGCTCCCGATCCGCCTCCCCCGGGGCCTTGCTCTCCCCTTTCAGGGTTCTTTTTCCCCTCGTTCTCGGTTGCTTCCCCCTGGCCGCCTTTCCCCTCAGGGGAAAGCGCCAGTCTTGCCCTAGGACCATGGGGTAAGCTAACCCTTCAATTACCCCCACCTGCTTCCAGGTAAACCGCCCGTCTACTTCAAGAGGTACCTGGGCCACGGGACAACATTTCCTATCCCCGTGGATGCACTCCACCCACATCCGTCCCCCGGGGATAAGCCAGTGCGGCTTCACCAAGCGCCGCTGTACAAAGGAGCGGGTGGAGGCCGTGTCCACCAGACCCCTCTGGGGCCTTTTGCCTACCAGCACCGGGATGGTGGTCAACCCACGCCTCCTTTCCCACGCCCCAGTCCTAGTCCATCCACAAAAGTCCGCCGCCCCACACTCCATCACCGGGCAGTCCCGACTTTTGTGTCCCAGCTGGCCACACCGCCAACACACGAACTGCCCCGGGCGGCTAGGGGTCCCCTTGGGCTCCTCCCGTCGCTTGTCCGGCGGCTTCACCCCGCTGTGCTCACGGGGTCTCCTGCCCCTCTCTGGGTCTCGCAGGACTCGATGCTCCCTCGCTGGGAAGTCAGCCTCCGCATATTCCTCGGTCCTTTGCACGGCCGCTTCCAGAGTGGCCGGCTGATGTCGCTGCACCCAAACCCGCATGCTGTCAGGGAGGCGCTGTAGAAACTGTTCAAGGACCACCTGGTCCATTATCTGGCCCACCGTGCGGGCATCGGGCATCAACCACCGGGTTGCCCAGTCCGTTAGCTTTTGCGCAAAGGCCCGGGGCCGCACACGCCCTGTCCATCGGGCTGCCTGAAGCTTCTGGTGATACTTCTCGACCGACAACCCGAGGCGGTCCAAGATTGCCGCCTTCACCGCATCGTAATCCCTGGCTTGGGTCTCCGTCAGGGCCATATACGCGGCCTGCGCCTCCCCGGTGAGATAAGGGCCCAGCCGCAGGGCCCAGGTGGTACGATCCCAACCGGCTCCCAGGGCCACCTGCTCAAAGGTGCCCCAAAAGGCATCGGGATCATCGGCGGGGGCCATTTTACAAAGGCTGAGGCCTGGCGTTCGGGTCCCATCCCCCACAGCAGGACTCACCAATTTCTGCAGGAGCTGTTGCTGGACAGTTGACTGCTCTTTGATGAAGTCCTGGAGGGCTTTCTGCTGCTCGGTCTGCCAGATGAGGAGAGCCTGCCGCTCCACCTGGTGGGACTCCTGGAAAGACTGTAGCGTCTTTTGCAGTTCAGTTTGCTGCTCAGCGAGCCATTGCAGGGTGCTCTCCATGCCCAGGCTGCCACACTGCGTCTATGGCACGGATCCCAGACAAGCCCCCACGTGTAACCGGGTCCTTTCCTGGGCCGCCCCCCTTGCTGAGCTCTGTGCTCCCTCAATAAAGCACTGTGAGGCTTTTTTTTGCTGCAGCACCCGTGGCTTTTATTTACACACAGTTCCCACCACCAGCAATACTATTTACAAACTTACAGGTCTTTCTATTTCCTCTTTACAGGGAGTCTCCCTTCAGCTTGGAGACTGTCCCTTCCCTGGCCATTCCCCCCCTTGCACTGGCTGCCAGCCAGCCTTTATAGCTCTTCTACTAGCAGGCCCACAGGTGCAGCCAGTTCCAGAGGCCAGGCACCAGACTTCTCCCCAGCCCCAGTCTATTTCTCCTGATTGGGGCTGGCTGAGCAGGGGCTAGTTAGGTGCCTTTGCACCAGCACCCTGCTACAGACGCATATTCCTATTCTGGCACCACCCCACCTAGCATCTGAGTACGTTAATCGGAAGGGGTATTTCTCTTTGGTTCTCCAGGCGCTTGTGGATCACCGTGGGCGTTTCATTGACATTACACAGGCTGGCCTGGAAAGATGCATGATGAATGCATCGTTCGGAACAGTGGCCTGTTCAGGAAGCTGCAGGCCGGGACTTTTTTCCCAGAGTGGAAGATCACAGTAGGGGACGTCGAAATGCCCATTGTGATCCTTGGAGACCCCGCTTACTCGTTAATGCCATGGCTCATGAAACCCTACACAGGGAGCCTTGACAGCAGCAAGGAATGGTTCAACTACAGGCTGTTGCCGAATGACTGTGGAGTGTGCTTTTGGCTATTTAAAGGGCTGCTGGCGATTTCTGTATGGGAAGCTGGACTTGGGCGAAAACAGTATTCCCACGGTTATATCCGCGTGCTGTACCCTCCATAATATTTGTGAAGGGAAGGGTGAAAGATTCAGTCAGGCATGGACCTCTGTAGAGAAATCTCTGTATTAACTATCTCTATAAATCTTTATGACGTTGCATTGTGTTATTTTGTATTAAGTATCTTTATGACATTGCATCTTGCATGATGTTATTTTGTATTTCATATGACTTGGCATTGTGCCTCTCTTATTTTCATACAACTTTGTATTAAATCCCTATATAGAAAATTGGTAGAAAACTTTGTATCAAATGTTATAGCCCCTAAGGATAGTATAGTTAAAGTAAAAGAAACATGTGCCTTTTTGCTTAAAGTAGAATAAGATCTCCCCCACCCACTCTGTAATAAATTGCCCTATTGACTGAATGAGGTGTGAATGAGTGAGGCTTGGAAGACACCCACCTCCAGACAGCTACAACAGTTGGAGAGGAAATGGGAGCCAGAGCAAAGGGCAATACAACTTGTCAAGTAGGCCCAATAAAGAAGAGCAGACATATTGACGGCCTCAGGGATTAGAAGCAAGCACCTTCTTTAGAAAACACCCTCTTTTGAGCAGCATTGGGACAACACCCAGAGAAAAGCAGCACAAAGACCAACGAACACAGACCAATGGACGCAGACCCAGGTTTTGAATCTGGTCTAGATTTGCATAAGAGGGAAGCTGCTATAAATGTGAGGTGTCTTGCAGAAGGACCCCGGGTCTCGTCTTGTCACCATCGGAGCATCGATCCGGATCGGCAGAAGCCCAGCTCCATCCCTCCCCCATCTAACTCACCTGGCCAGTGCAGTTAAGGGGAGCAACTAGTTGGTAACAACAGCAAGATGGAGTGTGTGTGTGTGTGTGTGTGTGTGTGTGTGTGAATGCATGACTGTGATATATATCTCATATGCATATCATAGAGTATTAATTGATACCTGTATTACTAATAAATGTGGCGTTTTGCCTTAATCCCCCTGAAAAGATCCTGTATAGTACTTTGAGTACAACACCTCCGAGGTTCAATGCCTGGAGGCTGAATTTGCACAGCCAGAGAGCAGGGCTACTAGAGAGGCCCAGCACAGGGCTGCAAGGATTAGGGATGCCTTGAGGGAGGAATTTGAGGCTGAAAACCAACAGTAATGTTTGGTGCCATGCACGGGAGTGAAGTGCAGTTGTCACAATGTTAGTAGGAATCTGTGTTTGCTAAGCTGATTTGCAGTGCCTGTTTCTTTCCTGGGCTAAGGTATCTTTAACTTTATGCAATAATAAAGACTGTTTTCAAAGCCAAAAATTATTTTATTGAAAAGAAAATAACTTTATTGAAAGAAACAAACTTTTTGGGAATCTGAAAGGGCAAGGGGGTGGGGTGGGGAACTATACAATCACAGATTTGCATATGTCCTGTCTGGAGTGCTGTGCAATGAGTGCTGCACTTCAGGATGCCTATACTGCATGGTGATGGGGGTTGAGTGCAGAGGGTAAGGGTTGTAGTTCTCAGGGCTGGTTGGTGAACATACAGGTGTTGGAGGCAGCTGGTGGTGGTAAGAACCTGGATGCTGGGGAAGGGGGGTTGGAGCTGACATGGGGGCACAAGGAAAAGAGCTTTGGGACAAAGGGTGGGGGGGGCGAGGGTGGTAGTGCTCCGCCTGCATGGCTACGAGCGCCTGGATAGAGTCCGCTTGGCGCTCCAGGATGCTTATCAGCCGCTCTGTGCTTTGCTTCCCATGCGCTGCATTTTCCTTGCAGATCCTGCTTTCCCTCTCCCTCCACTCCTGCGCTTTTTGATTCTCTGTGACAGATTGATGCATCACTTCATGCAGCATGTCGTCCTTGCTTTTTCGCGGTCTCTTCCGGAGGTTCTGCAGTCTCTCAGCCGGTGATAACACGGACAGCCGAGATCTCAAGGTTGCATCTGTAAAGGCAAAATGCAACACTTAACAGAGGCAGCATTGTTTATACCAGACAGAGTAATGATTCCCCAGCACTTAAGGAGGGCACACACAATCTTCACAATAGCATAATTTTTCCATCCCAAAGAGAGCACACATAACCCACGGGAGCCCTGAAATGGTGAATAAGGGGGACTGATTGTTTCAGGGCTGTACGGTCCTCTGGGTTTCTGTGCCTTGGGGAGAGCCAACAGCTGCAGAGGGCACCTACACTGAACACTATCCCAACATTTTCCACAGGAGTTTATCCTGGAAGATATCTCGCTGCTGAGGGTGACCTGGGAAGCACGGGAGGGTCTTCTACTACAATGTGGCTTCTGCCCTGGCCCCTATGCAGCTTGCCTGCATGCAGCAATGGTCCCCCCACCCCTCGCGGCACAGTGGCACGGACGCGTTAGCCTGACTGGGACAAGGACCACAGCGGCTCTCCCTGGTACGGCGTACCGGCAAGAGCCAGTGCGCCATACTGGATTGGCTTCCCCAGCCGGGGGGCTCCATCGGCGATTTAAAGGGCCAGGGCTCCCACTGCCGTTACCACCTCGGGCCCTTTAAATCGCCACCCGAACCCGCTGCTGGAGCCATGGGGTATCAGCAGCAGGGCGATTTAAAGGGGTAGGGGCTCCCAGCTGCCACTACCGAAGAGGAGCCCTGGGCCCTTTAAAGCTTCACGAGAGTCTGGAGCCCCAGGTAGTGGCGGCAGCCAGGAGACTCCAGGGCTCTGTCGGCGATTTAAAGACCAGGGGGTCCTCTGCAGTAGTGGCGGCTGGGAGCCCCTGGCCTTTAAATTACCATCGGAGCCCTGGGCCACCACCATTAACCCAGGGGCTCCAGCAGTGGGGCTCGGGCAGCGATTTAAAGGTCCCGGGGCTCTGGCTGCTGTGGGGAGCCCCGGGCCTTTTAAATCGCCACACGAGCCCTGCTGCTGGAGCCTTGGGGTAGCGGCAGCAGGGCTCCGGTGGTGATTTAAAGAGCCAGGGGCTCCCAGCTGCTGCTACCGCAGTGAAGCCCCAGGCCCTTTAAAGCTCTGCCAGAAGTGTTATTTACTCCTTCTCATAACACAAGAACTAGAGGTCACCAAATGAAATTAATAGGCAGTAAGTTTAATACAAACAAAAGGAAACATTTCTTCACACAACACACAGTCAACCAGCGGAACTCCTTGCCAGAGGATGTTGTGAAGGCCAAGACTATAACAGGGTTAAAAAAGGAACTAGATAAGTTCATGGAGGACAGGTCCATCAATGGCTATTAGCCAGGCTGGGCAGGGATGGTGTCCGTAGCTTCTGTTTGCCAGAAGCTGGGAATGAGCGATAGGGGATGGATCACTTGATGGTTCCATGCTCTGTTCATTCCCTCTGGGGCACCTGGCACTGGCCACTGTCAGAAGACAGGACACTGGGCTAGATGGACCATAGGTTTAATCCAGCATGGCCATTCTTGTGTTCAGATTTCCCCTCTGTACAATGAGATTAATGATGCTTCCCTCTTTAAGAGCTGATGAAAAGAGCTAGCTATTATCATTATTTTTACCTGGCCACTATAGCATCTCAGCTGCACACCCACATGATAATTACAGCTGCCTAAATAACCACTGCCTCCTACCAACAATATTTCTCTTTCTGTTAAAAAAAAACACCCCAGGAAATTCACTGACGAAAACCTTCATTAGTTCAGTGAAAATTGACCAGTGGTCTGATGTGCCCTTCCAGAACACTGAGTTTAGCATAACTCAAGCTTATGAAATCCAGGAAATAGAGTTACATGCACATGCAGGATACACAATCATGCAACCTTAACTCTCCCCTCTGTGAGTGATGCCCCATATACTCAACACATATTTGCATGCTGCTTTTCCCCTGTACTGACCAGGAGCTACATACAACTTCCCGGCACTCACACTTCGCTTACTCCACAGAAAGAACATCACAGCTGCTAAGTGTTAAAACCCTTCCACCCTTATGCACACAAGTCATCTCACCCTGTACTGTCACTTACCCTTCACTGAACAGATAGACCACAATCTTCTCCCAGCTAACTGTGGATAACCCCCATGAGCTTGTATATCTTACAAACTAAAATGACACATGTATGGCTGTAGGGGCAGGGACTGCCTTCTTACTGCATGTTTGCAGAGCATCATCACAATAAGGTCCCAATGCTTGGTTGGAGCCCTTACATGCTAATGAAATACAAATAAATATACACAGAACAGTGTATTAGCATTAATATGATCATATTCTGATGTTTGCAAACTATACCTACATACAACAAATAACTTTTGGGGGAGGGGGTAGAGGGCATGTGAGGGTGTAGCAGAGGTAAAGGGGAAAGGATGGGCATATGGGAACAAATTAAGGAGGAAAACAAGGGAAAGAGGTAGGGAAGAAGGATAGAGTCCGTGGTGGGGTGCAGAGATATTGCAGGGCAGGTGGCATTAATGGCAGTGGGGTGGGTTGTTCATACATAATGGTTGAAGTAGGATTTAGAGTCTAAAATGGGAAATCCAAAAGGTTCGTTATAACATGGCAGGTTGTGAAGATTCTGGCCCCTGCCTCCCTGCTGTTGGCTGATGATGGCTACAGTTGCTCCCAGTGGGATAAGCCTTTTACACCTTGTCCTGGGGGCTGCCCCAATGGTACAGGCCCCTTCCTCCATAGATCAGTGGAAGGTGGGAGCTGCTGGGCCTTGATCATTACTCTTACAGCCAGAGTGTCTCCTAAACATGTTTTGTAGTCTAGTAGTCATAGCCTCTTTCTTGGGTGTCTTTTGTTTTGCCATGTACTCTCTCAGTTTTTCTTCAATCTTCATGTACTTTTCTTCAGTTTCTCCATCCACCATACACCACCTCCATACAGCTCATTGGTGTAGCATTGGCCTCCATTCGCCTCCACCATTCTCTCAGTTATTTCCATCAGCTCGTTAACCTGCTTGGCCCTCTCTGCTCCAGTTGCTTTGTTGTTGAAAGCGCAGTATCGGTTCTTACACTTTTGAATCAGCTTCTTAAGATTTTTGTTATGTGAGTTTCTCACATAGTCCTTCAGTGAGTCACCCCCTAAATCTTCTTTCCGGGTGAACAGGACAATCATGTTCCTCTTCGCTTCAACTCCAAAAATCTCCCATACTCGCTTCACTGCGTCCTTGTCTTCTTCAGTGTAACGGCCCAGCTGAGTCACCAGCACCAGAGCATGGGGGCCTGGGGCAGAGAGTGCGATACAGTGACTGATCTCTTGACAGGTTTCTGTGTCACTGGCCTCTGGAGAAAATACGTCAGGCGTATCGATAACCACAACCTGCTTCCCATTCCAGGTCATGCTCCCTGTACTGCAAGTCTTGGTTACTGGCTTTGGCCCCAGTTTGGACTCAAACACGTTGTTGCCAAGGATGGTGTTTCCCGTTGCACTTTTCCCAGCTCCTGCCTTACCAACAAGGATGAATTTTAATTTAATGTGGCTGCTTTCTTGAGCACCTGTTGGGAAGAATTTTGACAGATTTACTATGTTATTACATGTATAATACAGTAGAAATGGTGGGTTTAAGATTTCTCTTAATCAAAAAAATATATCTATATAAACTCATTAAAACTACGGGCTGCCTGAGTTTCAAGATTTGGGTCTGGATTTCAAACCTCCCACGTTTGGCTTCAGATCAGAATTCAGATCCAGATCACTGGAGCATCCAAGTGCTTTGATACAAAGGGATTTTAAGTCACGTGTGAAAGGTGCTGCTCTCACCACTATAGTGTCAGAGCTGAGCAGCCAGTTGGCATTTGACATCATCACAGAACGGTGACACAAAAAATATGACACCCTCTTCGGAATGCGAGAACAGAAACCATGGAGAATGTGGTGTGTTAGCATTGACCTGCATTGACTGAGATTTCTGAGGACTCACAAAAGGAATTGAAGGGGATTTAGCACTTACATAGTGTATCATTGTTTCCATTAATAGTTGCGTGGGGTCACAGGTGTACATGGCCAGAAGAGATAATCTATGGTAATCTAGGGTGAACTCCTGTATAATGCAAGGCAGAGAATTTCAGCCCGTTACCTTTGTATTGCGCCCAGTAGCTTGTGTTTACCTAAAGCATGTTCCAGAAAGGCAACCAGTCTTGATCTGAAGTTATTGAGAAATGAGGAATTCTCCACATCCATTGGGAGCTTGTTCCAATGGTTAATTACACTCACTGTCGGAGGTGTGCCTAATTTCTGAACTGAATTTATCTGGCTTTAACTTTCAACAACTGGTTCTTGTTCTGCTAGATTAAAGCGTCCTTTGGTACACGGTAATTTCTCCAAATGAATGTATTTATACCCTGTAAGCAAGTCACTTCTTGATACTAATTTTGATAAACTAAACAGATTGAGTCTTTAAATCTCTCACTGGAAGGCATTTTCTCCAGCCCTCAAATCCCTGCTGTAGCTCTTTGCTGCACCCTCGCCCACTTTATAACATCCCTTTTCTCATGAGAACGCTAGAACTGGATACATTTTGAATGAGATTACAAGTTTAGTTGATAAAAGAAACGATATGATGTTTATCCTTAGGCTTCTGTAAGTCATTGGACTTGGTACTGCACGACATTCTCATTAAAATACTAGAATTATACAACATCGCCGCACAAGTTAAATGGATTAAAATCTGGTTAACTGACAGATCTCAAAAAGGAGTTTTCAATGGTGAATCATCATCAGGTGGGAGTGTTTCTGAGGGTTTTTTGTGAGGGCTGGGTGTAGGCCCAACATTATTTGATACTTGTATTCAATAGCTAGCAGTAAATATAAAACCACTGAGATAAAATGTGTGGATGACACAAAGATTGGTGGAGTCATAAATAATGATGAGCCCTATACAGCAATCTGTTGTGCTAGGAAAGCTGGGCCTATTCAGACAAAATGCATTGTAATACAGCCAAGTGCAACAAAGAATCTAGGAACGATCTCGGAAAGCAGTGACTCTGTAAAAGATTATGGGGTTATAGTGGGCAACCAACTGAACACGAACTCCCAGTCCGACGCTGTGGCAAAAAGGCCTGATGTGATCTTTGGATGTATAAACAGGAGTAGGGAACAGGCATAGGGAGGTGATTTTACCCGTGTTTACGACATTTCTCAGACTGATACTGGAATAGAGCATCCAGTTCCTTTTAAAAAACAAAAAAAGGTGAAAAATGGTAGAGCTACCAAAATGATTCAAGGGGTGGAGAAAATGGAAGATGTTAATGACTTAAAAACCTCTAAGGAAGGAGATTCCACCCCCTCCCTAGGGAACCCATTCCAGTGCTTCCCACCGTCCTAGTGAAATAGTGTTTCCTAATATCCAACCTAGACCTCCCCCACTGCAACTTGAGACCATTGCTCCTTGTTCTGTCATCTGCCACCACTGAGAACAGTCTAGATCCATCCTCTTTGGAACCCCCTTTCAGGTAGCTGGAGGCTGCTATCAAATCCCCCCTCATTCTTCTCTTCTGCAGACTACACAAGCCCAGTTCCCTCAGCCTTTCCTTGTAAGTCATGTGCTCCAGCCCCCTGATCATTTTCGTTGCCCTCCGCAGGACTCTCACCAGTTTGTCCACATCCTTTCCATAGTGGTGGGCAGGGCCGGCTCTAGGTTTTTTGCCACCCCAAGAAAAAAAATTTGGCTGCCCTCACCCCAGCCCTGGGCTCCCACCCCTGCTCACCACTGCCCCCTACCCCCTGCCGCCCCAGCCCTGGGCTCTCTCTTCACCCCCCACTCGCACCCCCTGCCACCCCAGCCCTGGGCTCCCCCACCCAAACATGGCCTCCTTGTTCACCACAGCAATCCCCATTTACACTTCCAGTGGGGATCAAACCGTTTCTCCTATTTTTATTTCAATTTCATATAAATCTCACCCCCCACCCCCTCCCGTCCCCTGCAACCCCATCTTCAGTGCTCCAAATGCACATGGAAGGCACTGGGACTAACCCTCAAACCTTGTACCCGGAAAGGGCTGGGGATCTAGTAAAGAGGGTTCAGGCAGAGGAGCGGGTGTGGGGGGGCTCTACACTGGCAGAGAAGCGGGGTGTGATATGTTCGTGAAGGAGGAGGAGGAGAGGGGGTATCAGGAGGGTTGTGGGAGAAGAGGTGCCAGTGCAGGGGAAGGGGGCGGTGCGGGAGGAGAGGGCTGGGGGAGGGTAAAATGGGAAGGGGTGCGGCGAAGGAGCGATGGGGGAGGTACAAGTGGAGGGGCTGCGAGCGGGATGGAGGGTGCAAGGGCTGAGAGGGGAAGGCGCTGACAGCTGCTTCCCCAGCTCTGTTCAGGCAGAGCCGAGAGGATGGACACTGACCCCCAGGTGTCCGAGCCGCGGGAGTCCCCCAGCAGGACAGTATCCCCCACTGTCCCGCTCGGAGCCGGGCTCTGCCTCTCCCCACCCCTGGCGCTGTGGGGGCCCGGGGCAAGCAGTGCAGGGCTGAGGCGGGGGAGGTGCGCAGCGGGCTGGGGCTGGGGGCAGGAGGGGGCGGCAGCAGCTCCCTGGCAGCTCGAACTGCCCAGCCACTCGCCTTGACAGCGCACAAGCCGGGATCCGCGCCCCTTGCCCAGCCCGGTGGGGAGGAGACCGGCTGAGATCTGTGGGTGGAGCGGGGGATCCAGGGAGATACTCTGACTTGCTGCTACTCCAGCGGCAGCTCTGGCTCCATCCCATCCACCGCCATCAGGGCTACTTTGGGAACAGCTCTCCGCTCGCTCTGGCGTGCCTGGCTCGGTCCTTCCCTGATTGATTCCCGATTGCGGAGGAAGGGAGGGGAGGAGGAGGAGGCGGCGGGTGTGGGGATGTTGGAGGAGTGTGAGTGGTGGGAAGCAGCGGAGGATGGGAGATTTCTCCTTTGCTTCTCTGCTATGAGCAAGAAGAAAAGGGAGCGGGGGAGAGTGTTGGATGAGTCTTGGCGAGCCCTATGGGGAGCTGCTTTCCATACAAGGAATAGGAGGAACTCCCAAAGTCAGCATCTGATCGCCCGAGCTTGGGGGGGGCGGGGGCAGACGGTGCCTAGCCCCAGCCCGCAGCCAGCCACATGCTAGAAAGCCCCGCACAAGGCAGCCTCATAGGCCAGGCTCTGAACCGGCCCGGGTTTGCTCTGCAACGCACTTTGTGTTTTGTTTTATTGACTGGCCCTGTGCTGAAGTCGAGGCAGCCTGGGAACTGGAGCGCAGAATCAAGCAAGACTCTGGCTTGCTGCTTGGTTCAAAAGCCTCTCTGGGCTTCTCGCTAGTGGCCCCCTGGGCAAGAGCGGCTGGGTCTCTGCACCTCCCGAGTGGCCCCCTGGGTCTGATTCTCCCAGGCAGCCCCTGGAGCCAAGCCTGGGCTGCGGCGTCGAGAGGGGCTACCTGAGTGTGTGAGGAGCCGGGAAGGGAGGGAAGTGGGGCCCGGGATGCAGGGAGGGAGGAGGGGTCCTGCTGCCCTTGCCGCTCCAAGTTTCCCCAGGGCGGCGCGGCGTTTCCCTGCCCCAGTGGGCTGTGCGGGGCGCCGCCGGGCTGTGCAGGGGGCGCGGATCCCTGCACGCGTGCTGACAAGGCGAGTGGCTCTGGCCAGGGCCAGCTCCTGCTTTTTGCCGCCCCAACCAAAAAAAAAAAAAAAAGCGGGGGCGGGGGGAGAGGTGGGTGGAGTGCCACCCCTTGGAAAGTGCCGCCCCAAGCACATGCTTGGAGGGCTGGTGCCTAGAGCCGGCTCTGGTGCGGGGGGGTCCCCAAAACTGGACCCAATACTCCAGATGAGGCATCATCAGTGCCAAATAGAGAGGAATAATCACTTCCCTCGATCTGCTGGCAATGCTCTGACTAATGCAGCCCAATATGCTATTAGCCTTCTTGGCAACAATGGCACACTGCTGACTCATATCCAGCTTCTCCTCCACTGTAACCCCTAGGTCCTTTTCTGCAGAACTGCCGCTTAGCCAGTCGGTCCCCAGCCTGTAGTGGTGCATGAGATTCTTCCATCTTAAGTGCAGGACTCTGCACTTGTCCTTGTTGAACATCATCAGATTTCTTTTGGCCCAATCCTCCAATTTGTCTAGGTCTCTCTGGATCTTATCCCTATCCTCCAGCATATCTACCTCCCCTCCCAGCTTAGTGTCCTCTTCGAATTGGCTGAGGGTGCAATCCAGCCCATCATCCAGATCATTAATGAAGATGTTGAACAAAACCAGCCCCAGGACCGACTCCTTGGGCACTCTTCTTGATACCGGCTGCCAACTAGACATGGAGCCATTGATCACTAACCGTTGAGCCTGATGATCTAACCAGCTTTCTATCCACCTTATAGTCCATTTATCCAATCCATATTTCTTTAACTTGCTGGCAAGAATACTGTGGCAGACCATATCAAAAGTCAAGGTATGTTTGCTAAAGTCAAGATATATCATGTCCACTGCTTTTCCCATATCCACAGAGCCAGTTATCTCATCATAGAAGGCAATCAGGATGGCCAGGCACGACTTGCCCTTGGTGAATCCATGTTGACTGTTCCTGATCACCTTCCTCTCCTCCAAGTGCTTCAAAATGGATTCCTTGAGGACCTGCTCCATGATTTTGCCAGGGACTGAGGTGAGACTGACTGGTCTGTAGTTCCCTGGGTTCTTCTTCTTCTCTTTTTTAAAGATGATTACTATATTTGTCTTTTTCCAGTTGTCCAGGTCCTCCCCCGAACACCATGAGTTTTCAAAGATAATGGCCAATGGCTCTGCAATCACATCAGCCAACTCCCTCAAAACCATTATGCATTAGATCCAGCCCCATGGACTTATAGCATGTCCAGTTTTTCTAAATAGCCCTTAACCTGTTCTTTCACCACAGACTGCTGCTCACCTCCTCCCCATACCGTGTTTCCCAATGCAGCAGTCTGGGGGCTGACCTTGTCAGTGAAGACCATGGCAAAAAAAGCATTGAATACTTCAGCTTTTTCCACATCCTCTGTCCCTAGGTTGCCTCTCCCATTCAGTATGGTTCTCATTTTCCCTGACTTTCTTGTTGCTAATATACCTGTAGAAACCCTTCTTGTTACCCTTCACATCCCTTGCTAGCTGCAACTCCACCTCTTGTGCCTTGGCCTTCCTGATTACACCCCTGCATGCTCTAGCATTATTTTTATACTCCTCCCTAGTCATCTGTCCAAGTTTCCACTTCTTCTAAGCTTCCTTTTTGTGTTTAAGCTCACCGAAGATTTCACTGTTAAGCCAAGCTGGTCGCCTGCCATATTTGCTATTGTTTCTGTACATCAGGAGGGTTTGTTCCTGCACCCTCAATAAGGCTTCTTTAAAATACAGCCAGCTCGCCTAGACTCCTTTCTCTCTCATATTAGTCTCTTAAGGGATCCTGCCCATCAGTTTCCTGAGCAGGTCTGGCTCCAGGCACTAGCTTATCAAGCAGGTGCTTGGGGCGGCCACTCCGGAGTGGGGCGGCACGTTCAGGTATTCGGGGGCAATTCAGAGGGTCCCTCACTCCCACTCGGCGCGAAGGACCTCCCACTGAATTGCCACAGATTGCGATCGCAATTGCGATTGCGGCTTTTTTTTTTTTTTTTGGCTGCTTAGGGCGGCAAAACCCCTGGAGCCAGCTCTGTTCCTGAGAGAGTCAAAGCCTGCTTTGTTGAAGTCCAGGGTCTGTATTCTGCTGCTCTCCTTTCTTCCTTTTGTCAGGATCCTGAAGTTGACCATCTCATGGTCACTGCTGCCCAGGTTGCCAGCACATCTACTTCCCTTACCAATTCTTCCCTGTTTGTGAGCAGCAGGTCAAGAGGAGCAGGGCCCCTGGTTGGTTCCTCCAGCACTTGTACCAGGAAGTTGTCCCTAACACTCTCCAAAAACTTTGTGGATTGTCTGTGCACCGCTGTATTGCTCTCCCAGCAGATGTCAGGGTGATTCAAGTCTCCCATTAGAACCAGGGCCTGTGATCTGGAAACTTCAGTTAGGTGTCCAAAGAAAGCTATTGATCTCATTACTGGAGTAACTGGATGAAATTCTTTAGTCTGTGCTACACAGGAGCACAGACTAGATGATCTAATCGTTCCTTCTGGCCTTAAAATCTGAGTCTATGAGGTCCTAGTGCCATCCCTAAGACTACATGTGTATGTAAGTCATTGAAGCATCGGTGCCTAAGTCAGTAGTGAGTGTGGAACAGATTTCTGAGTGTCACTTACCTTCAGCAGTTTCTTCATTTTCTCTTCCTTTCCTTTTTAGCTGAAAGATTTGTAAAAATAAACAGTTATTTGCATACATATTATCAGAGCAAAGAAAAGTCATGAATAAGGTTGCAAAAATTCTCCTTGCCATCTCTAAGATTCTTTTTTAATGTATTTGTTCAGCAGTGATCAGCCTCTCACTCAAATTGTAATTTTCTGCAATAATTATATGCATCTTCACTTGAATCATGGTCTTACTGTTCCTTAAAAATGGCTACCCATGAAAAGGTCTTCTGACATATCTGTCAGATCCCAAAACTTGAGACTGGATCAGGATCAACAGAAACAGCAAACAAATAAATAAATAAATAAATGCCTTTGGTACCATAGAGTTTGAGTTGGATAATAATGAAAGCAAAAGAGAATGTATGTTTGGGGGAATTGATTTAAGTAGAAAAAGCTCTGCTTCAGAAGGGTGAAAGACAGCCAGCTTTTAACAGGGGAGGCAGGGATAGCTCAGTGATTTGAGCATTGGCTTGTTAACACCAGGGTTGTGAATTCAATCCTTGAGGGGGCCACTTAGGGATCTGGGGCAAAAACTGGTCCTGTTAGTGAAGGCAGGGGGCTGGACTCAGTAACCCTTCAAGGTCCCTTCCAGTTCTAGGAGATTGGTATATCTCCACTTATTACCTAATGCATTCTATGTGGGAGGGAGATTACCAGAGCACTTGCCTTCCTGTGCACTCCTGAGGCAGGGGTCCTGTGGGGAAAAAAACAGCCTGTGATCATGAAGATAAAGACTGTCATAGTGCATATGCAGAAGAGTGCTAAGTCAAGGTAGCACAGGCAACTTTAATTCTGGAATGTAACATTAACTTTTGAGCTAGTGAACAGGAGCAGCTAACAGGAGTTTTGCGAGGGAGTTCTCCAGGTGAAGGAGGAGCAATTACGTGACCCTTGGGGTAAGCTTGTTGTCTGTAGTGTGTGCATCTGCGTTTGTGATGTGCTTGCTGCTTAACTGACATATACCATGTACTCTGTTTGTTTGTTTGTTTGTTTGTTTGTTTGTTTGGGGGACTATGTGTGTGCTGAGCCCAGCCACCTGCTAGGCAAGGCTGAGAGCTGAGAGCTTCCTCACAAGCCTGTGATCCCTAAGCCTTTAGCCCGTCAACCCTTCACCAAGGGACGGGGCTACTCCGGGAGACCAGGGCTTTAAACAGCCTGCTCCTAAGTGACCAGAGGGGATAGTGAACAGAAGCGGCTAACAGGGGAGTTTTGCAAGGGAGTTTACAGAGGAAGTGTGAGGGAGGGCTAGAACTCAACATTCATTAAACTTAAAAGCCAAAAACACCCCCTTGATATAAACAAAATAACAAAGAAACCAGTTTCAGGAGTAAAAGGAGAATGGAGGCAGAAGTCCAGGAACAGAGTGGGGGCTACCCAGTTTATTGCACCCAATGCAGCATGTCTGATTACCTGCCCTATGGGCGGGTGGCATATGTGTGCATTCGGTGCAAGGAGCTCCTGGCCCTCAGAGACTGTGTACGGGCTTTGGAGTCCAGCGTGGTTGAGCTGGAGGCGCTAAGGGAGAAAGAGAGGTACATAGATGAGACTTTCCAGGACACAGTAGAATGGTCCCACCCCCGGGTCTGATAGTCCATGTGCTGTTGAGGAGGATGAAAGTCCCAGGGAAGGACAGTATCTAACTGGAGCAGAGGGAAACAATCCCATAGTTGGGACCCTCCTTCCAGATGATGTTGTGGTGTCCTCTCACACTGAGGATGCCTGTCCAGGGGAGGGAACTCCAGTTATTAGGAAGAGAAAGGTCTTAGTAATGGGCGATTTGATCATTAGAAACATAGATAGCTGGGTTTGTGATGACCAGGAGAACCGCATGGTGACTTGCCTGCCTGGTGTGAAGGTTGCGGATCTCTTGAGACAGACTTATGTGTAGTGCTGGGGAGGAGCCGGTGGTCGTGGTACATGTAGGTACCAATGACATAGGGATGGATAGCAGAGAGGTTGTGGAGGCCAAATTTAGGGTACTAGGTAAGAGATTGAAGTCCATGACCTCCATGGTAGCATTCTCTGAGATGCTCCCAGTTCCACACACAGGGCCAGTTAGACAGGCAGAACTGCAGGGTCTCAATGCGTGGATGAGACAATGGTGTAGGGAGGAGAGGTTTAGATTTATTAGGAACTGGGGAAACTTTTGGGAAAGGGGGAGCCTATATGGGAAGGATGGGCTCCACCTAAACCAAAATGGAACCAGATTGCTGGTGCTTAACATTTTAAAAGGCCACAGAACAGTTTTTAAACTAAGGGCTGGGGGAAAGCTGACAGGTGCTTCAGACATCCCTTAGGGGAGGATCTATTAATAGAGAATCTCAATGTCCTAGTGAGGACGAGAGGATGGAAAATGATAAAATACAAGCAGGGTTTGATCAGAAACAGTTAAAAAAAAAGAGTCCCATTCAATTACATTGTGTAATGGCAGACAGCTAAAAGGAGACAAGTTTTTAAAGTGCTTATATGCCAATGCTAGAAGTCTAAATAAGTCAAAATGGGTGAACTAGAGTGTCTCGTATTAAATGAGGATATTGATATAATAAGCATCACAGAAACTTGGTGGAATGAGGATAATCAATGGGACACAGTAATACCAGGGTACAAAACATATCGGAAGGACAGAACAGGTCGTGCTGGTGGGGGAGTGGCAATATATGTGAAAGAAAGCGTAGGATCAAATGAAGTAAAAATCGTAAATGAATCAAACTGTACCATAGAATCTCTATGGATAGTAATTCCATGCTCTAATAATAAGAATACAGCGGTGGGGATATATTACCGACCACCTGACCAAGATGGTGATAGTGACTGTGAAATGCTCAGGGAGATTAGAGAGGCTATTAAAATAAAAAATGCAATAATAATAATGAGGGATTTCAATTATCCTCATATTGACTGGGTACATGTCACTTCAGGGCAGGATGCAGAGATAAAGTTTCTTGACCCCTTAAATGACTGCTTCTTGGAGCAGCTGGTCCTGGAACTCCACAGAGGAGAGGCAATTGTTGATTTAGTCCTAAGTGGAGCACAAGATCTGGTCCATAAGAACATAAGAATGGCCGTACAGGTCCATCTAGCCCAGTATCTGTCTACCGACAGTGGCCAATGCCAGGTGCCCCAGGGGGAGTGAACCTAACAGGCAATGATCAAGTGATCTTCCTCCTGCCATCCATCTCCATCCTCTGATGAACAGAGGCTAGGGACACCATTCTTACCCATCCTGGCTAATAGCCATTTATGGACTTAACCACCATTAATTTATCCAGTTCCCTTTTAAACATTGTTATAGTCCTAGCCTTCACAACCTCCTCAGGTAAGGAGTTCCACAAGTTGACTGTGCGCTGCGTGAAGAAGAACTTCCTTTTATTTGTTTTAAACCTGCTGCCCATTAATTTCATTTGGTGACCCCTAGTTCTTATATTATGGGAATAAGTAAATAACTTTTCCTTATCCACTTTCTCAACAGTATTTCCACTACTTGCATCCGAAGAAGTGGGTATTCACCCACGAAAGCTCATGCTGCAAAACGTCTGTTAGTCTATAAGGTGCCACAGGATTCTTTGCTGCTTCTACAGAACCAGACTAACACGGCTACCCCTCTGATACTTGACACTTTCTCAACATTACTCATGATTTTATATACCTCTATCATATCCCCCCTTAGTCTCCTCTTTTCCAAGTTCAAGAGTCCTAGCCTCTTTAATCTTTCCTCATATGGGACCCTCTCCAAACCCCTAATCATTTTAGTTGCCCTTTTCTGAACCTTTTCTAGTGCCAGTATATCTTTTTTGAGGTGAAGAGACCACATCTGTACACAGTATTCGAGATGTGGGCGTACCATGGATTTATATAAGGGCCATAATATATTCTCAGTCTTATTCTCTATCCCCTTTTTAATGATTCCTAACATCCTGTTTTCTTTTTTGACTGCCTCTGCACACTGCGTGGACATCTTCAGAGAACTATCCACGATGACTCCAAGATCTTTTTCCTGACTCGTTGTAGCTAAATTAGCCCCCATCATATTGTATGTATAGTTGGGATTATTTTTTCCAATGTGCATTACTTTACATTTAGCCACATTAAATTTCATTTGTTTCCCCAATCACTTAGTTTTATGAGATCTTTTTGAAGTTCTTCACAATCTGCTTTGGTCTTAAGTATCAGAGGGGTAGCCGTGTTAGTCTGGTTCTGTAGAAGCAGCAAAGAATCCTGTGGCACCTTATAGACTAACAGATGTTTTGCAGCATGAGCTTTCGTGGGTGAATACCCACTTCTTCAGATGCAAGCAGAGCACTCATACAAACAGGTTAGGGATAGTCGAGGGCGTGAATAAATGAGCGGACTGGGTAATGATGATAGGGTGCCCCTCACAGGGCAGAGTTCAGTTTGGTTGGTTCAGGGCTCAGGGGATAAAGTCCAACAGGGGAAGTTTACAGGTCTCTTCCCCCTTGTGGGTGCGAGGAGTCACGCCGGCTCACTCTTGGTATTGACGGTGGCCGGTGACGTGCTCTGTGTAAATGTCTCTGGACCACCGAATAGCGTCCGAGACCATTAGGCATCTCATGAGCCGCGTGGCGGCCCACCACAGGTCCGCAGCACGCGCTCATTAAGGGGGTCCCAGGCGCCCAAGGCCCCAACGATCAGAGCGTCGGTGTAGACCTCGTAGCCCTTTGCTCGCAGGCTGTCAGCCAGGGGAGCGTACTTTTCGAGTACGCTTGCATCTGAAGAAGTGGGGATTCACCCACGAAAGCTCATGCTGCAAAACATCTGTTAGTCTATAAGGTGCCACAGGATTCTTTGCTGCTTTGGTCTTGACTATCTTGAGTAGTTTAGTATCATCTGCAAACTTTGCCACCTCACTGTTTACCCCATTTTCCAGATCATTTATGAATACATTGAATAGGACTGGTCCTAGGACTGACCCTTGGAGAACACCACTAGTTACCCCTCTCCATTCTGAGATTAATTCCTACCCTTTGTTCCCTGTCTTTTAACCAGTTCTCAATCCATGAAAGGACCTTCCCTTTTATCCCATGACAGCTTAATTTACGTAAGAGCCTTTGGTGAGGGACCTTGTCAAAGGCTTTCTGGAAATCTAAGTACACTATGTCCACCAGATCCCCCTTGTCCACATGTTTGTTGACCCCTTCAAAGAACTCTAATAGATTAGTAAGACACGATTTCCCTTTACAGAAACCATGTTGACTATTGCTCAACAGTTTATGTTTTTCTATGTGTCTGAGAATTTTATTTTTAACTATTGTTTCGACTAATTTGCCTGGTACCTATGTTAGACTTACCGGTCTGTAATTGCCGGGATCACCTCTAGAGCCCGGCAATTACCAAGAGGTGAATATAACTGGACCGCTTGGTAATAGTGACCGTAATATAATTAAATTTAATATCCCTGCGGCAGGGAAAACACCACAGTGGCCCAACACTGCAGCATTTAATTTCAGAAAGGGGATGTGGACGTCCGGTGTCGGGGCTTGGCCCTCTCAGGTGCAGCTGGGACCCAGGGCGCCTCACTACAGGCAGCAAGTAGATTAGGGTCCTGATCCTTCAGCAGAGATTGAGCAAACAAATAGTCTATAAGCCCAGGCCCTTGGGCAGGGCGGGGCAGCAAGCAGTTCAGGGCTCAGGCAGCCTGAGGTAAATCCAGGCTCCTACGCCTGAGTGTTGGGGTGAGGGGGAGACTGCCACCCGTGAGTGGGGTGGCAGGGGGGACACAGGCCCACCCACTCCACTGTGTCCCAGCCCGGGGCCCTAACAGCGGGAGTCAGTCTGCTGCTGTGTCAGTGGGGATCCTGGCCACAACACACTGACATTAGCTCTGGGTGTGCTGCAGCCAGACTAGGGTCGGCTGCCCCCGGGCCACTTCCACTCTCCCCCTCCATGGGTACCTGTGTCTCGGCGGCGTCTTCCGCAGCGTCCGACACCATGGGCTCCTCAGGGTACTGAGTGGTGGGTAGGCCGGGCTGCTCCTCAGGATACTGGGTTCGGGGAAGCTCAGGCAGCTCCTTAGGATACGGGGCTCGGGGAAGGCCCGGCCAGTCCTCCTCAGGGTAGCGGGCTTGGGGAAGGCTCGGCCCAGCGGGAGCTCGGACACTAGCGTCTGGTTTCTCTGGCGGCCAGCGGTCAACTGAGTGCTGGGGCCGGGCTTTTATACTTCCTGTCCCGCCCCTTGACTTCCGGGGGGCGGGAACAGGCGGTTGTGGCTCCGCCCACTCCAGCGTCTGGCCTGGCTTGACCCTCTCAGGCGCAGTTGGGACCCAGGGCACCTCACTACAGGGGAACTACACAAAAATGAGGAGGTTAGTTAAACAGAAATTAAAGGGTACAGCACCAAAAGTGAAATCTCTGCAAGCCGCGTGGAAACTTTTTAAAGACACCATAATAGAGGCTCAACTTAAATGTATACCCCAAATTAAAAAACAGTAAGAGAACTAAAAAAGAGCCACTGTGGCTAAACAACAAAGTAAGAGAAGAGTGAGAGGCAAAAGCCAGCCTTTATAAAGGGGAAGTTAAATCCTAGTGAGGAAAATAGAAAGCGCATAAACACTGGCAAATGAAGTGTAAAAATATAATTAGGAAGGCCAAAAAAGAATTTGGGGAACAGCTAGTCAAAGTAATAGAAATCTTAGGAAAAAAAAAAACTTCAAAAGCAGGAAGCCTGCTAAACAACCAGTGAAGCCACTGGATGATCGAGGTGCTAAGGGAGCACTCAAAGACGATAAGGCTATTGCAGAGAAACTAAATGAATTTTTTGCATTAGTCTTCATGGCTGAGGATATGAGGGAGATTCCCAAACCTGAGCCATCCTTTTTGGGTGACAGATATGAGGAACTGTCCCAAATTGAGGTGTCATTAGAGGTGTCATTTTGGAACAAATTGATAAATTAAACAGCAATAAGTCACCAGGACCAGATGGTATCACCCAAGAGTTCTGAAGGAACTCAAATGTGGAACTCAAATGTGAAACTGCAGAACTACTCACTGTCATCTGTAGCCTATCATTTAAATCAGCTTCTGTACCAGATGACTGGAGGATAGCTACTGTGATGCCAATTTTTAAAAAGAGCTCCAGAGGTGATCCTGGGAATTACAGGCCTGTAAGCCTGACATCAGTATTGGGCAAACTGGTTGAAACTATAATAAAGAATGATATTGTCATAAGAACATAAGAATTTGGGGAACAGCTAGCCAAAGACTCAAAGTAATATGTGTGGAGGCTGGTAGGGGCAGTGTGCTGGGAGAGAAGCTGAGCCCTGCTTGGGGGGTGGGACTTCTCTGCTCAGGGGTCCAGAAAGGTAGCCAGCCAGTCAGTCAGGCAGCGGCATAGATAGCTGCAGCGGCACAGCAGCCCGCAAACAGAGCTGTAAACAGGGGAGTTTCAGGGGGAGTTTACAGGGAGAGGTTGTGGGGGAGACGTAGAGACCTAGGCAAAGAAACCAACAGGCTAGTGAAAGGAGTGGGTGGTGTTCTGCCAGTGTTCTGGTGCCTGTTGGGGGATTGTTTTGGTTTGTGTTTCCTGCACTAACAGGATTTAGGTGGGAAGGCTATGACCGATAGAGAGGCAGCAGTGAAAGACACAATGAGGATGACTGGATGTGGAAGCTGCGGCATGTACATGATCCTGGAGGGGGTACCTGAAAAGAGTTTTGTCTGCATTAAGTGCCGCCTGATAGAGCTGATGGAAGAAAAGATCCGAGGACTGGAGATGCAGGTGGAAAAACTGGTCGAGTTTAGAAGGGGGTTCGAGCAGATGATGGAGCAAAGACATGAGGAGGCTGAAGGGAAAAGCTCAGACTTGCAGATGGAAGCAGGACCAAAGAATTCTGAGGGGAGACTGCTGGGTGAGGAAAGTGGACGGTGGAAGCAAGTGACTAAGAGAACCAGGCAGAGGAAAAGACGGGCCAGTGAAGGAGAAATAGAGCTCAGGAACAGGTTTGTGGAGTTGGAAAATGAAGAAGGGGCATGGCAGGTGGTCGCTGAAGTGAGAGGGCAAGGAAAAAGAGACGAGCAACTAGTCCTACAGGAAGAGGGGAAGAGTCAATGGAGACAACACGAAATATGAGCCCCAGGAGGATACGGGATGGGTTGCAGAGGATTGCAAGAGCGAATGGGAATCGAGAGGACTTGCAGCCAGTGGGAGCAGGGGATAGACCGGCGACTCACACTGTCACCAGGAAAAGGCAGGTCTACGTGACTGGGGACTCCTTACTGAGAAGAATAGACAGGCCTGTAACTAGAGCTGATCCGGAGAACAGAAGGGTGTGCTGTCTGCTGGGTGCTAAGATATGGGATGTGGACCTGAGGCTGAAAAGGATCCTAACGGGAGCGGAAAAGAATCCATTGATTGTCCTTCATGTGGGAACGAATGATACGGCTAGATTCTCACTGGAACGTATCAAGGGAGACTATGCCAGACTGGGGAAGACGCTTAAGGAAGTTGAGGCTCAGGTGATCTTCAGTGGGATCCTGCCTGTTCCTAGAGAAGGGCAACAAAGATGTGACAAGATTATGGCAATCAACAGATGGCTCAGGCAGTGGTGCTATAAGGAGGGCTTTGGGATGTACGGCCACTGGGAAGCATTCATGGACAGAGGACTGTTCTCTTGGGATGGACTTCACCTGAGTAAGGAAGGAAATAGGCTTCTAGAATGGAGGCTGGCACAACTCATTAAGAGAGCTTTAAACTAGGAATTTGGGGGAGATGGTTGGGAGATGTCCAGGTAATCTCCATGCCAGAATTCAACATTCAGAGGGAAGAAAACAAAGTAAGAGAGGATACAGCCATGGGCAGAAGAATGGACATAAGGAGGAAGGGTAGTGTAGATACCAGTCTAATAGGTGATGCTGGTGGTAGAATGTCTGTGCCTAACCGGATAAAGAATGTCAATGAAGCCAAACGGCAAAAATTAAGCTGTCTGTACACTAATGCAAGGAGCCTAGGTAACAAAATGGAGGAACTAGAGCTAGTGGTGCAGGAAGTGAAACCGGATATTATAGGGATAACAGAAACATGGTGGAATAATAGTCATGACTGGAGTACAGGTATTGAAGGCTATGTGCTGTTTAGGAAAGACAGAAATAAAGGCAAAGGTGGTGGGGTAGCATTGTATATCAATGATGAGGTTAACTGTAAAGAAATAAGAAGTGATGGAATGGATAAGACAGAGTCTGTCTGGGCAAAAATGACAGTGGGGAAGAAAGCTACTAGAGCCTCCCCTGAGACAGTGCTTGGGGTGTGCTACAAACCGCCGGGATCTGATTTGGATATGGATAGAGACGTCTTTAATGTTTTTAATGACGTAAACACTAATGGGAATTGTGTGATCATGGGAGACTTTAACTTCCCAGATATAGACTGGAGGACAAGTGCTAGTAACAATAATAGGGCTCAGATTTTTCTGGCTGTGATAGCTGATGGATTCCTTCACCAAGTAGTTGAAGAACCAACAAGACAGGATGCCATTTTAGATTTGGTTTTGGTGACTAGTGGGGACCTCATAGAAGAAATGGTTGTAGGGGACAACCTTGGTTCGAGTGAGCTAATTCAGTTCAAACTAGATGGAAGGATAAACAAAATAGATCTGTGACTTGGGTTTTTGATTTCAAAAGGGCTAACTTTAAAGAATTAAGGAAATTAGTTAGGGAAGTGGATTGGACTGAAGAACTCATGGATCTAAAGGCAGAGAAGCCTGCATCCCAAGAAAGGGGAAAAAAATCATAGGCAGGAGTTGTAGACTAAGCTGGATGAGCAAGCATCTCAGAGAGGTGATTAAGAAAAAGCAGAAAGCCTACAAGGAGTGGAAGATGGGCGGGATTAGCAAGGAAAGCTACCTTAGTGAGGTCAGAACATGTAGGGATGAAGTGAGAAAGGCTAAAAGCCATGTAGAGTTGGACCTTGCAAAGGGAATTAAAACCAATAGTAAAAGGTTCTATAGCCATATAAATAAGAAGAAAACAAAGAAAGAAGAAGTGGGACTGCTAAACACTGAGGATGGAATGGAGGTTAAGGATAATCTAGGCATAGCCCAATATCTAAATAAATACTTTGCCTCAGTCTTTAATAAGGCTAATGAGGAGCTTAGGGATAATGATAGGATGACAAATGGAAATGAGGATATGGAGGTAGATATTACCACATCCGAGGTAGAAGCCAAACTCAAACAGCTTAATGGGACAAAATTGGAGGGCCCAGATAATCTTCATCCAATAATATTAAAGGAACTGACACATGAAATTGCAAGCCCATTAGCAAGAATTTTTTATTAATCTGTAAATTTGGGGGTTGTACCGTACGACTGGAGAATTGCTAACATAGTTCCTATTTTTAAGAAAGGGAAAAAAAGTGATCCGAGTAACTATAGGCCTGTTAGTCTGACATCTGTAGTATGTAAGGTCTTGGAAAACATTTTGAAGGAGAAAGTAGTTAAGGTCATTGAGGTCAATGGTAATTGGGACAAAATATAACATGGTTTTACAAAAGGTAGATCGTGCCAAACCAACCTGATCTCCTTCTTTGAAAAGGTAACAGATTTTCTAGACAAAGGAAATGCAGTGGATCTAATTTACCTCAATTTCAGTAAGGCATTTGACATTGTTCCACATGGGGAATTATTAGTTAAATTGGAAAAGATGGGGATCAATATGAAAATTGAATGGTGGATAAGGAACTGGTTAAAGGGGAGACTACAACGGGTCGTACTGAAAGGTGAACTGTCAGGCTGGAAGGAGGTTACTAGTGGAGTTCCTCAGGGATAAGTTTTGGGGCCAATCTTATTTAACCTTTATTACTGACGTTGGCACAAAAAGCGGGAATGTGCTAATAAAGTTTGCGGATGACATGAAGCTGGGAGGTATTGCTAACACAGAGAAGGACCGGGATATCCTACAGGAAGATCTGGATGACCTTGTAAACTGGAGTAATAGTAATAGGATGAAATTTAATAGTGAAAAGTGAAATGTCATGCATTTAGGGATTAATAACAAGAATTTTAGTTATAAATTGGGGACACGTCTGTTGGAAATAACAGAGGAGGAGAAGGACCTCAGAGTATTGGTTGATCACAGGATGACTATGAACCCCCAATGTGATATGGCCATTAAAAAAGCGAATGCAGTTTTAGGATGCATCAGGTGAGGTATTTCCAGTAAAGATAAGGAGGTGTTAGTACCGTTATATAAGGCACTGGTGAGACCTCATCTGGAATACTGTGTGCAGTTCTGGTCTCCCATGTTTAACAAGGATGAATTCAAACTGGAACAGGTTCAGAGAAGGGCTACTAGGATGATCCGAGGAATGGAAAACCTGTCTTATGAAAGGAGACTCAAAGAGCTTGGCTTGTTTAGCCTAACCAAAAGAAGGTTGAGGGGAGATATGATTGCTCTTTATAAATATATCAGATGAATTAATATTAAGGAAGGGAGAGGAATTATTTAAGCTTAGTACCAATGTAGACACAAGAACAAATGGATATAAACTGGACCCTAGGAAGTTTAGACTTGAAATTAGACAAAGGTTTCTAACCATTAGAGGAGCGAAGTTCTGGAACAGCCTTCCAAGTGGAGTAGTTGGGGCAAAAGACATATCTGGCTTTAAGTCTAAGCTTGATAAATTTACGGAGGGGATGGTATGATGGGATAGCCTAATTTTGGCAATTAATCAAAGATCAATTGCCAAATTATCAGCAGGTACGTATGCCCAGTGGTCTGGGATGGGATGTTCAATGGGATGGGATCTGAGTTACTACAGAGAATTCTTTCCTGGGTGCTGGCTGGTGAGTCTTGCCCACATGCTCAGGGTTTAGCTGATCGCCATATTTGGGGTCGGGAAGGAATTTTCCTCCAGGGCAGATTGGCAGAGGCCCTGGAGGTTTTTCGCCTTCCTCTGCAGCATGGGGCACGGGTCACTTGCTGGAGGATTATCTGCAGCTTGAGTTCTTCAAACCACAATTTGAGGACTTCAATAACTCACACATAGGTTAGGGGTTTGTTATGGAAGTGGATGGGTGAGATTGTATGTCTTGCATTGTACAGGAGGTCAGACTAGATGATCATAATGGTCCCTTCTGACCTTAAAGTCTATGAGTCTATGAGTCTATAAGAATGGCCCTACTGGGTCAGACCAAGAGTCCAGGTAGCCCAGTGTCCTGTCTTCCGACAGAGGCCAATGCCAGGTACCCCAGAGAGAATAAACAGAACAGATAATCATCAAGTGATCCATTCTCTGTTGCTCATTCCCAGCTACTGGCAAACAGAGGCCAGGGACACCATCCCTGCCCAGCCTGGCTAATAGCCATTGAAGGACCTATCCTCCATGAACTTATCTAGTTCTTTTTTTAACCCATTTATGTCAGATATAGATTAACACAATTTGTTGAGGAAGAGTCAACATGGTTTTAGTAAAGGGAAATCATGCCTCACCAATCTATTAGAATTCTTTGAGGGGTCAACAAGCATGTGGACCAAGGGGATCCAGTGGATACAGCTTAGGCTCTTATGAAAATTAAGCTGCCACAGGATAAGAGGGAAGGTTCTCTCATGGATTGGTAACTGGTTAAAAGATAGAAAACAAAGGATAGGTATAAATGGTCAGTTTTCAGAATGGAGCAAGGTAAATAGAGGTGTCCCCTAGGGGTCTGTACTGGGCCCAGTCCTATACAACATACTCATAAATGATCTGGAAAAAGGGGTAAAGAGTGAGGTGGCAAAATTTTCAGATGGTACAAAATAATAAAATATTGCCAGTCAACAGCCAAAGGATGTGCAGGCAGCATGGGTTTCAGACTAGAAGCACCTGTCGCTATAACGTTACTCTCTGGTGCACCCCAGAACAGCAGTCCCAAAAAACACAAAAGAGGAAGCAGGATATGCATGTAGTTATCAGTCAAAACACACAGCAGCCATGAACCAGTTAGATCAGCAACGGTCTGAATAGAATGTAACAGTCTGATAGGGTGTCCAGATTTTATAGGGACAGTCCCGATTTTTGGGTCTTTTTCTTATATAGGCTCCTATTACCCCCTACCCCTGTCCCGATTTTTCACACTTGCTGTCTGGTCACCCTACAGTCTGAATGGCAGATATGTCGCACCAGGGCCTGCATGGCTGTGCACACCAAACGCTTTGCACGCACCCACACCACCTTTCCACAGCACAAACAGCAATACTGAGTTCAGGGAGCAGAACCCAGGAAACAAACAGGAACAGGAAGCAGGAAGGTCCCACAAACCCCAGTCATCACAAGCCCCAAGGTCCACAACTCTGGCTCCTCTCCAGTGGTGCAACCGTGCAAGTAAAATTAATTTCTTCCCAGTATGGGGGGCGCTAAAGGGGGCAGATGACCTTCCCACCTGATTCTCCATATGACTCTGTCCCACCCCCAGCCCAGAGTCCCCATGCTCTTCCCCTCCCCATCCCACGTTACCAAGGGGCAGGACTTGGGGCGGTACAGCCGCCGGAGGAGGTGCCCCTCCCAGCCGTGCCCCCTGCCCTTCCATGGAGCTGCATCTGTGCCTGGAAGGGCAGAGGGCGGGGCGGGGGACTCTGCTGTAGCGCTCCCAGCCCTGTTCTCCTGAGAGGCGGCTCCGCGGAGGGGCTGGGGGCGGTACCCCATACCGGCTATAAATAGCTTGCTGGCACGGAGGACCGGAGCGGACCTGCTTACTTGCACTGCTGCTCCTCTTCCTGCAACTACTCCCACTCTTCCCTGTTCAGCTTCAATGCCCTCCCCCCATCCTGCAGCCTCCAGCGTGACTCTGCCTGCCCAACACACATCCTTGCCTCAGCCCAGCTCTGCCTCAACCCCTCCTGCCTCAACTCCCGGCCTCACAGCCCCTCCCCACACAAACCAGCTCCGGAGCATATACCCTGCTACCCTCTCCTGCCTCAGCTCTGAGCCCCTCTAGTCCCTGGGCCAACTTCCAACCTTCACTCCAGCTCGGAATTCTGTATTTCCAGGATTCAGAGGTTGAGATTTATCGACCGCCCTCTTCTGGGAAGGTCACAAGGCAGCACTAGGCAAGCCTAATTCTGCATGAACAAAACCCTCCCCTGGAACGCTGTGTTCAGTGCTAATTAGCCCATCTCTGAAAGGACACAGACACATGGGAGATTCAGGGTGGGAGGCAGGAATGACAGGCACAGAAAAACGGTCGTATGAAGACAGGTTGATGAGGCTGATTAAGAAGGAGATGAACAACAAGGGAGATGATCCAGGAAAAGATAAGAGTAAATGGTTTAGAGATGGTAGGCCAGGCACTTACATTTATACTAATAATTAAAACATAATTCAATTATTAATAATTAATAAGCACTTTGCTTTCATATCGCATTTTTCATTAGTAGATTTCAAATCACTTTCTAAAGGTGATCAGTGTAATTATCATTACAGCCCTGGGATTTCAATCTGCTGAACAGCTGAGTGCCTTTGGCTGCCAGACCCCTCAGTACTCAGCCCTTTACAAGCAGGGGCGGCCCCAGGCACCAGCACGCCAAGTGCGTGCCTGGGGCGGCAAGCCACGGGGGGCGCTCTGCTGGTCGCTGCGAGGGCGGCAGGCAGGTTGCCTTCGGTGGCATGCCTGCAGAGGGTCCGCTGGTCCCGCGGCTTCGGCAGACCTCCCGCAGGTGCGCCACCGAATCCGCGAGACCAGGGACCTCCCGCATTCAAGCCGCCGAAGGCAACCTGCCTGCCGTGCTTGGGATGGCAAAATACCTAGAGCCGCCCCTGCTCACAAGGCTAGATTCCCCTAAATACTGCATAATTTAGTTTAGGTCCCATTTGCACAGGAGAAAGTGTAATTAAATATGAAAATACAGAGCTAATCTTATTACCATCATTGCTTCCTTCTTCCCTTGTTTTACCTTTTCCTTGTAGTATTTCTGTATTTCTTTCAGCAGGTTTTCTTCCTGTTCTGCCTCTGTGGCTTTCTGAGCTTCTGACAGCGTTTCTAATGCTCGATATACAGTCTCGCCTAGTTCTAGATGTATTTCCTTTACTTCCTCTGGCCTTGAGTTTAAGCCTTCCTTTATATTTTTATATTTCTCCTTGAAGTGATGTATTATATCTTTTACCTTTTCTTCTTCTAGTTCTCTGTACTTTTTCTCAAGTTCCCTCTCTTGTTGTTCAATCTTCTCTTTGGCATATTTATACATCTCATTGCTGTAACATTGGCCTCCATTCACCTCCACAATTTCCTCAATCACTTTCCTCAGTTCATTAATCTGCTCATCCCTTTCTGTGCCAGTTGCTTTATTGTTGAAAGCGCAGCATCGGTCCCCACAATCTGTAATCAACTCCCGAATATATTTGTTGTCCAAGTCTCTTATATAATCGTTCAGTGAGTCACCTTCTAAGTCTTCTTTCCGGGTGAATAAGACGATCATGTACCTCAGAGCCTCAACTCCAAAAATCTCCCGTATTCGTCTGACTGCTGCCTTATCCTCCTCAGTGTAACAGCCCAGCTGTATAATCAGCACCAGAGCATGGGGGCCTGGGTAGGAGAGCATGATACAGTGAGCGATCTCACAGGTACGTGCTTCATCAGGGGCCTTTGTATCAGAAATATTGGGCGTATCGATAACCACAACCTCCCTCCCATCCCATGTTACCCTCCCTTTAGCACAAGTCTCAGTTACTGACTTTGCACTCAGCTTGGACTCAAACTTTCTCTCGCCAAGGATGGTGTTTCCTGTCGCACTTTTCCCAGCTCCAGTTTTACCAACAAGCACAATTCTCAGTTCAGGTCCTCCAGGGTCTTGACCATCAGCATGTGAATCTGTGGGAAACAAATTATATGCATAACATCATTGCACAGGTAATAAGGTAGCAACGGACAAACTGGAGCTGTGAGGATAACTGTTAATGGATATTTCAGCTAAACTCTCTTGCCTCTGTTTTCTGTCAGTGAATTGTGCAAACAGACTGATTTCCTTTCATTTGTATTCAGAATTCACTGAATAATAATTCCTCTGAATAATATTTTATCTGTAGTTTCTGCTTGTTTTACAAGTAGCTCATTGCAACAATTCAATATTCAAAATTTCACTTTCACAGAACACATGAGTAATGTGCTATTGTTACCCCTTTTAGCCTGAGCCATTAGCCATGTGGGTTCTTTTTGGTTGGAGCAGAAACTGCTAAGATTGTGGAACTGGATCCCCCCTTAAACATCTCCCCGCATGACCTTACATCACAGAGTTTTTTTCAGTTTGTCAGAGGCTGTCCTCACATTTTCTCTAGCAAAGTTGTGAACTCTTTCTATTGTGGGTTGTAGGTGTAGGGTTTCTACATAGTCCAGATGGTTCAAATCCCTCTGTTCCTCTTCAGGGACTCCATTCAAGAGGTTTGTGGGGTGCTGAGCTCCTGGCCAAACAGGAGTTCTGGGCTACGCTTCATAATCTCATTGCCTGCTGTTCTATCAGCCATCACAAGGACTAGGACATGGTGGTCCCCATCCATTTGGGGCAGAGAGATAGCTCAGTGGTTTGAGCATTGGCCTGCTAAACCCAGGGTTGTGAGTTCAATCCTTGAGGGGGCCACTTAGGGATCGGGGCAAAAAAAATTGGTCCTGCTAGTGAAGGCAGGGGACTGGAGTCGATGACCTTTCAAGGTCCCTTCCAGTTCTAGGAGATTGGTATATCTCCAATTATCATCATCAGTAGCCAGCTGAGCCACCAGCAGCCAATTGAACCTTCCCAACAGACTGTGGGTGTGCTGGGATGGGGTGAGTTGGGGATCCTTAGAATCTGGCAAACCTGATGAAACACTTTGGAGTCACAGTTTCTCCTTTGATCCATGCCGTGGCAGATTAGCCAATGGGCCCTTGGGCCCCATCCAATTAGGTGGCCCTGTAAAAAATGGGCACCCAGCGCCCAGCAGACAAGTGCCCCACCCCTGCTCCCTGGAAGCAGTGTTGGACAGAGTAGGGGAAGCCCCTGCTCCCTGACTCTGCTATGCTCCTCGGCATCAGCGCTGGGCGGGGCAGGGCAGGGGAAGCCCCCCTATGCTCTCCAGCAGAAGCACCGGGAAGCAGGGGAAGCCCTAGCACCAGGACCCCAGCTGCAGCCATAAGACTGGAGGAGCTGTAGCTCCCCACTGCAGCCCCAGGGAGCAAACGGGGGGCTGCAGTGGGGAGGTCAGAATGGGGGGGATCATGGGTAGAACAAGGGCGGGGACATGGGGGAAGAGAGAGAACGGTGTGAGGTCCTAGGCGGGACCGCAGGAGGAAGGGGCGGAATGGGGATGGGACTGCGAGTAGAAGTTGTGGGGAGGGAGCCCCCCACTTACTCTGGCCAAGGGCCCCATGGAACCTTAATCCGCCTCTAGATCCCTGTGCAACTCACTTGGGACCCCAGATGTGGTGAAGAATTAATTCACTAGAACCCTTGCTGCTGTCACAGCCTCTGGATTTCCTATGGGATAAGCCTCAGGCCATTTTGTGACGTATCCATAGCTACCAGCAACTATTGATTGCCAGCGTCTGTGTCAGGCAGAGGCCCCAGCACACCGACAGCAACGCACTCCCTTGGTGCTCGAGATACTGCTGCAAAGGGCCCACCCTGTGTTAGGGGCGGCGGTTGTAAGACTTGCGGACTGATAGACCTACCCCATTTGTGAGCCTAATGATGAGAAATTGGGGTGGCCAACCTGAGCCTGCGAAGGAGCCAGAATTTACCAATGTACATTGCCAAAGAGCCACAGTAATACGTCAGCAGCCCCCCCATCAGCTCCCCCAGCCCCGCTCCCAGCACCTCCCACCCATCAGCAACCCTGCCAATCAGCGCCTCCCCCTCCCTCCCCGCACCTCCCAATCAGCTGTTTCGTGGCGTGCAGGAGGCTCTGGAGGGTGAGGGGGAGGAGCAAGGGCATAGCAGGCTCAGGAGCGGGGGCAAGGCCAGTGGCAGAGCCAGGGGTTGAGCAGTGAGCATCCCCCAGCACACTGGAAAGTTGGTACCTGTAGCTCCAGCCCCGGAGTCGGTGCCTATACAAGGTGCCTCATATTAACTTCTGAAGAGCTGCGTGTGGCTCCGGAGGCACAGGTTGGCCACCCCTGATATACAATATTCGAAACACATGCAACAAGAAATGATGATGGGGAAAAGTTATGAAAAAGGGAGACAGGAAGACAAATTAGCCCAAATGAAAAGGTCTCCTGATAGAAATTCATAGATTCCAAGGCCAGAAGGGACCACTGTGATAATCTAATTTCATCCCCTTCTGAGAGGTAGGGGGCTGGGCTTACCAGTAGTGTCCCCTAGTGGTTAGGTCACTGGGCCTCCATTCCCCACACACCTCATCTTCAACAACAACTCTTGCCGGCATACCCTCCAGTTGGGACGCCAATTCATGCCACTTTCTGAAGTAACAGAATTCAAAGAAATATACAGAGTCCCAAGGCCCTACCTGTGGTGACGATGTAAGTCCACCTTCTGACCCCTATAGGTGGCTCATCGTTGCCTCAGGGCTTTGAATGTCTCTATCCTCCCCTTACTTCTGAGAGGGCTGCTGCCGAGGGCATGAATCTCCCTTCCACACAACAAGGGCCTGGGCCCTCTCTCTCCAATGGGCTCCAACCCAGGGCCTTATGAGAGGCAACAGGATCAAGCACCCTGGAGCGCCTGAAGGGTGCCTCCTTGGGCTAATTCCTGCCATTCGCCTCCCCAAAAAGACTCAAAGTTCAACATAAGAGAGGAGAAATCCAGCTGGGCTCAGCTCGTAGCCTCTTCCTGAGAGCGAAGGTTTCTGCAGTTCCCTCATTCGGGAGCTCTTGGGATACGTCTGTCCACTTCTGAGCTGTGTGGCTCCCTATTAAGCTCCTCCTCCAGCAGGAGCAGGCTGTACAGGTAGCGGGGGCAGAGTCACCGGGGCCCAGAACTTCTTAACTCCTTCAGTTCCAGTGTGGAACTCTATACCCCATCACACCACTGTATAACACAGGCCACAGAAACCTCTCAAAATAATTCCTATCACAGATCTTCTAGAAAAACATCCAACCTTGATTTAAAAATTACCAGTGGTGGAGAATCCACCTCAACGCTTGGTAAATTGTTCCAATGGTTAATTACGCTCACCATTAAAAAGTAATGCCTTATTTCCAGTCTGAATACATCTAGCTTCAACTTCCAGCCATTGGATTGTGTTATACCTTTCTCTGCTAGACTGAAGAGCCCATAATTCAATATTGGTTCCCCATGTAGGTATTTATAGACTGTAATCAAGTCACCCATTAACCTTCTCTTTGTTAAGCTAAATAGACAGAGTTCCGGGAGCTTATCACTATAAAGGTATGTTCTCTAATCCTTTAATTGTTCTCATGGCTCTGAACCCTTTTCCATTTATCAACATATGGACATCAGAACTGGACATAGTATTTTAGCAGTGATTGCACCAGAGCCAATTCCGCATGTAAAATAACCTCTCTGCTCCTACTAAAGATTCCCCTGTTTATGTACCCTAGGTTCTAATTAAGAAATTTGGCCACAGTGTCACACTGAGAACTCATGTTCAACTTATTATCCACTAGGACCCACAAATCTTTTTCCGAGAGACACTGTTTCCGAGGGTAGAGTCCCCCATCCTGTAAGTACAGCTTACCTTCTTTGTTCCTAGAGGTATACATTTGTGTGACACGGTGCTGGCTAGGAAACCCTGAGCCAGCCCTCTGTCACACCAGCTCCAACCAGGAAAGGGGAATTGGAGCTGGCTGTGTAAGCCCAGCCCTAAGTGGCAAATGGGGAACAGCTGTCGTCCTTGTTAGCCAGGGGCTACATAAAGGCTGGCAGGAGGGGAGCCGGGGGGGGAGTTAGAGACCACTCTCCCCTGCTGGCTGCAGAAGATAGCAGTCATAAAATCAGAATCATAGACTTTCAGGGTTGGAAGGGACCTCAGGAGGCATCTAGTCCAACCCCCTGCTCAAAGCAGGACCAAACCCAACTAAATCATCCCAGCCAGGGCTTTGTCAAGCCTGACCTTAAAAACCTCTAAGGAAGGAGATTCCACCACCTCCCTAGGGAACCCATTCCAGTACTTCACCACCCTCCTAGTGAAATAGTGTTTCCTAATATCCAACCTAAACCTCCCCCACTGCAACTTGATACCATTGCTCCTTGTTCTGTCATCTGCCACCACTGAGAACAGTCTAGCTCCATCCTCTTTGGAACTCCCCATTTCAGGTAGTTGAAAGCAGCTATCAAATCCTTCCTCACTCTTCTATTCTGCAGACTAAACAATCCCAGTTCCCTCAACCTCTCCTCATAAGTCATGTGCTCCAGACCCCTAATCATTTTTGTTGCCCTCCGCTGGACTTTTCCAACATCCTTCTTGTAGTGTGGAGCCCAAAACAGGACACAGTACTCCAAATGAGGCTTCACCAATGTCAAATAGAGGGAAATGATCACGTCCCTCGATCTGCTGGCAGTGCCCCTACTTATACAGCCCAAAATGCCATTAGCCTTCTTGGCAATAAGGGCACAGATGCTGTAAGCCTGATGCTGTCAGTGGCTACAAGTTGGTGGGAACTTGTACTGTAAATAAATAGCACCGGTGATTGCGCCAAATCACAGGTCTCTGGCTGGTTTGTGGGTGCAGAAGTGGCAGAAGACAAAGCGGCCTGCCTGTGCCCTGCTATGCACGGGAGCTTGTCCAGGATCCTGGGCCAATGGACGTAGTTGGCGGCCTGGAGATGGAGGAGACCCTGCAATGGCTCATCAAATAGCACGAGCAGATGCAGAAGGCCCTGCAAAGCTTCCAGCATCCCCACCAGGAAGAGAGACAGGCCTCGCTAACCTGACAGGCAGAACACAAAAAAGCCTACAGGACTTTATAAGAGAGCAGGCCAGCGTGAAGCAGCAACTCTCAACGAATGATGAGTCCCGCGGTAGGGGATGGCACCCAGCCACCAGGCTTGGAGCTCTGTAAAATGGGCCCGTCAGATGACCCAGATGCCTTCCTCGGTATGTTTGAGTGGGTAGCCATGGGCACCGGATGGGATAGGGCAACCTGGGCCCCACGGCTGGCTCCCCTACTTGGCAGAAGACGCTCAAGTGGCCTATATGGCCTTGAGTGAGGAACAGGCTCGGAATTATGAGATGATGAGGGTGGCCATTCTAGACCAGGTGGGCCTGTCAGCAGAGAAATACAGCCAAAAGTTCCTGTCGGCCCAATGGACAGGGGCCCAAAGACTGATGGACTGGGCCACCCGCTGGCTAAGGCCCGAGACACAAACGGTGGGGGAGACATCTGGGAGTTGGGCATCTGAGTGTTGGAGACAGGAACACTTCTGTTAGCTGCTTTGAGGTAAACCTGCAGCTTTGGGGCAAGTAATTCGGACCCTGGGTCTTTGTTGGAGCAGACGGGAGTGTCTGGCTCAGCAGGACAGGGTGCTGGAGTCCTGAGCTGGCAGGGAAAGCAGGGGCAGAGGTAGTCTTGGCACATCAGGTGGCAGCTCCCAAGGAGGGTTCTGTGATCCAACCTGTCACACTAGGGATGGTAACAAGACCTGTCACAATCACAGAGATCCCCTTGGGACTGTCACTTGATGTGCTGAAATTACCTCTGAGCCCGTTTTCCCTGCCAGCCTGAGACTCCAGAATCCTGCCTTTTGGAACCAGACACGCTAACCTGCTGGAACACAAACCCAGGGTCTGGTCCATGCCCCCAAAGCTGCAGACTTAGCTGAAAACAGTTTAGCAGGTTACTTCTCCAGTACCCAGACACCCAGCTCCCAATGGGATCCAAACCCCAAATAAATCTGTTTTACTCTGTATAAAGCTTATACAGTGTAAACTCATAAATTGTTCACCCTCTATAACACTGATAGAGAGATATGCACAGCTGTTTGCTCTCCCAGGTATTAATCACTTACTCTGGGTTAATTAATAATAAAATATTTTTTGTTTAAGTATAAAAAGTAGGATTTAAGTGGTTTCAAGTAATAGACAGAACAAAGTAAGTCACAAAGCAAAATAAAACAAAACATGCAAGTCTAAGCTAATACATTAAGAAACTGATTACAGGTAATATTTCACCCTCAAAGATGCTCCAATAAGCTTCTTTCACAGATTAGACTCCTTCCTAGTCTGGGCCCAATCGTTTCCCTGGTATTGTCTTTGTTAGTTCCAGCAGACATCTCAGGTGGTAAGCAGGGGTTTTCTCATGAGTGGCCGCTTTTTGTCCTGCTCCATCCCCTTTTATAGCTTTGGCACAAGGCAGGAATCTTTTGTATGTGCTTGTCCCCACCCCGCCTCATCAATGGAAAAATACAAGGACTAAGATGGATTCCAGTATCATGTGACATGGTCACATGTCACTGAAAGACCCCTAGTCTCCATTCTTCCTAGGTTGGCCCACATGTACACAGGAAGGCTTGCAGGTAAATAAGCCATTTGCAACCAATTGTCCTAGTCAATGGGAGCCATCAAGATTTTAAACCACTATTAATGGCCCACACTTTGCATAATTACAGTAGGACCTCAGAGTTATACTTCAAATTTCTAGCTTCAGATGCAAGAATGATACATGCATACAAATAGGGGGAATATATTCAGTAGGTTATAACCTTTGTTATGATACTTTACAAGAGACCTTTTGCATAAAGCATATTCCAGTTATATCATATTCCCCTCATAAACATATTTCCATAAAACATATGGAGTGCAACGTCACAGGCACCATCTTTGTACAGCACAACGGGGTCCTGGTCTATAACTAGGACTTTCTATGCACTATGGTAAAACAAATAATAGCTACCCAATTTGAACCCAGTACTCTTCAGCCCAGGGTGCCCCACTCTCTCTAGGGTGTATCATTTCTAGTTTATTCCCCTTTCATAAACTAAGTTACATGACAGTTTAAAAACATGACAAATCAACTCTAAATAAACAACACTGTATGGATCTGCATTATGGTGAATGTATGTAAGTTAAGACTGTCAGATCTAGTTTTCCCCTTTCTCTTATAGAGACAGCACAGAGTGCCTTTTTTCCCTTCACACCTCCTAGCTCTGGGACTTACATAAGGGATATGGGGAGTGGGATTGGGGGAGGGGGCAACCTTAATACCACATTTGTTTGTTTTCCAAGATTGCAGTTGGGGCATTTAACTCTCCCTGTTAGGAAGGGTGCATTGATCATCAAACCACAATTTTAATTCTATATTAAATATGTTTGTCTGGTGACTATCACTTACAGCCAACGTGTAACGTGGAGCTGAGCTTATCAAGCACATTTACTGCCAAGTTCAGTTCAAGAAAGTTTCAATTATCCCCAGACAATATCATCAGTCAGTCTCTGCTATACCTTTTAATCATTGCATACGTGTGTTCTCATCCCCATGTAGAAATGGGGATCAGAGTGTTTTTGGTATAGCTAGATCCCAAAGAGAGAAAATCATTGTCCCTTGTAACGCAGGAACACGTTCAGTGACAAGCCTCACCGATACATTTTTTTTTCTGACATTGTAGCCAAGTTTGAACCATCCCCCCACCCCTCTCCTCTCCTTCCCCCTCACCCCCTGCAATGCTTTACCTCTCCCCTTCCAGCTCTGCTCGCAGGACATACTGTATCTCCTACACCTGCAAATCCTTCTGACTTCTACAACAGCCTTCCAGGCTGCTGCTGCTGCTTTACCCGGAGGGTTGGGAGCTCATCTGCTTTCTTCAGCTTACGAAACAGTCTCGGATGCTCTCGCCCAAATTGCTGGATTGGCAAAGGTACGGGAGCAAAGCAAAGAATGAGTTCAGTCCCCTTCTGTGTGTGTGCAGGTGTGCGTCCAAATGGGTCAGTAAGTCACCATTAAGGGAAGAACAACCTCGGAGAGTTTTACAGGAACTGAGTTTGTGGAGATCAGCTTGTCACAAAGAGCAGTGAGAGGAACACGTGAAAAAATCAAAGTGAAACTAAAGCCCCTAGCGCACAGGAGATGCTGACAAGCAGCTCAGCTACAAGTACAGCCATAGTGGAACTATATTTGAGTCAGGAGAGCCAGTTACAACTCTGCTGTGGACATGTTTGATTACAGTATTTGCAATGTGCAACATAAACAGGACATATTTGTCTTTTCTATACAGACTGTAAACACTTTGGAGCAGGGATTGCTTTTTCTGTGCTTTATGTTCTCCAGCACAATGGGATCCAGATCTTGGTCAGGGCCCCTGAGACGCACTGTAATGCAAATGATAAATAATAGGGAACAGAATTGTGTACAGATGCTCCCCGACTTGCGTAACTCGAATTTTGCGTAAGTCGGAAACGTATCTCCGATCATTACGTGCAAAACAATCCAAACCACTCCTATTTCTAGTTTACAGAATTTTTTCCATAAACTCGGATTTGCATACATCGGGTTTACATAACTCGGGGAGCCTCTGTATCTGTAATTCTGCAGCTGTGGAATTTACTATGGGGCCTACTATTTGTTGCAGAATATCGGCATTCATTTTTAAACCAAAAAAAGAGCGTAAATGTAGAGTAATTTACACATTCTGACTCCTGAGTGCTACATTGGTTTTGACAGAGTGTTACTTAAGTAGATGGTCATATGCCCAGTAACTTTGAGTTACAAAATTACAATCTTGATCATAGAATCATAGAATGGTAGAACTGGAAGGGACTTTCAGAGGTTTCCCAAGGATTTAAAAGTACTCATGGCCAACATGGAAATCATGGGATTCTCCCAGGCAGTCTTTCATAGAACCACATAAGTGCAGGACTGGAAGGGACCTCAAGAGGTCATCTAGTCCTGTCACCTGCACTCAAGGCAGAACTACATAATAACTAGACCACGGGTAGGCAACCTTTGGTGCCCGGCTCGTCAGGGTAAAGCCGCTGGCCGGCCGGGATGGTTTGTTTACCTTGAGTGTCCGCAGGCACAGAGCCCCGCAGCTTCCACAGGCCATGGTTTGCTGTTCCCGGCCAACTGGGGGCTGTGGGAAGTGGTGCGGCTGAGGGTTGTGCTGGCCACCACTTCCTGCAGCTCCCATTGGCCGGGAACGGCGAACTGCGGCCTGTCGGAGCTGCGGAGCTCCATGCCTGTGGATAATCCAGGTAAACAAACCATCCCGGGCCACCTGCGGCTTACTCTGATGGGCCAGATGCCAAAGGTTGCAGACCCCTGAACTAGACCATCCCTGACTCTAATGACGGAGGTTCCACAACCTCCCTAGGCGATTTGGTCCAGCACTTAACCACCCTGACAGTTAGGAGGTTTTTTCTAATGTCCAACCTAAACCTCCCTTGCTGAAGTTTAAGCCCATTGCTTCTTGACCTATCCTCAGAGGTTAACGAGAACAATTTTTCACCCTTCTCCTTGTAACAACCTTTTATGTATGGGGTCCTTTTTGAGGACCTCGAGGCTTCAATTCTATCTTCTCCTCTTTCTGCTGTTGAATATCAGAGCTAATTTTGATTTCATTAGGAATTTCATTACAGGCTGCTGAGTTGAGTTCACTTTGGGCCAATGGTGCATCTGCACTGGGCCTCTCCTATTACAGCTGAAATTGTTAAAATCACTGAGTGGGTGTTAGCAGTAGAGCTTTGCCGCCCCCCCCACTAGTTAAGTGGATGGCAGAGTGGAGCCTTTTGTGGGGCAGTTGATGTTGCTCATGGGACAGCTGGCAGAGCAGAGCTGAGCAGTTTGCAGGACAGCTGGAGCGACTCATGGGACTGCTGGTGGAGTGGAGCAGGTTGCGGGACGGCTGGAGGAGCTCATGGGATGGCTGGTGGAGCGGAGTGGCTCGCGGTGAAGGCTGCAGCAGAACCCCACAGAGAGGCATGACAGTCGGCCTTGGATCATGTAAGGTGCCCCTTAACGCCCCCCCTCCCAATTCCACCCAGGCTGGGGGGTGGGGGTAAAACTCTTTTGTTCAAAAGATAAACTTTTGAACTCTGGTGCTGCATTGACCAAGGACAGAAACTTTTGGGGTGTTGGACTGTTGGGACTTTGGGTGATCTTTTGGGTTGCTGGATGCAAGACCCTGCTCGTGGGTTGTGTTATGATTCCTGTTTCCCCAACATAATGCCGCATTGTTTCCCTCCTTTATTAGAAGGATTTTGTTATACTCAGACTCTGTGTTTGCGAGAGGGGAAGTATTGCCTCCTAGAGGTGCCCATGGGGGTGGTGTGTAATTGTCCTAGGTCACTAGGTGGGGGCTCGAGCCAGTTTTGCATTGTGTTATTGAAACGGAACCCCTAGAAACTGAACCTGGCTCTTGTTTCTGCCAACTCAGACCAGCAGAAGGGTTACATAAGGTCAGGCTTGTCCAAGCCCTGGCTGGGATGATTTAGTTGGGGATTGGTCCTGCTTTGAGCAGGGGATTGGACTAGATGACATCCTGAGGTCCTTTCCAGCCCTGATATTCTGTGAAAATATGTGCAAATAGATCTATTAAGGAAAAATGAATGTAAAAAGGTCTGTTTGAATTTAAGTGTTAATAAAGTCACCCCAATATGTTTAATTGGAGGAGGAGTTGACCAAATCTTCCAGCTCCCCGAGACCCTCCTGATCTAGAGAAGGAAGCCAACGGGATTTGGTATGTGACCCCATACCCCTTGATCCATGTAGCATAACCTCTAGAAATTATAAAGAGCTGCAGCCAAAATAATGAAAAGATAAAATTAAAAAAGACAGAGACATGTTTTAAAATACTTTCAAAGAGCTCTGTTAAGGCAAAGGGAACATTCCTGGGTGTACATGTTAGCTCACATGCCAGTGTGTTTTTTCAAGTGATGAATTGGAAAGAAAATGGCAAAAGACCAAAGTATTTATCATACTTTATTATAATCTGTGGTATAAATTGTATATGCTTAAAGACACAGTTGTTTTTAGAGGGTGAATATTAACCTCTTTACTAAAAGATACACAGAATTTTTCATAACCTTAAAGAGAGAGAGAGAAAATACAAAATGTAAGGCTTAAGGAATAACTAGGACATTATAAATTGTGCCTTCCAACATAGCCATAGAGCTAGCTTAGCTTTTTATTATATTCAGCAGTAACATAAGAAAACTACAGGCCTGTGTCCTGTAAGACCTCAGTATAAACAACTTAGCATAAGAATAGCCAAGTATATTAGGCCTGTGACCACTGGCTTAGATAAATGGCCTGACAGGTACCCTTAGAATTTGGGGAACTAGGACTAGCTTGTTTAATAACAGGCATTGGAACCTAATGGTACCAGGCAACTGCAGGAACATGGAAGTGATAGTGGACTGGGATATTTTAGTATAGAATCGTTGGCAGATTGCTTAAGCAATAGGTGACATATCTGATAATGAGTTAAATGGCATTAATACATTAACCTATAGGATAAATGCACCCCCAATATTATGAGGGTAAAGAAGTGGATTTGGACATGGAAGGCTGGGCATTAGAATAAATGTTCATGATGGGGCTCAGGCCCTATAACAAGGCAAATCACCACGTGATGGGAATTAACTTCCCATCTTTTGATCCTTCAGCGCTATTATTATCTCCCATCAATCTTGGGCATTGAGGAACCTGGACCATCAGACATATTCGGCATGCTGGAGGCAGGGCTTGTCCTTTGTCTCTCACCACAGGCCCTCACGGAAGGGTGTGAGCATGCAAGTTTAAGAACATATACAAAGAATGATCCCACAGTTATCCCCAATATTGTCTTTTCCTAGCTGTTTATGTGGTTTGCAGCTATTCTGTCTTTATTATTGGTTCTAAGAAAAACCACCAAGGCTTTGCTTTGCCCTCAGTGTGAGTGTCCTTTTCAAGCACCTTCCCAAGATAGTAAACTTATCGGTTTTAGTTCTCTGTTTCCTGGTTCTGGAACAAGAACCTTGTGACCCTCAGTTCATTAATCAGGATCAACTAGCAATCAGTACAAGTATTATCAAGCATTACGAGGGATCAGGCAACACAAGCAGGTATTTATATTGTTTTTGCAAAAGTTCTGACAATTTATTTTAAATCAGTTCATTCCATTTTTCCTCAAATAGCTCAACTGTTAATCTAATATAGGTAATAAATTACTCCATTTCTCTTAATTCACTTAATTGTATCCTGGTAGAGGGTATATGTATTTCCAACCAAAGGGATAATATTGTTAGTGGGTTGTAAGGATGCAAAGCATCGCTGTGGCGCCTCCTGCTGATCATCCAGGCATTAGCTCTTTTTCTAGCACAGAGCGCCCTCTGCAGGACAGTGGCTCGCCTGCCTCAGGCCCTGTATCCCTCCTGGACCCCAGTGCCCTTTGCCCACCGCACTACCCCTACATTCTGGGTCTCCCCTCCCAGGGGAATCCCCAACCCTCTAACCCCACCTTGCCTCAGTGGCTACTGCCAGTCATCATCTAGCCCCCACTCCCTGGGGCAGCCTGCAGCCTGTAATGGCCACTCATCATTGGCAAAGGGGTAGGACCAGCTGCCTCTGCCTAAGCCCAGGCTGCCCCCTACAGCCCCAGTACCTTTTCATAGGCCTTCCTCAAGGCCTGCAGCCTGGGGGTTTAGTAGGCTGGAGCTCCCCAACTCCTCTGGCCATTCCCCAGCTCTGCTTCTCCAGCTTCTAGCCCACAGCCCTCTTATAGGGCCAGCTGTGGCCTGATTGGGGCATGGACCCAGCTGTGGCTGCTTCCCCAGTCAGCCTTTCCCAGCCATGGGAGTGTAGCTTGTTCTTTTAGAAGACAATTGTGTGGTTCTTTCCTTTTGATTCAATGTTTCTTGGATTTATGATCTGCCATTGCAGTACATTTATCATTTGCAATTAAAGACGTCCATCAAATATTTGATACAAAGCACAGTATCCAATGCTTATATTCATCTTTTAAAACATAGCATAGAAGAAAATAGCGCAAAATGTTAAAGTAAGGTAGAAGTTAAGCTGCATTTCAGATTCTGTATAAAAACAGTCTCCATTGACACTTGAGGCTTGCCCCTGTGTGACAGGAAGCAGATTTCCTCAGAATTTCTTTAAATTACCCCAAACATTTCATTAAATAAAATAAACAACAAAATACAAAAGCATGAGTTATTATATTCTCCTAACATCAAGGGTCCAAGAATAACTGTAGATGTCTCTGAAAATTCAGTAAACATGCAGGAACTCTTGTAATGACCTAACCTCATGAGAATAAATTAGAACGATTTTATTAATAACCACTTTTGCATCAATATTTAGGTCTGTCCGCTACACTACGTTTACAAAGTACTGAAACTTTATTAATGAATATTTCAGCTAAAATCAGGAGGAAAAAAAAGCAAACAGAAAGGAAGCTCCATCACTCACTTACCACTTTCTAACCATTTTGAATTTACTCTGCTGAAATTTTGTGCCACTGCGCAATGCAGAATTTGTGCAGAATTAATGTTTCCCACAGAATTTTATTTTTTTATGCAGAATTTGTGATTTACACCAAAATGCATTGAATGGTAGCACTTCACCTGGACCTCTCTGCACAGGCCTGACTCTAGTGGTGCTGCCCTCCCTCTTATATTCCCTGCCAACCTGAACCTACCCACCTCCGCTCCCACCTATCACTGGCACGGAGGCAAGAATGCCACCTTCCAAGATAAAGAGGTGTTGGCTGGCGAACCATGTACATGACCCAACCCACAGAAAGAAACATGTAATAAAGTAATAATTGGAGATATACCAATCTCCTAGAGCTGGAAGGGAGCTCAAACCACTGAGCTATACACACACACACACACCCGGGTCTCCCTTCCCCATGCTAACCACCTGCTATCCTAGAACTAAACTACCACTAACGCACCAACCCCCCTCCTGCTATAGTGGCACGATCCAAATACCTTACAGTACACAGAGAAGCTTGAACTTTGACAAGACTTGACAGACAGATACAAAACAGTCCTTAAGGATGTTAGCACCCTCTTAGGCCAAGTTGTTACAATATTTTTTTATAACACACTTTTGTATAATGACTTTGTTTAAATGAAATATTTAATTTCATTGAAACAGAAGATAACTGCCAACAAAGGTACATCAAGTCTGTATTAATAGGCCTAGTAAGGAATCTATTTGTCCAAAAATATTTCCTGAATCTTTTTTATTCTCTGTATTATTGCAGATATATTTGCTGACAGGTATTTTGAAATAAATTACCAAAAGAATTGAAACTGGCAAGATTGTGTTATTTTGACAAATAAAATATGCAGAATTTTAAAATTGTGTGTGCAGAATTTTTATTTTTTTGGTGCAGGATTCCCCTGGGAGTAGAATATAAAGTTAAATGCTTCCAAGGTCATCTGCACTATTTGCCAAATAACTTGGCCAGTCTTATCTTGGCTTTTTCCTTGGACTTCCTGGTCTGATGAAACATATTTCTGGCTCTTTCTTAAATCCCTCTCATTACACTGTTCCAGAGCTTTTCCCTTTTCTGCTAGATCTTTTTGCCAAAGAAAACACTCATTTTCACGGGCTATTTAACTGCTTTTAAACTCAACTTCTGTCATCTTTAATTCTTCCTTCAGTATTTTTAATTGTTCCTCATAATTATGTGTTACTTTCTTTTTTCCATATCTTTTCTGCAGTGCTTCTGTTTTTTTCTTGAATGTTTTTCTCAGGATATTTTTATGTCCCATTATTACAATGTGTCTCATTTTCTTGCACCATCTGATCTGTCATCACTAGTTGCTCATTAAAGTGGGCACCCCACTCCTCTGAAGTTACTCTGCGGTTGAATGTGCAGTGTTGTTTTAGAGAGATATGGTGGGTGACATAATATCTTTTATTGGACCTACTTCTGTTGGTGAGAGAGACAAGCTTTTGAGCTTACACAGAGCTTTTCTTCAGGTCTAGGAAACTTACACATAGTGTCACAGGTAAATAGGAGGTGGAACAGATTGTTTAGCATAAGTAGCTAACACATATTTCAAGGGACCATTCAAGGTGAAGTGGCCTGTTAACACCCTCCTGCCATAGGAGGGGAAAGTAAGATGGGGGAAGGCTGCTGGGGGTGTTAGTGGATTATAGCTTGTTGTAATAAGCGAGAAATTCCAGTGTCTGTTCAGTCCTTGATTCTTAGTGTTAAGGAAAAGTTATGAATTTAGGCTCCCAAGCTTGTCTTTTGATGGATAGGAAGAATGGACTATAAGGTGGATAGAAAGCTGGCTAGATTGTCAGGATCAATGGATAGCGATCAACAGCTCGATGTCTAGTTGGCAGCTAGTATCAAGCGCAGTGCCCCAGGGGTCCATCCTGGGTCCAGTTTTGTTCAGCATCTTTATCAATGATCTGGATGATGGGATGGATTGCACCCTCAGCAAGTTTGCAGATGACACTAAGCTGGGGGGAGAGGTAGATTCTCTGGAGGATACGGATAGGGTCTAGAGTGACCTAGACAAATTGTAGGATTGGGCCAAAAGAAATCTGATGAGGTTCAACAAGGAGAAGTGCAGAGTCCTGCACTTAGGAAGGAAGAATCCCATGTACCGCTACAGGCTGGGGACCGACTGGCTAAGCAGCAGTTCTGCAGAAAAGGACCTGGGGATTACAGTGGATGAGAAACTGGATATGAGTCAGCTGTGTCCCCTTGTTGCCTAGAAGCCATATTGGGCTGTATTAGTAGGAGCATTGCCAGCAGATCGAGGGAATTGATTATTCCATTTTATTCAGCACTGGTGAGGCCACATCTAGAGTACTGTGTCCAGTTTTGGTCCCCCTACTACAGAAAGGATGTGGACAAATTGCAGAGAGTCCAGCAGAGGGCAATGAAAATGATCAGCGGGATGGGGCATTTCATTTATGAGGAGAGGCTGAGGGAACTGGGGTTATTTAGTCTGCAGAAGAGAAGAGTGAGGGGGGATTTGATAGCTGCTTTCAACTACCTGAAGGGGGGTTCCAAAGAGGATGGAGCTCGGCTGTTCTCAGTTGTGGCAGATGACAGAACGAGGAGCAATGGTCTCAAGTTGCAGTGCGGGAGGTGTAGGTTGGATATTAGGAAACATTATTTCACTAGGAGGGTGGGGAAGCACTGGAATGGGTTACCTAGGGAGGTGATGGAATCTCTATCCTTAGAGGTTTTTAAGGCCTGGCTTGATAAAGCCCTGGCTGGGATAATTTAGTTAGTGTTAGTCCTGCTTTGAGCAAGGGGTTGGACTAGATGACCTCCTGAGGTCTCTTCCAACCCTGATCTTCTATCATTCTATGATGCAATCTATTTCTTTGGTGGAGTGTCTTTATTTGGTGAAGCCAGTTTTGAGCGTGTTAATGTATGAATCCCTGACTTTCTCCTTGGAGCATATTCAGTGGAATCTGAGTACCTGGCTGTAGATTTGGTGTGTTTGAGGTGGTTACTGAATCTATGAAAGCAGGTATGTTGACTTGTGCATTTCTTGTATACGGTTGTCTGTAGGATTCCATTGTTGAAGCTGATGGTGGAGTCCAGGAAGTTGATAGCGTGGGACTGTTCTCGCCATAACTGGCGTGTCTGGTGATTGTGGAGGTACTGAATATCCTCCCTATTTACTAGGTACAGAATTCACAGTTACACAGACCACAGTGTCCTGCAGTGGCTCTTTACTAAGCACAATGAAGGATACGTGTGGAGATGGATTCACAGACTGACAATACATTCTCAGTTCATCATATACCAGGAAAGAAAATGTGGTTATGGTTGCTCTCAACTAGGTGAGGGCAGTATTTCTTTGTACTTGGTATGAAGAATAGGCATATACTTACCGCATGGCCAGAGCAAGATTTATTTCCTTTTATTTAATGTGGGTTTTGTAAATATTGAAATAGATGCGTACATTGTTGCTGTGTTAGCTGTAATTTTTTTTTTGTCATGAAGCCTTTTGGCATCTCATCTGGGGAGAGGATATATTTTTAATGCAAATTCAGTTCTTATTGTTGCTTTTTGTCATGGACACTAAAATACATACCTCACTACACACACCAGCCTTAACTTAGACTTGTTCTTATTTTGAAAGCTTTTCTCCTACAAGAGCCACAGGATACCATGAGGTGGTTTGGAAATATAACTAAGCATTTTAGTTCATTTGCTATGGTATTAGATAAAAACTGTCTGGCACATGAAAAAGTTGATATGAGATGGAGAAAAAAATTCCACATACTTCATTTTGTAAAGATACCATTTCTATGTGAGGAAATGATCATTTTGATGTAGTTTATTTCTTATTTGAACACTGGGGACTTTGGTTTTAGGCTGAACGGTCTCATGAGTTGCTGCTGTTCACCACAAGCTGGCTTCCTGTAAAACTCCCAATTGTGTATTTGCTGTTCAGTCGCTTTGGTTCGCCCCACATCACGTGTAAACAGAAGGAAGTTTAAATAATTAAATCTTTTTTTTTTTCATTTTCACATTTGTCCTCAGTCTCATCAGCTATTAATCTGACACTGTTGTTAAATGAAAGAAACTGGCAGCCAGTCATTCTTGTTTGACACCAGCAGCCTGGAGGACAGTGAAGAAATAATGATTTGATCTTCAAGCTGAGCCTTCAGCATAGAGGTAACGTTAGAGAGAGAGAGAGAGTGCGTGTGTGTCTCTATCTGTCTGTCTGGGTGGGAACAGGGGTGAGAAGATGTGTGAAGGGCAATTGTTTGTGTGGGCATTTAAGTTGGGTTACAAAGCTGAAAATGCTACTGAGTTACCAGGAGACATTACAGGGAGCATGGTGATTTCACTCTGGCCATCAGTGCTGCCTCATACCTATCCCCAAAGGGTAGAAGGGAGCAGATGGGAAGAAATTATTAAAAGTTTTAAGAGAATTCACCAGATTTACAGGTGATAGAAATAGTTAATCTGAACAGCTGCAATAGCCTCTGGGCAGCCGGGTCCATTTCTGGGCAGCTGTATTTATCCCAGGTTGAGGAGATGCAAAGGTCTTGTTATGCCTTTTCCCTGTGTCAAGTTTGGTTCTGGCACCGGGGTGAACTGGGTCCTCAGACCCTCTCTGAAGTCATTGACCACCCCATAACCTAGTCTCTAGTTAGAATGACTTTTTTATTTTTGGTTAGAAATATACTATTTATAGAAATATACGGTTTTGAATAATTTGTCAGCTAAGCAGTGAGAATAGGACAGGAAAGTGAGAGTTTTAATGATTCCAGCAATTGATGGGAAGAACACTGCTGCTTGAATTTTCAGCGCTCATACTATACTATCTAGACCCTAAATCTGTTAGCTTACATTTTTTTCAAAAATATTTAAATATTTGAAGTAATGCTTTAAATGGTTAAATCATGAATCATTTAAGATCATTTCAGTGAATTTCTTTACTTGGTTTTGAACTTGTTAATTTTCTTAGTTTTGTATTTACCTGTTGATGATCTGACATATCAGTCACACTTTTAATCATATATCAATTCCACAAAAATATACATTCAAATGGCGACATCAATAGGGATTTTTTTTATAGAGAATTTTCCTGTAGTTCAGTGTGCACATTTTTCAAAGCAAACCTGCAAAATGCAGGTTTTGTTGGCTAGGTGTGGATAGAGTCGTCATGAAATTTGATCTCGATCAACATATTTTATTATTTGACTTAGAAAAACATGTGGAGTCAGAGTAAAGCCCTGAAGAGCTACTGATCTGGGGCTCTGATCCTGCAAACATTCATGTGCCATCTATATCAATTTGGACACCTCACGTTGTTGAATGTAAGTGTGAGTGTTAGTGTCTGCAGGATCAAGGCCTTAGCTTAGAACAAGGAACAACAGTGAAGCAAATGAGCAGAGGCAGGAAAGGCTGCGGGGGTTGCGGGTGATAAAGGGAGAGGGGAAATAAGTAATTCAAGCACATCCTGTCATATTTACTACATATGACAAAAGGCAAGAGCACTTAACATTCATTACATATTTATTCCCAGAGAAAAAGCTACGTTAGACTGGAGTTCAGGTTAATGAACATTTATTACAAGAATGTTGCAATTATCCTAAAAACAAGAATCACAAATTGTGCAAGTTCAGAGTTAAGGTTCAATTTTAAAGGAATCTGAATGTGTTCAGGTATGGAAATGCTCAGTGAAGGCACCCAACATGTTGGAGAATTCAAGCTCCGCTGAAGGGGCAAGTTAGGCGTTTAAACACTACATCTAAATATTTAGCTTCTAGGAGCTACTGTTTCACATTTAGTTCTCAGGATGCCGCAGATAAAATCATTTTCATGTAGTTTAGTGCTTGGATTTCTCAGACCAAATCTGCAGTGCAGGAGTTCTGTTGGCTGGGTGTGGACACAGTCATGATCAATTTTTTGCATGTAGGATTTGTCCCAGTGTCATTGACCAAATTGTCTCCTTCCCCCACTGTAGCACAGAGACCTGCCCACTGGTTAATGGCTGCCCTTCACTCCAGAGGCTGCTGCAGTTCCAGCATTTGTAAGTTGCAAACTGAAGCACTCATTTGTCACAAAATAGCTCACCCTCTAGGGGACAGTCCAATAGAGCTGTAAGAGGGGGTCCACTGCATGTGAGATTCTTCAGGCATAGCACTTGGGTTGTCCCTATATCAGCTGAAAGGTCCCACGGACAGAGGGCCAGTTCCAGAGTCTGGGTACCACCTTCTGTATTTTCCTCCTGGCCTCTAGATGTAGCAGATGCCTCACATCTCCAGCTTACTCCCCCTCTGGCTGACAATTAGGCGTCCAGCCCCACCTTTCCATGCCCTACACCTGCCTTTTCCAGCAGAGCTGCCCCTCTTTTTGTTTTAACAACTGCTGAGGTCACACTGACCCCTTTCTCTGGCTAATCCCCAGGGTCTGGGGCATCTTGACTGCCACCGCTTACTGGGGTTACTGCTCCTTTATGAGCCTCAGAGGGCTGCTGCCTCTGGCTCCAAACCGAGTCGCATTTCAGACCACTCCCTATTCTGTTTTCTGTCCCCTGATCTCCTGTGGCCCAGACTCTGTCACTTCCTCCAGACCTTTATTCAGCACCCCTGATGGGCTCCGTCCTTCACACGGCCTCCCCATCCCAGCTCTTCAAGTGTTGGCTTAGAAATCAGGAGTGTTTTAAAAGAGAGACTAAATTGTGTGGCTCTTTTAAACTTCCCTGCCCAGCCACAGAGCATGTGTGTGTGTGTGTGTGACAGTGAAAAGTAGAAACTTCAATCATAAGTACACAAGAAATGTGCAAAAACAAAGCCCCCAGCTCCCCTACTCCCCTCATCCCTGGCTCCCTTCCCACCTTGCTCCTGGGAGCACCTGATTCCCATTGTTAGGCGCCAGTGGCCCTCAATCCCCAGGACTCCAACAGATTCCAGCAGCTGCCTTGTCTTCAACTTGCATAGAAGGGGGCTTCCCCCATGCTCCTTCCTCCACTGAGGGGCAGATGAGGTTTGCTGCTGAGCTCTGAGTGAAAAGGGGAGGGGCCGCTCTCCTGCCCTTTGCCCAGTTTGAGCCTCTGCCCAGTTCACATCACAGAGGGGCAACCAGGTACCATCCCTGGCTGCTGCTGCATATGGCACAAGTAGCACAGCAACTGCTGATGGTCAAAATATGACACTGCAGGCAAAATTCCTGAGCTGCCTGGGATCGCAAGCAACCTCCAAAACCCGTCCAAAATTACAGTATTGTGTGTGCTGGCAACCTGGCCCCTGCTCTAGAAATTGGGCTGCCTGCTACTAGCAATTCCTCACTGGATCAGCAACACATGTGCTTCCCATGTCCACCTCCAGCATGATAAAACCCCTGCTCTGAGCTCTAAATCAGAGAATTGGTTCTTAGCTGACTGGTGGTTGGATCCCTAAAGAGAACAGGCCCTTTTAGAGGTTTTACACACACAAGGAATTATTGGTCAGGAGATAGGACTGGGATCTGCTGTCCCTCCCTTTCTACTGACCTATGACCATCAGGTTCACTCTTTGGGGGAGGAGAAGAAAAATAGCATAGTTGCTGCTCATCAGATTATGTGAATAGTTAATGCAGGGTTAGACATGCCCTTGTGCTAGCTTGGAGGTGCAGGATGGGTGCAAGAAGCCTTCCACCTCTGTGCTCCCTGCATCAGGCCTATGACCAATTCCAGTCCTTGAAACTGGTGGAAGTACATGCTGAGCTGTGCTCTGGGGATAGAACCCACACTATAGGCTGCTGGGAGGAGGCAGCACAGAGACAAAAGCATCCCAAAGGATGATACTGGATGAACACTTCCTCCCCCAAAGAGTATGCCTGCTGGATCTCCCAGTGGAGACCAATGACTAAATGCCAATCTGTAATGGTGAAGTAAAGCACAAAACTATAGGCTGCTTATCCTGGCATTAGTCCTGAGCAAAATCCTAGAAAAGGTAATATGGGATGCAATCAGTAAAGAATTAAAGGATGAAAGCATAATTAATTCTAATCACCATGGTTTTATGGAAAAAATGAAATCATTTTTGATGAGATCGCAAGTTTGGTTGATACACAGTAATGTATTCATGCTTCTGTAAGGCATGTGGTTTATTCTCCCATCACATTCTGATAAAAAAGCATTAATACAATATCAAAATAGCTCACATTAAATAAAACAACAATGGTTAACCGATAGAGCCCTACAAGTAATTGTAAATAGGGCATCATTCTTGTGTGGGAGTGTTTCTCATGGGGTCCCACAGGGACCTATTCTTGGCCCAGTGCTGTTCAATATCTTTATCAATGATATGGAAGAAAATATAAAATCATTGCTGGTAAAGTTTGTAGATGACACAACATTGGTGGAGTGGTAAATAACAATGGGGCTAAATCAGTTATAGAGCATTATAACAACATGCTTTTTAACACAGCCATACATCTAGGAACAAAGAATGAGTAGGTCACACTTACAAGACAGGGGAGTGCACCCTGGAATGCAGTGACGCAGAAAAGGACTCAGGGATTACAATGTATAACCGGTTTAACATGAGCTCCCAGTGCAATGCTGTCGCTAAGAGGGTTACTACAACTCTTGGATGTACAAGCAGATATTACCTGTATACAACATGAGTGAGACCGTTACTGGAACACTGTCCAGCTCCTGTGTCCACATTTCCAACATTATGTTGAGAAATTGGAGAGGGTTCAGAAAAGAGTGACAAGAATGAGGTCTGGGAAACCTGCCTTATAGTGAAAAACTTCAGGAGCTCAGTCTATTTTTTTGATCCAAGAGAAAGTTGATCACAGTCTATAAGTACCTATATCTAGCAGATTAAAGTATAAAAAGATTCAGTGATTGGAAGCTGAAGCCAAAGTCAAACTAGAAATAAGGCACAGATTTTTTAACAGTGAGAGTAACTAACCATTGGAGCAACTTCATGAGGGAGGGCTTTCCCTTAACCCTCTCCCCTGGTTCTTGTCACGCAGACAGAAGGAAGAAGATCAGAAGTCCGAAGTGCAGGCAATGCAATGTTTATTGGGGTTAGTTTCCACGAAGCAGGTATACGATAACTCTGATGTCGCAGAGCCGTATTTCCCAGTCTCCCATCCCCACCTCCTTAGCAGGCATAATTATTCCTGAAATGCACTTGGTCACACTTCTTACAACTTATGGTCATGTTCCATTTTGGAGGGTCATGAGTCTGGGATCTTCGTCCAGTGGTGAAAGTAAACAAAAGTCTTTTCCAGTATGGGAGGGGGAGGGCACACCAGCTTGGGGGGGGGCATATGACTTTCTCACCTGACCCCCCACTATGTGACTCTGCCCTACGCCCAGCCCGGGACTCCCACATTCTTCCCTTCCCCTCCCCATCTATGTTACATGGAGGGGGGGGGGCTCGGGGCAGTACGGCTGCTGGAGGAGCTGCTGGCAGTTAGACTTATAGACTCATAGACTTTAAGGTCAGAAGGGACCATTATGATCATCTAGTCTGACCTCCCGCACAATGCAGGCCACAGAATCTCACCCACCCACTCCTGGAACAAACCCCTAACCTATGTCTGAGTTATTGAAGTCCTCAAATCATGGTTTAAAGGCTTCAAGCTGCAGAGAATCCTCCAGCAAGTGACCCGTGCCCCATGGTGCAGAGGAAGGTGAAAAACCCCCAGGGCCTCTGCCAATCTGCCCTGGAGGGAAATTCCTTCCCGACCCCAAATATGGCGATCAGCTAAACCCTGAGCATGTGGGCAAGACTCACCAGCCAGCACCCAGGAAAGAATTATCTGCAGTAACTCAGATCCCACCTCATGTAACATTCCATCACAGGACATTGGGCATATTTACCGCTAATAGTCTAATTTTGGCAATTCATTGATCTTTGATTATCCCATCATATCATCTCCTCCATAAACTCATCAAACTTAGTCGTGAAGCCAGATATGTCTTTTGCCCCCACTACTCCCCTTGGAAGGCTGTTCCAGAACATCACTCCTCTGATGATTAGAAACCTTCATCTAATTTCCAGTCTAAACTTCCTGCTCGCCAGTTTATATCCATTTGTTCTTGTGTCCACATTGGTACTGAGCTTAAATAATTCCTCTCCCTCCCTGGTATTTATCCCTCTGATGTATGTATAGAGAGCAATCATATCCCCCCTCAACCTTCTTTGGGTTAGGCTAAACAAGCCAAGCTCTTTGAGTCTCCTTTCATAAGACAGGTTTTCCATTCCTCGGATCATCCTAGTAGCCCTTCTCTGGAGGGGCACCGGGGAAAGGAGCAGAACTCCCTGCCCTACCCCCTACCCTCCACAGAACTGCTGTGGTTGGGGTACAGGGTTGGTGGGTCTGAGAAGGGCAGGTCTGGGAGCAGTTTGGCAGATAGGAGCTGCCAGCATGCTGCTCCCTTCCCTGCTGCCCCTCCAAGTGGGGAAAGAAGCCAAACTCCCAACACCCCCCAGCTCTGTACATAGACGCGGCAGCTCAGTAGAAGGGCAGGAGGTGTACAACCATGCCAGAGAGCCTGAGAGGAGATGAGGGGGGCAGCTGGCTCCTCCTGTTTTATTCCACCACACTGTACCAGCTAAAAACAGCTTAGTGGTACAGCGTACTTGCAGTACTGTCTTCATCCCACTTCTTACTAGTGGTGTTCCCCAAGGGTCAGTCCTAGGACCAATCCTATTCAATTTATTCATAAATGATCTGGAGAAAGGGGTAAACAGTGAGGTGGCAAAGTTTGCAGATGACACTAAACTACTCAAGATAGTTAAGACCAAAGCAGATTGTGAAGAACTTCAAAAAGATCTCACAAAACTAAGTGATTGGGCAACAAAATGGCAAATGAAATTTAATGTGGATAAATGTAAAGTAATGCACATTGGAAAAAATAACCCCAACTATACATACAACATGATGGGAGCTAATTTAGCTACAACGAGTCAGGAAAAAGATCTTGGAGTTATCGTGGATAGTTCTCTGAAGATGTCCACGCAGTGTGCAGAGGCGGTCAAAAAGCAAACAGGATGTTAGGAATAATTAAAAGGGGATAGAGAATAAGACTGAGAATATATTATTGCCCTTATATAAATCCATGGTACGCCCACATCTCGAATACTGTGTACAGATGTGGTCTCCTCACCTCAAAAAGATATTCTAGCACTAGAAAAGGTTCAGAAAGAGCAACTAAAATGATTAGGGGTTTAGAGAGGGTCCCATATGAGGAAAGATTAAAGAGGCTAGGACTCTTCAGTTTGGAAAAGAGGAGACTAAGGGGGGACATGATAGAGGTATATAAAATCATGAGTGATGTTGAGAAAGTGGATAAGGAAAAGTTATTTACTTATTCCCATAATACAAGAACTAGGGGTCACCAAATGAAATTAATAGGCAGCAGGTTTAAAACAAATAAAAGGAAGTTCTTCTTCACGCAGCGCAGTCAACTTGTGGAACTCCTTACCTGAGGAGGTTGTGAAGGCTAGGACTATAACAATGTTTAAAAGGGGACTGGATAAATTCATGGTGGCTAAGTCCATAAATGGCTATTAGCCAGGCTGGGTAAGAATGGTGTCCCTAGCCTCTGTTCGTCAGAGGATGGAGATGGATGGCAGGAGAGAGATCACTTGATCATTGCCTGTTAGGTTCACTCCCTCAGGGGCACCTGGCATTGGCCACTGTCGGTAGACAGATACTGGGCTAGATGGACCTTTGGTCTGACCCGGTACAGCCTTTCTTATGTTCTTATGTTCTTATGTTCTTCTGTATTCCATGGGAGGGGTAAGGAGTGAGGTTGTGCTACAGTCAGGGACAGGCATTTCTTTGACCTTTTAGTGTTTTATACCTTCCCCCCAATCCTCCCTTGCCCCTCCCGACTGGTTGGTTGACCTTGCCTAAAGATAGGGGTTGAGGCCGTCTTCAAGTGTGCGCTCGGCTATTACCCTCCCACTGTGATGGGTAAACTCATAAATTGTTCACCCTCTATAACACTGATAGAGAGATATGCACAGCTGTTTGCTCCACCAGGTATCAATCATTTACTCTGGGTTTATTAATACAAGTGATTTTATTAAGTATAAAAAGTAGGATTTAAGTGGTTTCAAGTAATAACAGACAGAACAAAGTAAGTTACCAAGCAAAATACAACAAAACACGCAAGTCTAAGCCTAATACATTAAGAAACTGATTCCAGGTAAATCTCACCCTTAGAGGTGTTCCAATAAGCTTCTTTCATGGACTAGACTCCTTCCTACTCTGGGCCCAATCCTTTCCCCTGGTACAGTTCTTGTTACTTCCAGATGGCATCTTAGGTGAAAAGCAGAGGATTCCACATGACTGCAGGTTCCACTCCCTTTGATAGCTTTGGCACAAGGCGGGAATCCTTTGTCTCTCTCTGGGTTCCCACCCTTCCTTCTAAATGGAAAAGCACCAGGTTTAAGATGGATTCCAGTATCATGTGATCACATGTCACTGTAAGACTTCATTACCCACTGACTGGCACACAGGTATCCAGAAAGGCTTACCAGCAAACAGCAATTTACAACCAATTGTCCTAGTTAATGGGAGCCATCAAGATTCTAAGCGACCATTAATGGCCAACACTTTGCATAACTACAATAGGATTTCAGAGTTATATTTTACATTCCTAGTTTCAGATCCAAGAGTGATACATTCATTCAAATAGGATGACTGCACTCAGTAGATTATAAGCTTTGTAATGACACCTTACAAGAGACCTTTTGCATAAAGCATATTCCAGTTACATCAGACTTGTGCTGGGGAGGGATAGTTCAGTGGCTTGAGCATTGACCTGCTAAACCTAAAGTTGTGAGTTCAATCCTTGAGAGGACTACTTAGGGAACTGGGGCAAAAATCAGCACTTGGTCTGGCTGGTGAAGGCAGGGGGCTGGACTCAATGACCTTTTGAAGGCCCTTCTAGTTCTACAAAATAGAATATCTCCATTAATTTACACTTACAGACATATTTTTATAAAGCATATGGAGTGCAACATCGCACCAACTATGCCCAGTAACACTTTCACTGTTTTTTTATCTGTTCCCATTATACTAACAAACCCACCTGGCCAGGCAGAAGCAACATACACAGTGTCTTTGTCCTTTGTTTACATCAAATCCTTAAGTGCTGAGAGAATTTAGGCACCTACAAGTTTAGGCAGAAACCAAGCAAGAGATTTGTGAATCGCAGTGGTACCTAAAAATCAGAGCGAGGCTCCTAAATTTGGAGCTTAGACACCTAAGTACCCTTGTGAATCCCACCTGTGGTGTCCATCTTTGTTCTGGGCAACCTGTGTACTTAGCTCTATTTAGAAAAATGGGAGATGGAAGCCATTTTGAAAGAAGGCAATTCTTCATATATTTCTCTGATGGAGGGTTATCCTCTGCTGAAGAATAAACTTTGAGATAATGGGGAAAAATATTATCAGTCCTAAAAAAACCCCTTCACGTGTAGCCTGTGTGTAAGCTCTCAGTGAGTTTTAACTGCATGAGATATTTGAAGAGTCATCATTATTCTGTTGTTGAGATCATTCAGAACCAAAGGAAATGTTCCCCAGGGTGCAACCTGGAACTGGGGCACTGCTGAGCCCTCTATCCTACCCGTCTGAGTTCCTTCTCACTCTGTGATCCAGTGACAAGCTACAAACCTCTGACAGGCCCTGCACTTACACAGACATTCACAGGCAGGGACACACCCAACTGAATTACATGAATGTTTCTCCCAGTCACTCATGAACCACCAATATAGACGCTCCAGCCAGCTCCCCAGATCTGTACTGACTTGCCTGGTCAAAAGCCTGACCAGTGTAAGTTTATTATCTAGTCTTCCCTCAATGTGGAGAGAACATACATGAGTGTTGTTAACTGAGCTAAGATTTCTCTGAGCACTTCAACCAAATGACAATGTTTTAGGTAAAACATAAAACAGATTTATTAACTACAGAAAGATTTAAGTTGTTATAAGTAATAGTGTACAGATCAAAGAAATAAAACAAATTCACAGTCTTAGTTCTATAAACCCTGCATGATTTGCATCAAGCAGTGGATCACCCTGATGATATAGTTCCTTAATACACAAGCTGGGATTCTCCTTTCCAGTCTGGGATCCCCTCCCCCATCCAAACCCTTTGTCCTCCAGACATGTTTCCAGGTGTTGAGTTGTGAGGGGAATGAGACCAAGTTATGATGTCACTTACCTTCTTTTATAGTTTCTTCCAGTTTGCTGGCCACGTCCATGCTGGTGACATTGGCTCCGTGCTATCCCCGAGAAGTCTCCATTGTATACGGTTCCTGGGACAGTCCTTGTGAGTGAGTAGTCCCCTCAATGGGCCATTAACGCCGTCTGGCTTCTCCATTGTTGTATGGTGGGTGTTTCCAACTTCACAACATATTTCAGTAACACACATATAGCAAAACTTAATAAATTTACATACAATGATAGCACATGCAATTCAACAGGATATTAATGTTCAACAGATCAAAACTTTTAAAATGATACCTCACAAGGCATACTTTGTACAAAACAATTCATAATTGTATCACCATGGTAAATATATGGTGCCAGGGTGCTGTTTTGGGATACAGAGTGTCTCACTGACACATATTACTTAATTTAATAAAGGATCTATTTTTAATTATTTTTCACTCGTTAATTAATGTATAAAGTCTCAGAAAATTGATTCTATGCCCGTGGAGTTCCGTATTTTGAGGGAGACATGCTGGTTTATTCATACATAATAAAATGATTCACCACTTTAAGTCCAACACTCAACTCAGTCTTAACTATGGAGACACCACTGGTGCTTTCATTATGCCTAGATCATTGAGTGCACCCCTATGGAATGTGTATGAGAACCCCAAAGAACAACATTAGATATTCATCTGTTGCACTGGGATTGATCATCTTCCTATGTGTTTCATATTGTGGAACATTTTGGTACTAATTCCCATATACATTAAGGCCTGGCCTACACTTAAAAGTTAGGTCGACATAGCCACTGTACTTGGGGTAAACCCCTGAGTGCCGTAGCTTTGCTAACCAAATCCCTGGTGTAGATACAGCTAGGGCAATGGAAGAAGCTTTTCTACACTGTAGTGCTACGATGGCATAGTTGCAGGGCTGTAGTTGTGCTGTTGCAGTGCCTGTACTGTAGACGTGGCCTAAGCCAGTGTAATGGGGCCTTAGAGTGGGTTTAAGTGTAATTTCAACCAACTTTAAGCTCCCTTTAGGCTTGCAAGAGTGCTGTAAAGAATCCTCAGCACCAATGAGAATAAGGCCGTACGTAGTTGTTTGGGTTTTCCTAAAGTTCTTAAGTAACTAACTTCATAGTCCATAGCGGCTCTGGCAAATCACAACAAGAACTAGACTCAGGGAGGGGTTCTTAGCTCAATCCAGAATAATTAGATAATTTCCTGGTGCGATAATTCATGTGTAGGCTTGGAAGAATTAGATTTTTAGTGGTAAACATCAATACATATTGATTTCACCAGACACACACAAACCGAGGAAAAATATTTCCATTCATAATAATTGAACTTTACAGACAGGCAAAGTAATAAAAATGCTGCATGAGAATTTGAGAGTTTGATTTAAGGATATTGATTTTAAAATGTGATGTTGACAATTTGTGTTTTAATGGTTATAAAGTTTTAACTTTCTGAAACTCAGCATTTATGGTCTTAAACAATTATTGTTTGACAGCCTCTATTGTCTGACTTTCTTATAATTTCTTGCAACTGAACATTTAAATCGATTAAAAATGCTTAAAACCCACATGTGCACATCTGTGAAAATTAAAATGGATAAAAATAGAAAAATTTAAACATTGATATTATCTGTCATAATTACAAACAATTAAATGTTGCCAAGCCTGTTTATTGCTCATTATTTGAATTGCAGCAGTGCCCAGCAGCCCCCATCAAGGCTCCATTGTGCTGGGTGCTGTACAAACACACATGAAGAGACAGTCCCTACAGCAAAGAGCTTACATCTAACTCAGGGCAAGATGCACTAAGGGAATGTAATGAACAATAGGAGGGAAGTGGGGAAGAAGGACAAAGGTGACATCAATAAGAACGTGTGATTAAATAGGCCAGAGCTGGGCACAACATCTTTCCAATTCATTTAAAAGTTAAATAAATTACAAATAAATACCAAAAACAACAAGGAGTCCTGTGGCATCTTATTTGGGCATAAGCTTTCGTGGACTGGAACCCACTTTGCCAGATGCATCACAAAGGGGCCACTGGTTCCCCCAGGCTGTACCGCTGCTATATCCCGAACATGGAAGCTTATGCCCAAATACATTTGTTAGTCTTTAAGGTGCCACAGGGTTCCTCGTTGTTTTTGTTGAAACAGACCAACATGGCTACCCCTCTGAAATAAATACCCGTAATCGCCACTGGCCCTTTACCTAGCCAGTTTCTTGCGGATATCTCAGTATAATTAAAACTTGAGGAGAAATTTGAAGGAGAAGAGATTAGTGGCTTCATCTACTATATGAGTGGTCTCACTGATTTCAGTGGGGCTATCCACATACCTAAAGTTAGGCATGTTCCTAAGTGCTTTACTAGACTGGGGCGAGAACACTGAGGACTCAGCAGGACTGAGCTCTAAGAAAAAAGAGCAGATAAAGAGAGAAGGACAGAATCAATACCAAAGTGCAGGGCGCATTCTCTTCAACCTGAGGCCTGAAAAGTCAAACTGTCAGGTAAGTTCTGATTCCTGATGAAAATGTATTTGTATACATAGAGCAGTACATAGGAACGGCCACACTGGGTCAGACCAAAAGTCCATCTAGCTCAGTATCCTGTCTCCCAACAGTGGCCAGTGCCAGGTGCCCCGGAGGGAATGAACAGCACAGGGCAGTTTATTGAGTGATCCATCCCTTGTCATCCACTCCCAGCTTCTGGCAGGCAGAGGCTTAGGTACACCCAGAGCATGGGGTTGCATCCCTGAGCATCTTGGCATATAGCCATTGATGGACCTGTCCTCCATACCAGAGACTGATTTTCATATACCCACCGCAGCTTGAATTACTGCCAGTTAGAAAAATTGATATGGCCCAATCCTGCAAACACTTCCACATGTGTGTATGTGAATATACCAATTGCCTTCACTGGGACTAGCCACGTTCTTAAATAAGGCAAGAAGTGTTTGCAGGATCAGTGCCTATGGCCACAGTACAGCTTGGTTCATAAGCATATGCCTAACTCTAAGCACATGAGTAGTTCCATCGAAGTCACAAGTCAATAGCACTAACTGTGATTAAAGTTAAGCACATACTTAAGTACACCTCTACCCCGATATAACGCTGTCCTCGGGAGCCAAAAAATCTTACCGCGTTATAGGTGAAACCGCGTTATATCGAACTTGCTTTGATCCACTGGAGTGCACAGCTCTGCCCCCCTGGAGCACTGCTTTACCAGGTTATATCCAAATTCAGGTTATATCGGGTCACATTATATCGGGGTAGCGGTGTACCTTGCTGAATCAGGGTCTTTATTTCTAAACTGGGAAAATTTGAGGGAGAAGAATGGTGGACATTAAATATTAAGAATCAAAGTGTCATTTTCAGAACCTCACTATTCTGGCCATAATCAAGATTTCAAGGCTGAGAGCAGAATATTTCTAATATTGTGCTTTCTAAATTCTGAGCTTGGAAGTAAAAGGAAGTTTTAAATAAATAACACATTTTAATCTATTTCAGAGAGAGATGAAAGGGAGGAAGAGCAAAGGAGAAGACATAACCTATGGTGAGAAAGTTACACCAAGAGCCTTGTTCTGGCCACATTTCAGTGCTTCGTTCAGAGGACCTTCCTCTTCCCTGCACCAACTTTCAGTGGGGATTCCAGAGAGCTCTGTTCTGGGCCCCCTCTTATTTTCCCTCTGACCCTAACTATTTAGTACATAAATATTTTACCTCTGTGCTGACAACTCACAAATCTGCACTTCTGACCTATCTCCTTCTCCCCAAACTAAAGTCTCAGCCTATCTTTCTGACATGTTGATGTGCAGCCTTCAAACCTATTTCAATTGGCCATAACAGAGCATTTAATCTTTCTCAATAAAACTCTCCACTTTTATTCTCTTTCTTAGTTACTGTAGCCAACACCACCATCCTCCGTGTCACTCAGGCCTATGACCTGGGCATCATCTTTAACGGCAACATTTCTTCAGACCCTTATCTCCAGGTCATGTCTACATCTTGCTGCTTCCTCCTGTACAGCATCTCTCCGATTCAGCCTTTCCTTTCTGTCTGCCCTGCTAAAACTCTCCTCCAGGCCCTGTTTATCTCTTAGCTTCCTCTCTGGAGGAACAGTCTTGCTCCAAGTCTATCCATTGAATATAATATTGCATAAAACACAGAATCATAGAAGATTAGGGTTGGAAGAGACCTCAGGTCATCTAGTCCAACCCCCTGCTCAAAGCAGGACCAATTCCCAACTAAATCATCCCAGCCAAGGCTTTGTCAAGCCTGACCTTAAAAGCCTCTAAGGAAGGAGATTCCACCACCTCCCTAGGGAACCCATTCCAGTGCTTCACCACCCTCCTAGTGAAAAAGTGTTTCCTAATATCCAACCTAAACCTCCCTCACTGCAACTTGAGACCTTTGCTTCTTGTTCTGTCATCTGCCACCACTGAGAAAAGCCGAGCTCCATCCTCTTTGGGACCCCCTCTTTCAGGTAGTTGAAAGCAGCTGTCAAATTTCCTCTCATTCTTCTCTTCTGCAGACTAAACAATCCCAGTTCCCTCAGCCTCTCCTCATAAGTTATGTGCCCCAGCCCCCTAATCATTTCCATTGCCCTCCGCTGGACTCTCTCCAATTTGTCCACATCCTTTCTGTACTGGGGGGACCAAAACTGGACACAGTACTCCAGATGTGGCCTCACCAGTGCGGAATAGAGGGGAATAATCATGTCCCTCGACCTGTTGGCAATGCTCCTACTAATATAGCCCAATATGCCATTAGCCTTCGTGGCAACAAGGGCACACTGCTGACTTGTATCCGGCTTCTTGTCCACTGTAACCTCTGGTCCTTTTCTGCAGAACTGCTGCTTAACCACTCGGTCCCTAGTCTGTAACAGTGAATGGGATTCTTCCGTCCTAAGTGCAGGACTCTGCACTTGTCCTTGTTGAACCTCCTCAGATTTCTTTTGGCCCAATCCTCCAATTTGTCTAGATCACTCTGGACCCTATCCCTACCCTCCAGCGTATCTACCACTCCTCCCAGTTAGTGTCATCTTCAGATTGGGTAAGGGTGCAGTCCCTCCCATCATCCAGATCATTAATGAGGATGTTGAACAAAACCGGCCCCAGGACCGACCCTTGGGGCACTCCACTTGAAACTGGCTGCCAACTAGACATGGAGCCGTTGATCATTACCCATTGAGCCCGACAAACTAGCCAGCTTTCTATCCACCTTATAGTCCAACCATCCAGCCCATACTTCTTTAACTTGCTGGCAAGAATACTGTGGGAGACCATCTTCCTGGCTCATTGCTTCAACCATATCACTCTTCCTCTTTGCTTTCTTCCACTGGCTTCTCCTTTTCCACACCTTCCAGTGTCTTTAATTTTAAGTCCCTTCATAGTCTGTCTGCTCTACCTATCATCTCTCATACAGTAAAGGGAAGTGGACTTGCACCTCCACTGTGCCAGTGATGCTAGCCTTCATCACTGTCTGATTTTTGGAAAGGCACTTTTGCAAAGTCTCCAATGCCACCACCTGCATATGTCAGGAGCTCCCTGTAAAACTGCACAATATTATCATCTTTTACATTTCTCCCTAAACCCACCTAGGCCATGGTGCCGACAAAACACATGGCAATGGTGAGGCAGCTGATGTGCTGTAATCAGGGATAACAGTCTCACAATTATCTTGTGCTCCCTCCATCTGTTTCTTGTATTCACTTGTAGTCTCCGTATTAAATTTACATTTTAAGCTCTTTGTGTCAAGTAGTATATTTTGGTCATGACCTCCACCTCATTGGAGAAGTGGTTCCTGGAGGTGGGGATCATCTCTTGTTACTTCCCCTCTCCACAGCAGGGGTCATTTTGTATGCGAAGAGCAGGAAAGATCCTGTAGTGACCAGAACACGGGACAGGGACACAGGAGATGGGTTCAAATCTTGCTTCATCCACAGACCCTCTGTGCAGGGCCGCCCAGAGGGGGGGCCAAAGGGGGCAATTTGCCCCGGGCCCCGGGCTCCGCAGGGGCCCCCAAGAGAAGAGCTGAGGCTCCTGCCTCCGCCCCTCTCCTGGAGCCTCAGCGCATCAAGCGCCGTGTCTCCGCCAGGACCCCTGAGCCCCGCCCCGCTCAGAGCGGCGTGGGGAGGGGGCGGGGCTGGGAGCTCCAACGGGGCCTGAGCCCCGCCCCGCTCAGAGCGGCGTGGGGAGGGGGGGGGGCAGCTGCCGCCGCTCGGGGTGGCGCCCACACCCCCGCCCCCTCACAATGCGGCTCTGCGCGGGACGGAGCTCAGGCCCCGCCGGAGACGCGCTCGGGTAAGGGGCCGGGCGGGGTTAGAGGCTGAGGCCGAGGCCGGGCCGGGGCCGGGGTCCTTCCGCCGCCGCCACAGCGCAGCCCGGTCTTCGGCGGTGGGGGGCCCCTTCTGTTCCGGGACCTGCCGCCGAAGTGCCCCGAAGGCCCGCGGCGGGGACCCCCCCCGCCGCGGGTCTTCGGGGCACTTTGGCGGCGGGTCCCGGAATGGAAGGGGCCCCCCGCCGCCGAAGACCCCGGGCCCCCGGAATCCTCTGGGCGGCCCTGCCTCTGTGTGACTTTAGGCAAATCACTTAGTCTGCCTCTGTTCCCCAGTTTCCCCTCTTTAAGATTGGGATTTCCCAGGGCACTGTGAGGCTGTATCCAGTAATGATTGTGGGGCACTCAGATACTGTGGTGATAACAGCCATATAAACTCTAGGGTCCTAGAGTCTAGATCACCACATTGTATTCTCTTCAGACTCTTGTATGCCCATAGTACCATGGGCCAGAATCTGTGGGCTGAAGGAACAACAAAAGGTTCTGTACAATATATTTTTACATTTCAGTTAGTGTGTTGAATTTAAAATGTTCATAAATATAAAGGGAAAAATCAGTCATGAGGCAAACTTCTGCAAACACCCTCAGTCATGATCCCCACCCCCGCTCTCCACACACAGATCTTAAGCCCTTCAACCGCAACTTGCAACCTTCCTTCCAACTATCCCAGGCTTGGTGTGTGCTTGAATGGAGAATGATAGATTTGCTAAATTGTGTTGTGGTTTAATGATGTGGCTGAATAACCATTAATAAGGATAAAACAAGAAATTGGATTCCGCTAGTGAACTCATCTAATTTGAATCAGTGTCTCCACTGGTAAAAGACTAGTATTCTGACCCATCCTGGGCCTCACAGCTATAATTATAGAAGTAGAAGTACCTCTCATGTTCTTACTCTGTCAAACTTGTCTCCAGCAGACCCAGATATGGGATCAGAACTGAGACTCATCCTCGTTGGTAAAAGTGGAGCTGGGAAAAGTGCGACAGGAAACTCCATCCTTGGCGAAGAAAAGTTTGTGTCCAAGCTCGGAGCAAAGTCAGTAACTGTGACTTGTGCAAAAGGGCAAAGGAGCTGGAATGGGAGGGAGCTTGTGGTTATTGACACACCTGCCATTTTTGACGGAAAGGTTTGTGATACAATAATTTCAGGAGAGATTGATTACTGTATCGTGCTCTCTGCCCCTGGCCCCCATGCTCTGCTGCTGGTGACCCAGCTGGGCCGTTACACTGAAGAAGACAAGGAAGCAGTGAAGCGAATACAGGAGATTTTTGGAGTTGAAGCCATGAGGCACATGATCGTCCTGTTCACCCGGAAAGAAGATTTAGAGGTTGGCTCACTGCGTGACTATGTGAGATACTCAGATAATAAAGATCTTAAGGGGCTGATTCAGAAGTGTGGGAACCGATATTGTGCTTTCAATAACAAAGCAACTGGAGCAGAACAGGCTGAACAGGTTTCTGAGCTGATTGAAATGATCCAGGGAATGGTTCAGGAGAATGGGGGCAGATATATCAGTGAGATATATTTAACTGAACAAAACATGAGACGCCCTATGGGAATAAATAAAACAGCCACAGTGAAGGCTGTGAAAGCAGGTTTTACAAAGTATCATGAGATTATTTTGGGCTTCGGGTTTGCTGCAGTTTGTATTGTTGTTGTTGTACTTCTCCTGATTTTTCTCTCTCATTAACAGCCATTAATAAAGTTTCATTGCAACCTAACCCTGCTGCTTCCCAAACCCTGCATCTCAGCTTCTCAGGCACCCTCACCCTTATGTTAGTGCATCACATTCATACAAAATAGCAGTAATAATGTTAATATTTCTTCCTTATTAGCATTATGTATTATACTATTATTGAGTTCTCATATAGAGATTTTGATAAGTAGCCCTCAACATGCTTTATAAAGGAGGTTGGTATAATTCTCCTCATTTTACAGATAAGGAAACTAAGGTTCAGAGAGGAGAGGTGATGTGATTTGCCCATAGTCACTCCACAGGTGAGTGACAGAACTGGGAATAGTCCGGTGGTCCAGCCATGAGGCCTCAATATCAGGTTGCTTTAAAGATTCTGGACCAAACTCTGCCCTCACTTACCCTGCATTTGCAGTAGTTTGATTCCATTAATTTCAGTGAAGTAATCTGGATTATGGTCATGTAACTGCTCCCAGTTACTCTGGAGTTGCAGTGGGGTAGCTCTATTAATTTCAGTGGAGTATTGTGAATTTACAGTTATGCAACAGACTACAATGTAGCCCTCTGAACAGAGGTGTCAAATAACTTCAGTTGTTATGTAAACTCTGAGACATTGAACACTGTGAAGTTTCCACTAAAAATTCAATCTTGAAGATTTAGAGGGCCAAGCTTAGACCTGGGAGTAGATGAAACTCCATTGGCTTCAGTTACACAAGGAATTAATGGGGCCCATTATGTGTACTTTCATTAGATACTTTGAAAGCAAAGATTGTAAAATCACCAGCGATATGCATATGAAATATGGTAATATATGGAATTGTTACTTTAAAAAAATAACCTTCAGTTTCTTTCTCAGTTAGAACTGCTGCAAATACTATGGCAATTTTCCCTAAATATAGAGATCAGCATTTGTCCAGTACCTTGTGTGAACAAATTATGAGAACATCAAAAACTTTTCTGCAGCTGAAATTCATGTTATAGAACACGTGACAGTGCTCAGGGCCGGCACAATTAGGCGGATGTTCAGCCGCCGCCATCATCGGCGGGTATTTCGGGGGCGCCATTTGGGGGGCGGGACCTTCTGCTGCGTGAGGCACCAAGAAGACTGCCGGCGCTCCTGACAGTGCTGATTCAGGGAATGCAATTCATTTTTGCAGTGATTTCTGTTTCCAGGCTCTTTGACCTCAGTGATTTTTCAGGACTGTAGGGTATATAAATCTGCAAACAAAAGGTGTCACTCTGTTTCTGATGCACCGTTCTGCTTCTTTAAATGTAAACAGGTCTCCATAGCCTTCCTGCAAGGGCAGTGCTGTGAGGCAGTCCAAGGTAGAGGATGTTCCAGAGACTGAAGCTGGGCTGTTACTCACATAGACACTTTATATTTGTTCTGATTTTTTGCTGTTTTTTTCTTAATCAGAAATAAAGTGATATAGACTGAAGTTTGGTATTGTTCTTAATGCATAAAGATGAAAGATAAGAGAATTTGAGAATAGAAAGTGAAACCACAAATTGCTAACAAAATGTAGGAGCAGGGAGAAATCTTCTGAGTTTCATGTACTGCATTTTGCAGAGGTGGATTTGCAATACAACACAGGGTGCCCTGGCATGGGGCCCCCGAACAACAGGGGGCTCCAGGGCCAGACAGCTGCAGGGGCAGAAGCTTGGTCCTGCCGGCTTCTGTGGCTCCTGCTGCAGGGTCTGCCCCCACCCACAGCCAAGCTCCCCCCTTCCCCAGCTACTCCCCAAAGTGCGCTGTGATCCCACCCCTTCTCTTCCCCCCCAGTGCTGCCCCCGCTGCTGAACAGCTGTTTGCCATGCTCCAGGCGCTCCAGGAGGGAGGGGGAGTGGCGGGGCCGCAGGACACTCAAGAGAGGAGGTGGGGAAGAGGTGGGGTGGGTGGGGCCTTGGGGAAGGGGTGGGATGGGGGCAGGGCAGAGGTGGAGCAGGGGCGGGGAAGGGGCCTTGGGGAAGTGGATGGAATCAGGGCAGGGTGGAGCCACAGGGGGCTGGGGTGGGGCAGGGGACTGGGAGCAGCCCCACACCCTGAGCCCTGACTTCTGAACCCCCCCACACACCTCCAGCCCCCTGCCCGCCCTGACCCCTGCACCACCCACACATACCCAGCCCCCCACACCCCATGCCCTGACTTCTGCACCCACACACCCTGAACCCCTCGCACCAAACAGGAGCTGCCCCAGGTAAGAGCTCCACACCTCAACCCCCTGCCCCAGCCCTGAGCCCCCTCCCGTACCTTAACTCCTGGCCAGACCCTGCACCCTAACTCCCTCCCAGACCCTGCACCCCCAGCCCAGAGCCTCCTCCCACATCCTAATGCCTGGCCACACCCTGCACCCCAATGTTTTTTTTACAGTTTTTTAATAAAGGGCTCTTATCCCAAGTGCTTTACAATAGTTAGCTCACCGTACAAACAATATTTGGAAAGATCATTAAGTGGTCCACTGAGACCCTCAGCAATTTTCAAGTGGTCTGTGGAAAAATAAGTTAGACTACAAAAACAATCACGGTACCTCACTTTATTTTCATTTACTTCCTATTACTTATAGGAGGAGGAGGAGGAAAAAAAGAATGAAAATGGGGGTGGGGGAGATAAGAGAGAATGTTCTTTTTCTTGGCTGGGTCCCAAGGGGGTGGCCCAAAAATGAAGCTGAGCACAGGGCCCCACTAACCCTAAATCCACCACTGGCATTTTGGATAATAACATGTGTGCCCAAAATAACACTGTCTTGCACTGTATAGAAAGATCTGCACAGTGCAAACTCATAAACATTCACCCTCTCCATCAATGTGAGGAGAGATATGCACAGCCTCTCCCGTCCCCCAATTATAAATTGCACAAACTGGGTTTAATAATAAACAAAACAAATTAACTATAAAATGCAGGTTTGAAGTGATTATAGCCAACAGAATAAAGCAGATCACCTCAGTAAATAAACAGAAACCACAAACTGATCTTAACACACTAGATAAGTCAGAAACAAATTAGCAAATTCTCACCCTGAGTGATAATCCGGCTGGCAGATTCTTAAGGCACAAGCTGCCTTGGCATTCCCAGGTTTTCATACACAGGCTAAAAATCTTAGCCTGGGATCATCACTTCCCCCAGTTCAGTCTTTGTTACCCTGATGTTTCCATGTGTGTTTTTGCAGTGAAAACAAGGTCCCATCATATTGTCATTGTCCCCCTTTTATATTTTACCCCACTTCCTGGAAAACTCTTTTGCTGTGATCTGGGTCAAGCAGTTCCCACTGTGTAGTGATCTCTCTGAGAGGTTTCTACTGCACACAGTTCCTGGGGTAATCCTTGTGTTTTTGCACATTTCCTCAATAAGCCCTAACATAGCACATTTGAAATACAGAGACATGGTCAATATCCCCAGCTTCAGATACAAAAATGATACATGCATGCAAATTGGATAAACACATTCAGTAGGTCATAACCTTTTCAATAATATCTTACATGAGCCATCTTGCATAAAGTATTGCTTAACCCTAGTCTACACTGGGCGGGGGGGAATCGATCTAAGATACGCAACTTCAGCTACAAGAATAGCATAGCTGAATTCGATGTATCTTAGATCGACTTACCTCGCGTCCTCACGGCGCGGGGTTGACTGCTGCCATTCCCCCGTCGACTCCACTTCCACCTCTCGCAGTGGTGGATTACCGGAGTCAACGGCAGAGAGATTGGGGATCGATTTATCATGTCTACACTAGATGCGAAAAATCAATCCCTGAAAGATCGATCACTACCCGCCGAGCCGGCAGGTAGTGAAGATGTACCCTTAGTTGTGCCATATTCATATCATAACCATATTTCTATGAAGAATATGGGGGGTGTAACCTGTGTCAGACTCCATCCATAAAAACTGAACTGGCTCTTTATTAAAGCAATTATTTACAGGGCTGCTCCTACTGATAGCCATGCATTCTAGCATTCTAGCCAGGTATACACAGACTGACTTCCTGGTGCCACCTCCAAATCCTTCCCTCCTGCAACCTGTACAAATCCATGCATGTTACCACATCTTTCCATTTAAAATTTAATTGTTTTTATTATGTCTTTGTGCAAACATTTCAGTACTGGAAGGGTCAGAGGTTACTACTACATAGCCCATCCTGGGCACATGGCCTTTATCACCAGCCTATTGTAGCTGGTTAGGCATCATAGTCTTTCAAGTGTGCTACTCTTCAAACCAGTCTCCCACTTCTTCTTTGTGTTATTGCTGTTGATGGGGGACTTGATTTCACCTTGTTGCCTCCTCCATTCTGTTGGGTGGCACCCTGATACTCCTCTGTATTGTTCATATTCCCGTTACTTCTCACTCTCCCACATCAGACAAGTTGATGGCGGAGACTCATTCTAACTAAGCAATAATTGGATAAGAGGGAAGGTCCTCTCATGGATCCTAACTGCTTAAAAGACAGGAAACAAGGGGTAGGAATAAATGGTGAGTTTTCACAAGGGAGAGAGGTAAATAGCAAGGTCCCCCAGGGATCTGAATTGGGACCTATGCTGTTCTACAACTCCATAAATGATCTGGAAAAGATAGTGAACAGCGAGGTGGCAAAGTTTGCAGATGATACAAAATTACTCAAAATAGGTAAGTCCAAAGCTGACTGCAAAGAATTTCAAAGGGATCTCACAAAACTGGGTGATTGGGCAACAAAATGACAGTTTAAATTCAGTTTTGATAAGTGAAAAGTAATGCACATTGGAAACATGATTTGTTCTAAATTGGCTATTACCACTCAAGAAAGAGATCTTGGAGTCATAATGAATAGTTCTCTGGAAACATCTGCTCAATGTGCAGTGGCAGTCAAAAAAAACGAACAGAACGTTGGGAACCATTAGGAAAGAGATAGATAATAAAACAGAAAATATCATAATGCCACTATATAAATCCATGGATTGCGCATATCTAGAATACTGTGTGCAGTTCTGGTCACCCCATCTCAAAAGAGATATATTAGAATTAGAAAAGGTACAGAGAAGGGCAACAAAATTGATTCAGGGTATGGAACAGCTTCTTTATGAGGACGGATTAAAAAGACTGGGGGACGTCTCATCTTGGAAAAGAGAAGTCTAAGTGGGGAGATATGATAGAGGTCTAAACAATCATGACTGGTGTAGAGCGAGAGAATAGGGAAGTGTTTACCCCTTTACATAACACAAGTACCAGATATCATCCAATTAAATTAATGGACAGGAGGTCTGAAACAAACAAAAAGAAGTACTTCTTCATTCAATGCATGATCAACTTGTGGAACTCATTGTCATGGGAAATTGTGAAGGCCAAAACTACAACAGGGTTCAAAAAAGAATTAGATAAGTTTAAGGAGGGTAGACCCATCAATGGCTATTGGACAAGATGGTCAAGGACACAACCCTATGCTCCAGGCCACTGTCAGAAGACATGATACTGGACTAGATGGACCATTGGTTTGACCTAGTATGGTCATTCTCACATTCTTATTTTCCCCTCGTTCTGACCTTAGCATTGTCTGTCCAGATGTGCCAGCTGTCTGCTGATACACCACAGTTGTCTCCATCATTGTCCTGAGTCTGTAGTTGCCTCACATGACCTGAGACCAACTTCAGCTTGGCCTCTTGCATTTGCCTTTGCTTTGTGTGGCTGTTCAGTGGTTGGACCTAGATCTGCTCACGTGTCCATAGAGTCTGCAGGTCCTTGATTGCTCTGTTGCCTTCTTAGCTTGGCATCCTCTTAACTGCTTCTGTCTCCTGTCTGTTGGTCCTATGCTGTGACTCACTCTATGCCTCATGGTAAGCAGAGTCACAGTTCTCCAGCTCATTAGTCCCTGTGCTGGGCTATTATCTAGTTCACTGGAGGGTGTATTTTAATGGTTCAGCATTGCCAAATAGGGATCCCTTCCTGTCCGTTTTTATCTTTGCCATCAGTCTCTTTGCTGTCGTTGCTGCTGATCCCGCCTTCTTGTTGTTTTGTGTGAATCCACGGGAAGATGTCGTAAGCTCAAATTCCCATTTGTTGCTGACTTGTTTGAATTCTGTTGCAGGGACCTGTGGCCCATTGTCTGAAACAGCATGTCAGGTATGCCAGACCTTAATAGATTCATGGATTCCAAGGCCAGAAGGGACCATTGTGATCATCTTGTTAAACCTCCAGTATAACACAGGCCAGAGAACTCCCCCAAAATAATTCCTAGAGCAGAACTTTTAGAAAAACAGCCAACCTTCATTTTAAAATTGCCAGTGATGGAGACTCCACCACAGACCTTGGTAAATTGTTCCAATGGCTAATCAGATGCACTATTAAAAACATTTGCCTGATTTCCAATCTGAATTTGCTGAGCTTTAGCTTCTAGCCATTGGATCCTGTTGTTACCCCTGTGTGCACTAGACTGAAGCACCCATTTTAATAAGTATGGACTATACATTTGCTCCTAGATCTATGAGCTTATATTTGGAATTGAAATGCATATTGCTTGCTTGTGGATAGTTTACCACGTGATCCAGATCAACCTGTATACGTGACCTGTCCTCTTCATATTTTTGCCACACTCCCAATCTTTGTGTCATCTGACAATTTTATCATTAATGATTTTATGTTTTCTCCCAGGTCGTTGATAAAAATGACAGTGTAGGGCCAAGAACTGATCCTTGTGGGAGAAACACCCAATCAGTGATAATTCCCTGACTAACAATTCCCTATTCTGAGACCTTTCAGTTAACCAGTTTTAATCCATTTAATGTGTGCCACATTGGGTTAGTATTGTTATAGTTTCTTAAATCAAATTGTCAAGTTGTACAAGTCAAACGCCCGACAGAGGTCTAAGTATATTACATCAACGCTATTATCTTTAAAGAGAACAGGAGTACTTGTGGCACCTTACAGACTAACAAATTGATCTGGGCATAAGCTTTCATGGGCTAGAACCCACTTCATCAGATGCATGGAGTGGCAGATACAGTAGGAAGATATGTGTATATACAGAGAACATGAAAAGATGGGAGTTACCATACCAACTCTAAGAGATTAATTAATTAAGGTGGGTTATTATCAGCAGGAGAAAAAAAAACCTTAATTAATTAGTCTCTTAGTGTAAAAGAATCCTGAGTCCCATTCCTTTATCAATGCACTCCGCAGCTTCCTACCCAAATTCTCTCAGAGACCCTCCTTGCACGTAGTAGGCTGCCTCCTTCCCACAACTTCCTGAACAGGGAACCAGAACGAGAGACCCCAGGCTGAACTGAGGCAGGAAGCCTGCAGCCGGTCAGGACACAATGTGTGTGTGGCGGTGTGGGGGGGAGGGGAAGTAATGTTTGAGGGGTGGTAGCTGAGAGGGGTGGGGTGACTCTTCTAAGGGAGGTGGTAGATTTGGCAGTGGTGAGGATGCTTTTCACTGAGGGTGGGAAGGTTTCAGCAGCAGAGGCCAGTCAGTGTCCTGTCAGGTGCAGGCCTCAGGCCTTTGTCAGTGGTCGGATTGAAGCTCCTGTTATATGTGATAGTGACTCTGAACTAAAATTCTCACAGAGCCAGGTTGGAGAAACCAAAGAGACAGCTCCTGACCTGCCTAGAAACAACACACATGTTCGTGGCCTGGGTAACAACTAAGGAGCCGTGCATGAGCCCACACTCCCAATTCACAGAGAGCAAGGGAAAGAAATTCCAGCTCAGTGAAGGTGACATTCCCTCTACACACCCACAGACCCCCTGCAGATTCTGCACATGCTTCAGATAGAGAGACAGGAAGCGAAATTAGTCTCTGGTGCGGGAAACAGAGACCTGCAGGTACTGCTGATTCAGACAGAGGAGAGGGAACGGAAGCTTCAGTCGAGTGTGATTGGTGACCACAATTGCGCCCAGAAACAGGTGCATGCATGTGCTACACAGCAACAAAAACAGGAAGGGAAAGAGGTAATAACACAGTGTGGGTAACCACCACGCCTCAGTTATCACACTGCAGATAGGGACAGGAAAGAAAGATGTGAACAGCAACATATCTAACTATATTTCATCATAAACAAGATGACTTTTTCCTCTCAGCCTGCCCTTTTAGACGTCCCAGCATCTGAAATTATAGAAATGTATTTCAGATCACACACTTTACAATTAGCATTTTACAGTGTTATTCACACAGCTCTCCCCCATTTCATGGCAGTTACAATAATGGGAACGCTGCAGTATGAAACTGAGAGGGTCTATGGGGGGAACAGTGGAAAAGGCGAGGTGGGAAGACCTGTGGGGAACTGGTAAACAGCTCTCTGATAATAGGTAGGAGAGAAGTGCTGGGATTTGACCTCCATTTTAAGATGGACTGGGAAAGCAGAGAAGTCCAGCTAGGTGGGCAGAGTATTCCAGACAGCTCGGTGTCAGCAACAAAGAGTCAACCCCTGAGAAAGGAGAAAAGGGAGCAGGCGGCTGGTAGGGGGCAGAACAGGTGGAGTTGTAGGGGAGGCCCAGCCCCTCCTCTGAATTCTGGCCGTCAGATTCTAATCCAGGCCTGCGGTCTCTCCTCCACCCAAACATTCCCTGGTTCACACTCTCCAGTAGCGAATTCCTAACACTTCAACTTTCGTAGCTGTCAAAGCTTACCAGAGAGCCCTGGTCATGGATTTTAAGGCCAAAGGGACATTTTGATGATCTAGTCTGACTTCATGCACAATGCAGAATATCTGACAAAGCGGGTTCCAGCCCACGAAAGCTTATGCCCAAATAAATGTGTTAGTCTTTAAGGTGCCACAGGACTCCTCGTTCTTAATGCAGAACATAGAACTTCACCCAGTAATTTCTACATCAAGCCAAATAACTTGTGTTGGAATTAGAGCATCCATTTTTCAAAGACATCAAATCCTGAATTAAAGATGGAGAATCCACTTAGTTAGAGCATAAGAACATAAGACTGGCCATACTGGGTGAGACCAAAAGTAATGATCAAGTGATCTCTCTCCTGCCATCCATCTCCACCCTCTGACAAACAGAGGCTAGGGACACCATTCCTTACCCATCCTGGCTAATAGCCATTAATGGAATTAACCTCCATGAATTTATCCAGTTCTTTTTTAAACTCTATTATATTCCTAACCTTCACAACCTCCTCAGGCAAGGAGTTCCACAGGTTGACTATGCGCTGTGTGAAGAAGAACTTCCTTTTATATTTTTAAACCTGCTGCCAATTAATTTCTTTGAGTGGCCCCAACTTCTTATAGTATGGGAACAAATAAATAATTGATCTGTGGCACTGCTATGAGCACCCACATGGCCCCACAATATGCCCACATTTTTATGGCTGACCTGGAACAACACTTCCTCGGCTCTCGTCTACTCACGCCCCTTCTCTACCTACGCTACATTGATGACATCTTCATCATCTGGACCCATGGGAAGGATACTCTGGAAAAATTCCACCACGATTTCAACAGCTTCCACCCCACCATCAACCTCAACCTGGATCAATCTACACGGGAGGTCCACTTCCTAGACACCACGGTGCAAATAAGTGATGGTCACATTAACACCACCTTATACCGAAAACCTACCGACCACTATGCCTACCTTCATGCCTCCAGCTTCCATCCCGGGCACACCACACGATCCATTGTCTACAGCCAAGCACTGAGGTACAACCGCATCTGCTCCAACCCCTCAGACAGAGACCAACACCTACAAAATCTCCACCAAGCATTCTCAAAACTACAATACCAAATATATCAAATATATATATTGTTTTCTAATGCCAGTATATCTTTTTTGAGATGAAGAAACCACATCTGTACGCAGTATTCAAGATGTGGGCACACAGTGGATTTATATAAGGGCAATAAGATAATCTCCGTCTTATTCTCTATCCCTTTTTAAATGATTCCTTGCAGCATGAGCTTTCGTGGGTGAATACCCACTTCTTCGGATGCAACTTGCATCCGAAGAAGTGGGTATTCACCCACGAAAGCTCATGCTGCAAAACGTCTGTTAGTCTATAAGGTGCCACAGGATTCTTTGCTGCTTTTACAGAACCAGACTAACACGGCTACCCCTCTGATAAATGATTCCTAACATCCTATTTGCTTTTTTGACTGCCACTGCACACTGCATGGACATCTTCAGAGCACTATCCACGATGACTCCAAGATCTTTTTCCTGATTTGTTGTAGCTAAATTAGCCCCCATCATATTGTACATATAGTTGGGGTTATTTTTTCCAATGTGCATTATTTTACATTATCCACATTAAATTTCATTTGCCATTTTGTTGCCCAATCACTTAGTTTTGTGAGATCTTTCTGAAGTTCTTCACAGTCTCCTTTGATCTTAACCATCCTGAGCAGTTTAGTATCATCTGCAAACTTTGCCACCTCACTGTTTACCCCTTTCTCCAAATCATTTATGAATAAGTTGAATAGGATTGGTCCTAGGACTGACCCTTGGGGAATACCACTAGATACCTCTACCCATTCTGAAAATTTGCCATTTATTCTTACCCTTTGTTCCCTGTCTTTTAACCAGTTCTCAATCCATGAAAGGACCTTCCCTTTTATCCCATGACAACTTAATTTAGGTAAGAGCCTTTGGTGAGGAACCTTGTCAAAGGCTTTCTGGAAATCTAAGTACACTACGTCCAGTATCAGAGGGGTAGCCGTGTTAGTCTGGTTCTGTAGAAGCAGCAAAGAATCCTGTGGCACCTTATAGACTAACAGATGTTTTTGCAGCATGAGCTTTCGTGGGTGAATACCCACTTCTTCGGATGCAAGTAGTGGAAATTTCCAGGGGCAGGTAAATATAAGCAAGCAAGAAGCAAGCTAGAGATAACGAGGTTAGATCAATCAGGGAGGATGAGACCCTGTTCTAGCAGTTGAGGTGTGAAAACCAAGGGAGGAGAAACTGGTTCTGTAATTGGCAAGCCATTCACAGTCTTTGTTTAGTCCTGAGCTGATGGTGTCAAATTTGCAGATGAACTGGAGCTCAGCAGTTTCTCTTTGAAGTCTGGTTCTAAAGTTTTTTTGCTGCAGGATGGCCACCTTAAGGTCTGCTATTGTGTGGCCAGGGAGGTTGAAGTGTTCTCCTACAGGTTTTTGTATATTGCCATTCCTAATGTCTGATTTGTGTCCATTTATCCTTTTCCTTAGAGACTGTTCAGTTTGGCCGATGTACATAGCAGAGGGGCATTGCTGGCATATTACATTGGTGGATGTAATATATGCCACTGGATCCCCCTTGTCCACATGTTTGTTGACCCCTTCAAAGAACTCTAATAGATTAGTAAGACATGATTTCCCTTTACAGAAACCATGTTGACTTTTGCCCAACAATTTACATTCTTCTATGTGCCTGACAATTTTATTCTTTACTATTGTTTCAACTAATTCTCCCGGTACTGACGTTAGACTTACCGGTCTGTAATTGCCGGGATCACCTCTAGAGCCCTTTTTAAATATTGGCATTACATTAGCTAACTTCCAGTCATTGGGTTTTTATGCGGACAAAACTACACAGGATCGTTTCAGGGGGCAAGACAAAGATGGCACATTTATTATGATAACACAATTTGATTTATGACCAATAACTAAAATCTAATACCTATGTACACACACACACACACACACACACACACACACACACACACATCAAATGTACTGCAGCTGCTGTATAGTTACCAGTTCTGAACATAGCTTGAGTCTGTGGCTTGGGTTCGTAGTGGCTAACTGGCCAGGAAAGCCGGGCACAAGAAAGGGCTGGGTCTTTGTTGGGCAGGCACCGATGCCCTCCCATGTTGGCAGCAGAACGTTAGCCTCCAAATTCTTTCATCTCACCCATTCTTTTTGTAGGCTTTAGTTTGAATCCAGAGTCTATAGGTCTTGCTGTGTCACACTGCCTCTGGGTTTGGTGATTGATCACCCGTCAATTGCAGATGTGACTTTCAGCCTGGGACCTGGCTTTGATCTTCCTTCTCTTGTACCTTTGTTCTTTTCTGTTTAGGGTGGACTCTTCTTACTTTGTTAGGGCTCTTGTCTGCACCTTCAGTCGTTGGTGTTTGAACTTTATTTCATCAGGACAGACTGGAGCTGGAGGTTGATTCCATCATTCATACATCCCTCAGTCACACATCTAACCTAAACTAATAAGATTACAGCAAGGTTTGCAAAAAGCAAGCTTTGACAAATTGGAGTAAGCATTTTAAAATGGGGTTTGAATTACAATATGGCAAACAGTGAACAGAAGTAACAATATAGACAAGTGTAGTGGATGGCAAACAGTGAACAGAAGTTACAATGTAGGCAAGTGTAGTGAATGGTGAACAGAATTTACAGTACTGAAACAGTGCAAGTCTCAGTGATTTAAGCAGGAATTGGATTGATAGTGAAACTTAGAAAAGCAGCTGACTGAACAGCTATGGCTCTTAACAAGCATCTTCATTGTCAGTTAGTCAGTTATTGGGGTAACCGGTTTTATGAATGTATGGTTGTTTCAGTCATAAAACTTTACTTATGAAGTTATATTAATAAAGTGAACAATTAAAAACAATTTCATTCATCATTTCATTCATTCTACAGGGTACAGAAGCTTAGTTGTTCCAGTGGTCGATTAACCTCTCTTTTAAAAATGTGTGCCTTATTTCCAGTCTGAATTAGCTTTTACTTCCAGTCATAGGATCTTGTCATACCTATAACATGTTATTCTAGTCCTAGAAATTGTGATCAAGACAGCTCTTAATCTACTCTTTGATAAGGTAATAGTTTGAGTTTCTTAAGCCTTTCATTGGGAGGCATGTTTTCCAGATATAGAATCATTCTCATGACTCTTCTGTGAACCTTTATGTTCTTTCCAACATCATTTTTGAAGTGTAAACACAGTATTCCAGTAGTGGTCTCAACAATGCCATATGCCAAGGTAATATAAGCTCTATTCCTACTTGAGATTCCTCAGTTCATGCATCCAAGGATCCCAGTAGCTAATTTGCCCACCTCTTTGCAATGGAAGCTCATGTTCAGTTGATTATTTAACATGGACCTTCCAGTCCTTTTCAGCGACGGTACTTCTGTGATATCATCCCCCATCTTGTAAATATGGCCTACGTTCTTTGTTCCTAGATGCCTGACCTTCCATTTGGCCATATAAAATGCATGCTGTTTGATTGTACCCAGTGTATGACGTGATACAGTTTGCTCTGTAACACGGACCTGTCCTCATTTTATTTCACTTCACTGATCTCAGTTATATGCAAATTTTACCAACAGTTGTATTGTATTTTCTGCCAGATCAGTGAAAAACTCATAAATAGCATTGGGCCAAGAACCCATCCTTCTGGTACCCCACTAGCAACATATCCTGTTCTGAGGTCCGGAGGAAGATGAGAGGTACTCCTGTTGAAAGTCTCTGGTTGAAGACAAAAGGGGGTGGAAAGCAGGGGTGATGTCATTGTAGGGGGGTCTCCTATAGGCCACCCAATCAGAACAAGGAGACGGTGGATGAGGCATTTGTAGAACAAATAACAGACATATCCAATGCATAGCTAGTGAACAGGAGTGGCAAACAGGGGAATTTTGCATGGGAGTTCTCCAGGTGAAGGAGGAGTAATCAGGTGACCCTTGGGGTGAGTTTGTTTGTATGTGATGTGCTTGCTTAGTGTGTGCCTGCTGGATTAAAGAGTATAATATGTTTGAGGGCTGTGAACTGAGCCAAGCAGTCTGCCAGGATAGGCTGAGAGTTTCCTAATGAGCCTGCAGCCTGCCATCCTTCAATCCCTACTCCCTTTAGGATCCCTTGGCAAGGGGGCAGAGCTAACTCAGGGAGAACAGAGGTTTAAAAGGCAGCTCCTCAGCAAACAGGGGAGTTTTGCAAGGGAGAGGGAGTGTGAGACACAGATGCATCTAACAAACATACTCTAACTTTGGACCAATAACTCCTCAAAACACAAAGAACAAACACAGCCCCCTGCCCCCACGCCAGGGTAAATATAATGCAGGCAGATTTTTAAGAGCAGTTTAGACAAATTGTCGGGGATGATCTAGTCCTGCAATGAGTGTAGGGGGCTGGACTAGTTGACCTCTGGAGTCCCTCCCAGTCCTACAGTTCTATTAGATCTATTTTCTTGGCTCCCTGCAGTGCAGAGCTCAGGCCAGATGAATGCCCTCTACCCCCAAGCTCTGGGCTCTCCCTTTCACTAACCTGCCAGCTCAAATCCAGGCTGGCAAGAAAGGGAAGCCAGGCTGAAATGAACCAACCCCAGCTGACCTGGGCTGCAGTGTGCAGAGTGCCCTTCCCAATGAGCAGAGGGTGCTCTCCTGATGATGGTGGTGTGCTGTTGTCATTGTTTCTGCTTGTAGGCAGCAGTGATAGATACAGAAAACAACATGCAAAAAGCTGTAGTGTTTAAGCAATCATAATTTTTGCGGTCTATCCGAAACAGACGTCAAAACACAAAGCAGCCCACGCTCAGCGATTCCAAGGGGAGTGGTAGTCTCAGGAGCAGTTTAAGTTTGATTTCTGAAAACAGCTGGGCAGCTAACCTCAGGCCAAACCAGGGGAAGGAGTAAAGGGAGCTGAAATCAAGCTAGCTCCACCTTTGATCCTACTACGGAGCAGCGAGAAAGAACATTTGGACAAAAACAAGCCCTGGCTAAATACTGCTCTCTCCAAAGTGTGCCTGGCTTTTGCAAAATATTGAATTGCCTCCACAAGCTTCCTTTCCTCCCCTGCAGGCTATAGCAAACTCAGCCCAAGAAGCTGATTCCTCCCAAGGACATGTTCAATTGAGATGTAATGACATTGACTTGGGGTGTAGCAGAATGTAGTGAGGAGAGCATGCAATGGATTTTATTAACACTAGTGAGCTGCTTGTGAATGATTTTATGGCTATACATATTGGTGACTTCTTTCTCTGAATGTCATTGTAATCGGCAAAGTCGCTAGTATGTCACCGGTCCCTTTGACACTTCTTTCCTTGCTAGGGAAACCAAAAAGTCGCTAAATCTAGTGACAAAGTAGCCATGTTGGCAAAACTCCTGTCTGGACACCTGCTCTAGACTCCATGCTCGTCAACCATCACGTCTCTTGAGTAGATACCTACATCTCTGTCCCTCCTGACCGGTATTTCCAGGCAGCACAGTCCCCTGATGCTACTGTGACTTTCTTTCCCCAGCAAAGTCAGACTGCCTAAGCAGACCTGCTTTGCTTTTCTCCTCAGAGGGGGAAAACAGTGTAATTACCCGCAGTTAAGTTACCACTCAGGTCGTTCTAAGCAAGCACATTTATTGTTAAGGCAAAATCATTACAGATAAAACATGTTAAAACAACAAAAGAACCGACACATATGCTGATAAATTTACCAGAGATCACCCTAATTCCAATCAGGTCTCTGACCAGGGAACACTCCTTCAAACGCCACTCAGGGGTTTTTTTGTCATTGCAAGCTCCTAACAGTTTATACTCAGAACAAGCACACTCGTGAGTAATGGGGCCTCTGAGGCCAAAGTCCTTCCAAGCTTCCCTAAGGATTGGGGTCCTCCGTGGACCAAAGGTCTTGTCCATTTGCTGGATCAGGAAGAAGGCTCTGGGTCAGTTTAAACTCAGGTTATTGATTCATCTTTGTCTTCTGGTCTCTAGCGAATCCGGCTGGAACCAATTGATGTGAGTATTTCAAGGCGGTGGTGCCTCTTGGGAGGTGTTACAACCTGAGTGAATTTGCCACTATTGTTAGTTCCGGGAGGGATTTTGGTTCTCCTCCCTCATGGAATTATATACAATCTCTGTCCCACAGTGATACATAAACATTACATAGTAAGACTTCACATAATTCAGTAAGGAAATTACCAGACCTGTCACAAGCAGCAATATATTTTTGTTTGCATTACTTTTACCTGACAGGGAGGGTGAATTTGAGATTTTCTTGTTGAAACAAACAAACAAACCAAGTAAACACAAATATTTGACAATAATTGTGAAGACAAAAGCCTGATAGGAAGAAGAGAAAATAAATATGGGAGAAAGAAGGATCATAGAAATCCCCTAATGCTGCTTCCATTCAGAAGTCAAATTGGGGGAAAGGAATGTGGTGGCTCTCTTGCAAGATCCCTTCACCAAATAACCTTGGCTCAGGTGAGTTAACAGAATGAGGCACCACTTCCAGTGTATTGTGCAAAATTTGATCGTGTGTATCACTGGGCTCCACTGAGCTCAACAGGCTTGGTTCTTGCATGGCAGAGCTTGAGTATGCCCAAGGACTTTTCTGGGATCCTTGGATTTGGTTCCTTGACTGGGGGAAAAAGTGATAACATCTCCCATATGTCACTCCCTTGTCTCACCAAAATGAGACATCACTCACAGGAAATGGTGCACATTTGTGACTCTCCCTTTTCTTCTTACACAGGGAGTGAAAGTTGACTATGCTGACATTTAAATCGCCATGACTGGGTATATGAGCTAACATGTCTCTGAGATGCATATGGCGGTTCACACCTTTCAAAGCTATTGTTCCAGGCTCTGCGGCAGAATCAGGCAGATGTTGCTGCATCATTACATTTTAAGGTTTTATCTGCAACCATAACAGCTAGAGATCTACCTTTTTAAAAAATGAAAGCTGAGACACTGGAGAACAAGACAGAATATTCAGTGATGCTCCAGTGTGGGTTTCGGAGCCCTGCTTCCATTGAAATCAAAACAAAAGCTCTCATTGACTTCAGTGGAGGATAAGCAGGACCACAGGAGGAAATGAATTAAAAAAATGATGTTTTTGATTAACCTTGTTTAAAAAGCTGTTTTAATTTCAGCAACTTACCCCCCACACACATTTCCTTTGTTCTTTGGTATTTTTTTCTTCCTTTTCCTATAAATTTAGGAGTGTAAAAAGTATCCTCAAAGGTATAAAGGTGCCTAACTCTCATTGATACCAATAGTTGTTAGGTACCTAAATACCTTTGGAGATCTGAGCCTGAATCTTTACTGAGAATTTCCATTAAGTAATTAGGCAAATCCTTGGGCCTGAATTCATAAATCCATAGATCTTAGGCCAGGAGGGACGGTGATGATCAACTAGTTTGCCCTCCTGAATGGCACAGGCCATAAAGCCTCACCCAGTAATTTCGGCATCAAACCCATCACTTCAGTTTAGCCTATAATGTATCTTTTAGAAGATGCACCATATGCCTGGGTAAATTATCCCAGTGGTTAATAACCCTCAAGACTAAAACTTTGTGCTTTATTTCTAATCTGAATGCTTATAAATTTGACTAGATCAGTGGGTCTCAAGCTTTTTTTTCCCATGGATTACTTGAAAAATGCTGAGGGTCTCAGGGGATCACTTAATTATCCTTCCAAATGTTGTTTGTGCCATTAGCGAACTATTGTAAAGTGCTTTGGATAAAAGCGCTATATATAAAAAACCCTTAATAATAATGAACTATCCCTCTCGCATGCATACTCTCTGCACACACAGCTCAGCTTTAACATGCTGAACAAATCTAGGAGTCAACCAGAAACAGTCATGCTCGCCTCGCAAATATTCATACAATATTTCCCTGCTCTGCTCTGTAGAGCCCTGCGCGGATACAAAAGGTATATCTGTGGATGCAATAATCAGATATTAGCGGAGCTTCAGGGCTCTACTGGGAACCACAGTGGGGAAAGCAGCAGAACATCAGTCCATCACTCTCAGAAACCAACGCCCAGTGCCGGCAGCTCCGCCGGTGTGGCTGTACCGCCCCCAGCCCCGCTCACTGGGGCTGGAACCAGGCTCACACTAGTGTGTGCAAGTGGCTTGCACACCTCTAGACAGGAGACACAGGCTGCAGACTGCTGAATGGAAGGGATTACTGCCCAGGCTAGGGGGTGGCACAGCCATGCTGGAGGAGCTGCTGGTGCAGGGCGCTGGCTTCTGGGAGCGGCCCAACATGCTGCTGTTTCACAGCTGTAATTCACTGTAGAGATCTGCAGCTCCGCTGATCTATGATTGATATGTGGGGATATCCACATCCATGGATATCAGTTCTGTATCCACGCAGGGCTCTACTGCTCTGGACTCTCCCCCATCTGTCCACATCTTTCCTAAATTGTGGTGCCCGGAATTGGACACAGGACTCCATCTAGGGCCTCACCAGTGCTGAGTAGAGCAGGACAGTTACTTCCTGTGTCTTACATATGACCCTCCTGTTAATACACCCCAGAATCGCATGAGCCTTTTTGGCAGCTGTGTCACATTGCTGACTCGTGTTCAGTTTGTGATCAACTATAATCGCCCAGATCCTTTTCAGCACTACTACCACCTAGACAGTTGTTCACCATGTTGTAGCTGTGCATTTGATTTTTCCTTCCTAAGTGAAGTACTTTGCACTTGTCTTTATTTTTATTGAATTTCATCTTGTTGAATTCAGACCAATTCTCCAATTTCTCAAGGTCATTTTGAATTTTAAACCTGTCCTCTAAAGTGCTTGTAACCTTTCCCAGCTCGGTGTCATTTGCAAATTTTATAAGCATACTCTCTAATCCATTATCATTATTTGTCAGTCCACCACCTTTTGTGTCATCTGCTAATTTTACCAGCACTATTTCGAAATCAATTAAAAAGATACTGTTACTGTATAGCACTGGGCCAAGAACAGATCCCTGTAGAATTCCACTAGAAACACGACCAAGGATGATGATTCCTTATGTAGAGTTAAATCTTGTGATCCGTTAACCAGTTTTTAATTCAGATAATATTGGTAACAATGGTTTTGAATAGTTTTATTGTTTTTTTCAGCAGAGTTTCATGAAATATTATGTCAAATCAATTGACTGATCATCATTATTAGCCAATTAGTGCAGGGATTTGTTTAATACTGTTAATGAGAAATAACCATAGAATGATTATGGAAATAACTTACCCATAACCAATCACAGAGTAGGGTATTTCATAATTAGGAAAAAATGTAGGTACACTTCAGTGACAGGACAGCATCCCTGTTCTCTGACTGACTGAGATATTTCCATTTCCGCATAATAAGAAATACATATTTATGGATGATTTTATTCATGCTTATTCAGTTGTCCCATGCTACTCTGACTGTGAAGTTAACAGAAGAACTAGACATGACACTTCAGAGACTCTAGAATCACAATGGGGTGAAACCTCATTAATAACAAATCAGATTAAACCACAGGGGGAAATGCAAAGAAACATAATTCATTTACCACCAAGATGGAATATAATTGCCAAATGTATCCCAGCCGGGCAAATATGAATATACCCAAAGACACAGATTCCAAATCGCACTCACTATGCTATGACTATTCTCAGCTTCTTCTCTGATTTGTTTTTGTTTTTCCTCATAACATTTCTGTATTCCTTCCAACTCTTTCAGCAGCTTTTGCTCCATGGCTTCCATTTCTTTTTGTTTCATGTGCTTCAGCTGCAGGAAAGCATCTTCTTTAACCTTCTCCTGTTTTTCAAGTTTTTCCTTTAATTCCTCTTCTCTCAGGTTTGACTCTTCCATTATCTTCTTACACTTCTCCGTAAAGCACTGTATTATTTCTTCTCTCTTTCTTTCCATCTCTTCTCTGTACATTTTCTGTAACTCATCCATTTTTAATTGGAGCATCTTCTCAACATATTGGTAAGTCTCATTTGTATATCGGCCTCCATTCTTCTGTTCCATTCTTTCCATCAGTCCCATCAGCTCCTCAACCTGGGCATCCTGTTCTGTTCCTGTTGCTTTGTTGTTGAAAGCGCAGTATCGGTTCCCACACTTATCAATTAGCCTTTGAAGATCTCTGTTATCTGGATGTGTTACGTAGTCACTCAATGAGCCATCCCCTAAATCTTCCTTTCGGGTGAATAAGATAATGACGTGTTTCATTACCTCAGCTCCAAAAATCTCTTGCACTCGCTGCACTGCGTCCTTGTCTTCCTCAGTGAAACGGCCCAGCTGGGTCACCAGCACCAGGGCATGGGGGCCTGGAGAGGAGAGCACAATACAGCGACAGATCTCACGGGAGGTTTCTTCATCAGGTACCTTTGTGTCCAAAATGGCAGAAGTATCGATAACCACCACCACCTCCCTCCCATTCCAGCTCCTGCTCCCTTTAACACATTTCTCAGTTACTGGCTTCACACTGAGTTTGGAGTCAAACACTCTCTGGCCCAGGATGGTGTTCCCTGTTGCACTTTTCCCAGCTCCAGTTTTACCAACAAGGATGATTTTCAGTTCAGGTTTTCCAGGGTATTGGTCACCATTGCCTGGGGCTGTTGGAACAAATAGGAGAGAATTGACACATCACTGCAACATTCCCAGAGTAAAGATTATTTAGGAGTTCTCTTTCTGGAATAAAAAATGTTTTAACCCTTAAAGAGCTGTTTAAAAAACACTACTCTTACTGACATGTCATAACATAATAGTTGAAATATTCTATCATATTTATTTTAAATCAGTAAGATCAGCTGCTGCACATGGCTAGTTGAACATTCTTATCTTCTTTCTGGATCAAAGTGTCTCCTGTTTATGTTCCAGTGGAACAATTTGGCTCCGTGTGCATGACTATTACTGACGTAATGAAATAAGGTAAAAACAATACAGATATAAAAATGAAAACACTCCACAAACTAAGAGAAAATTCAGAGTGAAAACAAATTTTGCAACATCCTGCAACATGGAAATTCAGAGTTTTGAGTAGCTCTAGCAGAGAGCTTATGCAAAGTCAAGGCAGGCCCAGAATCCAGCTCTCGAACTAGTTTAGTGAACCCCAGTTTTATCCTGTGCACCAATTTCCTTTTCAAACAGATTACAGTAGATTGGGACATTCTACCTCAACCACTATAATCTCCACTCCTCCCCCATGGCCACAGGTAGAATCCAGGATTCCTTATAACCAATAGTCTGTTGCTGACGAGTAAATAGTTGTGTAACACACTCACAAAGTGTATCAAGTCCTCACTCCTATAATGCAAGTAATAAGGGTCTAAAACAGCAGTGTTCAATAGAAATTTGATGCTAGCCACACTTGTGGTTTTGAATTTTTCTTATTAGCCACATTATAAAAAAGCCACATGCATTAGCCACAATTCAATAGCCTATTAGCCACATGTGGCTAGTGGCAAACATATTGGACACCGCTGATTCTAAAATATAAATTAGATCAAAGGATTCAAACCTGTTACTGATCTTTGGGGGGTTGGTATGGTTTTATATATACCTCTAGAAATAAAGAATGTCAGACATACCTACAGGACGGGGGACACTAACCTGGGAAGCAGAGACTCTGAAAAATATTTGGGGGTCATGGTGAATAATCAGCTGAACATGAGCTCCCAGTGAGACACTGGGGCCAAAAGAGCTTATGTGATCCTGGGATGAATTTGGCACTGTTGAGATTGCAGCTGGAATACGACACGCAGTTCTGGTGCCTACAATTCAAGAAGGCTGTTGAAAAATTAGAGAGGGGTCAGAGAAGAGCCAGGAGATTGACTAAAGGATTAGAAAACCTGCCTTACTGTGATTGATCTCTTCGAACAGGGGCTGCTAACAGGAAGTTTCGCAAGGGAGTTCTCCAGGTGAAGGAGGAGCAAATACAGCATCTGTGGGGTAAGTGACTGTCTGTAGTGTGTGTTTGTTTGTGTTTGGGGGTTACTTGCTGTGTGCTGAGCTTGTGTTTGTCAGTCTGTTTGTTTGTTTGGTTTGTGGAGGACAGGAAATAATTAATAAAGGTTTGAAGGGATCTTAATGTATGTTAGTTAAATTAGCGTGAGTTAGGCTAGCTGTGACCCTAATGATGTGAGATTTGTAGAAGTAAGATAATGTGGAACAGAGTGAACTGTGTGAAAAGTCATTACGACCTTGCAATATGCAGTCTTGTTTTTTTCTAGTAGTGAAGACAAATAAGATAGCAAATAGGCTTATGTATAAACAAATGCAAATGTTTTCTTTTTACTGTCTCCAGGATTGCTAGCTATTGTCTGTAACAAAGGTATAAATGCTTGCTGTGATTGTTTACTAATTGAGAGAGACCTGTCCGGGACAAGGGGCAACCCTGTTTCCTAGGACACTCTCTCCCTCTATTGTAATTACTGGAGAAAGAATAAAGTATTTGATTTTGCTGCACCCAAACAAAAAGCGAGAACTGAGTTTTTCTTCGACAGGTTGGTTGAAGGACCGTGTGCTCTGGCTGGCAGTTGGAGGCTGTGAGCTTCAAAGGAAGGTTTGAAAGCTAGAAGCCTCTGGTAATTGGCTGAGCCTTAATCAGTGGGCGGGGCATTCACTCAGGCCAGGGCTTTATAAAGCCACGCACAAGTGACCAGGGACTGCTAACAGGGAGTTTCGCAAGGGAGTTTGGAAGGGGAATGGGAAGGGAGCAGGGGTCCCTTGTTGGTCGTATCTGCGCCCCTTTAATCCCCTTAAAACCTATAAACCAAACTACATTCAAAATCTTTTTCTTTAAACCACCCTTTCACCAACTAGGAGACAATGCAGGCAGAAGCCCAGCAGCAGAGTGGGGGCTATCCAGTTTATTGCGTTGAGTGTTGCATGTATGATTACCTGCCCTGTGGGCGGGTGGCGTATGTGTGCAGTCAGTGCAAGGAGCTCTGGAGTAGTCAACATGGTTTCTGTAAAGGGAAATCGTGTCTTACTAATCTATTAGAGTTCTTTGAAGGGGTCAACAAAGTCAACAGTGTGCCCTTGTTGCCAAGAAGGCTAATGGCATTTTGGGTTGTATAAGTAGGGGCATTTCCAGCAGATCGAGGGATGTGATCATTCCCCTCTATTCAGCACTGGTGAGGCCTCATTTGGAGTACTGTGTCCAGTTTTGGGCCCCACACTACAAGAAGGATGTGGATAAATTGGAAAGAGTCCAGCGGAGGGCAACAAAAATGATTAGGGGGCTGGAGCACATGACGTATGAGGAGAGGCTGAGGGAACTGGGATTGTTTAGTTTGCAGAAGAGAAGAATGAGGGGGGATTTGATAGCTGCTTTCAACTACCTGAAAGGGGGTTCCAAAGAGGATGGATCTAGACTGTTCTCAGTGGTAGAAGATGACAGAACAAGTAGCAATGGTCTCAAGTTGCAGAGGGGAAGGTTTAGGTTGGACATTAGGAAAAACTTTTTCATGAGTAGGGTGGTGAAGAATTGGAATGGGTTCCCTAGGGAGGTGTTGGAATCTCCTTCCTTAGAGGTTTTTAAGGTCAGGCTTGACAAAGCCCTGGCTGGGATGATTTAGTTGGGTTTGGTCCTGCTTTGAGCAGGGGGTTGGACTAGATGACCTCCTGAGGTCCCTTCCAACCCCGAGATTCTATGATTCTATGATTTAGCCAAGCAGGGGGGTTGGGCGTGATTGGTGCTGAGCTTTTTCGCGTTTGGCTTGCTGGGATCTTCCCTGCTACCAGCCACACGGTGGGGGGGAGGGTGGGGGGTTCCAAAGAGGATGGATCTAGACTGTTCTACCAGCCACGCAGTGGGGCGAGGGGTAAAGCGATCATCCCAGAGAATTGGATGGGGGCGGTTCTGGTGCTGCACGTTAACAGGAAAGAAGCAGCACTCAACAGGCTTTGCTTGCTATTTGGGAAAGGAGGGTGCTGGATATATGAAGGCTGCAGAAGCTGAAAGACAATGGCTTACCATGGCCGCATGCAAGCCGAATTCTGATGCCCGGACCTGCGACTGTGATGTCTAACACCCAAGCCGCAGGCACTCAATATTAAGATGCAAAATGCGACTTTGTAGTGAGATCACATGTTCTATGTAAGGTGAATAGTGTTGTTCACCGTGAAAGAGTATAATCATTGTTCTGTAAAATGTATCTTTTTAAATACTTCTCTCCCTTTTGTTCTCTCTCCTTCCTGCAGCTGCACATTTTTAAAGTCTTCCTCCTCCATCCCGAAGGCTATCTCAGATAAGGCGGCGGAAAAAAAAAGACGTGAGACTAAATGTTCTCGGAAATCATGGAAGTGACCCACAATGAAAGAGCTCATCTGAATGAGTGGAAGGATGTGGTATCAAAATACAGGAAAGATGCCAGTGACCTTGGGAACAGGAGGGACCAACGTGAGGATAGGAGAGATGCTCGAGATGAGAGGTGGCAGCAGGAAGATCTGAGGTGTCGGGATGCAAGTCTGGGGCTGCTGCGTGATCAAACGGACATGCTCCGGCGTCTGGTGGAGCTTCAGGAACGGCAGCAGGATCACAGAGTGCCGCTGCAGCCCCTGTATAACCACCCTCCCCCCTCACCATGTTCCTTAGCCTCCTCACCCACCAGACGACTAAGAACGCGTGGGGGGAGGCTCCGTGCACCCGCCCATTCCACCCCAGTGGACAGCCCAACCAAAAGGCTCTCATTATTTTGAAATTTTTTTAGTGGCCTTTTCCTTCCCTCCTATCCTCCTCCCAAACCCCACCCGGGTTACCTTGTCAGTTCTCTCCCTCTTTTTATAATTAATTAATAATGAATACATGATTTTTAAACGAGAGTGACTTTATTTCCTTAGGAAGCAAGCGGTAATCAAAGGGGGGGGGTGGCTTACAGGGAATGAGTCAGTTGTTGGGGGGGGTTCATCAAGGAGAAACAAGCACAACAGTCACACTGTACCCTGGCCCGTGATGAAACTGGTTTTCAAAGCTTCTCTGATGCGCACCGCTTCCTGGTGTGCTCTTCTAATCGCCCTGGTGTCTGGCTGCACGTAATCAGCGGCCAGGTGATTTGCCTCAGCCTCCCACCCCGCCATAAAGGTCTCCCCCTTACTCTCACAGAGATTGTGGAGCACACAGCAAGCAGCAATAACAATGGGGACATTGGTTTGGCTGAGGTCTGAGCAAGTCAGTAATGTGCGCCAGCGCGCCTTTAAATGTCCAAATGCACATTCTACCACCATTCTGCACTTGCTCAGCCTGTAGTTGAACAGCTCCTGACTACTGTCCAGGCTGCCTGTGTATGGCTTCATGAGCCATGGCATCAAGGGGTAGGCTGGGTCCCCCAGGATAACGACAGGCATTTCAACATCCCCAACTTATTTTCTGGTCTGGGAAGTAACTCTCTTGCTGCGGCCGTTTAAACAGAGTAGTGCTTCTGAAGACGCAAGCGTCATGAACCCTTCCCAGCCATTCCACGTGGATGTTGGTGAAACGTCCCTTGTGATCCACCAGTGCTTGCAGCACCATTGAGAAGTACCCCTTGCGGTTTACGTACTGGGTGCCCTGGCGCGGCGGTGCCAAGATAGGGATATGGGTTTCATCTATCGCCCCCCCCCCACAGTTAGGGAATCCCATTGCAGCAAAGCCATCCACTATGGCCTGCACGTTTCCCAGAGTCACAACCTTTCGTAGCAGCAGCTTAATGATTGCTTTGGCTACTTGCATCACAGCAGTCCCCACAGTAGATTTGCCCACTCCAAATTGATTCCCAACTGACCGGTAGCTGTCTGGCACTGCAAGCTTCCAGAGGGCTATCGCCACTCGCTTCTCAACTGTGAGGGCTGCTCTCATCTTGGTATTCTGGCATTTCAGGGCAGGGGAAAGCAAGTCACAAAGTTCCATGAAAGTGCCCTTACGCATGCGAAAGTTTCGCAGCCACTGGGAATCGTCCCACACCTGCAACACTATGCGGTCCCACCAGTCTGTGCTTGTTTCCCGGGCCCAAAATCGGGGTTCAATGGCTAGAACCTGCCCCATTACCAGCAGGATCTCCAAAGCGCAGGGGCCCGCGATTTGAGAGAATTCTGTGTCCATGTCTTCATCACTCTCGTCGCCGCTCTGTCATAGCCGCCTCCTCCTCGCCTGGCTTTGCAGGTCCTGGTTCAGCATAGACTGCACGAGAATGCCCGAGGTGTTTACAATGTCCATGATTGCTGTCTTGAGCTCAGCAGGGTCCATGCTTGCCTTGGTATGGCATCTGCACAGTTCACCCAGAGAAAAAGGCGCAAAACAGTTGTCTGCTACTTGCACGGAGGGAGGGGTGAGGCTGCACCCAGAACCACCCGCGACGATGTTTTTTGCCCCATCAGGCACTGGGATCTCAACCCAGAATTCCAATGGGTGGGGGAGACTGCAGGAACTATGAGACAGCTACAGGATAGCTACCCACAGTGCAACGCTCCGGAAATCGACACTAGCCTCGGTACATGGATGCACACCGCCAAATTAATGTGCTTAGTGTGGCCACGTGCAGTCGACTTTATACAATCTGTTTTAAAAAACCGGTTTCTGTAAAATCGGAATAATCCCATAGTGTAGACATACCTTTAGAAACAGTCTTCTAATTTCCAACCTGAATATGCTCCTGGCCATATAAATAAAAAGAAACCAAGGAAAGAAGAAGTGGGAGTAATAAACCCTGAGGATGGGGTGGAGACTAAAGATACTCTGGGCATGGACCAACTCCTAAACGAATACTTACCTCAGTTTTAAATAAGGGTAATGAGGAACCTAAGGGTAGTGGCAGAGTGGCTAATGGAAATGAGGATAGGGAAGTAGAAATACCACATCTGAAGTGGAAGTCAAACTTAAACAGTTAAACAATACTAAATCAGGGGGCCCAGATCATCTCCATCCAAGAATATTAAAGGAACTGACACATGAAATTGCAAGCCAAATAGCAAGGATTTTTAATGAATCTGTAAACTCAGGGGGTCGTACCCTAAGATTGGAGAATTGCTAACATAGTACCTATTTTTGAGAAAGGGAAACTGTAGGTCTTTTAGTTTGACCTCAGTGGTACACAAGGTCTTGGAACAAATTTTGAAAGAGAAAGTATTAAGGACATAGAGGGAAATGGTAATTGGGATAAAATACAAATGGAAGATCTTGCCTAGCCAATCTGATCTCTCTCTTTGAGAAGATAACAGATTTTTTTAGAGAAAGGAAATGCAGCAGACCTAATATGCCTGGATTTAATAATGCATTTGATAGAGTTCACATAAGAAATCATTAGTTACATTGGAGAAGATGGGGATTAATATGAGAATTGAAAGGTGGATAAATAACTAGTGGAATGCTGTATGATTGAAATATGACCATTTATATTATTAATATTACCTCTGTTAGACAATTGCAATAAAACTTGTACAAAATATATCATGTAAGATGTCAGTGGAAAAATTATGATTCCATAAGATGATTATCCTGTTTAAATCCATGTATCATCAATAAGAACAGGAGTACTTGTGGCACCTTAAAGACTAACAAATTTATTTTAGCATGAGCTTTCGTGAGCTGCAGCTCATTTCTTCGGATGCATAGAATGGAACACACAGACAGGAGATATTTATACATACAGAGAACATGAAAAGGTGGAAGTATGCATACCAACAGGAAGAATCTAATCAATTGAGATGAGCTAATCAAGATTAGATTCTTCCTGTTGGTATGCATACTTCCACCTTTTCATGTTCTATGTATGTATAAATATCTCCTGTCTGTGTGTTCACAGCTCACGAAAGCTCATGCTAAAATAAATTTGTTAGTCTTTAAGGTGCCACAAGTACTCCTGTTCTTTTTGCGGATACAGACTAACACGGATGCTATTCTGAAAAATGTATCATCAATGTATCTGAAGTTATGAATATCTGTGTCTCAATATCTGCATATGTTCCTGGGGTAACACCCATCAGGTAATATCTACATCAAAGCCAGACAGCTTTGTGTTGATGGCCCATCAAAGGCAATTAACTCTCACAATCAGCCATAGAAGAAACTCATTCTGCCCAGATGGCTCTTCCTGCAGACAACTTAGCCTCAAAGTGGCCAATGGCTGCCCCTGTGCATCAGCAATCCATGTAAGAGCAGGTGACTTGCTCATGTGATGCTGGACTCCATCTTGTGCCGGTAATTTTCCACAAACTGTGCTGTGAGCTTTGTTTTGCGACAGTAAAATTCCAAGCACATGGCAAAGGGTATAAAAGACCCTTGAATCATCTCCATGTTGTCTCTTTCCTGCTCTGATTCTCTGGACTGTGGATTTACAACTAAAAGGAGCACATTGAACTTTGGAAGCTACCAGAGACTTTACAAGTCAACAGTTTATTCCATCACTGCTTCAAACCTGATGCAAGAAATTTGCAATGATTTATGTATATTATCTATTAACCATTTTAACTCTCTTCTTTCTAAATAAATGTTTAAATTTTAGTTACTAAAGGATTGGCAACAGCATGATTATTAGGTAAAATCTGAGTTACAGATTGACCTGGCTATATGGCTGAACTCTTGAGATCAGAAAGACCCTTTCATTAAATTGGTTTTCAGTAACCACGCATCATAATGTCTAGTGTCTGGGTGATGAAATAAGGACTGGAATACGTAAGGAGACTGCATTTTTGATGTCTCGTTAACTAGTGTAGTGAGATAGAAGTTTTCTTGCTGGCAGGGGGGCTCTAGATATTTCGCCGCCCCAAGCACAGCGGCATGCCGCGGGAGGCGCTCTGCCGGTCGCGCGGCTCCGGTGGACCTCCCGCAGGCGTGCCTGTGGAGGGTCCGCTGGTCCCACGGCTCCACCGAAGCTGCGCGGGACCAGTGGACCCTCCACAGGCACGCCTGCGGGAGGTCCACCAGAGCCGCCTGCCGCCCTCCCAGCGACTGTCAGAGCGCCCCCTGCAACATGCCGCCCCAAGCACGTGCTTGGTGTGCTGGGGTCTGGAGCTGCCCCTGCTTGCTGGCTTGGTGTAATCTAATTGGGCAGACTATTTCTCAGCAGTTTACCTATAATCTGGTATTCTCATCTGTGACCCACTGAGGCATGGTGACAACTGGTTAAAGAGGAGGCTACAAGGGGCCATGCTGAAAGGTGAACTGTCAAGCTGGAGGGAGGTTATTAGTCGAGTTTCACAGGGATCAGTCTTGAGACCAATCTTATTTAATATATTAATAACCTTGGCACAAAAAGTGGGAGTGTGCTAGTAAAATTTGTGGATGACATAAATTTGGGAGGTATTGCCAATACAGAGGAGGAGCAGAATATCCCACAATAAGCTCTGTATGACTTTGAAAACTGGAGTAATAGAAATGAGATGAAATTTAATCGTGCAATGTGCAAGTCACACACTTTAGGGACGAACAAGAATAATGTTTGCTATAAGCTGGGGACTTATCAGTTGGAAGTGACAGAGAAGGAGAAAGACCTGGGCGTATTGGTTGGTCACAGGATAATTGAAGGGCCCAAATCCATTCATTCACTATCACTATGGAGCCCAAATCAGAATTCAACATATACATTTTATACTAATACACGTGATACATTGTTTAAAGGAAAAGACCTGTGTACTAATTGTACCATATGTTAACCTGAAACCATGGGAGGAGACATTATGTAATCTTTGGCTATTGGCTACTATGCTTATTTTGTCTTGCTGCTAGACCTATCCAGGGGCTTGGAATAATGGGGAGATTGCACATCAGGACTGAGGTACATTGGCAGAGCAACAAACCTTGCACAAAATTTTCTGCCCTATATCTGGCTCTATTCAGCACTATCATCAGTCTCTTTCTTTTCCAGCTATTAATAATTCCAAAGTCATCCAAAATAAAAACAATTTAAAAACAAACAAACTGTAATAACCATAGGGGTAGCCTAAATTCCTCCCTACCTATAAGGGGTTAAGAAGCTCAAGTACCCTGGTTGGCACCTGACCAAAGGAACCAAAAGATACTTTCAAATGGGGGGCTTTGTTTTGGGTTCTTTGTTTCTGTGGCCATTTGCTCTTGGGACTAAGAGGGACCGGACATCAATCCATGTTCTCCAAATGTTTCTGCACCAGTCTCTCATATTACAGACATTGTCAGTACCGCCAGGCAGGCGTATTAGTTTATCTTTGTTTTCTCAGCTTGTGAAATTCCCTTTGCTAGAGGGAGGTTTATCCCTGGTTTGTTGTAACTTTGAAACTAAGGCTACAGGGGTTTCCTCTGTGCTCTCTGAATCTTCTGCTTCTCTGTAAGGTTAACTACCAACCCAATTTTACAGAGGTGATTCTTTTACCTTTTTTTTCTTTAAATAAAAATCCTTCTTTTTAAGAACCTGACTGATTTTTCCATTGTTCTATGACCCAGGGGTTTGGGTCTGTAGTCCCTTGGTAACCAATTGGTGAGGATATTTTTCTCAAGCCTCCCCAGAAAAGGGGGTGTAAGGGCTTGGGGAGATATTTTGTGAGGATAGGAACTCCTTCTCTGATTCTTTGTTAATTCACTTGGTGGTGGCAGCGTACTATCCGAGCGCAAGAATTTGTGTCTTGGGGAAGTTTTAACCTAAGCTGGTAGAAATGAGCTTAGGGGGTCTTTCATGCAGGTCCCCACATCTGTACCCAGAGTTCAGAGTGGGGAGGGAACGCTGACATAAACAAACTGTCATTTGGTCAGAAACACAGAACATCTGGTAGTCTTGGAACCCTGGATTTCCCTCTCCTGTTTGAGGAGCTCACATCTGTGCTCAGGACAGCCTATTCCCATCCAGGTGAGGAGGTGTTCATCTGCTCTGGGGAGCCACTGTAGCTGTTCAGGTGGATAAAGGTATATCTGACCGGTACGTTGAAACCTATCGCTTTTCGAATGTTCATTTTCAACTACAGGGAAAGCTGAGTAGAGCATAAAGGCAGCAGTGGGGGCACAACAAGGCCTTTGATGTCACTTTCTTACCATGGGAAAGTTCATCTCTTGTCAGATTTCCTTCTTCCATATCTGTGTGATCCATCTGTAGAAAAAACACAGACCCATTTACAAGCAGTTTAATATGGAAATTCAGAACACAGTGACGGACATGCAGGCACGGGATAATCATGTAATACCTCTTTGATGACCTCTCTTCTATACGATTGTGGGATTGGCCATGGCAGAAAATTAAACCTTCTCTTGACTCTCCCCCAGCTGCATTTCAGAAACTGCTGGCCCCAAAAATTCCTCCTGCAGTCTCAGCATAACTGCCAAGTTTTGTACAGCTCCAGGTGACATTTCTTGCAAATAATTTAAGCTAATTTGCATTAAAACATAAACTTCAACTTTAAAATGTTGTGCAGATTTAATAATGAAATTCATTATCCTTCCTGATCTCTGTGATGGAGGTGGGGCCCCTGAATGGAGGTTCTCCCACAGAACATTCATTCGCCCATTGTGACGTTATCTGAGCAAAATGTTGCACATGGCCAGAAAGGGTTAACAAATCCATAAACTGGATGACCCAGGGTCGACCTTTAAAGACTTGTTAGGAAGATATGTAAATGATAACGAGGCCATTCCACTAGGTTGGAGTAGAACTTTGAAGTGCAAACTTGTATTGTTAGAAGTTAGAGCTAATACTAATTCTATGTGTTTAGTTATATCCTATGGGGGAGATAGCTCAGTGGTTTGAGCATTGGCCTGCTAAATCCAAGGTTGTGAGTTCAATCCTTGAGAGGCCATTTAGGGATCTGGGGCAAAATCAGTACTTGGTCCTGCTAGTGAAGGCAGGGGGCTGGACTCAATGACCTTTCAAGGTCCCTTCCAGTTCTAGGATATGGATATATCTCCATTATAAAGATGCTAAGAGTGTAAACAGAGCAAAGAGTCCTGTAGCACCTTATAACATAAACAAACAGTTCCTGTCTATTGCCATGGCTATCGCTGCAGAGATCGAAAGGGAAGGGTAACTTTTAGATGAACCTTGAAGTAAGGGCATTGCTTATATGTCTCTTTAAAATTTGTGGTGAACTGTATATGAACTGTTTAATGGATAAATTACCTAACATAAGAACGGCCGTACCAGGTCAGACCAAAGGTCCATCCAGCCCAGTATCTTGCCTGCCAACAGTGGCCAATGCCAGGTGCCCCAGAGGGAGTGAACCTAACAGGCAGTGATCAGTGATCTCTCTCCTGCCATCCATCTCCATCCTCTGACAAACAGAGGCTAGGGACACCATTCCTTACCCAGCCTGGCTAATAGCCATTCATGGACTTAACCTCCAGGAATTTATCCAGTTCTCTTTTAAACCCCGTTGTAGTTCTAGCCTTCACAATCTCCTCAGGCAAGGAGTTCCACAGGTTGATTGCGCGCTGCGTGAAGAAGAACTTCCTTTTATTTGTTTTAAACCTGCTGCCCATTAATTTCATTTGGTGACCCCTAGTTCTTATATTATGGGAACACGTAAAAAACTTTTCCTTATTCACTTTCTCCACACCACTCATGATTTTATTGACCTCTATCATATCCCCCCTTAGTCTCCTCTTTTCCAAGCTGAAAAGTCCTACCCTCTTTAATCTCTCCTCATATGGGACCCATTCCAAACCCCTAATCATTTTAGTTGCCCTTCTCTGAACCTTTTCTAATGCCAGTATATCTTTTTTGAGATGAGGAGACCACATCTGTACACAGTATTCAAGATGTGGGTGTACCATGGATTTATATAAGGGCAATATGATATTCTCTGTCTTATTCTCTATCCCTTTTTGAATGATTCCTAACATCCTGTTTGCTTTTTTGACTGCTGCTGCCCACTGCATGGACATCTTCAGAGAACTATCCACGATGACTCCAAGATCTTTTTCCTGATTAGTTGTAGTAGCTTAATTAGCCCCCATCATATTGTCTGTATAGTTGGGGTTATTTTTTCCAATGTGCATTACTTTACATTTATCCACGTTAAATTTCTTTTGCTGTTTTGTTGCCCAAACAAAAGTTCTTCAAGTCTGCTTTGGTCTTAACTATCTTGAGCAGTTTAGTATCATCTGCAGACTTTGCCATCTCACTGTTTACCCCTTTCTCCAGATCATTTATAAATTGCCAGTGATGCCTGGGAAACAAGAAGTCCCATCAAAAGAATATTGTTCACCTAGGACTGAATGGTTAAGAGGCTTCTGGAAATGTATAAAAGCCTGGGGATCTGATTCTCTTTTATCTCAGATTTCCTTCAGGTTTCATACAGGGGAAACCTAGGCCATGAGTGTCAAGTATCAGAGGGGTAGCCGTGTTAGTCTGGTTCTGTAGAAGCAGCAAAGAATCCTGTGGCACCTTATAGACTAACAGAAGTTTTGCAGCATGAGCTTTCGTGGGTGAATACCCACTTCTTCGGATGCAAGCAAGCCATGAGGACTGAGATTCCAATCGCTGGCTGGAATCACCCTGGACATGGACATTGGACTATGACCTATGAACTATTTCTAAAAGAAGACCTTGCAACGACATCTCTGCTATGTATCTGAAGCTCAAGAATTGAACTCATGTCTGTATGTATATTGATCTTTTAACCAATACACTCACTTTTCTTTTTTAATAAATTTTAGCTTAGTTAATAAGAATTGACTATAAGCCTGTATTTTGGGTAAGATCTAAGTTATAATTTGACCTGGGCATGTGGCTGGTCCTTTGGGATCCGAAGACCCTTTTATTTTATATGATGAAATAAGATTTTCAGTAATCATCATCATATCTGACATGGGTACCTGGATGGAGGACTGAGGCAGGGCACTTTAAGGAAACTGCATGGTTTGAATTTCTGAGTAACCAATGAGGCAATACAGAAGCTGTTTTGGGCTGACTTGGTAAATCTAAGTATTGGAATAGCCACCAGCATTTGGGGTTTGTCCACCTTGTTCTCTCTGCAGTTCACTCTAATTGAGCGACCTCAGCTGGCTCCCACAGGACACACCTTGTCACACCTCCTCTCCATAGAGGGGAGGAGACACAAAGACACAGGGGTCTGCTAAATGGGGCAAAGGGAAACAAAAGGATAGGGGTTGATGTGGGCTTACATGTTTAGTACAGGTTTGGGTGGGGTGGGGGGAGGGGAGGGAAGGGGGACCTGACCAGACAACCCCAGCTAATGACCACTGCTGCAAGGGAATCAATGAACACCAACCAGAGGAATTCTGCCCGAATGTGAGAATGTGCGACCCAGGTAACTGGCCTCACAAGTGCAGAGAGACGCCCCATGACTAAGCTTTCTCCTCCTGGATTTAGGTGTTCAGCTTGGCCAGTGCCAAGAGGAGATGCACAAGAAGGTCCCAGGATTTGACGAGGCCCAGGACAAGATGTTCAATGATAAAAATGTGAGGTGAAAAGTTCAGTCAGAACCTCAGAAAGAAGCAGAAGAGGGGCTGCAACCTGGCACAGCGACGATAGACATGCACAGTCTCTTTCCCACCAATGTCCCCATGTAGAAGGCACCAGTGGATGTCCCCAGCAGCCTAGGAAACAAGGGGGAGTACAGGGTTGTACACGAGGGATCCTTGCACTTGGACAGAGGCAGCAGCTCCTGTGGTTGCTGTCTGGGTGGGACACGAGACGAGCAAGGTCAGAGCCTATTTGCGGAAAGATCGTGTACAGATATGGGTCAAATCTTGTTCCCTGTTCACAGCCCCAGCAAATGAGCATCTTGTGGGGCTATTTCACAGGGTTCAGCAGGTGCTCTGATGATATAGCTGCTATGGTTTGGTCCAACCTCAAGGAGTGGCTTTTGCTGGCTGGTGGATCCATGTGCTTGGATCAGTGCACGAGGAAGCAAATCACTGTCCATGTCCCCCTCCATCTCCTTCCAATCTCAAGTCTCCTGGTCACCAGGGCAGCTGAAAGGAGCAAGGTCTGGGGACACCTTGAGTGAGGTCCTCACTGTCCGGGTTCAGGGCTAGCTGCACCTCTGCCACCTTCCTGCTCTTTCTGAGAGCATCCCTCAGGTCTCAGGTCTGTTGTCTTCACCATTCCTAGGGTGGAAGCTCATTGTTCTGCCACTCTCAGACTGAGCCCTGAGCTGCAGAACCATTCTGACCCCAAAGGCCTGACTGAGTTTGGGCCCCTGCACTTGATTCTCTTTGGGAGTCTGTGACCAAGTGTAACCCACACACCTCCTGGGTATGGTGTTCTGTCCCACCTAGTGGCACCGAGACCACGTAGAGAGAGAGATTAATGAGTTTGCTCTGCAGCCTTAGCTACCAGGAACTTGGCTTTTAGCTCATGCTGGAGAGGTTCATACACTAAGATCCAGAGGTCCCTGGTTCGATCCCCCACTGACCACCCGGTATGTGTGGGCTTGTCTGGGATTTCAACTGGGAATACTCAGCTAAGGGAAGTATGTAACCCACACATCTCCTTGGTGCAGTGTTGTGTTCCATCTGGTGGCACTGAGACCACTTAGAGAGAAAGTAAAATGAGTCTGCTCTACAGCATTAGCGCACAGGTAGTCGTCTTTTGGTTCATGCGGTAGAGGCTCATGCACTAAGCTCCAGCGGTCCCCAGTTTGATCCCGCCCACCGATGACTGGGGTCTGTTGGCGTTACACAAGCACAGAGTGACACAAAGACCCTGCTTAAAGCAAAAGTATTGTTTAGGTCACAGGAGCAATGCTTTAGAGAGAAAGGATTTTAAAATAACACAAGGTCTACACGTGTGTATCCTACCTAGAGTCCTGTCAGGCCAGCTTCCCATCACCCCTAATCTCTGGGCCTGGAGGTCGGTCTGTTCCCCTTAACTGTCTTCCCTGCTGCTGGAGAGTGTGTGTGTGTCTTTTAACATTGAGTGAGGCTCTCTGTACTCCTGTCTTCATAGGGTTGGTCCCTTCCCTTTGCAAGCTACTCTGCAGTACAGCCTCTTCTTGAATTAACCCTATATATGCATACAGCAAATCCCCTTACAGTGACACGACAAACAGAACATTGGCAGTCACAGTCACAGGCAACTCCAGCTCCATTACATATCTCCTGCCTTTAGATCGTACTGGATGGGCATGTTCACAGACAGGCATAAGAGGTCTGAAGCTGGGACCCAAACCTGCCATTTCTTCCCATTCAGCTTCTAGGTAGTTTGTAGGGTGATGATCCCTCATTCCTTAGCGTCCCAGACACCAAGGCTGTATGCTGGGGTCTCTTTTCTCCCCAAAAGTACAGGTAATAGCGTCTGTAATGTCATCTAATAGGCTGTCAAGAAGGCGTTTCCCCTGTTAAAAACTCTGTACAGCTAAAGGGATTAAGGAATATTGTTCAAATGAAAGCCTATTGACTTCTTCACAGACTGCAAACAGCAGGGCTGGTAAAACAGCCCAGGGCTCTAGCCACGCAGCCCTCCCCAAGACACAAACAAACAACAAAGAGACCAAACAGACAAGTCAAGTGCCTTGACCACTAAGCACAGAATCCAGACTTACCCCTCCAAAACACCCAGTAGCCTCTCCTGGTTGTGTAGAGAGTGACTAGTATTTTTGTGTGCTAGTTAGAGTAGTGACTAGTGGCCCCAGCCAAGACTGCTGGCCCCATTGGGCTAAGTGCTGTGGATACATATATAACAAAATACAATCCGTGCCCTGAAGAGCTCACAGAATAATTTTGAGACAAGACATGATGAGACCGCAGGGAGGACCAGAGTATCAGTGATAAGCTCTTGTAATTAAACAGGTGAACTAGTGCCCAGCTTGATTAGTCTTTTGTCTTATAGCATGAATGGACTGAGAGCTGGATTGTGGCACAGCCCAGGCCTGGGGTACTGAGGAGATTCGCAGGCCAGAGGGCACATGGAACCCTTCAGTTCACTGTGTGGAAGCTGCTATACATCTTCCTGGGGTCTGACATATTATCCCTGTGGAGCTGACCAGGGCATGGAGGTGGGGGAGCAGGGGCAGAGCAATAGCTCTGTCTACTCTTTTCCCTTCCCCTCCTCTTCTGGGGCACCCTGGCCCTGCAGGGGAGCATCACAGCAGCAGCCGGGTGGGCCCCTGACCTCAGGGGCAGCAGTTTTGGCTGGCACTTATCTGGGCTAGTCTTTAGTGAGCTGTTTTCATGTCAGCAGATGCAAGTTTCAATATCACAGTGAAAATGTGACGGGATTCTTCAGCTCACTAAACCTCCTTAATACCTGAGATTTCTTCCAGTTTCAGGATTGAGCTAATCAGTCACAGAAATGCAGGGATGAGCGAACTTTGAGTGGCCCATCCACAGCTTTACTGCGAATATTGACAAATCCCACGTGATTATGAAAACACACTTCTCTGGATACAGCTTCCCACTGAAAACAGATGTTAACATTAACCATGTAGTTACAGCCAAATTCTGCTCTCAGTTACACCACTGTATATGGAGTTACAGACGCTAAACACAAACAAAAACTACATTTAGTGACAGTTAAAGGTGCATCCCAATGCACTTGACACACACAACACCTAGAAAGCATGGGAGATGTCCCCTGCATTCTTTGCCACCTTCATATTGCCTACAGAACTGTTAATTACACATTCCAACACTCCTATAAAGCTTTCACTTCAGTGTCCAGCAGATAACAAAAAATAATGCACATTCCCAACATATCCTCCCATCCCCTCGCTCTTTGTGAGGTTCTTCTCACCAGTGGATCTGTAATGTTGTCACTCTTAAATGCAGTAGGGTCAGCTTGGTGCACTTATTTGCAGCTCTTAGGAAACCATAATTCCCCGCCCCCATCAAAAACAGAAGAAGTGACACAGATAAAACACATGTGCTCCCAACCATGTTTTCATTAACTGGTGAACCAAATCCCATCAGTTTTTAGAAAGTAATTTTAGTATCAGAGAAAACTAAAGAAAAGGTGAGGCGCTGCCTTGCTACATTTGTCAAATGAGTCGGTGTAAGTCCTTCTTATAAAAACAATAACCTCTTAACTCCATTCTGAGCAACTGCAAATTCAACCTCTTCCTCCACTATAACCTTCTGTTTTTCATTTTTCCCTGAGCTCCACAGAATGGCCAGGTGTGTTTACTTGCTTGTGCCAACTGCGATCTGTAACACAGTCACTACCAGGTCCCCAGAGCACAACCTCTACAGCTGTGTTACCGAGAGAAGAACTTGGCTCCTCTAACATAAAAAGGAGGTCTCCTAAAATCTGCTTTCTCTCTCTAACTGGCACTTCACCTGCCAGTTACACAAACTCATTTCAGACATGCTAAGCAAACTTAGAGTAAATATATTACCTCTGGGCTTCTGTCTCACTTCACAGAACACTCGATTACTCTTCCTCCGTGTCTGCAGCTCTCTCCAGCTTCTGCGCTGTCCTACCAGGAAGCTAGTGTTTTAGCAGAACAGCCACAGCAGTTCTTACAGTTTCTTGTCTTAATGAAGCTTGGATTAAAATTTGTATCAGAGACAGCATTCAATAGTGAAGAAAGGAATGTAAAGAATTAGTTCAAACTCTTGCTGCATATGTGCAGGGCGTAATGGATGAGAACAATCATTTTTTACCAGCAAGACAACCCTAGATCCTTTCCCAGGAGCTGCGTTTGTGCAGAGCAGCAACCCAGACTGAAGCTGAAGTCCCCAGTGTTTGAGATGTGAACGACAGCCTAGGACAAGCACTCCCTACAGGAGCTATAGTTTTATCAAATTATTCATTGCAAACAATTCACCTTACAATTCCAACCTTCTTCTCATTGTTATTAATGCCCCTACCTGTGAGATTTGGCACTGGTGCAACTGCTGTTGGAATACTGGGTTGAATTCTGGTCTCACAATTCAAGAGGGATTTTGAATCATAGAAGCAGGACAAACCTCAATTAAATCATCCCAAACACTGGAGAAAATAACAGAATGCAACTAGCTGTCACCTTCAGCCCCCAACTAAAACCTCTCCAGCACATCATCAAAGATCTACAACCTATCCTGAAAGATGCTCCCTCACTCTCACAGATCTTGGGAGACAGGCCAGTCCTCGCTTACAGACAGCCCCCCAACCTGAAGCAAATACTCACCAGCAACCACACACCACAGAACTAAAACACTAACCCAGGAATCTATCATGCAACAAAGCCCGATGCCAACTCTGTCCACATATCCATTCAAGTGACACCATCATAGGACCTAATCACATCAGCCACAGAATCAGGGGCTCGTACACCTGCACATCTACCAACGTGATCTATGCCATCATGTGCCAGCAATGCCCCTCTGCCATGTACATTGGCCAAACCGGACAGTCTCTACGCAAAAGAATAAACACACAAATCTGACATCAGGAATCATAACATTCAAAAACCAGTAGGAGAACACTTCAACCTCTCTGGCCACTCAGTAATAGACCTAAAGGTGGCAATTTTGCAACAGAAAAGCTTCAAACACAGACTCCAGCGAGAAACTGCTGAACTTGAATTAATATGCAAACTAGATACCATCAATTTAGGCTTTGTGATAAACTCAGGAGAGACAGCTGCAAGGGAGGGGTAGGAATCAGTCCCAGAGGCTTAAAAGGCCCTCCTCCTTATCAACTGAGAGGCAACTACAGGTCAATCAGGTTCAGCTGAGAAAGGTTTACCAAGGTAGCACTTAGAATCAGCTGAGGGGGAGCTACCTGAGGTTAATTAGGATCAGCTGATTCCAACTTGGGGCTGCTTGAGACCTTTTTAAACCCTGCTGCCAGGAGTGTTGGAGCAGCAAGACAGTGAGCCCCACCAGGAGGAGAGGCAGTACTCTCTCCCACAAGGGAGTAAAGAGACTCTAAGCAGGACTGGTGGAGATACAGGGAGCAGACTTCCCCAATGTCCCAAGGGGGACTGCATTACCCAAGCCTGTCTCACCAGGTCTAAAAGCAGCAGAGGCTAGGGAGACTGAGAAGGTGTCTTGCCACAGCTTGAATAGAGACTGGGAATGGCTGAGCCATTACATACATTGAATCTATTTCCCCATGTTAAGTATCTTCACACCTTCTTGTCAAACTGTCTGAAATGGGCCATCTTGATTATCACTACAAAGATTTTTCTCTTAATTAATTAGCCTCTTAGAGCTGGTAGGGCAACTCCCACCTTTTCATGTGTATATGTATCTCCTTACTATATGTTCCAGTCTATGCATCCAATGAAGTGGGCTGTAGCCTACGAAAGCTTATGCTCAAATAAATATGTTAGTCTCTAAGGTGCCACAAGGACTCCTGTTCTTTTTGCGGATACAGACTAACATGGCTGCTACTTTGAAACCAAACATTGGAGGAGGTTCAGAGAAGAGCCATGAGAAAATCTGCCTTAGAGTAATAGACTCACAGAGCTCAATCTGTTTAGGTTAACAAAGAGAAAGTTAAGGAGTGACTTGACCACAGTCTATGAGTACATACAGACGCTCCCCGGGTTATGCAAGACCCGATTTATGCAAATTCACACTTATGGAAAAAGTTCGGTATGCTAAATATAGGAGGGGGGGGTTGTTTTGTTTTTTGTTTTTGCGTAATGGTCAGAGATACATTTCCAATGTATGCAAAATTTGAGTTACACAAGGCATTCCGGAACAGAATGCTTGTGTAAGTCAGGGAGCATCTGTAGATGAGGAACAAATATTTAATAATGAACTCTTCAATCTAGAAGAAAAAGGTCTAATGGGATCCAATGGATAGAAGTTGAAGCTAGACAAATTCAGACTGGAAATAAGGCATACTTTTTTTTAAAGTGAGAGTTATTAACCCTTAAAATAACTTACCAAGGTCATGGTGGGTTCAGCATCACTGTGAATTTTTAAATGAAAATATGTATTCTAGGAATTATTTTTGGGAAGTTCTCTGGCCTGTGCTGTGCAAGAGGTCAAACTAGATGATCACAATGCATTTTTCAGTTTGCTGGAAATTTATAAAAAGGAAGAAAAAATAAAAAATATCTGTCTCAGTTGAACCAAAATGACAATTCTTCCAATTTTCCAACATATAAAAAGTAAAAAAAAAATTCAAGTTGAAATGAAAGAACATTACCAAAATATTTTGTTTGAATTTTCAGGCATTTGGTGAAAGGCAAAGGAAAGGAGTAACAAAACAGCAGAAAGAGATGGTGTCAGCATCACCTACTTTATAAGCTTTAATCTTGGGGTGAGGCCTCTCACCTGGGATATGAGATACCTTGATTCAATTCCGCTGTGTACTAAATGTACAGAGGAAATTTAAATATGGTCTCCCACATTCCTGCCAGGGGACTCTCTCAATCTCTCTGCCTGGAGCTGTTCCAGTTTTTTTAAATAGTTAAAGATTTATTGAAGAAGAGACTTGAACATGGGCCTCCCACAGCCAAAGGGAGCAGCCTAAGCACAAGGCTATAGGGTCATCTTCCAACCTTGCTTGGGCCCAATGACTATCCACTGTCAGCATTACTTACAGTGAATTGTCAAGTTCAAATTCCTTCTCCACATCAGAAGGTGGGGTGGATGGAATTCCATATACTCATAGATTCCACAGCCGGAAGGGACCATTGTGATCATCCAGTCTGACCTCCTCGACAACACAGGCCAGACCTTCCCAGAATTAATGCCATTTCAACTAGAGCATAGCTCCTGAAATTATATCCCATCTGCATTTAAAAATTGCCAGTGATGTAGACTCCACAATAACCTTCTCCAATTTGTCAACATGCTTCTTGAACTCTGGACACCAAACTAGACACAGTATTCCAACAGCAGTCTCTCGGCACTTCTCAGCACCCTGGGGTGACCATGTCCATTCTATTTCAAGCATACATACATAACTCTCTGTATCACCAAATGATATTCATTATCAGTGTGTCACCAGTTTTATCTGATATCTTACAAGATACTCTTTGGATAAATATTATGACAGCACAGTGTTATGCAGAGAGAGTTTGTCAGTCCTGGCTAGCTTTATCATTACAGGCAGTGAACACTTTGCCAGTGGGCACTGTGGGTTATAGGGTCACACCATCCTTTAATTCTTTATTAATCAAATCCCATATCAGCCACTCCATTATCTTCCCTGGGATCAATGTCGGACTGACAGGCCTATAATTATCCAGGTTATCCTGTTTACCCATTTTAAACATTCACATGATATTAACATTCATCCTCTCTTTTGGAATTACCCCAGTGTTTCAAAACTTCTTAAAAATCAACATTATTGATCCAGTGAGCTCTGCAGCCAGTTTTTTTAAAACTCTAGGTGGCAAATTATCTGTACCTGCTGATTTTAAAAGGTCTAAATTTAACAGCTGCTGTTTTAGCATTCTTCTCTGTTACTAATGGAATGGAAAGTATTTCATCATCTTGTGATATGACTATATCTACCTTTCCCCCAAATACAAAAATGAAATATTTCCTACACACTTCTGCTTTTTCTACATTATTGCTGTCAGTTCTATCATTTCTACCTACTAATGGATCAAAACCATTGTTAGGATTCTTTTAAAACTCTTGTATGCAAGTTATTAGGATCTGCTCATTTAAAAATGTCTACTTTAGTATCATAGAATATCAGGGTTGGAAGGGACCTCAGGAGGTATCTAGTCCAACCCCCTGCTCAAAGCAGGACCAGTCCCCAACTAAATCATCCCAGCCAGGGCTTTGTCAAGCCTGACCTTAAAAACCTCTAAGGAAGGAGATTCCACCACCTCCCTAGGTAACCCATTCCAGTGCTTCACACTGTTAGGGACTTTAACCCCAACAGCGAAGTTCGTTGTCTGTTCACAGAGAGACAGGCAACACCAGCAAGGTCCGATCAAAAAAAAAACCTCTTTATTGACAAGTGCACGCGTCAGTAAAGAGCTACTCGTCTCCAGTGAGAACCAGCCTCTCTTTTCAGCTTAGCGTTAGCCTATATAGACAGTTTTATTATGTCATACATCACTCACTTGAGCAAAACCCACCCCCCTTTGTTTAACAACTTAAAACTAGACACTTTTAATATACACACATGCCTAGACTTTATGTCTACAACTTTAGATTATTAATTATATCTTAACAACACCCAAAAGTTAGAAATACAGGGGAGTTTTAAACAAACCTATAACTCAACCAAAGAGTTAGAATCTGAACCGTGGGATGCTAGAGTTTCTTATCAGTTCTTCAAACACTGTCCTTAGCACAGCTAATGGTATGCCAGAAATGCAATCCCTGGCTTATCTCAGTCTTATCTCACGTTTTCCAGGGCTCTGTAAAACAATGCTGCTTCTCAGTACTTTTCCACTCTGGGATTACCCAGAAACCTCTGTTAGCCTGACTTCAGTCAGGTTGACATAATTGGTTTTGTGCTACATCTTTATTCAGGCCTAACAACACCCTCCCAGTGAAAAAGTTTTTTCTAATATCCAAACTAAACCTCCCCCACTGCAACCATTACTTGAGACCATTACTCCTTGTTCTGTCATCTGCTACCACGGAGAACAGTCTAGATCTATCCTCTTTGGAACCCCCTTCAAAGCAGCTATCAAATCCCCCCCTCATTCTTCTCTTCTGCAGACTAAACAAGCCCAGTTCCCTCAGCCTCTCCTCATAAGTCATCTGCTCCAGCCCCCTAATCATTTTTGTTGCCCTCCGCTGGACTCTTTCCAATTTTTCCACAACCTTCTTGTAGTGTGAAGAGAACAGGAGTAATGGTGGCACCTTAAAGACTAACAAATTTATTGTAGCATGAGCTTTCGTGAGCTGCAGCTCACTTCTTCGGATGCATAGAATGGAACACACAGACAGGAGATATTTATACATACAGAGAACATGAAAAGGTGGAAGTATGCATACCAACAGGAAGAGTCTAATCAGGCCCTATGCTACCAGCACTCCCAGCTATCTTCGAGACACCACTGACTTCCTGAGGAAACTACAATCCATCGGTGATCTTCCAGAAAACACCATTCTGGCCACTATGGATGTGGAAGCCCTCTACACTAACATTCCACACAAAGATGGACTACAAGCCATCAGGAACAGTATCCCCGATAATATCACGGCTAACCTGGTGGCTGCACTTTGTGACTTTGTCCTCACCCACAACTATTTCACATTTGGGGACAATATATATCTTCAAGTCAGTGGCACTGCTATGGGTACCCGCATGGCCCCTCAGTATGCCAACATCTTTATGGCTGACTTAGAACAACGCTTCCTTAGCTCTCGTTCCCTAACACCCCTACTCTACTTGCGCTACATTGATGACATCTTCATCATCTGGACTCATGGAAAAGAAGCCCTCGAGGAATTCCACCGTGATTTTAACAATTTCCATCCCACCATCAACCTCAGCCTAGACCAATCCACACAAGCGGTCCATTTCCTAGACACTACTGTGCTAATAAACGATGGTCACATAAATACCACCCTATACCGGAAACCCACTGACCGCTATACTTACTTACATGCCTCCAGCTTCCATCCCGGTCACACCACACGATCCATTGTCTACAGCCAAGCTCTAAGATACAACCGTATTTGCTCCAATCCCTCAGACAGAGATAAACACCTACAAGATCTCTATCAAGCATTCTTAAAACTACAATACCCACCTGCTGAAGTGAAAAAACAGATTGACAGAGCCAGAAGAGTACCCAGAAGCCACCTACTTCAGGACAGGCCTAAAAAAGAAAATAACAGAACACCACTAGCCATCACCTACAGCCCCCAACTAAAACCTCTCCAGCGCATCATCAAAGATTTACAACCTATCCTTAAAGATGATCCCTCACTCTCACAGATCTTGGGAGACAGGCCAGTCCTCGCTTATAGACAGCCTCCCAACCTGAAGCAAATACTCACCAGCAACCGCACACCATACAACATAAACACTAACCCAGGAACCTATCCTTGCAACAAAGCCCGATGCCAGCTCTGTCCACATATCCATTCAAGTGACACCATCATAGGACCTAATCACATCAGACACGCCATCAGGGGCTCGTACACCTGCACATCTACCAACGTGATATATGTCATCATGTGCCAGCAATGCCCCTCTGCCATGTACATTGGCCAAACCGGACAGTCTCTATGCAAAAGAATAAATGAACACAAATCTGACATCAGGAATCATAACATTCAAAAACCAGTGGGAGAACACTTCAACCTCTCTAACCACTCAGTGACAGACTTGAAGGTGGCAATTTTGCAACAAAAAAACTTCAAACACAGACTCCAGCGAGAAACTGCTGAACTTGAATTAATATGCAAACTAGATAAATTAACTGTGGCCTAAACAGAGACTGGGAATGGTTGGATCATTACACTAATTGAATCTATTTCCCTATGTTAAGTTCTCCTCACACCTTCTATGGGCCATCTTAATTATCACTTCAAAAAGTTTTTTTTCCTCCTGCTGACGATAGCTCATCTCAATTGATTAGACTCTTCCTGTTGGTATGCATACTTCCACCTTTTCATGTTCTCTGTATGTATAAATATCTCCTGTCTGTGTGTTCCATTCTATGCATCCGAAGAAGTGAGTTGCAGCTCACAAAAGCTCATGCTAAAATAAATTTGTTAGTCTTTAAGGTGCCACAAGTACTCCTGTTCTTTTTGCAGATACAGACTAACACGGCTGCTACTCTGAAACCTGTTCTTTTAGTGTGGGGCCCAAAACTGGACACAGTACTCCAGATGAGGCCTCAACAATGTCGAATAGAGGGGAATGATCACGTCCCTCGATCTGCTGCCAATGCCCCTACTTATACAGCCCAAAATGCCATTAGACTTCTTGGCAACAAGGGCACACTGTTGACTCATACCCAGCATCTCATCCACTGTAACCCCTAGGTCCTTTTCTGAAGAACTGCTGCATAGCCAGTCGGTCCCCAGCCTGTAGCAGTGCATGGGATTCTTCCATCCTAAGTGCAGGACTCTGCACTTGTCCTTGATGAACCTCATTAGATTTTTTTTGGGCCAATCCTCTAATTTGTCTAGGTCCCTCTGTATCCTGTTCCTACCCTCCAGTGTATCTACCACTCCTCCCAGTTTAGTGTCATCTGCAAACTTGCTGAGGGTGCAGTCCACGCCATCCTCCAGATCATTAATGAAGATATTGAACAAACCCGATCCCAGGACCAACCCTTGGGGCACTCCACTTGAAAGCAGTTTCCAACTAGATATGGAGCCATTGATCGCTACCCGTTGAGCCTGACAATCTAGGCAGTTTTCTATCCACCTTATAGTCCATTCATCCAGCCCATACTTCTTTAACTTGCTGGCAAGAATACTGTGGGAGACCGTATCCAAAGCTTTGCTAAAGTCAAGGAATAACACATCCACTGCTTTCCTCTCATCCACAGAGCCAGTTATCGCCTCATAGAAGGCAATTAGGTTAGTCAGGCATGACTTGCCCTTGGTGAATCCAGGCTGACTTTCCTCTCCTCTAAGTGCTTCAGAATTGATTCCTTGAGGACCTGCTCCATGATTTTTCCAGGGACTGAGGTGAGGCTGACTGGCCTGTAGTTTCCCGGATCCTCCTTCTTCCCTTTTTTAAAAGATGGGCCCTACAGTAGCCTTTTTCCAGTCATCCAGGACCTCCCTCGTTTGCCATGAATTTTCAAAGATAATGGCCAATGGCTCTGCAATCACATCCGCCAACTCCTTTAACACCCTTGGATGCAACGCATCCGGCCCCATGGACTTGTGCTCGCCCACCTTTTCTAAATAGTTCCAAATCACTTCTTTCTCCACAGAGGGCTGGTCACCTCCTCGCTATGCTGTGCTGCCCAGTGCAGCAGTCTAGGAGCTGACCTTGTTCGAGAAGACAGAGGCAAAAAAATCATTGAGTACATTTGCTTTTTCCACATCCTCTGTCACTAGGTTGCCTCCCCCATTCAGTAAGGGGCCCACACTTTCCTTGAATTTCTTCTTGTTGCTAACATACTTGAAGAAACCCTTCTTGTTACTCTTAATATCTCTTGCTAGCTGCAACTCCAAGTGTGATTTGACCTTCCTGATTTTACTCCTGCATGCCTGAGCAATATTTTTTATACTCCTCCATGGTCATTTGTTCCATCTTCCATTTTTTGTAAGCTTCTTTTTTGTGTTTAAGATCATTGGTTAAAATTAGTAGTTGCTGTTTAACACCCTCCTAATTCTAAGTGAAATGAAAAGAATGTTATCATATGATCTGACTAGATCATCTGTTTTTTGTTGTAAATACAGAACAGAATTACTTCTTGAACAATTCCACCTTTTCTGTATTATTATTGAGAATTCTACCATTTCCATTTAGAAGAAAGAGAAGAATTTCTATGCATTGCTATTGATTGGTATAAATGTCTCCATTTTTCCATTTGTTATTGTGACAGGTTCGGTCACAGAGACCCCCTTGGGACAGTTTCCTGATGTGCTGAAGTTACCTCTGAGCCCATTTTCTCTTCCAGCTTGGGACTCGAGAACCCTGCCTGTTGAGCCAGACACGCCAGCCTGCTGCAACACAGACCCAGGGTCTGAACCATGCCCCCACAGCTGCAGACTTTAACTAAAAACAGCTCAGCAGGTAACCTGTGTTCAGCATCCAGACACCCAGCTCCCAATGGAATCCAAACCCCAAATAAATCCGTTTTACTCTGTATAAAGATTATCCAGGGTAAACTCATAAATTGTCCGCCCTCTATAACATTGTAACAGCAGTGTAACAGCAGTTTGCTCCCCCATGTATTAATCACTTACTCTGGGTTAATTAATAAACAAAAGTGATTTTATTAAGTATAACAAGTAGGATTTCAGTGGTTCCAAGTAATAACAAACAGAACAAAGTAATTTACCAAGCAAAATAAAACAAAACATGCAAGTCTAAGCCTAATACATTACGAAACAGAATAAAGGAAAATCTCACCCTCAGAGATATTCCAATAAGCGTCTTTCAAAGACTGGACTCCCTCCTAGTCTGGGCCCAATCCTGTCCAGAAGGAGGCTAGTCTGTAAAAGAAGCTTACTGGAACACCTCTGAGGGTAAGATTTCATCTGTAATCGCTTTCTTACTGTATTAGGTTTAGACTTTCATGTTTTATTTTATTTTGCTTGGGAATTCACTTTGCTCTGCCTGTTACTACTTGGAACCACTTAAATCCTACTTTTTGTATTTAATAAAATCACATTTTACTTATTATTTAACCTAGAGTATGCATTAATAACTGGGGGGGGTGTGCAAACAACTGTGCATATCTCTCCATCAGTGTTATAGAGGGTGAACAATTTATGAGTTTACCCTATATAAGCTTTATACAGAGTAAAATGGATTTATTTGAGGTTTGGATCCCACTGGGAGTTGGGTATCTGAGTGCTGGGGACCGGTACACTTCTTAAGCTGTTTTCAGTTAAGCTTGCAGCTTTTGGGGGATGTGGTTCAGACCTGGGTCTGTGTTTGCAGCAGGCTAGCATGTCTGGCTCAAACCAGGCAGGGCACTGAAGTCCCAAGCTGCCAGGGAAAACAGACTCAGAGGTAGTCTAGGCACATCAGGAGGCAGTCCCAAAGGGGTTTCTGTGACCCAACATGTCACGGTCATTATTATTCATCATTAATGACAACAATGTGTCATCAGAGAAAGATATCACAACCCATGTTTTCCACCTGCCGCTTTTGTCAGAAGCACTTTTGTCAGAGCATCAAAAATGTATATATGTATATACACGCACACTTATGTAGATCTCTGATGAATCCAGTTGTGCATTTTGTATTGTTTCTCATGCACATATATCTTCCAGGGTACAATCCTACACTTTGTCCCTTAGAATGGATACATTTGTGAAATGGTTAGGTCTGCTGCATGCTGTTCATATAAATCTTTGTGCAGGCTTTCTTTATGACTATTGATATCATTCTGTATTTGAACATAGAGAACTTCGGTTGCAGGCTGAATGTTCTCGTACGTTGCTACTGTTCTGCACAAACCCACTTCCTGTAAAATTCAGACTTGTTTATTTGGCAAATGGTATTTCCTGGTCAGTGGCAGTAGCTCATCCCACTGCATTTACTTAGAACAAAATTTGGATCACTGAGTAGTTCATTTTCATTTTCACAACAATTTCATCAACAATTAATATGAAGCTACTGTCAAAAAGAGGAAACCAGAAGACTTCAGACATTTTTGTATAATACCATCAGCTGGAAGGACCGTGCAGAAGACGGAAATATCTGCTTAATCTGAAGAAATATCACAGGTTTGATCTCCAAGTTTACCAGACGATGAAAAAGTTGTGTGTGTGTGTGTGTCTGTGTGTGTGTGTGTGTGTCTGTGACAATTAGAGAGAGAAAATGAGGGTCGGCAAGGGAGGTATTTTAAACTGGCTACAAAGCTTGACAAATGAAAACACTTCTAAGGTAGCAGGAGGAAATACAGGGAACAAGCCTGTGCCTTTCTGTTTGATATTTGGGTGCCTGAAGCCTGCCTGAGATCTGTTTCCACAGGGGGAGATGGGAACACATGGGGGTGGAGGGGAATAAAGTTTTGACAGAGAATGCTTGACATTTACAGATGATATAAATTGTTATTTCCAACTGCTGCAACAACCCCAAGGCATCTGGTTGTAAATTTGAGGCTACTGTGTCCAGTGAGAGTCCAGCCCTCCCCCAACCCTGCCCTTGTCCCAGATGAATGGAGGCACAAAGGTATTATAAAGCCACCTTTCTCCCTACCCAATACCTGTACTGAGCTCAGCTCGAGTGCAGAGGTGCCCAGTGCCCTCAAAGCTTCTCTGCAGGCGCTTGGCACCTCAAAAGATCAAATGTTGTCTGCATTTAGAATAGCTTGTGGGGATTTGGTTTAATATAGTGTATGTGGAATCACTGAGACAGGTGATGAAAATACAATGGACAAGTGAGATTTTAAACAATTCCACCAATTCCTGGGCAGAACAGAACTTTCTCAGTTCATACAATATCATCTAGATCCTAATTTTTTCTGCTCACATTTTTACAAGAATTATTTTAAGCATTTTCATTAATTTCAGTGGAACTTAGGCACCTAACCTGCTTAGGTGCTTTTGACAATCACACTAGCTGGCTAGGCACCGAAATACATTTAAAAAGCTGGATCTTGGTGCCTAAATCATTTCAGTGCCAAGAACATCAAGGGAGAAAGGAGATTCCCTTGGAAACTGCTTGGTGGTAATGAAACTTAGGTAGATAATTCTACATTAGGTATTGAATTCCGAGAGAAGAACTAGGTGGTTGACAGTGAACATATAAATCAGAATGGACGCAGCAGATTTCGGAGGAATTCTTAGAGTGTTTCAAGCTTCCCAGATTCTGCCCTCTGGAGATGCCAGTCACATTAGGCTGTGCATATATCCTGAATATGGCCACGCCGTGTGCTATTTATCTTGCCCGGGATCAATGTCAGACTGACAGGTCTATAAATACACAGGTCATCCCATTTAATCTTTAATCTTTCAAAATATTGCCACAAATTTAGCTTCCTTTCAGTCTTCTGGAACTTCCCCAGTGCTCCAAGAGTTATTGAAAATCAACGTTAATGGACCATGAAAAATCATGAGAACAAACATTAAAGCATTTGAATGTAACGTACGTTTATAAAAAGTGTTCTGTGATTTTACAAGTCCATCTTTTCTATCATTAGAAGGTTTAATTGATCCATGAAAAAATTCCCCATAGCCTTGCAGGTTGGCGTGCAGCAGAACTGAATTATTTTACCAAGAAAGTTACTTGTTCTTTTGGTGATTGATTGCTAATTTGTTTTCCTTTTCTGTATTTTTCTTTTTTTGTTTGTTTTCAGCAAACCTGGATGTTTAGGGATCCTCAGAACATCCAGAGAAGGATGTAAGGGCCTCTGAGGAAAAGATAAAGGAGAGGTGGGTTATTCTTGAGTTTTGTGCTGATCCTTTTTCTCTGGGGGCAGTTACTTTCCTTTTCAATGGGAGGGTGGTGGTTTCATTTAGAGTGGGAATTACTGTTTTCCCTACACACTCTGTCATTAGGAATGACTTATTTTTAGATTAAGGAAACGAAACAAGAAGAAATAACAGTAAAGTCTACATGAGTGTTGGTTACATACACCACAATGTAATGCAATGTAGAGCCTCCTTTCTGCTGATTGCTCCATTCTCCTTGACTCCAGTGTAGACTTTAGGACTGTGGACCAGACCATCCTCCTGATCTACCTCCATAATTATGTAAGCATCTAAGCTTCCCTTTTGCCCTAATTATTTATAAGACCAACTTATAAAATGCACTCTCTCTCTGTCTGGTGGCAGCATCTCACTGTATCAAGGTTCTGTTTTCAGCCCTCTTCTATCTACCTTTTCCCCTTTGACCATCTTGGGCCAAATTGAGACTTGGAGTAACAGCAGGTACATATCTTTGGATACTTATAACGATTTCTCACTATCTATCCTCTACTTGCTTTGACTAAATGTATGGCTTTGTCTCATCTTCATCCAGTTAATGTCTCAAAGACAAAAAGGCATCCTCCCCAAAACTTCATTTTGTCTTATGCTCCCCTCAACTCAATCTTTCCCTTTTGTTTCATTATCTAAAATCAGCCAAGGGAGGGGACACCAGGGTAACAGTGAAGGAATCCATGTTTACCTGGGCTTGCTATGTGCACAATTTTAGGGTTTAGAGTCAAATCAGAGTTTTTAAAGATGGTATTGTATTCAGTCTCTGTAGGCCATCTGCCTAGCTACTTTTAGCTATCAATTTCCTACAGACATCCTAGCACAGTGAACTCACCTACACTAATTCAGGCTTAGTCTGGCACAAAACAAAAGGAAGCAGCCAGTCCAAACAATGAAAATATGAATATATGATTAGTAATGTAAAATGAAATCCTGAGTGGTCTGTCCTTCCTCCACTCACTGCATACAAACGAGTCCACAGTATGGGGTTCCCATGACAAAGCCAGAGTGTGATCCTCAAGCCAGGTGAAAAAAGGCAGGGCAATGCCTGTCTTGCCTGTGGGACCCCATTCAGTAGGACTATGGAACAATCTGAGGTGGGTGTCTCTCAGTCTCTCACATTGAATCCATTCCACTTTTTATTTAATATGCATTGGGCCAGAATGACTCTACAGAGCACGGCACTCACTTGAGACACGGGGAACCCTGTGCAAAGCCCTACTCATCACACAAAGGGGGAATTGAAGTGATGCTGCCTATCTGGTGGGGGAGGGATAGCTCAGTGGTGTGAGCAGTGGCCTGCTAAACCCAGGAGTGTGAGTTCTATCCTTGAGGGGGCCATTTGGGGATTAGTCCTGCTTTGAGCAGGGGGTGGGACTAGATATCTCCTGAGGCCCCTTCCAGCCTTGATGAGGCTGTGATCTCCTGGGTGACTTCCCTAACCACTGGGCCAAAGGTTATATGGGAGCTGTTGTCTATCAACCATTTTGTAGGGAGTTAGGCTGGCACCAAAGCGGCCTGACTCTAGAAGAGGGTTCCTGGCTGTGGGTTGCAGTTCTGGCTTTAGGCATCAAATTCCTTGAGGGGGCAGGGCTTAGGACCACACCCTTCTCAGCAGCATCTCCCATTGGCTTCTTGCCTAGCATCCTGGTTTTGCCTATCTCTCCCCATGCAGTGTACAGGGAGGGGAGATGCCTAACCCAGGGTTCGTGGATTCCAGTGATTTTCAAGACACCTAAAAGTCCCTTTATGGATTCAGGCCTTAGACCCTGATCCTGCATTTGAATCCACTAGTACAGACCATTGCAGTTTGGTAAAGACACAGTTGCAGTCAATGGACCTCCATGCAGGCACAGCATCCATACTAGCATAACACCAAACAACCCTGGTCGCCGACAGGCAGGATTGAACCAGGGACCTCTGAAGCTTAGTGCATGAGCCTCTACCGCATGAGCTAAAAGCCAGGTGACTATTAGCTAAGGCTGTAGAGCAGACTCATTTTCTCTTTCTCTGTGGTCTCTGTGCCTCTAGAGGGGATAGAACACCACACCCAGGAGGTGTGTGGGTTACACTAGCACAGGGGTCAGGAGCCTTTGTCACCCGGCCCATCAGGGTAAAGCCAGTAGCGGGCTGGGCCGGTTTGTTTATCTGGAGCGTCCACAGGCACAGAACCCCACAGCTCCCACTGGCTGCGGTTTGCCATTCCTGGCCAATGGGAGCTGTAGAAAGTGGTGCAGGCCAAGTGATTTGCTAGCCACTGCTTCCCACAGCTCCCATTGGCTGGGAACAGTGAACCACAGCCAGTGGGAGCTGCTGGGCTCCGTACCTGCTGACATTCCAGATAAACAAACCGGTCCAGCTGGCCAGCGGCTTTACCCTGACGGGCCGGGTGACAAAGGTTGCCAACCCCTGCACTAGCAGCTCCACTTGTAGGATCAAGATCTTAGCTTCTAAGCTCTTGTTGTAGGGACATGGAGGAAGAGTTTCAAAGGCGCAAATATCAGGTAGAGACCTATCTCCCATGGACATGAACTGCAATGTATGCCTCTGAAAATCTCCCCCTTTGTCTGCTCATCATCTGTAATGCCATGCATATTCATGGCACAGTATAAATAAAATAATAATTAAGAAATAAACCACCCTTCATGTTGCACAGGAACAGAGAGACACATACGAGTTGGGATTTGGTCTTGGCTTTCATGAGTATTAACCAGTTCCATTGATTTTTCAGGACGAAGCTGTTTTAAAGGTGAAATGTCAGCCTATCAATCACTTGGAAAAACCATGTGGGTAGGTACCAGTGAAGGACAAATCCACAGAGGTGCTAAGGTTTGGTTACTATGAGTCAGAACCAATTTGATAGCAAAACCAGCCTTAAGCTCATGCCAACAGGCCCTTTTGAGATTGTGAGCAGCACTGTGAGCTGGCAGCAAGTGATCAAGAAGTAGATCATAGAGAAATATAGGTGGGAAGCTTAGGATGTCCAAGTCAGATGCACACAGAGAATTTATCTTTGACTCTGGGTCTTCCTCTGCTTTCTTGAATCCCGGCTTGAACAATTGCTAGGAAAATACACACTGCCTCCTAACTAGGTCAGATCATGGTCCATCTTGCCAAATAGCCTGTCTATGACAATCGCCCATGCCAGAACTTCAGGGGCAGTGTCCAGAACAGGGCACTTTCTTCCACTCCTGGCTTCTGGTAGTCAGAGTCTTTTTGATCTTCAGCATGTGTGATGGGGTTGAATTCAGTCCAGGGTGGCTGGGGAGATAATATGATCTGGTCAGGATGGAGATTTGTTTCCCATGTAGTTCCATGCACATTTGGTTGATCTTATCAGCAAAATTTGCTGATGCAGTGGTTAGTAGAATCATAGGACTGGAAGAGACCTCGAAAGGTCATCTAGTCCCCTGCACTCATGGCAAGACTAAGTATTATCTAGACCATTCCTGACAGGTGTTTGTCCAACCTGCTCTTAAAAATCTCCAAGTATGTTTGTAAATAACATGTTTTACTACAAATCTTTCAGGGCGAGATGGATGGGAGGAAGAAGGGAGGAGACGATGTAACCTTCTATGGTAAGAAAGTTACACAAAAGGCCCTATTCTGGCCTCACTTCTATATTTTGCTCAGCTCAAGTTTTCCAGTAAGGTAAAAGAGCCCCACAAGCTCTAGGGGATCGAGGCATGTTCTGAATATACCTTTAGTCACCTAAAATTATTTCAGAGGCTCTAGCCTGGGTGCAGTTACTGGGGGAATGGTTGTGACATGTCCCTTGTAACTTCTGCTGGGGACAACCCCCACAAACAAAATCCCTTTCTCAGTGACTGTAATTTTGTCCATATCTCAGGCAGCTACAGCAGCTGCAAACTGTAAATCAAGAACTTACCACTTTTGATCAAGAAGGAAATGAAAGTGGAAGCACGGCAGAGCTTCGTTCCAATCCAAAGACACTGAGAGTCTGTGTACCAGGCACACCCCATTCCCTAGCTCCTCCAATCATTTCCAGGCAGATTTGGCAACTTTTTTTCAAGTTTTAACCAAAAAATGGAAACAAATGTGAATGAAATGTTTTATCCTGTTTGACCAACTATATAGAGCTAGGGAAGAACAGGACGTAATTTATAGGCAATTCACTGTATGCAACACAGCAGAAGTGAGTTTTTAAGAGGGATTTTGATGTGGACACAGTAGTGATTTTGCAGGTGAGCTCAGTGAGACCATACCATGCATTGGGGGCTACAATGAAGAAGGCACAGAGGTGATTGTGCAAGAATCTGAAAACCAGGTGAGGATCATTAGCAGGGCGGAGGGGATGGGGCAATGCAACGGTTGACAAGGGAGGATATGTAATGAAGTGCAGAGTCCTATAACAATTTGAAGGTAGAGACAAGAAGCTTAAATGTGATGGTCAAATGTTCAGAGATTTCAAAGAGTCTGATCTTCATCTGAAGGAGGAAGTGGTCTGACCAGAACACAAGGGTTCGTTTTTATATGCCTCATGTGTATATCTGACTTTAGGATCCAGTACAAAGAGTGTCAGCTCTGTGTGTGGGTCCAGGGATTATCTGTGTGAAACCAGAGACAGAGGTGCTCCGATTCAACAGTGATGAGTGAGGTATAAGAACCTATCCAGTCGGACAGGGAGACAACGGCAGAATAGAAAGATAGAAGTTGCATGATCGAACCAACAGGCAAGGAATATGGCCTAGATGAGTGGGACAAAGGAGAGAGAGGAGTAAAAAAATTGCCCCCAGATTGCAGGCCTGAGTGATGGCAAGAACGGTGGTGTTCCAAAGAGTGATAGGAAAAGGAGGAAGCGGAGAAGGTATGGGAGAGAGGATAAGGAGTTTTGGTCATGCTCAATTTAAAGTGACAAGACATCCACGAGGACAGTGACAAGCTGGGCTGTGGGATTGGATGGATGTTATTTACTCTGGCACTCTCAGCCCCAGAGTGCACTATTTTAATGCAGGTTAATTAAAATTTGTATAATTAGATGTAACTCCTACTTATTTACTTTTATCTGTGCAATGATGTTCTGACTGTCAAATCTGTTCCCAGCACCTTCAGATAACGGCAGGAGATCAGAACTCAGAATCATCCTTGTTGGCAAAACTGGAGCTGGGAAAAGTGCAACAGGAAACTCCATCCTTGACAAAAGAAAGTTTGAATCTAAACTCGGGACAAAGTCAGTAACTCTGACTTGTACAAAAGGGCAAAGAAGCTGGAATGGGAAAGAGCTTGTGGTAATTGACACACCTGCCATTTTTGACGGAAAGGTTTGTGAGACTGTAACTCATAGAGAGATTGTTCGTTGTATCGCGCTCTCTGCCCCTGGCCCCCACGCTCTGGTGCTGGTGACCCAGCTGGGCCGTTACACTGAGGAAGACAAGGAAGCAGTGAAGCGAATACAGGAGATTTTTGGAGTTGAAGCCATGAGGCACATGATTGTCCTGTTCACCCGGAAAGAAGATTTAGGGGTTGGCTCACTGCGTGACTATGTGAGATACTCAGATAATAAAGATCTTAGGGGGCTGATTCAGAAGTGTGGGAACCGATATTGTGCTTTCAATAACAAAGCAACTGGAGCAGAACAGGCTGAACAGGTTTCTGAGCTGATTGAAATGATCCAGAGAATGGTTCAGGAAAATGGGGGCGGGTGTTATGTCAATGAGATGTATTTGGAATCTAATTTAACTGAACAAAAAGTGAGAGCTTATACTGAAATAAATAAAAGAACCAGGGTGAACACTCTTTTTATGAAGCATAGGAAAGTTATTTTGGCCTTTGGGGTTGCTGCAGTAGTTATTATTGTATTTTTCCTGATCTACCTCGTTGCTAATAGTCATTAATAAAGTCTCATTACAACCTAACCTTGCTGCATCCCAAACCCTGCATCTCAGCTTCTCAGGCACCTTCACCCTTATGCCAGTGCAGCACATTCAGACAATATGAATAAAGCTATCAGCATTTGTTCTTTATTAACAATATATTTTAAATAATTTAAATATGCTGAGCCAGTTTCTACATCAGTTACTCTGGATTTAGAATGGTTTAACTCCATTAACTTAAGAGCAACCGTATGGATTTACAATCCTGTATCAGCTCTCAGCCTGCATTTGCATGGAGTGTCTCCATTAGCTTCACTGGAATACTCTGCATTAACAGCCAGGTCACTGAGAGACAAATTAGGCCCTTTGGCTAGTGCTGAGAGATCTATTCAGCTTTCATGTAAACTTATAGTAACTCAAACTGCAACATCAAACATGGCAGTCATTTAACTAAAAACAAAATCTCAGACACTTACAGGGCAAAGTTCAGATCAGGTGCAAGTTGGTGAAACTCTATTGACTGTACTGGAGTTACATCAAGGATTAATCTGGCCCCATTGCTGAAGCTTCTTTTGATATTTTGAAAAGCAAACTTTAAAACCCACCAAAGATGTGACTAGGAAACATGGTGATATGCAGCATTTTTTTTTGTCTTTTCTTTAAGATATCCTGTCAACGCTCTTAAGTGCTTAAATCCCATTTGAAAATGAGACTTATGCTCTTATACCAGTTAGGCATTGCAATGCTGAGTGCAATAAGGCCTAAATACCTTTAAAAGTCTAGCTCTGTGTCTACAAGGAAAATTAACCTTACAGAATCAGCCTTGGTTTTTCACACTGTTAAAAGTTACAATGCTAAGATTAAGTTACTTTAGCTTACTTACAAATCTGTGATTGTTAAATTAATTTCTCCAAACAAACCCAGGCTGTGAGGCTAAGAGTCCTTCAATCCCAACTGGAAAAGGGTCTCTGTCCTATAACAGCAACTCCCATCTGTCCTGTCCACCACATGGCTGTCAGAGTATATATCTGTAAAGAAGGTCATGTGAGCATCAAATGAAAGCTTATATCCTACTGGTTATTATAAGCATTGCATGATGTATGTACAGGAAATAATTTAGTTGTATGTACTAAAATATGTTCAAAACACAGGGTTTGATAAACAAGTCTTTCCCCAGCAAAGGAAAGTACCTGTCTGCCCAGGTCTTGGATGTAAGTTAAGTATTGTGAAACCAAAGATAATGAGAGGTCTATTTGCATATGAGGTAAACAGGAAGGTTATGTTAGTTGGAGGATGAAGAAAGCACCATGGTCTCAGCACACCAGAGAATGAGCAGCTGGTGGGGGGAACCCTTTCTCTGAGGGGTACACTGGGAAAAGAATCCATTTCAAAGGTTTATTGGATAATAAGAAGGAGGAAGAAAAACTCCTTGGTTATCCTTCACTGAGGAAGCCAAAAGAACAGTGATTTTTGCATTCATGAAAGTTGGATCTTTGCCATCTGAGCAAGTGATTTTAGGTGAGAAACTGCTTTACATAAGATTAACTTGCTGAAGTTAAGTCTTAGTCTTGTAGAAGCGGGTTCTCTTTTTGCTTTATTTGTAACCAATTATTTCCATTATCCTTACGCCGTATCACTTAAATCTCTAGCTTTGTTAATAAACTTCTTGTTTGTCACAAGTACCTCTCAGTGTTGTAATATGAAGCCATGTGTGAATCCTCAGTTGAATCAAACAGGCTGCTGTGTACAATGTCTCTTGAGAGCCAGCGATCTGGCTAATTTCTGGGAGTGTTCAGTGACAGGGGCTGGGCACTACAGGGGAATGCTCTTAAAGGGGATTCAGGAGCTGGGCTGTACCAAGTGTAACCTGCAAGGCCAAGTAAAGGCTGAGTCAGAGGAATAACAACATGACTCATAGTTCTGGGCACCCTGAGAAAGCATCACAGTGATGTAGTGTTGGCAGGATTTACACGGAGCTGGCTGAGGGTCACCCTCCCAGCACTGGTAAATTAGATTCTACAAGATTCACAGATGCAGCAAAGAATCCTGTGGCACCTTATAGACTAACAGACGTTTTGCAGCATGAGCTTTCGTGGGTGAATACCCACTTCTTCAGATGCAAGCAGATGAGAAAGTTGGAAAGAGACAAAAAAGGTTCCAGTTTTGACATTTTCTGTTTGTTTATCTTGGGTGATAGAAATGGAAGAAAAGAAAGTACAAAAATGGTCAAGGCAGAGACTAGCCTTGGTGAAACCTCCATGAAGTTAGAGCTGGCCAGACTGGAGTTAGGGAAAGCAGTCGAGGAGAGTGAGCACCAGAAATGGGAAGCTGAACAGAAAGCCAAACAAGGGGGAGGCAGAAAAGCCATAGCAAGTGGATGCACACCAGAAAGCCCTGGAACTCGAAGACAGGAAGTGTAGGGAGAGGAAACACCAACTCAAAACACTGTCAACACACATGCAAAACCCTCAACCTGTCACCAATCCTTTCCAGAAGCCACCCAGGTGGGACAAAGTGTGCTCTAGTGTAACCCCCTCTTCCCTCCCTAGGTTATTTGGGAACAGGCAACACTCCCCTGTGTGACTGGGTGCCTGATGTTGCTGTCAGCAAAGTAGTTCCTGGGTATCCTAGTGATGATGTTGGATAGGTGGAAATCCTCTATCCACTCCTCTGCTTCAGTCCTTTACTCCTAAAGGAATTTAAAATTGATGGTGCCCCCACCTGGCTGGTTCTTATACACACTCAGTGGTGTGCCTTAGGAACCTTCAGGAATAAACCTGTTCTAATAATAATTATAATTAATAATAATCTGTGGCATGAGGGTAACTCAGAAATACCAATTCTAAATAATATACATCCCATCCACTTAGATTAGAGTTAACACACCTTTACTTACTTTGCTTAACGTCATATGTAAAGAAACAGGGTATAATCGACTAAAATTAAATGTCACTATTAATTTAAATCCAGTTAAATACAATCAATTAACAAATAAAGCAAGGTGGATAAAAAACAATGATTTTAAAAAACAGATTTTTTAAATTTAAATCAGATTTCTTGATAAAATGCTTTTAATTAAGATACATTATAGCTCAAAGATATCTCCTCATGGAATAGGAATTATAAATTCTAATTCTAAAGTATGAGACAATATATTCATGTCATGTTTAAGAAAAGTTTTGTAAATGAGTTCCAATAGTTCATGGATTAGGGACCCAACCTTATGGGGTTCCAGGGGCTTCTGTTTAGATTATTTAAATTAATCTTTCTATCTACCCAATGGGACTCAGTGCTCAGTCTAGAAGATAGCACTGGAGATGCTTAGTTTTGCCATTCCCAAACTGTGGATTTGTCTCTCCAGAGGTAACATGCTTGTTAACAGCAAAACTGGTTTTAAATAAATAAATAATATATAAAGGTGAGAAATAACAAACCTCAACTCTATTGTCCCTCTGCAAATCTGTGTACACAGAGTCAATCCCTTACCTCTCTCGAAAAGGGCAAAGTTTAAAAAAGTTCAATGAATAGAAGATTGTTGGGGGCAGAATAGATCTGGAGAAGGAGAAGAAGTCTGGAGATAAATGTGAGAAGGGAGGGACAGGCAGTAGAAACAACAGTGAAACTGTCTGAGCAGCATATCAATCTCTGAGTTGTGAAGAAAATATATTAAGCTTATAACGACCAATAAGAATGCACTTTTATGTAAAAAACCATGATTAAATCAAGTCTTCCTGATTAGTGATTTTAAAACGTCATGATTTAAATCAATTTGATTTAAATCAAATCTATCCTGGCATCCAGTAATAAATGAAACCTACCTAACTGTCATTTACACTGCCACCATTTACCCCACCCCCTGCAGTGTACACTCCTCTGGATTTCAGAGTCCTAGGCACTTGCTTGCATGGGTGCGCTTGGAGAGTGGAAGCTGGAGACAGCACCATGCAGGTTCTGTGGATCAGTCCAGCCAAGGCAACCAGCTGCACAACCCCTCTGACAACTGGATCTGGCCTCACCAAATGTCCACAGCTCTGGGTCCTGGGTCGATGAGAAGATCACTCTGCCTCTGCCTCTGCTCAGACTCTGACTCTCTACTGTGCCCCTTCCCTTGCCAGCACTTTCCCAAAGTACAGTCGCAGTTGCTCACAGTTCTTCCGCCGCAGGCCCACCTCAGTCAGCTCTAGGCACAGCAGCAGTCCCTGCCTTAGCTCCAGTGAAGCCACCAACAGCCTCTGATGCTCCCTGCTTGGTCAATTGTTGATCAGGAGTTGGTGAGCCAGTGGCCATTGCAGAGCCATTGGCCATTATCTTTGAAAACTCATGGTGATCGGGGGAGGTCCCGGATGACTGGAAAAAGGCTAATGTAGTGCCCATCTTTAAAAAAGGGAAGAAGGAAGATCCAGGGAACTACAGGCCAGTCAGTCTCACCTCAGTCCCTGGAAAAATCATGGAGCAGGTCCTCAAGGAATCAATTCTGAAGTATTTAGAGGAGAGGAAAGTGATCAGGAACAGTCAGCATGGATTCACCAAGGGCAAGTCATGCCTGACTAACCTAATTGCCTTCTATGAGGAGATAACTGGGTCTGTGGATGAGGGGAAAGCAGTGGATGTGTTATTCCTTGACTTTAGCAAAGCTTTTGGTAAGGTCTCCCACAGTATTCTTGCCCGCAACTTAAAGAAGTTTGGGCTGGATGAATGGACTATAAGGTGGATAGAAAGCTGGCTAGATTTACAAGCTGGTTTATTTATTTTTTTATTTTATTTTTTATTTCTAGCTGTCAGGTTAGGCTAGGGTAAAAGCAGGAATGCTTGGATGATGAAAAGTGAGGTTAAAAAATAGAATTAGACAGTTTTGAAGCTGGAGAGAGACAGAAATAACATGAAAGACAGATGGCTTTAAAACACTTGGAGTTGGAAATGGAGGAGAGGAAGGAGGTAAAATGCTTGGAGATGGAGTTAGAGCTGAAGCGCTTAGAGCTGGAAAGGACTAAATATACCAGACAACCCTAGCAATCCTTCTCCACGTACCGCTCCCCATTCCAGAAAATTCCCCACCTACAAGGTAGGTGATGATACCAAGGCCTTCTTAGAAAATTTTGAAAGGGCCTGCCTTGGGCACAGCATCTCTACAGACCAGTACATGATAGAGCTGAGGCCACATCTCAGTGGACCCTTAGCAGAGGTGGCGGCTGAAATGCCTAAGAAACACATGAACGATTATAAACGTTTTCAAAACCAGGCCAGAATCAGAATGGGGCTAACACCTGAGCATGCCCGTCGGTGGTTCAGAGCCCTCAGATGGAAACCAGATATGGCATTTTCCCGACACGCTTACCACATTGTAAAAAATTGGGATGCCTGGATATCAGCAGCAAGCGTTAAATCTCTGGAAGATCTGTCTTTCCTAATGCAAATGGAGCAGTTCTTAGAGGGTGATCTTGAGGAAACAGAAAGATATATCCTAGATGGGAAGCTCAAAACTGTAACGGAGGTGGCGGAGATTGGAGCCAAATAAGTGGAGGTGGCGGAAAAGAAAAAAAAATAGTAGCAGTTGGAGCGGATACCAGAAGGGGCAACCTGAGACAATACACTACCACTGGGGCAGCCCAAGGCCCCACCTACAACCCACAGAAAACCCCAAACCCACCACACCAGTCTCCAGCAACCCACCTTGCCCAGTGACCAGTCAGCTGGGCGATGTTTTAAATGTAATGAGCTGAGGCATATAAAGGCCAACTGCCCCAAGAACCCCAACCGACTGCAATTCATTGCACCGGGGTCACACCAAAGGTTCCCAGGCCCAGATGCCTCCCAGATACCCTCAAAGCAAAGGGAAACTGAGTGTGGGCGCGAAGAAGGTTACAGCATGGACTATACTACCGACCACCAGGTAGATCAGTAATTGTTAAATGCTCAATGAGATTAGAGAGGCAGTGAAAACAGAAAACCCAGTAATAATGGGGAATTTCCGCTATCCCCGTATTGACTGCGTAGATGTTATCTCAGGATGGGATACAAAGATAACATTTCTAGATACCATTAATGTTGGTGTAATGGGGCAAGACTCACCCCTGCAGCGCCTCCTGATGGTTGTCCTGGGAATTAACTTCTTCCATCCCAGAGCGCCGTCTGCAAGCCAATGTCCCGCTTGCCACTGGCCCCCCTGTCCCTCTCAGACCCCGTGGCCCCTTTCCTCAGGGTTCTGCGCCCTTGCAGTACCTCCCTGGGGAACCCTCAACCCTCTGTTCCCCACCTCACCTTCGCTGGGGCAGACTCCAGTATATAAGCCATGCATCACAGGCCAGGGGTGTTTGGACCTGCTGCTTTTGCCTACCCTTGGGCTGCCCCCTGCAACTCCAGTATCTGTTTGGCCTTACGCTAGGCCGCAGCCTGGGAGATTTCCAGGCCAGAGCTCCCCAGCTCCTTTGGCCTTTCTCCAGCCCTGCTCCAGTCTAGGAACCCTGCTCAGCTCCCAGGCAGCCAGGCCCTTCTCTCTCTACAGTGAGAGACAGAGAGGTGGGCCTCTGTGCTCCTGGCCCACTGCCCTCTTATAAGGGCCAGCTGGGCCCTGACTGGGGCATGGCCCCAGCTGTGCCTTTTTCCCCAATCAGCCTGAGCTGCTTGCCCCAGCCACAGCCCTCCCCTGGGCTGTTTTAAAGCCCTTCAGGGCAGGAGTGGGTAACCACCTCGCTACAGATGGCTTCTTGGAACAGTTAGTCCTAGAACCCACCAGAGGGGAGGCAATTCTTGATTTAGTCCTAAGTGGTGCACAGGATTTGGTCCAAGACACAAGATAGGTGAACCACTCATAATAACAACCGTAATATTGTTTACCATCCTTTTGGGGTGGGGGAGGGAATACCAAGAAGCCCACCATGGTAGCATTTAACTTCAAAAGGGGCAACTATAGAAAAATGAGGAAACTAGTTGAAGGTGGCAAAGTTTGCTGATGGTACAAAATTACCCAGGAGAGTTTAGTCCAAAGCACAATGCAAAGAAGGGATCTCACAAAACTGGATGACTGGGCAACAAAATGGTAGATGAAATTCACTATAAATGCAAAAGGACTTTTTGGAAAACATAATAATCCCAACTAGATACAAAATCGTGGGATCTAAATTAGCAGTTACCACTCAAGAGAGAGATCTTGGAGTCATCATGGATAGTTCTCTAAAAACATCTGCTCAATGTGCAGCAGCAGTCAAAAAAGCTACCAGAATGTTAGCAACAATTAGGAAAGGGATAGATAATAAGATAGTAAATAGCCTAATGCCATTATGTAAATCCACAGTATGCTCACACCTTGAATACTATGTGCAGTTCTGGTCACCTCATCTAAAAATAATAGAATTGGAAAAGGTTCAGAAAAGGGCAACAAAACTGATTAGGAGAATGGAACAGCTTCCATATGAGAGATTGAAAACATTGGGTCTCTTCATCTTAGAAAAGAGATGACTAAGGGGGGATATGCTGGAGATCTATAAAATCATGACTGGGGTGGAGAAAGTGAATAAGGAAGTGTTATTTACTCCCTCACATAACACGAGAACAAAGTGTCACACAATTAAATTAATAGTCAGCGGGTTTGAAACAGACAAAAGGAAGTCTTTCTTCATGCAACATACTCAACCTGTGGAACTCATTGCCAGGGGATGTAGTGAAGGCCAAAACTATAGCAAGGTTCCAAAAAGAATTAGATAAATTCATGGCGGATAGGGCCTACACTGTCCTGGCTGTGCCTGATGGACTCAGTTGGTCACTGGTTCACTCAGTCTCTTCTTCTTTATGAGGCAGCTGATGACTGCACCTAAAAACCAGTGGAGACCCTGCAGGAAGACCATGTGTGATGGTGCACCCCATAAGGCTTTATGGAAATATGTTTATGAATGTATATATGACATAACTGGAATATGTTTTATGCTACATATGCCATGTAACATATCTATGTAAATGTTATGATCTACTGAATATATTCATCCTATTTGTAGGCACGTATCATTTTTGTATTCAAAGTTATGAATATTGGCTGTATACTGGTTTGATTTCTGAGGCTTTGTCTACACTACAGGACTATTTCGAATCTACTTAATTCGAATTTGTGGATTCGACCTTATGAAGTCGAATTTGTGTATCCATACTAAATACACTAATTCGAACTTCTGAGTCCACATTAACGGGGCCGGCGTCGACTTTCGAAGCGGTGCACTGTGGGAAGCTATCCCACAGTTCCCGCAGTCCCCGCTGCCCATTGGAATGCTGGGTAGAGCCCCCAATGCCTGCTGGGGGGAGAAATGTGTCGAGGGTGGTTTTGGGTAACTGTCGTCATTGAACCGTCAATCACGCCCTCACTCCCTCCCTCCCTGAAAGCGCCTGCGGGCAATCTGTTCGTGCACTTTTCTGGTCAGTGACAGCGTGGACGCCACAGCACTGCAAGCATGGAGCCCGCTGCGATCCTCGCCGTTTTCTCCTCCTCGCACTTTATCGTCCACCTCTTCCACATTCAGCTGCTGAGAAATTGGGCTACTTTTCAATGGTTCTGCAAGCACTGGGGGACCATAGGGGATGTTTTACCAACATGAACGTCGTATGGCCGGGCAAGGTTCCTGATGCGTGTGTTCTCAGGAACTGTGGGCTGCTCAGACGCCTGCTGGAAGGTAGTTTCTTCCCGTACCACGAAATAACTGTTGTGGATGTGCATTTGCCTATAGTGATCCTCGGTGACCCAGCCTGCCCGCTAATGCACTTGCTCATGAAGCCCTATACAGGCGCCTGGGACAGCGACAAGGAACTCTTTAAATACCAGCGAGCAGCGTGACCTGTGACTGTTCAGTTTCTTTACAGAGAAGCTGAACCTGCTCCTGTTTCTTTACCCAGTTACTGTTGACTCTCCTCTTCGGTTAAATACCCCGTTCTCCCCGTTTCCTCCACTTCCAAGACACGTGTAAAAATAAAATACATGTCCCACTGTTACTGAGGAGAGGTTTCTTTATTCATGACTTTTTGTTAAAGGGTCGAAACTGGAACGCAGACTGCGGTGGGTAGGGTGTGCGCTGATGTAAAGACCGCCTCTAAACTCAAGGAATGACAGGCTCCCGCTCCTACAGCGGTCCGCATTGCCGGACTGCTTGTTTCAACGAAGCCTGCCATCCCTCCTTTTTGGGATTCTGTGTGCGGGGGGCTATGTGGCCTTGTGGCGGAGGAGGACGGATACAGATTCCTCTGCTGCGTGACTCACCGGTCCACGACAAGGACCGCTGTATAAGATCTGTACCCGCCCTCCCCCGCTAAAAAGTCACATCCCCACCGCCCACACAGAACCTGGAAACCACCTCCCATACCGACCACGGTGCCTGCTGACTGCACTGTGTGTGTTACCCGCTGCTGATCCGGCCCCCGTGTCTGTACCCTGCGAAAGGTGCCTGTCCTATGCAATTAGCAACGCACTTCCCCACGCACCCCATTCAAACACAGTCTTCAGTGAAGAAACATGACGGAAACAGTACTTAACAGCAAAGTATTTTTATTACTTAAGTACACAGTTATGGGATGGGACTGGGATTGGGACTTGTTTGAGTCCGGAAGGGAAGGACTTATTCAAAAGAAGGGTCTGAGAGCTTTTGGTTACTTGAGCACTCTGCTGGGGTGCAGTGACAGTATTCACGGCCCAGGCGGGCATCCTCCTGGTTATTTAGGGTGAGGGGGTATGTGACTTTGTGGCGGGGGAGGGCGGTTGCAGAGATACTGCCGGGGGCTCTGTCCTGCAGCGGTCCTGCAGAACATACACAAGTCGCCGGAGCGTGTCCATTTGCTCCCTCAGTAGTACAAGCATTGCTTGAGTCACCTGCTTGTGTTCCTCACGCCACCTCTCCTCCCATTCGCTGTGTGAGCGCTGGTACAGAGAGACTTTCTCCCTCCACTGCCTCTGCTGGTCCGCCTCGGCTAGGTAGCAGCCCACACATTCATCGAAAATCGTGTCCCTTGTCTTTTTCTTTCGCCCCCTAATCTTCGCCAGCCTCTGCGAGGGGGATGCTGTGGAAGGTCTGGAGACAGTGGAAGCTGTGAGATGGGAAACAGTTAGTTAATTCCTTGCAATGATACTTTTTTGCGAACAATTTACTGAGTCTAGGCTGTCTCTGTGAATTTTTTGTTGAGACCCCTGTGCCTGCTGTTGCACAAATCATTTGCGCGGTGGATTCTGGGTAAATGTCGCCAGTCATTCCTTCCTCCGGGAAAGCAACGGCAGACAATCATTTCGAGCACGTTTTCCATGAAATGCCATGGCACACGCCATAGCGTGTCAACAATGGACCCTATTTTGACTTTTGTGTATGTCACCGTATGTGTACTGGATGTCGCTGACAGAGGCGGACCAGCAGCGCTACACAGCAGCATGCTTATGCTTTTGCATGACAGCAGCGATGGTTACCAGGCATACTGCACCGTCTACCTTACCATGAACTGGTAAGAAGACGGTAATAAGATGGTCATGGTTACCTGTCCTTTTGCACTGCGCCATTTGGTGCTGTCATAAGTGCCCCTGGTCGATCAGCCAGGGGCGCAAAAGCAAAATTTGGGAATGACTCCCCGAGTCAATCCCTCCTTTTTGGGTATCTAAAAATAGAATCAGTCCTGCCTAGATTATGGGCAAGTGTACTAGAGAACCACTGTATCATACAACCAGAGACCACAGCTGCTCTCTGTCCAATCCTGCATAAATTTTGAGCTGAACGCTATTCACAGGGTGTGCTCCTGAAACAACCCCAGCTGTTCATTCCGTTCTTCCCCCAGCCTTCCTGGCTTCCAATACCATTGTCCCCCCACTTGTGTGATGAAGTAATATAGAATGCATGAATAAGACACAGGTAGTCGTTTGTGAGAAATGAGTGGAAGGAAGCCTCCAGCTGCAATGATAGTCCAGAGATGACATTAAGGGGTGTGGAGGAGGGAGCCACTCATCCCTCTGCTAGTCCAGGGGCAATTGAATCTTTTTTTTACAATGAAGGGTGGGGGCTGATGGAGCTCAGCCCCCTGTTGCAATGATGAGGATGGTTACCAACCATACTGCACCATCTACCATGAAAAATTAGCAACAGGCGGCCTTGACCGACCGGTCCCAAGCAAGTTGGTACGGTTGTCATGGTTACCAGCCCTTTTGCACTGCCCCATGTGCCAATAGGCTGATGATGAGGATGGATTTCCATCTTATTGCACCATCAGCCATCCATAGCGTGGGGGGAGCAAGGATGTTGGTGTTGAGTGCTGCACCATCGCGTCTATCTGCAGCATTCAGTTCAGATACGGTGACATGTAAAAGAGTCAACAGAGGATTGTTTTCCCTTTAACTTCTGGGGGTCGGGGGGGTGCGTAAATTGCCGAGCTATGCCCCGACCCACCGCGGACACTGTGTTTGACCCTAGAAGCATTTGGAGATCAGCCAAGAATGCAAATGCTTTTCGGAGACAGCAGGAACTGTGGGATACCTTGCGTCCTCGTTCCCCCCTCCCTCCATGAGCGTCCATTTGATTCTTTGGCTTTCCGTTACGCTCGTCACGCATCTGCGTGCTGAGTCTGTGCTATGCCGTCTGTCCGGAGATTTTTTAAAAATACTTTGGACCAGGCGTAACATTACAGTAATTCCCCTACTTAGATGCAGGAGTCTCCGAGCGAGATAACCGTGAGGACGGGCACTGAAGGAGATAGAGAGCGCATGCTGCGTGAAATGTAGCACGAACCATGGACCTATGCAGCCGTGCTCTGGGAGGCAGTGCTCCCTGAATACCGCATGAAAGCCTCGCGCGGAAAAGTGTGCTATCACGGAGCACCCAATAAGGCAGCTCTCCCCAGGAACCTCCTGCTGATGCTTATCGATTAACGGCAGGAGAGCTTCGTGGAGTTCTCCCAGGAGGATTTCTGTTCTATCCCCATATCTAGAGAGACCTCCTTTTCACACACTTCAGATTCCTGTTATATTAAGAATAAAAGTTAACATGGTTAAAGCACTTACCGACTGCTCCTACCCCTGATTCAGGATCCTGGTTCCTGGCCGGGGAGGGTTGGTAGGGGATCTCTGTGACGGTGATGAAGAGATCCTGGCTGTCGGGGACACCAGCGTTGTAAGCGCTATCGCCTGCCTCGTCCTCCACAAACCCTTCCTCATCTTCCCCGTCCGTGAACATGGTCGAGGAACTGTCCGTCGACACTGTCCCATCATCAGAGTCCATGGTCACTGGTGGGGCAGTGGTGGCAGGCTCCATAGCATCCGTTGGCCGCTTTGATTTTTTGGTAGGCTTGTCTGGGGTCCTTGATTTTCACGCGGCACTGCGTTGCATGACAGCTGTATCCTCTGTCTGTATCATGGCTTTGGAGACCTTCTCGTAGGTCTTTGCATTCCGTTCGTTGGAGCGCAGCTCCGAAAGCACAGACTACTCGCCCCCCCACACCGATCAGATCGAAGAGTTCCCGGTCAGTCTATGCCGGGTCCCTCTTTCTATTCAGAGATTACATGAACTCCTCTGCTGGAGAGCTCTGCATTGCTGCCGGTGCTGCTGAGCTCGCCCCGATATCCAACCACAAAATGAGATTCTAACTGTCCAGAGAGGAAAAGGAATTCAAATTTTCCCGGGTCGTTTCCTGTGTGGCTGGTCAGAGCATCGAAGCTCGGACTGCTGTCCAGAGCGTCAACAGAGTGGTGCACTGTGGGATAGCTCCCGGAGCTACTAAGTTCGATTTGCATCCACACCTAGCCTAATTCGAACTAGCCATGTCGAACTTAGCGTTACTCCACCTGCCGGGGTGGAGTACCAAATTCGAACTAAAGAGCCCTCTAGTTCGAATTAAATGGCTTCCTGGTGTGGACGGTTGAGCGGTTAGTTTGAATTAACGCTGCTAAATTCGAATTAAAGTCCTAGTGTAGACCAGGCCTAAGTAGCCTTAGTAAGGCATTTGATCAGCTTCTTTAGAAAGGAATTTGCAAGTTAAGTGCCCAGTCAAGAAGCACTTAATGGACAATGGATCTTGGAAGGCTCCAATCCACATAAGAAGTCTACATGAGGAAATTCAAGGCAGCATGTGAACCATGGCTGCTACCTGTAAGTTCTGAGTCATGCATGGACATGTGACTTGCCCATGGGACTCCAAAACTCCATCTTGTAGCTGGAATTCTATACCCACAAGAGAAATTCTATTTAAATCCCTGGGAGATCCCTCCATTTTGTCTTCAGCTCGCTCAAGAGAGAGCCTCTCTACCCCCCAAAGGATACCTGAAAGCAACTGGAACAAAGGACAGTAACTACAGGGGGTGTGAGTGATTGCTGGACCCAGACTAGAAGGAGGCTAGTCTGTAACAGGAAGTTTACTGAAACTTCTCTGAGGGTGAGGTTTTATCTGTATTCAGTTTTCTTACTGTATTATACATAGACTTGCATGTTCTATTTTATTTTGCTTGGTAATTCACTTTGTTCTGTCTGTTACTACTTGGAACCACTTAAATTCTACTTTCTGTATTTAATAAAATCACTTTTTACTTATTAATTAACTCAGAGTATGTGTTAATACCTGGGGGGGGGGGAACAGCTATGCATATCTCTCTATCAGTGTTATAGAAGGCAAACAATTTGAGTTTACCCTGTATAAGCTTTCTACAGAGTAAAATGGATTTGGGGTTTGGACCCCATTGGGAGTTGGGCATCTGAGTGTTAAAGGCAGGAACACTTCTTAAGCTGCTTTCAGTTAAGCCTGCAGCATTTAGGGATGTGATTCAGACCCGGGTCTGGGTTTGCAGCAGGCTAGTGGGTCTGGCTCAAACCAGGCAGGGCACTGAAGTCCCAAGCTGGGAGGGCAGGAAAGCAGGGGCAGAAGTAGTCTTGGCACATCAGTTGGCAGCCCCAGGGGGTTTCTGTGATCCAACTGTCACACCGTGGCCCAGATCCTGAAGCTAAATATTAAACCAAAAGAACAAATCTTGCATTTGAGATGGTTGAATTTTTTTGTGTGAAAGTTTTACATTGAAAATGAATTTTTGCATGGAAAACTGTCAATTCCAATGAAAAGTTGTGATTTACCAAGAAGAAGTGTCAAAATCAATTTTTTTCTTTCAAACAGACAGAGTGCAACAACACTGAAAACATTTTGTATCTGTGTTGGTCCCAGGATATTAGCAAGACAAGGTGGTGAGGTAATATCTGTTATTGGACCATTTCTGTTGTTGAAAGAGAGAATCTTTTGAGCTACCCAGACCTCTTCTTCAGGTCTGGGAAAGATACTCATTGATATGAAATGTCAATTTTCATTTCATTTTGACTTAAAATGTCACTTCATTTATATTTATTGGTTTAAAAATACCAAAATGTAACTGCACCCGGCTGAAACATGTAGCACTCAGTGTGTTCCACACGTGGCTCTGCAGACAGTTCCTAGGGCTTCTTTTCTGCATCCAACTTCCCTGCAGCTCCTCAGCAGACACTTCCAGAGCCCGGCCACCTGCTGGTTCAGGAGGATCTTTCCACTGTCTGGGCCGGGGGAACTGATGTGCAGTGGGGAGGGGGCTGAAGGGAATTGTGGTCCTCTGTTCAGCAGATCCATTCCATAAGCTTTGGCTGTGATGAGGCTGCTGTGCACTGAGGGTGGGAAGGTTTCAGCATCAGAGGGCAGTCAGGGGGCCTGTCAGGTGGAGGGGCCAGGAGTATCTGAGTGAGGGTCAGGCCAAGGCCCTTGTCACATATGACAGTAACTCTGATTTAAACTTCTTGCAGAACTAGGTTGGAGCCACCAAAGAGTCAATTCATGAACCGACTAGAAAACAGATCACATGTCCATGGCCCAGGCAGAAACGAAGAAGCTGTGTATGTGCACTCCTTCTCAATTCAGAGACAACAAGGCACAAAGTTCCAGTTTAACTGTTGGTAACACAAGCCTGGTATATCCAGCAGGCCTGTGATATGCAAGAGGTCAAACTAGATGATCTAACACAGAGGTTTCCAAACATTTTTTGCTGCACCCTCCTTCAGAGATTCATGTCCCATGCATGCCCCCCTCTCTCTAAGTGTAAGCAGAGTCTAAATAAGCTTTCCCCTGACATCTATGATGAAATGGGTGAAAAGAAATCAGGAGCGTACAGTGTTTGCATAGAAACAGCTACTCTGTCTAGGTGTTCAGCAGACAAAGCTGTTTTGCAAGAGTGAATAATTTTGGCTGGTGTAGGGTTATAAATTATTTTAGGACTCTGGTCTTCTGCAACACCCGAGCTTGAAAGGTGGAGAAATATTCTCCCCTGGCTGATGCCTTGAGAGTTATGAGGTTCAAACACACACACTGAGCATAGGGGATCCCATTAACAGCGAGTGCCACAGGAATACAGAATCAGTCAGTGTTATGCCCAGCTGATGTTGGACACCATCAGGTGGTCAAGGGACATTTATTTAACATATCACTGGACATTGGCAATACCAGGAGAAATGAACTACAGTGACAATGGAAGCAAAGACAGGAAAGTAGCCAAAATATTTCTTTAATAGATCATATTTATTCAAGGGAAGCCTACCGTAAATTGAGGGACATTTTACGCTCATTACTATATTTATTTTCCACTAGCTACTCCTAGTATAATATTTCATGAGTGATGTAGCTGAGTATTTGGATATAAACTGCACTGTTAGATGTATTAACCCTAATCTCAGATATTGCAGATTATGTACTAGATGCATTTTATGACTTTTTAAACCAAACTTGCTACTTTGGGATAATTTAACCATTATACCCAGATGAATAGAAACTTTTTCATAAATCTGTGGTTTAGATATTTTTAATATGAACACTCAGAATGTGGCATTGCAGAAGTGGCAGTGAGTGGCAACATCAGCAGTGACACCCATGGTGCAGGTGGCTGTGAGTGGCAAGTGGCAGCAGAGACAACATTGGCAGCAGCAGCCAGTGGTGGCAGAGAAAACAGCAGCCACCTGTGGCAGTAGCAAGCAGTGGCAGAGATAGCAGCAACAGTGAGCTAGTTGCAGAAGTAGCAGCAGCATTGCTTGAAGCATGCCCCTGCCCCTTTTCAGGGGTGGGAGGTGACTGCACCTCTGAACTCTGGGTCTTCCCTGACCAAGGATAACTAACTATGCGTGGAGCTAAGCAGAGAGAAAGGAGAGTGGCATGTTAAAGGAGCATTCTTTCATCAGACTTTCACACACCAAAGAGGGAAACTGAGGCAAAGGGAAACTGCCCTGTGGGAGAGGTGTTAGAGTTACCTGTTTTTGAATCAGGGTTGTGGTATTTTCCAAAATTAGTGCTGGGGTCCCTTTTAATAAAAGTTTTGTTACACCCAGACTCAGTGCTTGCAAGTGGGAAGTATTGCTTCTTACAAGTTCCCAGGAGTGGTGTTTAGTTTTCCCAGATTACTGGGTGAGGTCTTAAGCCAGTTCTGTATCATAAAGATGGGTTAAGAGGAACCCTTGGATATTGAATCTGGCCCTTGTTGCTGCTGATACCACCTGGCAGAAGTGTTACATTAGAAATGGTATTTCCGTGGGTTCCTGGGGTCCTGGAACCCATCCCAGCCTGGGAAACTTACTGCTTCTCTTCCCACAACCATCCTCTGTGACACACTCCAGACAAGTAGTCCCGGCGGAGACAGATAGCCAGACTGCATCCCTTTCCTGGTGCTCCAGCCTATGGGACCCTGCAGAATTACTGAAATTACTCAACAAGGTAATGCATAGGTAAATGCATTAGGTATGCACTGGTGCTGAGGGGTTTTCCCCTTGTTGGCCAACCCAGCAGTTCCCCAGTACTGCTATAAACTAACCTTGTTGGGGCCTTTCCCCAATACCACTTGCATCTGATCTTGCTGCACAGTCAATAAGTTCAAATGGTGTGAGCCCAACAGAGACAGACGTCCCCACGGACAGTCCTCCTCCGACACCCCAATAGAGATTTCAAAAGGTCTCTTACCTCTATTGTGATGCCATGGGGTTCGAAGGGGAACGATCCGTAGCAGCCGTCTGTGGGTCCGTGGGCGTTGCCGTCCCAGACAAGCCCCCAAATTGTCGGAGAAAAACTCTGTTCTCGCTTTTTGTTTGGGTGCAGCAAAATCAAATACGTTATTATTTCTCCAGTAATTACAATAGAGGGAGGAAGTGCCCTAGGACACAGGGTCGCCCCAGTCCCGGACAGGTCTCTCAACAGGTAAACAATTACAGCAAGCATTTATACCTTTGTTACAGTCAATAACAAGCAATAATACAGACAATAATGAGCAACAGCTGCATTTTGTTTATACATAAGCCATCCTGCTATCTTATTTTTCTCACTTCTAGGAGACGCCAGTCTACATATTTGGTTATCAGTTGCAAGGTCGTAACAACTTCTCACACAGCTTCTTTCCCTCTCGCCTCACACCATCCTCACTTCTACAAGTCTCACGTCATTAGAGTTACAGCTGGCCTAACTCTTGCTAACTACTAGCCTGACTCTTGCTAACAGACTGACAAGCATTAAGATCCCCTTCAAATCCTTGTTAATTCTTTCCCTACTTCCACAGGGTGCAGACCACACCATTCTCCAGATCATTAATGAATCCTCCAGAACATGGGGAATGCCAGTGAAAATGGGGTAGGATCAGAACGAAAAATAGGGAAAGATCAAGTTAAAAATTACTTAGACAAGTTAGATGTCTTCAAGTCACCAGGGCCTGATGGAATACATCCTAGAATACTCAAGGAGCTGACTGAGCAGATATCTGAGCCATTAGTAATGATCTTTGAAAAGTCATGGAAGATGGGAGAGATTCCAGAAGACTGGAAAAGGGCAAATACAGTGCCTATCTATAAGAAGGGAAATAAGAGTACCCCAGGAAATTATAGACTAGTCAGTTTAACTTCTGTACCAGGAAAAAAATGGAGAAAATCATTGAGGAATCAATTTGCAAACATTTAGAAGATAATAAGGTGATAATTAATAGTCAGCATGGATTTGTCAAAAACAAATCAAGTCAAAGCAACCTGATAGCTTTTTTTTAACAGGGTAACAAGCCCTGTGGATTGGGGGGAAGCAGTAGATGTGATATAGCTGGACTTTAGTAAGGCTTTTAATAGGATCTCACGTGACCTTCTCATTAACAAACTAGGGAAATACAACCTAGATGGAGCTACTATAAGGTAGGTGCAAAACTGGTTGGAAAACCATTCCCAGAGAGTAGTTATCAAAAGTTCAAAGTCATTTTGGAAGAGCTTATTGAGTGGGATCCCAAAAGGATCAGTACCGGGTCCGGTTCTGTTCAATATCTTCATTAATGATTTAGATCATGGCAGAGAGATACACTTACAAAGTTTGCAGACAATACCATGCTGGGAGGGGTTGTAAGTGCTTTGGAGGATAGGATGAAAATTCAAAATGATCTGGACAAACCTGAGAAATGGTCTGAGGTAAATAGGATGAAATTCAATATGGACAAATGCAAAGTACTGCACTTAGGAAGGAACAATCAGTTGCACACATACAAACTGGGCAATGACTGCCTAGGAAGGAGTACTGTGGAAAGGGATCAGGGGGTCATAATGGATCACAAGCTAAATATGAGTCAACAGTGTAATTCTTCCACTCTACTCTGCACTGATTAGTCCTCAACTGGAGTGTTGTGTCCAGTTCTGGGCGCCACATTTCAGGAAGGATGTGGACAAACTGGAGAAAGTCCAGAGAAGAGCAACAAAAATGATAAAAGGTCTAGAAAATATGACCTATGAGGGAAGATTGAAAGAATTGGGTTTGTTTAGTCTGGAGAAGAGAAGACAGAGGAGACATGATAACAGTCTTCAAGTACCTGAAAGGTTGTTACAAGGAGGAGGGAGAAACATTATTCTTCTTAAACTGATGATAGGACAAGAAGCAATGGGCTTAAATTGCAGCAAGGGAGGTTTTGGTTGGACATTAGGAAAAACTTCCTAACTGTCAGGGTGGTTAAGCACTGGAATAAATTGCCGAGGGAGGTTGTGGAATCTCCATCATTGGAGATTTTTAAGAGCAGGCTAGACCAACACCTGTCAGGGATGGTCTAGATGGTGCTTGGTCCTGGGAACTGGACTAGATGACCTCTCGAGGTCTCTTCCAGTCCTATGATTCTATGATTTCCTTTCTCAGTTCTGACATCTGAGATGCAGCTCACACCTACCACTCCCACAGCTCCCTGTGGTGAAGCATTTGCTCCTTCATGCATTAGTTACCTCATGCCTGGTTTTACTGCAGCTTCCTTGTCACTAGCCTCCCAAAGTGTCCTGAATCCAAATTAAAGTCTGTTTGGAAGGGTGTAGCCACCTTCTCAGCCATAAATGCCAATCTGATCCTATCACCCCAGCCTGAAAGTCCTTCATGGACTCCACCTCCAGCTCACAATATTACCAAACTCTTGTGCTAGTCGTCAGGGACCCTTGATCACCATTATTATTACTGTTGCTGTATTTTATTTGTATTACAGTAGCTCCCACAATGCACTAGCCAGTCACTGTTTACAAAAAAACCCACACACCCACACGCACACACACTTCCTCCAAGGGCTCTGTCATAGTCATGAACTCCATAATCTCTCTCTTGTTGCTCACCGTCTACATCTGCAATCTCACACTGGGCCCCTACTTGATCCCTTCGGTCAGCCAATCTTTCCCAGCCCCAGCCCCCTGCTCCTTTTTCTCCTCCCTCAGGCCTAAAGCACCCAGCGACCAATGGAGGAGGCGAAGCACCAGAAGTGAAGCTACTTTACTGGTGGGGACACTGAGGCAGTGACTCCCGTGAGGTAAGAACCCTGCAACACATTGTCAAACGTTAATTATAATGAGTGCAGAGTGGGTTTGCAATTCCTAGCAGCATCAGGGTTATGCCTAATGAGTTCATTAACTAAATATTTGTGCAGCTAATTGCTACTTACAAGGAAAATATTAAAGCCTGTGACTCTTTCTTGTTGACACCCAGCTGTCTGGACTACTCTGTCCATCTCCCTGGATTTCTCTGCTTTCCCAGTCCATCTTCAAATGCAGGTCAAGCCCCAGCATTCCTCTGCCACCTGTTATCAGAGAGCTGTTTGCCACGTCCTCACACCTCTTCCCACCTCGGCTTTTCCACTGTTCCCCCCTTCATACTGCCGCATTCCCATTATCGTAACTGCCCTGAAATGTGTGAATAACACTGTAAAATGTCCTTGCGCTGTCTGAAATGTGTATGTTCAGTCTCATGTGCTGGATGGCTACAAGGGCAGGCTGAGAGGAAAAAGTCATTCTGTTTATGATGAAATATAGTTAATTACATTCATGGTCAAAACTTTCTTTCCTGTCTGTATCTGCGATGTGACAACTGAGGCGTGGTGGTTACCCACACTGTGCTAGTTTCTCTTTCCCTTCCTGTTTTTGTATCTGTTATTTGTGACTGGAAACATCTCTGATTGTGGTCACCAACAACCCTCTGCTGAGGTTTCTGTTCCCAGCAGCAGCTGCAGGTCTCTCAGTGTCCCTGGTCTAGACTAGGGAGAGGATGTCGATGTAAGATACGCAACTTCAGCTACGGGAATACCGTAGCTGAAGTCGAAGGATCTTATCCCGACTTACCTCCTGTCCTCACCTCGTGGGATCGACGTCTGTGGCCCCCCCGCCGACTCCGCTACCGCCGCTCGCTCCGGTGGAGTTCCGGAGTCGACGGGGAGCGCGTTCGGGGATCGATATATCGCGTCTAGATGAGACGCGATATATCGATCCCCGATAAAGCGATCGCTACCTGCCGATACGGGTAAATAAATGTGTTAGTCTCTAAGGTGCCACAAGTGCTCCTGTTCTTATCACACAGAACAGGAGCTTCAACCCGAGCACCTCCCAATGCTCCCAACACCGGACAGGTGCCTGAGTGCCCTCTGCTGCTGAGACTTCCCACCCTCAGGGAAAAGCAGCCTCACCTCTGCCTAATCTTCCGCCATCTCCCTTAGAACAGTCAGCCTGTCCCCTATCAGCTGCCACCCACTTTTCCTTAGTGCCGCAGCCAGAGAAGAGCTTTGTGCTGAGCATCTCTCTGGTTTCCTCTCCCACTGCCCTGCCTCAGGCTTCTCAACCTGACCCCGTTCAGTCTCCAGGCTGCACAAGTCGCCCATGCGCTCAGGCTCCCAGGCTGAGAGCAGAGTCCGGGCATCTACCTGAGCCAAATGGGAGTTCACACTCTGCTGCCAGCCTCCCACAATTGACTCTATGTCCCTAGGCCTTGGCAACACCCTGGAGGGCCAGACTTCCCCCTGGCTCCAGTCCATCTTCCCAAGGTCCGGGCTCTTATTAAAAGGCCCTGCCCTATGTCCTGCTTTCCCACGACAAAAACAACCCCTGGGGACTCGCCCATCCTTGCCCCCATCCCTGCCTCTGCAATAGACTGTGCCCCATCTAAGTCCCCTGTCAGACACGGGGTCTCCAGGGGATGTCTGCATTGAAAACCCCCCCTGGCCGTGAGTCTCAGAGCCCAGCTCGACAGACTCAGGCTGGCAGAGCTCGCGCTGTCGCAATAAAAACAGCCGTGTGCCCCTTTAAGGTCAGGCTCTGAAGCCTGAGGGGGTGGGGCAGTTTCAGAGTCCGAGCTCCAGTCCGAGCCCAAACATCGACATGGCTATTGTTAGCGCCGTAGCACAAGTCTGTAGGGCCAGGCTCTGGGACTCACGGCTGCAGGGTTTTTTGCTGAGTAGATACAGTCTAGAGGGCCCTGTTTGGGTTCTGCTGCCATCTGGGCCTCCCCAGCCCTTTAGGGTGTCTCTACTTCTCTGTCCAGAATAGCCTGGGCTTCAGCAGCCAGCTGTGCTGTCCTGGGTGGGGCCTGTGGTTTTAACCCCATGGCTGAACTGTGGGCATTGGGCTCCACCAAGGCTCTGGGAGCAGGTTATAGACCCTGCTTGACACACAGATTTGATCCCAAATCCTGCACCTCGCCCCTGTCTAAGATAACCACGGCCCAAGCCCAGTTGAATTCTTCTAGCTGCAAACTGCCTATTCAGGGCATTGTTTCCCCAGCCCCCTGGGCCTTCCCACAGAGCAGCCCCACAGTTCCTGCAGCCGGGTGAGCCTGTTTGAGGCATGCCTCAGTTTACCAGCCTCGGTGTAGGCACACACTCTATTGCTCCTACACGGGCTGCCTTCAGGCTGCTGGGGTGTTGGCAGAGGCTCCCTGCCTCCCACAGGGCCACCTTTTGCTGCCCACTGTTGCTGCCCACAGCTGTATGAGAGTGGCAGGATTTCTCCTCCCTGTGGCCAGAGGAATTTGCCTCACCCAATCAGAAAGCTGCAGGAGTTGCTGGGGCCCTGGTGGGTGTCTTCTTCTCACAGTCTGGAGTCCCTGCAGAGCTGTACAGCAGTGAGGGCAGGAATTCTGAGGCTGAAGTAGTCCAGGAGGGCAGTGCTGACTGCTGCAGATCTAGCAGACATGAACAACTGTGTTGCATCCTGTAAAATTACAAGATATTGCATTCAGTTTGTAAGGGGTCTCCTGGTCCTGCTTGCAGGCTATGGGGCTCTGCAAGAACACCTGTACCATCAGAAACCCACATGAGAATTTCAAGAGATCAACATTTTAGCAGTTTTCAGCACACCACAGATGCCTGTCTCATGCCATGAGGGAGCATCCTGAGATGGCACCTGTCTATACATCTCCAAAGCAATGACATGGTGGAGTGGTGCAATTGCACTGTAGAGGTGCCGCACTCTGTTTGTTCAGTAGTGGTAACGGGATTGGGACATTCACCTGCCTTTGTTACTGATGCCCTACCAGATTGCCATCAGACCATTGTCTATACCCCTGTCAGGGCCCATGATCCACGGATATCATCACACCTCAATCTTCCACCCAACAATTACTTGCTAAGCAGGGAGAGATGCCAAATACAAATGGAGGAAAGAGAGGGTGCCCAATGCTAATCCACCGGCCAATCCATGCTCACTTTGGCCCTGTATTCTTTTTTCTCATCAGTGCTGTTTTCTTGACTGGCTCCTGCTGGAATGCAGAGCATATCTGCCCACCTCTTACAAGAGTCACACTGGACCTATGATAAGTAACAAATGAGAAAATGAAATCACAGAAGCTATAATAGCAGCAAAGAGTCCTGTGGCACCTTATAGACTAACAAACGTATTGGAGCATGAGCTTTCGTGGGTGAATACCCACTTCGTAATTTCCATTCACTGATGTTGTTCCTTCCATATGTCAGCATTACCTATCAGCACTGATGAAAATGTTTACTTCTCTGGAATTTCTACAAGAATCCTGATCCTTAGGTGGATTATTGAGTTGGATCTATATTCTGCTTACTTATCTGCTCCAACATATAGCGTGTGTTTCTGATACATTTCTGTTTCTTACCATCGTGTCATCCTCACTTTCTTTTTCATAATTGACAAGGTTGCAGTATATGCAGTAGTCCTCCACGCTTTCTGAAAAATCAATATAGTGCAATCAAATGATGATTATGTTATGACCAAAATTCTAAATACAAATCATTATTTATTAATTACTGTCAATTATTTCAATTCAGTCACCGTTTCTTTCTTTCTTTCTTTCTTTCTTTCTTTCTTTCTTTCTTTCTTGTGAGTCATATTTCCAATTATACTGGGTACCATACACTGTGTTTCTCAAAATTTTACTTTACTGCAGCTGGACAGGGCCGCCCAGAGGGGGGGGGGCAATTTGCCCCAGGCCCCGGGCTCCGCAGGGGCCCCCAAGAGAACAGCTGAGGCTCCCGCCTCCGCCCCTCTCCTGGAGCCTCAGCGCATCAAGCGGCGTGTCTCCGGCGGGGCCCCTGAGCCCCGCCCCGCTCAGAGCCGCGTAGTGAGGGAGCGGGGCTGCGAGCTCCAGGCTGAGCTCAGCTCCCTCCGCTCGGCGTGGAGCTCCCAGCCCCGCCCCTCACCACGCGGCTCTGAGCTCAGGCCCCGCCGGAGACACGCTGCAGCTGTTCAGCGAAGCGCTGAGACTCCAGGTGAGGAGGGAGCCGGGGATAAGAAGCTGGGGCCGGGGGGGTTGGCTAAGGGGCAGGGAGTTCTGGGGACAGTCAAGGCATAGGGAGGGGGCAGAGGTTGGGGGAGCGGTCAGGGGGCAGGGAATGGGGGGGTGGATAGGGGTTGGGGCAGACAGGGAGCAGGGGTGGGGTCCCAGGGTGGTGGTTGGGGGGGTGGGGGGTCTGTAGTGGGATGGCTACTCGCTCCTGCCCTTTGGGGCTTTAAAACAGCCCTGGGAAGGGGCTTTAGGCTGGGCTGATTGGGGGAAGTGGCTGCAGCTGGGGCCACGCCCCAAACTGAGCAACAGGGCCTTATAAGAAGGCCAGGGGAGCCAGAAGAAAAACAGTCTCTCTCTGTATTCAGAAGGAGAGGGGCCTGGCTGCAGGAAGCTGAGAGAGAGGGTATCTGAGTGGAGCAGGGCTGGGGAAAGGCTGAGGAGCTGGGGAGCTCCAGCCTAGAAAGCCCCAGTCTGCAGCCTAGCTATAGGCCAAGAGGTACTGGGAGTTGCAAGGGGCAACCCAGGGGTAGGCAAAGGCAGCAGGTCCAAACCCCTTTGCCTGTGATGAGTAGGCTGATACTGCAGTCTGCCCTAGGGTGTGGGGCTAGACAATGACTGGCAGTAGCCAATACTGAGGCAAAGTGGGGATAGTGGGGTGGGGGGGGGTTCCCCTGGGAGGGGGACACCCAGTTGAAGGGGCACCGGGGTCCTGGGAGGGACATGGGGGCCAGTAGCTGCAAGGCGGATCACCAGCCTGCAGAGGGCACTCCGGACGCTGGACTGAGCTAATTCCCAAGGACAACCAGCAGGAGGCGCCGCAGGGGTGAGTCCGACCCGGTTACAGCATCTCTGGGGGATGGTGAGGGGACAAGGAGCAGGATGGGTCAGGGATTCTGAGGGAGGCAGTCGGGAGCAGGAAGTGGGTGGGGGTTGGATAGGGGGTAGGGCCAGGCTGTTTGGGAGGCACAGCCTTCCCCACCCTAAAGCTCATTCAGCAGTTTGAGGCTTGCAGAAGAGCCAAGCTGTTAGCTTTTCCATTAGGGCTCCCATCCCTTTCACTTCTCAAATGCCAAATTATAGTCTATATGTAATTTCAGTGCCATAGGGAGATTCATGACAGGGGAGGGTAGCTTCATTTAAAATTAGTCACTGGGGGGGAGGGATCACATGACAAGAGCAATATCCTACACCACCTACCACCTTCCCAACCCTACCAAGGGAGACCCCTCTCCCCTGCATTCCCTGAGGCTTCAGAGGGGTTAATTCAGTGGTTCTCAAACTTTTGTCCTGGTGACCCTTTCACATAGCAAACCTCTGAGTGCCCCCCCTTATAAATTGAAAACACTTTTTTATATATTTAACAGTATTATAAATGCTGGAGGCAAAGCGGGGTTTGAGGTGGAAGCTGACAACTCACGACCCCCAGTAATAACCTCGTGACCCCCTGAGGGGTCCTGACCTCCAGTTTGAGAACCCCTGGATTAATTTAATTTTAGCACCCTGTGTCCATTCACATGCATGTGCTATTTTGAGCATTTCAGTTTGGACAACATAGGCTCATCCCAGATTCTGGAACAAGCTCAAATGCTCAGTTCGTGGAGTATGTGCATAAGCTATACTAAAGACAAACCCACAGTAACCGTCTCCAGTTTGTGAGGGACCACATGGAGCCATTCTCTAGGAAACAGATAAATACATGGAGATTAAGTCCATTAATGGCTGTTAGCCAGGATGGGTAAGGAATGGTGTCCCTAGCCTCTGTTTCTCAGAGAGTGGAGATGGATGGCAGGAGCGAGATCACTTGATTATTACCTGACAGGTTCACTCCCTCTGGGGCACTTGGCATTGGCCATTGTCAGTAGACCAGATACTGGGCAGGATGGCCTTTGGTTTGACCCAGTATGGCTGTTCTTATATTCTAACCTAAATGAACCCAAAGTTATGGAGACAGATATGAGTCAAGGAAGCCAGCAGAGTATCAGAAACCCTGGAAAAATCTCTGCCTGAATGGGCTCAGGTGTTTGGTTACAAGCTGAGGTGGTTCAAAAGTTTTGGATTTTTTTTAAGCAGAATTTTTTTTGTTTCTTTAAACAATCAAACACAGCAAGCAGCAGATATTTGGCCACACACTTCTGAAACCTCAAACCATGTTCAGGTTTTGGCAGACTAATTTCAGCTTTTCAATTAAAAAAAACCACAACAAATTTTGAAGGAAAGCAGACATTGTCCGTGATTTTTTTCTGCTTTTTAAAAACCCCTAGTTTTCGATCCAGAAAAAGTTTTGATGGAAAATATTTGTCCAACACTTTTAATGAGCTTTAGTGCCTTTTAGCACTAGCTGATGCTGAGAACCAGTGATACCTTGTAAAGAAGTTTTCTCAAAACTCTCATTTGGGTTTCTGCCAAAATGCGGAAGGTTTATTTTTCCCAGAGGCGCCCGAGGGGGGGAGCAAGTGGGGCAATTTGCCGTGGGCCCCGCAAGGGCCCCCAGGAGAATATAACATTGCAATTTTTTTATAGAAGGGGGCCCCCAAAATTTCTTTGCCCCAGGCCCCCTGAATTCTGTGGGCGGCCCTGCAGCTGGATATAAAAATATCTCATTTCATTTCATTGGTCTATCAAGAGCAACCAGTCACCCTCTTCACATTTTTTGGTACTTAAAGACATTATTGATGCAGAGTCACCATTACAGAACCAAACCTGTGACATACCCTGCTATGAGTATTAAGATAACTGTCTGTTATGTGATCTAATTCCACTCTTCCTGTTATCTTCACATGTACCTAATGAGCCCATAGTATATGAGAGAAAGTTATTACCTGACTCCTTCATTAGAACAGTTGCTATTTCTCTTCTAAATGAGGTATTAGCCTCTTGTGTTGTTTTTACATGTCTTTCTGCTGCAAATACGTTTCTGCAAACTAATAACACTTCTGCTTAGAAAACACATCATAATTACACATAATTAACAAACAATAATGACAAATTGGTATTCAATACCTTTAATGTGAGTGATCCACAGTTGTAGCCATCAGTTTGTCTGTTATGTTGAACAATTTTACTTTTCCAATCAGATGGGGATTTTCTAGTTAATCGTTTGATGAAGGATCTGAAATTTGTAGGAGTACAGTAGCAGACTGTATAAATGGGTTTTGTTAGGATATAGATATTCAGGCCTGTCTGTAAAGGCCTACTTAGCTAGTTATAAAGGTACAAAACAAGAAATCAAACTTACAGTCCACCTGTACATGGGCCTTATCTCACTAGGACAGTCTGAGGCCTTGTTCTTAAGCTAAGGCCTTTGGCGAAGCAGCAGGGGCAACCATAAGCTGGGAAGCACACGGTCACGTCCTCACCAGTCACATTGAAATAAGGCAATCTGGGGCTGTTAAAAAGGTGATCCAATCTATCACCTCCAGAGAAAGGGAAGAGCCTAGAAGATGTAAAAGGAAACCTAGTTTGATGGCATCCTGTCTGGCAAGACTCACTTATCAACAGCCATGATTGTAAAACCCTCACTTCTTGTTATTTTGTCTTTATGGTCCCCACTTCTCTATTGTTTATCCGTATGGTCTCTGTTTGGTTCTTTCATTGTTTCTGTCTGCTGTATAATTAATTTTGTTCAGTGTAAACCAATTAAGGTGGTGGAATATAATTGGTTAGATAATCATGTTGCAATATGTTAGGATTGGTTAGTTACATTTCAGTAAAATGATTGGTTAAGGTCTAGCTAAGCCGAACTCTAGTTTTACTCTATAGACTGAGGTCAAACAGGCAGCAAGGGGGAAATTGGAATCATGTTTTGCTAAGGGAGGGAATGGGAACAGGAACAGGGACACAGGCAAGGCTCTGTGGTGTCAGAGCTTGGAAGGGGACATGGAGGAAGGAAATTAGAATCATGCTTCCTGGAAGTTAACCCCACTAAACACTGAATTGTCTGCATCTCCGGACTTCGGGTATTGCTGCTCTCTGTTTATGCAAGAAGGAGCAGGGAATGGTAGGGTGAAGGGAAAAGCCCTCTTTGACGGGGTGGATCGGCCCCACACTAGTATGGCAGAAGTGAACCTTCCCCTCCTAGCAGAGGAAGCCACACCCCTGAGGCTCTGCTGGGCATGCTCCAACTGGAGAACAGTTATAAAAGCCCGCAGAGCTGCTCCATCTGGGCTGAGAAAGAAAAGCTTGCACCCAGAGACCCAGAGGCCAGCCACACCCAAACTCACTGTGGAGAGGAGGCAATGGACGCCACAGACACGGAAGAACCAGGGACTATGGTAGGAAGTGACCCAGGGGAACCTTAAAGGGGAAACGGTGCTAGGACCTTTCAGGCTTGGCATGTTTTGGAAGGACCCCCGCTGGGCCAGTGGTGAAGAGAACTCGCCACTAGCAGGGCCCTGGGTTGGGACCTAGTGCAGCAGACATGCCCGGGTCCCCCTACACTGGCCACCCCCGCTTGAGTGTAGGTGGCCCTCCATGGTGATTATACGGACTCTGTCCATTTGGCCATGCTGCCCTGATGCTGAGGCTGAGTTATATGGACTCCAGCTGCTAGGCCGTGCTACACCGACTGAGAAGGGTGATTATATGGACTATGGCCATTAGGCCACACGATGAGCTTCTTATCCACTGTAATCCCCAGGTCCATTTCTGCAGATCTTCTGCTTAACAGTCCCCAGCCTGTAGCGGTGCATGGGATTCTTCCTTCTTAAAGATGTTGAAAAAAACCAGCCCCAGGACCAACCCCTGGGGCACACCACTTGATACCGGCTGCCAACTAGACATCGAACCATTGATCACTACCCATTGAGCTAAAGTCAAGATATAACACATCCACCACTTTCTCCATATCCACAGAGCCAGTTATCTCATCATAGGAGGCATCACCTCCTCTCCATACTTTGAGCAGGTCACCAGATTGAACCAATTTAACTGGAGTATGAAAACTTCGCAGAATGACTTCCCCCCTCTGCTGCAATTAAGTACTTTAGCTTTTGCAATGCCCAGTAACAAGCTAGCACCATTCTTTCACAGGGTCCCTTCTTGCTATCTACAGTTGACAGGCAGCGGGAGGCAAATGCTACCGGTCGCAGGTCTGATCCTACCTGCTGACAAGCCACTATCCCAATTTCCTCCCCAAAGTCTTCTGGGTACAGAATGAAGGGATTCTCGGGGTCGGGGCTGGCCAGACAAGGGGCAGAGGTGAGATGCTGTTTCAGTGCTGTAAAGGCTCTTTCACTCACAGTCTGGTGTTGTCAAAGTTTCCTCCCTACTTTGAACTTTAGTGTCCAACAGGTGGGGACCTGCATGTACCCTTCTAAGCTTAATTCCTAGCTTAGATCTGATAGCGCTGCCACCAACAAAAATATAGTGTTTTCGTTCACTTTCCATTCCCCCCAAACCTTCCCTGGGGAACCCAAGACCCAAACCCCTTGGGTCTTAATACAAGGAGAAATTACCCATTCCCCCATCCTTTTTCCCCCCAGACTTTCCCCTCCCTGGGTTACCTTGAGAGGCTTTACACAGATCCAAAACTTCTTGGATCTTAAAACAAAGAAAATCAATCAGGTTCTTAAAAAGAAAGCTTTTAATTAAAGAAAAAGAAAAGGTAAAAATTATCTCTGTAAAATCAGGATGAAAAATGCTTACAGGGTATTTAAATTTATATAGCCAGAGAAATCCCCTCTAGCCTCAGGTTCAAAGTTACAGCAAACAGAGGTAAAAATCCTTCCAGCAAAAGAAACATTTACAGGTTGAGAAAACAAACAGAAGACTAACACGCTTTCCTGACTGGGTACTTACAAATTTGAAACATGAGACTGATTCAGAAAGGTTTGGAGAGCCTGGATGGACGTCTGGTCCCTCTCAGTCCCCAAGAACGAACAACCCCCAAACAAAGAATACAAACAAAGACTTCCCTCCAACAAGATTTGAAAGTATCTTGTCCCTTCATTGGTCCTCTGGTCAGCTGTCAGCCAGGTTTACTGAGCTTCTTAACCCTTTACAGGTAAAAGAGACATTAACCCTTAACTATCTGTTTATGACAGGTGTCCACTCCCAATTCAGAGACCAGAGCAGAGCTTGCAGGGGTTGCAACAAGGTGCTGCATCGAGGAATGAATTCTCGGCAAAACCCAGTTAGTCCGATATATGAGGCTAGAGCCCTAGCATCAGTGGGACATTAGCTAGCTTTCGGCCTTAAAAGGTAGGGATCAATAGCTCCATGTCTAGTTGGCAGCTGGAATGCCCCAAGGGTCGGCCCTGGGGCCATTTTGTTCAACATCTTCATTAATGATCTGGATGATGGGATGGATTGCACCCTCAGCAAGTTCACAGATGACACTAAGCTGGAGGGGGAGAGATAGATATTCTGCTAGGGTAGGGATAGGGTCCAGAGTGACCTAGAGAAATTGGAGGATTGGGCCAAAAGAAATCTGATGAGGTTCAACAAGGACAAGTGCAGAGTCCTGCACTTAGGACGGAAGAATCCCATGGAGCGCTAAAGGCTAGGGACCGACTGGCTAAGCAGCAGTTCTGCAGAAAAGGACTTGGGGATTACAGTGGACGAGAAGCTGGATATGAGTCAGCAGTTGCCCTTGTTACCAAGAAGGCCAATGTCATATTGGGCTGTATTAGTAGGAGCATTGCCAGCAGATCGAGGGAAGTGATGATTATTATTAACCCCTGTGACGGGTTGGATCACAGAAACCCCTGGTAGTTGCCAACTAATGTGCCAAGACTACTTCTGCCCCTGCTTTCCTGCTCTGGCAGATTGGGACTTCAGTGCCCTGCCTGGTTGGAGCCAGACCCGCTAGCCTGCTGCAAACCCAGACCCGGGTCTGAACCACGTCCCCTAACAGCTGCAGGCTTAACTGGAAACCGCTTAAGAAGTGTTCCTGTCTTTAACACTCAGATGCTCAACTCCCAATGGGGTCTAAACCCAAATAAATCAGTTTTACCCTGTATAAAGCTTATACAGGGTAAACTCATAAATTGTTCACCCTCTATAACACTGATAGAGAGATATGCACAGCTGTTTGCCCCCCCCCCAGTTATTAATGCATATTCTTGTTAAATAATAAGTAAAAAGTGATTTTATTAAATACAGAAAGTAGGATTTAAGTGATTCCAAGTAATAGGAGACAGAATAAAGTGAATTACTAAGCAAAATAAAATAAAACATGCAAGTCTAAGCCTAATATAGTAATAAAACTGAATACAGATAAAATCTCACCCTCAGAGATGTTTCAATGAGTTTCTTTCACAGACTGGATCCCTTCCTAGTCTGGGCACAATCCTTTCCCCTGGTACAGCCCTTGTTCCAGCTCAGGTGGTAACTAGGGGATTTCTCATGATTGCATCCCCCTTGTTCTGTTCTATCCCCTTATATGGCTTTGGTCCAAGGTGGGAATCTTTTGTCTCTCTGGGTCCCCCCCCCCCCCCTTCTAAATGGAAAAGCACCAAGTTTAAGATGGATTTCAGTACCAGGTGACACGATCACATGTCCTGTGAGACCTCAAGCCTTCTTTCCTCCCAGCCTGACTCACAAGAAGGCCTGCAAGCAAACAGAGCCATCCACAGTCAATTGTCTGGGTGATGGGAACCATCAAGATTCCAAAGCACCATTAATGGCCCAAACTTTGCATAACTACAATAGGACCTCAGAGTTATATTTCACAATTCTAGTTTCAGATACAAGAGTGGAACATTTATACAAATAGGATGACCACACTCAGTAGATTATAAGCTATACAATCATATAGAGTACAACGTCACACCCCTCACCCCGTCCCGATTTTTCACTCTTGCTGTCTGGTCACCGTAGGGCTGCTGCTAGCTGGAGGAGGAATCTCCCTCTGCTCTATACTGCCTTGGCCACCCTCCTTCTCTCAGCCTCAGCTAATCCCTGCAGGGGCCATCACTAGGTGCATGTAATGGAGCAAGAGACAGCTATCTTGTTAACAGACTTTTCATCGGGGGGGGGGTAAAATTGGGGGAATGTCCCTCTTGTCTAACCACCCTGCCCCTGGAGTTGCACCTCTGGTAACTCTTACTGGTGCTGCTGCTCCTGACCTGTGTTATTCCTCACATGAGCATTTGGGGCTTTGGGTGCAAGGTGCATTTGTCTCAGGTGTTTCTCCTCTTTGCAAGCAGCCAATCAAGCTAAAGGCAGTTTCTGCAAAGAAGTTTCCCAGGGTTGCTTTTTGGCAAAGACAATTTGCTGATCATTGTGCTCAGCCTGCAGGCACTTAACTGCACTGCACTCACCCTCTGCCTTTCAATCTGCACCTCTGAACTTTACCTCTGGCCGGAGTGTGTCTGATCTATTGACAAAGAGACTAAGCCAGGGGGATTGTGTCTCTTCTCATCTGACACCAGCAGCCTGGGAGGAGAGTGCGGAAACAAACCAACAGCATTGAGGAGGTATTGTGTCTGTGTGTGTGAGATGAGTTTTAGTATCTTATTTTAAGCTAACATTGCCTAATATTTAGATCTGGAAATTTCCTCCAAAAATACTTCCTTGCAGTCTGTGGAATTTACTGAAACCAGGGGAAAATAAAATAGTCTTGAAAAGAATTACACTTTTAACTTTTTATTGTTTAACTGAAGCTAATTTATCTAAATGAAATGTGAATGACCAGGTCTGACTGTAAAGCATGGTGCAAAAGCTGAACAATCTAATGTGAAGAAGTAACAAAGGCTTTCATCTCTAATATTATTTTCTTCATACTCACTGATAATTTTATAATAGAGACTTTAAAAGTTGATCAGTGACTCTCAAAGCACAGCAGAGGATGCTTAGTTTTACTGGGCACATATTTGGAGGACTAATGCCCAGAACAGCACAAGTGGCACACAGCTACATGGGGGTGGTGGGAGAAAGGTGAGGCTGGTGTCGCAGAAGTGAGTGACCGGGGGTGACAGGCTGGGGTGCCCACATCCCTGGGGCACCCTGCCAGAGCCTGGGCATGCAGGCTGGGAGGAGACGACCCTGGCACTTCCCTGAGCTGCAGCCTGGGTGTTGGGAACCCAGTGGGAGGAAAGATCCTGCTATGGGGGCAACCCAGTTTGATACAGAAGTAGCAGAGGGGTGTGTGGGTGTGTGACACTGCTGGTGAGGGGGAGGGTATGTGACACACTGGTGTACAGTCATGGGGGGTGGGAGGGCAGGATTGCCAAGTGTCAGTCATCTTGGCTTAACCTCCCACATCTAACAGCCCCTTCCCAGCTGCTGCCCCCCAGCCTGCAGGCATCTCTCCCATTCGACAGGCTGCAGGGCCTGCACAGGGTCTTCGCCTCACTAACAGGTCCCCTGGGATGGACGGATTCCCGGCCAGCTGCCTCTTCCTCTGCTCTCGCTGCCTGCCCTGCTGTTATTAGGATGCATAAGGAATGGGATGGGGAACAATGCAAAGAAAATGATAATGGCTTTATATAAAGACTGTGTGCAGTGATGGTCACCCCAGCTCTAGCAGGATATTGCAGAACTGGGGGTGGGGGTTCAGAGAAGGGCAATGAGAATGATCAGAGGCCTCTAAGAGATTGAAAAGAATATCCAGTTGTCATAATTAATTATGACAAATTTTGGGTGGTGTATTAAACCTTGTGCTTCGGGGCTTATGCAAATCTCTAGCTATTAGAGACCAGGAGAAGATAGATGTGGGGATAGATTATCCCACATCTGCCTATGTGGGGTTCTTACACCTTCCTCTAAAATGTCTGGGGCTGGCTGCTGCCAGAGACAGGATGCTGAACTAGACTTACCTCAGGGCTGATCCTGCGTGGCAATTCCTATGCTCCAATGAATGAGGCAGGGGTCCAGTAGAAAAAATAGAATGTGGTCATGTAAGTAAAGAATGATCATAATGCATATGCACAAGGGAGCCAAATTAAGGTTGTACGGGCAAACTGAAAATGGGCATTACATAAAGAATGTTCTTTTCACATAGATTTTTTGAAAAAATAATGTTCTAGAGTTTTTGAAAAGTAAAGTAAAATCCTATTTTGTTATTTGCAATGGCACCAGCCTTCCCTCCCCACATCATCCCAAGGGCTTGACCTTGGAACCTTTAACACAGCTGTTATATCCTTGGGGGCAGCCGGTTTAGGAAGAAATCACTTGAGGCCAGACAGCAGACAGCTAACCAAACCACCATTTTATTTACAGACACAGAGAGCTCACTCAGCCGGTTGAAACCGGCTGAGCTATCCCTTAATAGTCTAACTCAGTTGCCATAGTAACAAAACCCATGACAACCAAATACACAACAACAGCTACAAGACTTCTGCCTTTTGAGCTACAGGGTTAACTTCACTAAACACCATCCAGAGAAGAATGGCCTGCTGGGGCCAGGTGCTGGGTCTGAAGTGTTAAAGGGAAGTCCAGCCTGGGATGTCTCTCTTTTTCCTTCCCCTGACCCAAGTGTTGTGGAAGCTCCTGTCTGTGTGGTGTTCCCCACAGGGGGCATAGCCCCCACCCAGCTATAACTGCTCTGGCAGGTATTTCCAGTGCAGTGCATTCTGGCCCCAGCCTTAGCATGTGAGCAACGCAAGGGAAATTGTGATTTGTCGGTAGTTTATATCTTGGCAAAATCTGAATGGAATTTCATGAAGAAAAGGAAGGGAACTAAAGCCTCCGACTAAATTTCAAAGGCCCTATGCAAACAACAGAGTTGTTAAAGCATCCAAAAAAAATATACGAATCTTTTATGATAGAAAGTGTTAGGCAACCTAAATAAAGGTGTTGCTACCAGCTACCTCTATAATTATTTATATTATGTAATGCTGAGATAAGGTGACCCAGTGCTGCCTCGTGCCCTTCCAGAACGTGGAATGAGACTAACCTTAAAAAACCCTGTGAAAACCAGGCAGTCCAAAGTTAAGATACACACTATCCTGGCAATGCAATCTTAATTCTGCCCTCTGGAGTTGGCAATAGCCAGAGAGTGTCTGAGGAACGGGAACATGAGAAAGTGACAAGGTAATGTGCTAAGCTGTCACTTTGCTATGAGGCTGGGTGCATGTATACCTTGAGGGATCAGGTATGCCTCATTTCAGTGCTGAGTTCTGTAGCTTGTCTGTGGAAGTGCATGAGTCTGCTTGCCATAGGGATTGTCAGCTGTCTAGGGGTAATATTTAGCAAGCCTGGGCTGGTTTGTTAGTGTCTGAGTGTAGGCCCATTATGGGTAGCTCCAGGTTGCTGTGCCTGACCTCGGGCCAAGTTTTGCCGTAGCAGAGAGAAGGTGTTAGACTGTGTCCTGCAGTGCTCATGTGCTCTGCTCCCGGGGAGGGTAGAGTTTGGGGGGAGGGATAGCTCAGTGGTTTCAGCCTTGTCCTGCTAAACCCAGGGTTGTGAGCTCAATCCTTGAAGGAGGCACTTAGGGACCTGGGGCAAAAATCAGTACTTGGTCTTGCTAGTGAAGGCAGGGGGCAGGACTTGATGATCTTTCAAAGTCCCTTCCAGTTCTATGGGATAGTGTTACTGGCACAATGGGGTGTTGCTCAAAGAAGGAAGAGTTAAGGTTCCATAGCTGGGGAGGTGTGTACTGGAACTCTGTATTTCCTGATTGTCCAAAGTTTAAATTTAGCCAGGGCTACACTTGCAAGTTAGACCACAATAAAGCCACCACGTGCGTTCCACTTCACTCCCTGTCCACACTGGCAAGGCATGTAAAGTGCTCTGACTCCACAGCTAGAGTGCTCCTGGTACTCCACCTCCACGAGAGAAATAACATTTGATGTGCCCCTGCTGGAGTGCTGCAGCAGCAGTGTGGATGCCTAATGTGCTCTGATTGGCCTCAGGAAGTGTCCCACAATGCCTGTTCTAGCCACTGGTCATCAGTTTGAACTCTACTGCCCTGCTCAACTGTCAGACCCACCCTTTAAATTCTCTGGGAATTTTGAAAATCCCCTTCCTGTTTGCTCAGCCAGGCTTGGAGTGCTCTCAGCGAATAATTCCAGGTGGCCATGCCTCCACGTGCCAGGCGATCCACAGTATGGAGCAATGGTGAGGTGCTGGACCTCCTCAGTGTTTGGGGGGAGGAAGCTGTGCAGTCCCAGCTGCGCTCCAGCTGTAGGAATTACAATGCCTACAGGCAGATATCAAGGGCCATGATGGAAAAGGGCCATGATCGGGATGCAGTGAAGTGCAGGGTTAAAGTGAAGGAGCTGAGGAATGCCTACCACAAAGCTCACAAGGCAAACCGCCGCTCCAGTGCTGTGCCCACGACCTGCTGATTCTACAAAGAGCTGGACGCAATACTTGGGGGCTGTTCCACCTCCACTCCAAGGACTACCATGGACACTTCAGAGCCCAGTCCAACAAGGCAGGAGGAGAAGGAGGAAAATGGGAGTGAGGGTGCTGAGGTGGAAGAAGACACCCCAGAATCCCTGGAGGCATGCAGCCAGGAGCTGTTCTCGAGCCAGGAGGAAGGCAGCCAATTGCAGTGTCCTGTGCTTGGGGAAGGACAAAAACCAGAGGAGGTTCCCGGTAAGCAGCTTTTTTTTCAGGAAGGAAGTTTTTAAGTGCGGGCTCTTGGAATGTGCTTGCCCTCCTTAAGTGTGGGAAAATCATTGCTCTGTCTGGTTAATGCTGCATCTCTTAAGTGTTGCATTTTGCCTTTTCAGATGCAACCTTGAGATCTAAGCCGTCCGTGTTATCACCGGGCGAGGGACTGCAAAGACTCAGGAAGAGGCCGCGTAAAAGCAAAGAAGACATGCTGCAGGGAGTAATGCAGCAGTCTTTGAACAAGAATCCAAAGGCACAGGAGTGGAGGGAGAGTGAAAGGAGGATCTGCCAGAAGAATGAAGATAGGGTGACCAGATGTCCCGATTTTATAGACACAGTCCCAATTTTGGTGTCTTCTTATATAGGCTCCTATTACCCCCTCACCTCCTGTCATAGGTCTCACCCCCACTTAGAGCTGTTGGGTTTCAAATATGGGGACCTGCATGAATCCTTCTTCTAAACTAAAATCCTAGTTTAGATCTGGTAAAAGCTGCCACCACCCAATCAGGAATGTGGATTGGGACACAGTCCTTCCCCAAAATCCTTGGGGATCCCAAGAGCCCCAAATCCATGGAGTTCTTACACCCAGGAGAAATAAACCATTCCCCCCTGCTTCCTTCCCCCTCCCTTTTCCTAGGAGAGATATACCTGATTCAAACTCCTTGAATCAAACACAAAGGGAAACAAACCATTTCCCTCCTCCCCTTTTCCTGAATTTCCACAAAAGAAGGAATTAACCAAGTCCAAAGAAAAGAAAATAATTTATTAAAGAATAAAAAAGAAAGTCACTGTCTTTGTAACCAAGATGGAACAATACACAGAGTCTAACCTGTAAACCTGGAGAGCATTCCCCCTCCCCCTTTCTTTTTCAGTAAAAGCAAAGTAACAGCAAACAGGAATAAAGAATTTCCTTCAGCAAACACACAATTGCAAATGTAGGAATCAAATTATAAGACTAATCCGCCTTTCTAATTAATACTCACTATTGCATAGTAGGAACTACTCCAGGAGAACTTGGAGACATGACTGGTCTCTCTTAGATCCAAAAAGAGAACACACAGAGAGCCAACAAAGAACACAGACAAAAGCTTCCCTCCACAGAGATTTGAAATTATCCTGTTCCTTGATTGGTCCTCTGGTCAGGTGTTTCTCAGGTTACTGAGCTTGTTAACCCTTAACTATCTGTTTATGACACCTCCTGTCCTGATTTTTCACATTTGCTGTCTGGTCACCCTTAATGAGGATCCTCGATGAATGTATCTTGTTCTTTTTTATTTATAGTCTTGGCCTTCACAACATCCCCTGTCAAGGAGTTCCACAGGTTGACTGTGCGCTGTGTGAAGAAATACTTCCTTTTGTTTGTTTTAAACCTGCTGCCTATTGATTTAATTAGGTGACCCCTAGTTTCAGGGTCAGGCAAAAACAATGAGAGAAATGGTGTTAAATTTGATCTCTGTCTCATGGTTATTAACTGATTTTCTTGACTTTTACTGAATTAGGTGTTCAAGAAGTCTGCAAAAATATATTAAGAATGAAAAATTCTCAGTAACTGTTTAAAATAAAAACCAAAATAAGTGATTGAATAAACTAGTGTTTACTTCCTAGAAGTACTATCACTTCCTTGTTCTGCATTGTCAAACCTTACTGCTGAGGGAAAAATTGCATTTGCTTGAATGTTGTGGTCTGTCAGCCTGTCATTGTTGCTTTACTCAGTATAACTCTATTGACTTCTGTCATAGGTTTCACCTCCACTCTGAACTTTAGAGTACAGATGTGGGGACCTGCATGAACACCTCTAAGCTTAACTACCAGCTTAGATCTGGTCTCGCTGCCACCATCCAGATGTCTGAGTTATCTGGAAAACTCTGTCTTCCCCCGCAAAACCTTCCCCTCCCTGGGTAGCCTTGAGAGACTCCTCCACCAATTCCCTGGTGAGTCCAGATCCAATTCCCTTGGATCTCAAAAACAGGAAAAAATTAATCAGGTTCTTAAAAAGAAGGCTTTTAATTAAAGAAAAGAAAGGTAAAAGAAAAAAAACCTCTGGGAGACAGCATACAAGCTGATCTCACAGACAACAGATTTAAAACACAGGATGTTCCCCTGGGCAAAAACCTTAGTACACACAAGAATACCCAAATTTGATTACTCCCCTAATTGCACAAAGACAAGTTACAAAAGAACATAAACATAAACCTGTTTATTCCTTTCTAAAACTTACTACTCTGATAAGAGTCTGGTTCCTTGATCTTTTCCACTCCGGCTGAAACTGAAAACTAAACAAAGGAAACTTCCCTCCTTCCTTTTGAAACATCTTGTTCCCGCATTGGTTCCTCTGGTCAGGTGTCAGCTAGGCTAGGTGAACTTCTTAACCCGTTACAGGTAAAAGAGGCATTAACCCTTAACTATCTGTTTATGACAACTTCAGTGACAACTCCAGTGTGTGCCAGGGGAGACTCATGCTGAATGTTTTGTAAATAGCTGCAGGAGAGTCTCATTTGTGCTTTGTTTTGTTTTTTAGCAGACGGCTGAATCCATCATGGGAGGAAAACAAAGTTCAGTGAGTATCATGAGAAACGGATCATTTCAGACTCCAGCTAAATTGAATGTTCTAGTGCAAAGTATATGTAGCGGGATTGAAGCCGGGATCTTTGGAGCTAAAAGCATGCGCCTCTACTGCTTGAACCAAAAGCCAGCTGGTATTTAACTAAGGCTGTAGAGCAGACTCGCTAATCTCTCTCTCAGTGGTCTCAGTACCTCTGTGTTACATATATATATTTCACAGGGAGATTAGGTATGTGTTGTGGCTTCATCTCATCTCTGCTCAGCTTAGTTTCTTAAAGGCAAAGTAGCTTCTCTTAGGTAAGAGAAGCATCCTCTGCCACAACTGCACCCCTCTTACCGCTTGCTTCTCGGCCCAGATATTTGTCCCATTTCCCTACTATGTCCCTGACCTTCGTATCATCCTTAACCCTGAATGTGACTCCTTTACCTCTTGCGTGTCTGCAAATGCTGCCTCTGCAACATGGCTTTCCCAAATGTAATCAAACGATGCCCAAAGTGGGCTGAGGAAGCTCAGGTCGATGCATTGCTATTTCATGCATTTTTTATGTCTACGTTCTAATCATTTTGCAATATTCACATTTTTAAAATCAAATATTTCAGCCAGAGTTTCATCCAGGAAAGCAAACTGAAGACAAAACGGGTAAGAAAATGACATTTCCCCTGTGCTGTCCTTATTTCTGCATGAATTGTCAGCTCGTGATTTTCTGTAAAGAAATTGAGAGCCTTGCTAGCATGGGGGATTGGTCCATGCTCCAGAAATAGGTCTTCTCACTCAACAGGTTTGTATGGGGCTCAATAGTTCCCTCTCCCCAGTTTGGCCTCTTTGCTCAGCTGCAAGGACAGATGAAATCGTTGTAAAAACAAGAGAAGTAGTTGCTAGGTCACAGGTTTGGGTGCTGTGGGATTCTCACTAGCACTGGTCAAAAAGTTTCCATCAAAGCTGTTTTTTTTGTTGGAAAATTGGGTTTTCTACTAAACAAAACTTTTCCTAAGAAGTGGGTGTGTTCCATGGCTAGTTTTGACTTTCCATCAGAAAACCAAGAACATGTTGTCTTTTGGCGACTAGATTTAGACTGAAAACTTTTTATGTGTTTTGTTTTGTTTTATGAACATTTGAAATTTGTCAATAACAGTAAATTCCACCCAGCTCTACTTCTGACAGTACAGGTGGGGTTCTGTCGTTTGGGTTGAAGGAACAGACTTACATTTTAGATACAATAATGTTTGAAATGTCTGTGCTTCTGCAGATAAAGGTTTGAGACTACTGGTGTGAGTTGAGCTGCATCCTCATATCTCTGCCAATGCACCTCAGTCCTGACCTGTGATAGACCTTGGTGTTTCAGTTCCGGTTCTCTCTGGAACAAAGAACATAAGAACATAAGAACAGCCGTACCGGGTCAGACCAAAGGTCCATCTAGCCCAGTATCTGTCTACCGACAGTGGCCAATGCCAGGTGCCCCTGAGGGAGTGAACCTAACAGGCAATGACCAAGTGATCTCTCTCCTGCCATCCATCTCCATCCTCTGACGAACAGAGGCTAGGGACACCATTCTTACCCATCCTGGCTAATAGCCATTTATGGACTTAGCCTCCATGAATTTATCCAGTCCCCTTTTAAACATTGTTATAGTCCTAGCCTTCACAACCTCCTCAGGTAAGGAGTTCCACAAGTTGACTGTGCGCTGCGTGAAGAAGAACTTCCTTTTATTTGTTTTAAACCTGCTGCCTATTAATTTCATTTGGTGACCCCTAGTTCTTGTATTATGGGAATAAGTAAATAACTTTTCCTTATCCACTTTCTCAACATCACTCATGATTTTATATACCTCTATCATGTCCCCCCTTAGTCTCCTCTTTTCCAAACTGAAGAGTCCTAGCCTCTTTAATCTTTCCTCATATGGGACCCTCTCTAAACCCCTAATCATTTTAGTTGCTCTTTTCTGAACCTTTTCTAGTGCTAGAATATCTTTTTTGAGGTGACGAGACCACATCTGTACACAGTATTCGAGATGTGGGCGTACCATGGATTTATATAAGGGCAATAATATATTCTCAGTCTTATTCTCTATCCCCTTTTTAATGATTCCTAACATCCTGTTTGCTTTTTTGACCGCCTCTGCACACTGCGTGGACATCTTCAGAGAACTATCCACGATAACTCCAAGATCTTTTTCCTGACTCGTTGTAGCTAAATTAGCCCCCATCATGTTGTATGTATAGTTGGGGTTATTTTTTCCAATGTGCATTACTTTACATTTATCCACATTAAATTTCATTGCCATTTTGTTGCCCAATCACTTAGTTTTGTGAGATCTTTTTGAAGTTCTTCACAATCTGCTTTGGTCTTGACTATCTTAAGTAGTTTAGTATCATCTGCAAACTTGGCCACCTCACTGTTTACCCCTTTCTCCAGATCATTTATGAATAAATTGAATAGGATTGGTCCTAGAACTGACCCTTGGGGAACACCACTAGTTACCCCTCTCCATTCTGAGAATTTACCATTAATTCCTACCCTTTGTTCCCTGTCCTTTAACCAGTTCTCAATCCATGAAAGGACCTTTCCTTTTATCCCATGACAGCTTAATTTACGTAAGAGCCTTTGGTGAGGGACCTTGTCAAAGGCTTTCTGGAAATCTAAGTACACTATGTCCACCGGATCCCCCTTGTCCACATGTTTGTTAACCCCTTCAAAGAACTCTAATAGATTAGTAAGACACGATTTCCCTTTACAGAAACCATGTTGACTATTGCTCAACAGTTTATGTTTTTCTATGTGTCTGACAATTTTATTCTTTACTATTGTTTCAACTAATTTGCCCGGTACCGACGTTAGACTTACCGGTCTGTAATTGCAGGATCACCCCTAGAGCCCTTTTTAAATATTGGCGTTACATTAGCTAACTTCCAGTCATTGGGTACCGAAGCCGATTTAAAGGACAGGTTACAAACCTTAGTTAATAGTTCCACAACTTCACATTTGAGTTCTTTCAGAACTCTTGGGTGAATGCCATCTGGTCCCGGTGACTTGTTAATGTTGAGTTTATCAATTAATTCCAGAACCTCCTCTAGTGATACTTCAATCTGTGACAGTTCCTCAGATTTGTCACCTACAAAAGCCAACTCAGGTTTGGGAATCTCCCTAACATCCTCAGCCGTGAAGACTGAAGCAAAGAATTCATTTAGTTTCTCCGCAATGACTTTATCATCTTTAAGCGCTCCTTTTGTATTTTCATCGTCAAGGGGCCCCACTGGTTTTTTAGCAGGCTTCCTGCTTCTGATGTACTTAAAAAACATTTTGTTATTACCTTTGGAGTTTTTGGCTAGCCGTTCTTCAAACTCCTCTTTGGCTTTTCTTATTACACTCTTGCACTTAAGTTGGCAGTGTTTGTGCTCCTTTCTATTTGCCTCACTAGGATTTGACTTCCACTTTTTAAAGGAAGTCTTTTTTCTCTCACTGCCTCTTTTACATGGCTGTTAAGCCACGGTGGCTCTTTTTTAGTTCTTTTACTGTTTTTCTTAATTTGGGGTATACATTGAAGTTGGGCCTCTATTATGGTGTCTTTAAAAAGACCCAGGCTATGGATACACGACAGAGCTCACGGCGGCACAGTTGCATTGATGCAGCTGCACCACCATAGTGCTGCTAGTGCAGACGGTCTAAACCAGGGGTCCCCAATGCAGTGCCCGCGGGCGCCCTGGCATCCATGTGCGCCTGCCTACTGGCTGCCGGACAAGCAGCCACCGAAATACCACCGAGAAGCAGCAATGTTAAGAAGCACTGCCGCTGAAATGCTGCCGAATTTCGGCGGCATTTAGGCGGCAACGCCTCTTGATGATGATGCTTCATGGCAACATTTCGGCAGCGATGCCTCTTGACGACGCTGCTTCATGGCGACATTTTGGCGGCGATGCCTCTTGACGTTGCCACTTCACAGTGGCATTTCAGCGGTGGCTTGTCTGGCGGCCAAAGTCTTCGGCAACTAGTCGTCTGGTGCCCGACCCACTGAAAGGTTAGGGATCACTGGTCTAAACCAATGGGAGAGAGCTCTCCTCTTGACTTAATTATTCCAGCCTTGTGGTAGCTGTGCTTCTCCCACTAATATATCACAGCCTACACCAGTGCTTCGGTCAGTGTAACTTACATTGTTCGGGGGGGTGACTTATTCACACTTCTGAGTGACAAAAGTTATGTCAACGTAAACTATAGTTTAGACATGGTCTAGCAATCAAGGCAAATCTTGCAGTGGTTTTGTGATGTGGGAAATTGATTTCTATGGTCCAGGAGGACACCAAAAGTGGTTCACTGAAGAGCAGTCCTTACATTGGAACTGAAAGTTCACACTCTCACACAACAGAGCTGTACTGGACTAAAGGTTTTCTCCCTCAGTCCCACCCCATTGAGGGCTGCAGTCAGTTGCACAACTGCCTTGAAAAAAACCTCAAATTTCTTTCCATTTTTTGTCAATGTTATCCTAATTCCTCCCACCCTCTCCCTCCATTTCTCCACATTCTGTAAACAGGGAACTTTTCCCAGGCTGCCCTACCAGTGAAATGCCAAAAGACCCCTGTCGTTAAGGGGCAGGATTGAACTGGGGACCCTTGAAGTTTAGTGCATGAGCCTCTACTGCTTGACCTAAAAGCCAGCTGGCTTTTAGCTAAGGCTGTAAAGCAGACTCATTTTCTCTCTCTCTAAGTGGTCTTGGGGCCACTAGATGGGACAGAACACCACACCCAGGAGGTGTGTGGGTTACACAAGTTCCACAGATAATCTTGGCTTCCTGGGTGTGATTGGAAGGATGGTCTGTGTCCGTGAGATACCCCAACCCTGCACCCGCCTAATTGGTCTGAGGACAGTCAGGCCGATTTGGACACAGGTTCGGTGGGACTCTGCAGCTTCTCCCTGATCAAGAGTGAGGGGGTCACTTGTGGGCAGGCCGGCTGCTCTCCTGCATCTTAGCTCCCTTCCTCCAATGAGCCTTCCACCGATCTTACCCCCCATTTCTCCCCTATGCAGGGGCCAGGGCAGTTACTGCTGACCAGGTGCAGCCCAACACCACAAGGAGAGGGGACCCGGAAGGTGAGTATTAATGAAATCACAAAGAGCCATTTTCTCCCCCTCCCAGGCCAGTTGCCCTTGGTGGCTGTTCTTCACCCTAACAGGCCCATCCTCCCCAGCTGGCCGCTCCACTTAGCACCAGTCAGCCAGAGCGGCTTTCCCTGGGCTGCTCACCCATTCAGTGTCCCAGGCTGTTACCCAGCTGCTGAACGGCCTCACTGGCTGGAACAGTTGGGAAGGCACCATTTCCCCTGGTGTAACTCCCCCTAGCCGAGTGCCAGGCAGACTCCATGCGAGGGGAAGAGCCGAGGGGATGCTGTGGCCATTGCCGAGAGAGGGCTCCTCTCTGGGATCCCATTGCTCCTCTGCTGCTGTGCAGACCAGCTCCCCAGGGAGGTCTTAAGGGCTCCATGCCATGGAGAAGGTGGGATTTGGCTCTAAAGCCGGGCAATGCAGCTCTATTGCATTTATTCCCTGGGTGTGTTAATCAGCTCCCCTAACTGTGAGTGAGAAGAGCTGTTATTGTGGGCATGGTGCATATTCTCCATCTATTTCTACTGTCTGTATCTCTCCTACAGTGTTTTCTTCCTCTCCTCCCCTCTTTTCCTTCACTGTTTTCCCTCCTCACTTCTATTTTCCTTCTCTTGCTCCCCAGGCTTCACTCTTTTCCCCTTCATCCATCTGTCCCAATTATTTGTCCCATTCCCCGTTTCCTCTTTTTCTCTCTAGTCTCCTTCCTTTCTCTTTTCATCCCAAAAACAAAACACAGGGGCTGTTTTGCAGAGGTGTTGAGCCCCCAAAACTCCAGCTGAAGTCAGGGGGAGCTGGGTGTGCTCCACTTCTCTGGAAGTCAGGTCCAAGTTAAACTCCTTGGGCTACTTCTGCCAACTAGGGAGCCCATTCTCTAGCCTGCCCCTGGTTCTGTCTGCTGATCCCACATTGCTGGGCTGGCTCCTGGTGACTGCTGCTCCTCTCTGCGTGTGGTAGAGGCTGGACAGGGAGCTAATGAGACCTGGTGGCAACACCACACCGTGAGCAGTGATTTCAAAACAGAACAGAAGGATCCAGACCAGCATCCCGCCCAGAAACACCTGATCCCTGCGCTGGCCCCCTCCAGCCCAAAGCTGGGTGCTTAGAACTCACTCACATCTGAGCCGAGGCCTCCAAAGGTGACAGGCTGTCAGTGCTAATAACCCACTTTGCAGCTCTGCTCGAACATGCAAAATGTTTCCATGCCAGTTAACTAAGGCCTTACAACAGTTATAATTACAGAAAGGGAAATCCCCCAAACTCACGCATTGTTACTTTATTATCTTTACCATGACATTGTCAAACTTACTTCTTCCAGGCCCAAGAGCTGCCACCCTGTGCACTGAGAAATCCGAACTACAGATCGTTCTTGTTGGTAAAACTGGAGCTGGGAAAAGTGCAACAGGAAACACCATCCTTGGTGAGAAACTGTTTGACTCTAAAATCACACCAGGATCAGTAACAGTGAAATGTACTAAGAAGAGAAGGGATTGGAATGGCAGGGACATTGCAGTCATTGATACACCTGGTCTTTTTGACACAAAAACTCCTTTAAAAGAAACTATGAAAGAAATAGGGCGTTGTGTGGTAGTCTCCTCCCCAGGACCCCATGCTATAGTTCTGGTGATGCAGCTGGGTCGTGTCACTGAAGAAGAGAAAAAAACAGTTGAACGAATACAAGACATTTTTGGGGATAAAGCTGTGGAGTACATGGTCTTCTTGTTCACCAGAAAAGATGACTTAGGTGATATGACTTTACATGATTATTTAAAAGCTTTGGATGACAAAGATCTTCAGAAGTTGATGGAAAAGTGCGGGAATCGATGCTGCACTTTCAACAACAAAGCGACAGGAAAGGAGCAGGAAGACCAGATTTCAGAGCTGATTGAAATGACTGATATGATGGTGCAACAGAATGGAGGCTCACATTATACTAATGACATGTATGAATATGCTCAGAAGACACTTCAAGAAAAAATTGAAATGCTCAAAGAACTCTGTAAGAAAGAGATGGAAGAAGAGAAAAGAGAAGTGACATCTCAGTATGAGGAGGAATGTAAGGAAATAGATGAGAAATTACAGAAAGAAGGCTCATATAATGAAAACACTTCAAAACAACAGAAAGAGGCCCAGAGACAAAAAATGGAAAAAGATTTAAAGGAAATAAATACTAAATACCAGGCAAAGCTATGTGAACTCAGGGAAATAGCTGATGAGGATGTTACTATAATAAAAGCTATTTTAAAACAATTCTTTTCTGTATTTTCAAAAATCAAACACTGGTTTGAATAATGATTGACTTACTATAATTTCTCCTTCTCTTTCCACTTTGCCACTTTTTCAATAGTAATGAATGGAGTTTCAGTGCTTTGTAACACTTTAACCTCCTAATTTGTTTCCATTTCTATCAGTTTCTTAGTCAGCTTTGTACTTTCATAACCTACAGCTAATGCATAAAAATATGAGTAAATGAAGCTATTAGCAGTTGCTCCTTATTAACAATGTGTGTTGCTTCCATTAAAGACTTTGGCTACAGCTGTTAGATCTCTTCTGGACTAAGTGTTGGAATAAGCTTGGGTTGATGTATTATATTAATTGTGACTAATATTGTTGTCAATATGGTGGTAAATGTCGACCTTATTTCTGTTCAGGAATCATTTACAGAAATCAGAATCCGTTCATAAAAATAACCATTCATAAGTATTCACTGAACATTTTGGATGAACAGTTCTCAGCTCACTGGTTGTTTGCAAGCAGTTCATTCTGACGAGTCAGTATTCAGTATTTGGAAGTTGTGATTGGCAACCCAAGTCACATGATATTGTTTCTCCTTATGGATGAAATTTTGTAAACAAGAAGATGACAAATGATGCATGATGTCGATTTTCAGACCATGAAATCTTCAAGATTTGCAAATATTTTTTTCACGTTCAACTCAGCACTTCTATTCACTAAACTATTTGTGACTAAATGTTTTAAAAATATTCAGCCAGTTCTAACTGCAATGTATCTCCCACAGTCCTACCACATTTACCTATGGATAGAGCCTATCTGTAATCATGTAATGTACTTCTCCTATATTTTCCTGTTTAGCTTTTAATTTGCTGTGAAATGTCATGTGATAATTTGCATGAATTATGAATGACGCTATGAAAATAAATTCTATTATTTGTATTTAACCATATGGTAGCACTTGGGGTTTTAGAACTTGAGGACTCTACTTAGGCTATAGGTTTCAGAGTAGCAGCCGTATTAGTTTGTATCTGCAAAAAGAATGAGGAGTACTTGTGGCACCTTAGAGACTAACAAATTTATCTGGGCATGAGCTTTCATGGGCTAGAACCCACTTCATCGGATGCATGGAGTGGAAGATACTGTAGGAATATTATATATATATATTGTGATGAGGCTAGGCCAGATGGCTACAGTAAAGTAGTAAGGATCAGGTATGTTAGCCCCAGGCTAAACAAACCCCTAGTACTATGGTAACCAAATGGCAGTTGCTCCAGGTTAATCAAGACACCTGGGGCCAATTAAGATCTTTCTAGAAGGCAGTGGAGATAGCTACATTGATTGGGCCACCTGAAGCCAATCAAGGGCTGGCTGGAACTAGTTAAAAGCCTCCCAGTTAGTCAGTGAGTTTTGGGTGTGAGGAGCTAGGAGCAAGAGACGTGAGGAGCTGGGAGGGAGAGGGAGTGTTGCTGGAGGATTGAGGAGTACAAGCGTTATCAGACACCAGGAGGAAGGACCTGTGGTGAGGATAAAGAAGGTGTTGGGAGGAGGCCATGGAGAAGTAGCCCAGGGAGTTGTAGCTGTCATGCAGCTGTTACAGGAGGCACTCTAGACAGTTGCAATCCACAGGGCCCTGGGCTGGAACCTGGAGTAGAGGGCGGGCCCGGGTTCCCCCCAAACCTCCCAACTCCTGATCAGACACAGGAGGAGTTGACCCAGACTGTGGGTTCCACCAGAGGGGAAGATCACTGAGGTGAGCAAATCTGCCAATAAGCGCAGGATATATATATACAGAGACCATGAAAAGGTGGAGGTTGCCATACCAATTCTAAAAGGTATATGTAAGCACAGTCAAGATGAGCTGTAACCTGACATCTGGTGGTGAGTTATGGCGGGTTGTGGAAAAAGAACTTCAGGGGCTGATCTCATTTGCATAGGCACACCCACCCCACCTAGATGATCACTTTGGCTGCTGTAGGAGCCCCAGTTTCTCTGTTATTGGGGCAGGAAGAATAAACTGTTATTATCCTGATTATGTGAATCAAGGACAGTGGAACTGTTTTATGACAGAGGGACTCGCCATCATCTATGCAGCACTTGCTAGGCAAAAGACCTGGGTTCCAAAACCCAGAGAATTGAGAGATGGTGGGGATAAGTATTTGTGCCTGGTGGTAGAGGCACCTTCTAAGGGCCTTAGCTGCCACCTTCACCCCACCCTCTAATATCAGAGCTAGCTTTGATTCTAGTAGGAGTCTGGTTGCAGGCTGCTGAGCTGAATTCTCTTTGGGTCAATGGTGTACCAGTACTGAGGCTCTCCTACTACAAGCTGAAATTTCTGACTGCTGTGTAAGTAGGGTGGGGGGGCTGAAGATATATGGCAGAGCACTTTGCAGGATGATTGGAGCAGCTTATGGGACAGCTGGTGGAGAGGAGTGGCTTGTAGGACATTGGCTGGTGGAGAGGAGCAGCTTGTGGTGAAGGCTGCAGCAGAACCCCATGGAGAAGCGGGGCAGTCGGCAGTCGGAGCACGTAAGGTGCCCCTTACCTCCCCACCCCACCCCCCATTTCCACCTGGGCTGGGAGGTAAAACTCTGCAGATGAACTTTTGAACTCTGAGGCTGCACTGACCAGGGTCAGAGATTTTGGGGCTGCTGGACTTTTCAGATTTTGGATGACTTTGGGTTGCTGGACTCAAGAACCGCTCTGGGGAAAGGACACAGCCCAATTTGCTTGGGGGTGGGTCTTTTGCTCATGGTTTGTGTTACAAATCTTGTTTGTGGTGTTTCCCCAACATAATGCCACATTTTTTCTCTGTTATTAAAAAGCTTTAGCTACTCTCAGACTCTGTGCTTGTGAGATGGGAAGTATTGTCTCTTAGAGGCACCCGGGGGTGGTATGTAGTTATCCCAGGTCACTGGGTGGGGGCTCGAGCTGGTTTTGCATTGTGTTATTGGAACAGAACCGCTAGATACTGAACCCAGCCCTGGTTGCTGCCAACTCTGACGGGAAGAAGGGTTAAATATATATATCTTCCTACTTTATCTTCCACTCCATGCATCTGATGAAGTGGGCTCTAGCCCACAAAAGCTTATACCCAAATAAATTTGTTAGTCTCTAAGGTGCTACAAGGACTCCTCGTTCTTTTTACATAGGCTATGTCTACACTGGCAGGTGTACAGTGCTGCAGTTACTGTGCTGCTCACAAAGCACTGCAGGGAAAGCGCTGTTGTGTGTTCACACTGTGCTCCTTGTGACTGTGGAGCATGTCCACATTAGCAGCTCTTGCAATGCCACAGAAAGCAGTGCATTGTGGTAGCTATCCCAGTGTGCAAGTGGCTGCACAGTGCTTTGGAAAGGGTTTGCAATGCCTAATGGGGCAGGCCCAGTGTCACATGATGCAGGTTTCCCAATCCCATTGCTCCAGGGCATCCTACTAGACTGCCAGCTGCTTTTCAAAGGAAGAGGGGAGGTGGGGAGTGTGACAGGGAGTGTGCTGTGTGTATGTGGGGAGAGATACAGTGTGTTTTGAGGGGCAGAGTGTGTGTCAGCATGCTGTCTTGTAAGTTCAGACAGCAGCAGAGGGAAGGGGGAAACTCCAACATCAGCCTCCCACCCCTCCTCCACACACACGCACAGACACCTGCCTCTGCAGCAGGAGCATGCCACAGGAATGATTTGCTTTGTGTCCCGGAGCAGGTAAGCATGCAAGCTGTCAGAAACGGAGCTTTGAAAGGAGATATCCACATGCCGGCAACAGAGTCCAAAACAATGAGCAGAGTGGCCACTTGACTTCAAGGGATTTGGGACATTTCTGGAGGCCAGTCACAGCTCAATAATGTAACATGTAGTCCACACTGATGCCCCAGCGCTGTAGCCATGATGCAGAAAGCTCTATGCCTCTCGTCAAGGTGGATTACTTAGAGCGCAGCAATTGTGGAGTTAGTGAGCACTAAGGGCAGGCCTTCACTACCCGCCGATCCGGCGGGTAGTGGTCGATCTATCGGGGATCGATTTATCATGTCTCATCTAGACACAATAAATCGATCCCTGAATGTGCTTCCCATAGACTCCGGAACTCCAGCTTGCAAGAGGTGGAAGTGGAGTTGACGGGGGAGCGGCAGCGGTCGACTCGCCGCCGTAGGGACAGCCACGTAAGTCGACCTAAGATTCTCCGACCTCAGCTATGCTATTCGCTATTTGCATAGCTGAAGTTGCGTATCTTAGGTCAACCCCTCCCCAGCCCCCCCTCCCCCCCCCCCGCAGTATAGATCAGGGCTAAGAGCCTTGCCAGTGTGGATACCTCGGGGGTTACAGTGCTGGGAGCTGATTTTCTGCATTGCAACTTGCCAGTGTAGACACAATCTTAGCTTAATGCTGAATTTTAGGGCACATTATCTCAGATATAATTTATTATAGAGCAGTGATTTCCCCTTATAGTTAAAATTAATATTTGCTTTCCTTTATAAATGAGTGAAGGGATTCTCCCTTTTGCTACAGCCACTGGACACTTCTGTGGGAGTTCACAGGGTCATAAAGTCCTCTTTGGGGAGGCTCAAGGAGAATTCTTCTTTGAGTATTTGTCCACACAGACCCCACTGTTGTATGTCTGCCTCCTGTGCACAAGCCCAGAATCATTTGACTAGCCCTGTCCATTGGGGTTGTGCATATACCTTTCCTTCCTTCCAGGAGACACTGAGATTGAGCTACCAGTGTTCCACTGCTTCCCTGTAGTTTCGTTAGAATACTCTTGGAGTGGTAAGAAGCTGGTGCCTAGACACTTTTGAAAATCCCTCTAAGTGCCTTTCTGCATCTTTAGTCCCCTACATAGCTTCGAAAGTGTGGCCACAGGTGCCTAAGTCATTGACAGAACAGGAGCAATCATCTCAAGTTGCAGTAGGGGAGCTTTAGGTTGGATATTAGGAAACACTATTTCACTAGGAGGGTGGTGAAGCACTGGAATGGGTTACCTAGGGAGGTGGTGGAATCTCCATCCTTAGAGGTTTTTAAGGCCCGGCTTTGATCAGGTGGTTGGACTAGATGACCTCTTGAAGTCTCTTCCAACCCCGATATTCTATGATTCTATGATTTGATTGTAATGGCACTTAGCCATCTAAGACACCCAGGCCTCACAATGCTGAGTGGTGCAATGCCAAAATATCCCTGTAAATCTGGCCATGGTGGCACTGGAACAGAAACCCCTGAGCAGAGGCACAAAGAGGGTGAAAGTGGGCTGAGGTGACTACTGGGCACAAGGGAAAACAAGAGAGCCGGCAGCGGGTGGAGGCAGCCAGCAAACACAGTCCCTTGTGCAGGTAGGGTGGATAGGGGGGTGAGTGGCAGTATCTTACTTACGCTCATTGTGTTATCATTGATATGCCCTGTCTTGAACACGGTCAGAGAATCATAGAAATGTGGGTCTGGAAGGAATCTCGAGAGGTCATAGGGTTACCACCTTTCTAATAGCTGGTAAGCAGACCCGTGAGGCCCTGCCCCCTTCTCCACCTCTTCCCTTCAGACCCCATCGCCTTCTTCATCTCTTCCCTGAAAGCCCTGTCCCTCTCCACCTCTTCCTCGAGGCCCCACCCCCTTCTCCACCTCTTCCCCCCAAGGCCCATCCCCTGCTCTTCCTCTTCCCCCCCGATTAAAAAAACCCCAGACATCTAGGCTTGTCAAAGGCATCTGGACATCTGGACTGTCTGGGTGAAAACCAAACGGGTGTAGTTTGTAGTTCGTTTCCCTGGTTTTCATACTGGAATTACTACTGCATGTTTCCACCCTACTGGTATCACTCCCCTTCTCCCCATATAGTGTTAATAATTCCAACATAACCCTCAAAGTGCTTCCAGAAAGAAATTTAAACATTATGTTACATCTATGATTGCTCCCTGGGGATGTATTCTTGCTGATATCAATAGTTTTCTCAAGTTCTCACATGCAAAACCATTCATTCTGGATAGTATCTTCATATTTACCCCAACTATATAAGAGACCAGGGGTAGGCAACCTATGGCACACATGCCAAAGGTGGTGCGCAAGCTGATTTTCAGTGGCACTCACACTGCCTGGGTCCTGGTCACCATTCCGGGGGGCTCTGCATTTTAATTTAATTTTAAATGAAGCTTTTTAAACATTTTAAAAACCTTATTTACTTTACATACAATAGCTTAGTTATATATAGTAGACTCATAGAACGAGACCTTCTAAAAATGTTAAAATGTATTACCGGCACGAGAAACCTTAAATTAGAGTGAATAAATGAAGACTTGGCACAGCGCTTCTGAAAGGTTGCCGACCCATAATAGACCATGATTCTTTTCAGTGAATTGTCTTTAATCTGGTGGAAAACTTATCTTTGGTTTTCATCATTCCTTATCCCTCAGAAGGTTCTGCTAAAATTTCTACTTTCTATCAGAACTTCTAACTGTATTGTCAGTCTCAATAAGACCTGGGATGTGGTCTAATTTGCCTGTATATTTTTGATGTCTTATTATATTTGTTTATCCATTCCCAGTACTTCCTTCAACTCTCTTTGATCTTTTTAGAATTCCCTGTGCTATTGCCTTACTTCTTTTATACTTCATTAGATCTTCACCATTCATTATTACTATTATTATTATTTGATTTTATATAGGCATTGTTCTTTTCTTTAGCTGCCATTTTGCACTCCTCATTCCACCATGAAAGTGAGTTTTTATGTCTGGGGTACATCAGTATCCTAGGTCTGGCCACAGTAGCTGCAGTTAGTAATCCCTTTATTACATTATCATTGAATTTCTCCATGTAATCACTCACACAATGATAATTCAGGACATTTACTTGTAAATACTTCCCAGGTGGGTAATTCCATCACTTCCAACCTTACCTTACCCTTGAAAATTAACAAGTATAGGGAAATGATCACTTCCCATTCCTTCTTCCTTATATATTTCCCAGTTGTATTTACTTGCAATATTTGCTGTTATAATTTCCAGGAAATAAACAGGAAAAACTATCATCTGCTGCCTTAAATCTGGTGGGGTGCCATCACTTAAAACATCTAGATTGTTTTCAGCAATGAACTTTTCTAAGCATGCACCACTTTTATCAGCTGCTTTACTTCTCCACAGTTTATGATGACTATTTAACTCACCACATATGATATGTGGTCTTTTAGCATTTTTCACCATTTCTTGTAGCTCTGAACTTTCTAATTTCCCACATAGATATTATAAATCCTATATATAGATAAAATCTGCTTTGGGATCTCAAGAGCATTATTTTCTAGCCTTTCTTCTTCATTATCTACTGCTATATAGTTTAATCTTTCCTTTATGAAAGTACAAACACCTCCTCCTCTTCCTAGGTTTTGGTCTTGACTAAAGGCAATATATCCTGGAACTGTAAGCATAAGATTGTCACCATCCATGTGTCCTAGATACATATGACATCTTGTTTAGTTTTTATTTCAAGGGATATTTTCTTTTAGTTCTTGACTATATGCTGTCAGACTGTGCACATTACAACAAAAGACTGAGATCCCCTAGTAGTCATATTTCACCATTAACTTCATTCAAAATTGCATGAAGGTGGTTCATTGACAAGTTGCTAATATACAGGTATTTCTCCGCTGCCTTTGGAAAAAAAATATTTTTTCTGATTTTTTCCCCCTAACTTGTGGTGTACCTTTTATCACTTCTATCATCAATGCAATAAACCTTTATTTTTCATTACTAGTATGTCATCACCTATTCCTTCCACAGTGTTCATCATATTCTTTATACAATGAGGCCGAGTCTGCAGTTCTCCTTTTCCTTTGCTGACTGTCTCTTCCCTCTCCACTGATGTTTAAGGGTCTCCTTACAGCTTCCACAGGAGATATGTTGTTAACAATTTGTGTCGTTTGTACCGTTTTAGCTTGTCTGCTGCAATACTACACCCTCTATATGCCAGAATCTAATTACCACCAATTACTGCATTTGACCTCTGTTCCTTCTGTACAATTTTCATTGGAATGATTTCCCCCATATTTACCATATCCTGTTTTCCCTTTAGAAACAGCTGCTACATGCCTAACTCATTAGAACTTGTAAGATCTGAGGGGTGGGGGATATGTGGCTTGGTTCTAAATATCTGAAGCCCTAGTGTTACTTTCTCAGGTGGAGTCCCTCCCTTAAATGCAGTCAGCACAGCTGTTGATGGCTTTTTTTTTCCTCCTCCTTTGCTAATTAGTTGCCTACTGACTACCATTTTATCTTCTCCTATGCTTTTGGCTATCTCATCCTTACTCAGCTCTAATGGCATTTCATATATTACCCCCTTTATTAAGAACATAAGAACGGCCATACTGAGTCAGACCAAAGATTCATCAAGCCCAGTGCCCTGTCTACCACCAGTGACCAATGCCAGGTGCCCCAGAGAGAGTGAACCTAACAGGTAACGATCAAGTGATCTCTCTCCTGCCATCCATCTCCACCCTCTGACAAACAGAGGCTAGGGACACCACTCCTTACCCATCCTGGCTAATAACCATTAATGGACTTAACCTCCATGAATTTATATAGTTCTCTTTTAAACCCTGTTATAGTCCTAGCCTTCACAACCTCCTCAGGCAAGGAGTTCCACAGGTTGACTGCATGCTGTGTGAAGAAGAACTTCCTTTTATTTGTTTTAAACCTGCTGCCCATTAATTTTATTTGGTGGCCCCTAGTTCTTATATTATGGGAACAAGTAAATAACTTTTCCTTATTCACTTTCTCCACATCACTCATGATTTTATAGACCTCTATCATATCCCCCCTTAGTCTCCTCTTTTCCAAGCTGAAAAGTCGTAGCCTCTTTAATCTCTCCTCATATGGGACCCATTCCAAACCCCTAATCATTTTAGTTGCCCTTCTCTGAACCTTTTCTAGTGCCAGTATATCTTTTTTGAGATGAGGAGACCACATCTGTACACAGTATACGAGATGTGGGCGTACCATGGATTTATATAAAGGCAATAATATATTCTCTGTCTTATTCTCTATCCCTTTTTTGAATGATTCCTAACATCCTGTTTGTTTTTTTGACTGCCGCTGCGTGGACATCTTCAGAGAACTATCCACGATGACTCCAAGATCTTTTTCCTGATTAGTTGTAGCTAAATTAGCCCCCATATATAGTTGAGGTTATTTTTTCCAATGTGCATTACTTTACATTTATCCACATTAAATTTCATTTGCCATTTTGTTGCCCAGTCACTTAGTTTTGTGAGATCTTTTTGAAGTTCTTCACAGTCTGCTTTGGTCTTAACTATCTTGAGCAGTTTAGTATCATCTGCAAACTTTGCCACCTCACTGTTTACCCCTTTCTCCAGATCATTTATGAATAAGTTGAATAGGATTGGTCTGGGGTTACCCCTCTCTATTCTGAAAATTTACCATTTATTCCTACTCTTTGTTCCCTGTCTTTTAACCAGTTCTCAATCTATGAAATGATCTTCCCTCTTATCCCATGACAGCTTAATTTACGTAAGAGCCTTTGGTGAGGGACCTTGTCAAAGGCTTTCTGGAAAGCTAAGTACACTATGTCCACTGGATCCACCTTGTCAACATGTTTGTTGACCCCTTCAAAGAACTCTAATAGATTAGTAAGACACGATTTCCCTTTACAGAAACCATGCTGACTTTTGCCCAACAATTTATGTTGTTCTATGTGTCTGACAATTTTATTTTTTACTATTGTTTCAGCTAATTTGCTCAGTACTGACATTAGACTTACTGGTCTGTAATTGCCGGGATCACCTCTTGAGCCCTTTTTAAATATTGGCGTTACATTAGCTATCTTCCAGTCATTGGGTATTGAAGCCGATTTAAAGGACAGGTTACAAACCTTAGTTAATAGTTCTGCAATTTCACATTTGAGTTCTTTCAGAACTCTTGGGTGAATGCCATCTGGTCCCGGTGACTTGTTACTATTAAGTTTATCAATTAATTCCAAAACCTCCTCTAGTGATACTTCAATCTGTGACAATTCCTCTGATTTGTCACTTTAAAAAGATGGCTCAGGTTTGGGAATCTTCCTAACATCCTCAGCCATGAAGACTGAAGCAAAGAATCCATTTAGTTTCTCTGCAATGACTTTATTGTCTTTAAGTGCTCCTTTTGTATCTGGATTGTCCAGGGGTAGTTGGTAACTTGTTTTAATTTTCCCTTGTGTTTTACTTTTAGCAGTTTCACGTTGCTCTTTATTTTCACATTCAGCTAAGAGATCACCATCTTGCAGCCTCCTAGCTCTTATAATATCTCCTATGCTTTTTTTTAATACCGTCAGCTACTTTGACAGGGTTAACATCACCTAAGTTTATTTCTTTGGCTACAGATCTTACAATTGTAAGATGTTGGATTATTTCCTTCCTCAGTTTTGCCTTTTTTCCTGACACCAACTTCATCTGCTTCTATTCTTTGCTTTTCTCCCCTACTTTGTATCTATTTTCCCCCTATATCAACTTTCCTTCAGTTTCTAGAGTTACTCCATTTGGGGGTCAGAAAATTCTCCATCTGCCAGCACCAAGCCTTGCAGCCCAGGAGAGGCCAGCCCCTTCTGTTCCCCACTTCCTGCTTTTATAGCAAAACCCAGCTCCTCTCCCAGCTGGGTTTTATCTTTAATTGCTGCTGGAGGACCCTCCAGGGGCAGCCAACTGGGTTACTTAGCCTCTCAGGCCCACATTAACCCTCTAAAGCCAGGACGGGGTGTATACCCCATGTTAAGGTCCCCTCCAGTCCAATTGTGAAGGACCTGGCAATGGGGAGGGATATGAAGCTGAGAGCGCAGCCAACATGCACATGTCCCCATTCAGAGGCAGCAAGAAACTCCAGCTCAGTGAGCAACCCAACCCCCACAGAACACACATTCTGCAAAAGCTGCAGGTAGAGCCACAGGAAGGGAAAGAGAAACCAAGTGACAGAGCTGCAGCTGCACATGCTGCTGTAGGAGAGACAGGAAAAGGTAGAAAGATCTTAGCAGATCTTAGCTGATCACAACCACTCGGAGGCTGCACTCTACTCTTAGGAGCCAAGCATCTGATCCCCAGCTCATATAGACATACTAGTGCTACCTCTCATCGAGCTAGTGTGCTCAAAATCATTGTGTAGCCGGGTTAGCATGGGAAGTGATGAGCAGGATCATGGGGTAGCTGTGCCAAGTGCGTACGCACAGGGAATCACTAATTTACAATGGTAAATTTGAGCTAGTTGTTTATTACTGAAACCTGGTGGGATGATTCCCATGATTGGAATGTTTAAAAAATCAGTGGTAACCAATGTAAGCAAGGTCAATGAGCTCTCCCATGACAGATTGCTGGGGAGGGGAAAAGGCTGCTAGCAAAGAAGACAGAATGGAGGCCATGCTTACATGATGGAGTGGGGGAGACTCTATCCTGGGAAGCAATGACTCTGAAGTAGAGTTGTGGTGGATAATTAGCTTAACAGGAGCTTCCAATGTGATGCGGTGGCCAAAAGAGCTAATCCGATTGAGTGCACACACAGGGCAATCTCAAGGAGGGGTAGTGAAGTATTTTTTGCCTCAGGATTTGGCACTGGTGCAACTGCTGCTGGAAAACTGTGTGCAGTTCTGGTGTCCACAATTCAAGACGGACGTCGATAAATTCCAGAGGGCTCAGAAGAGCCACTAGAATGATTAAAAGGTTAGAAAATATGTCTTATTGTTATAGAGTTCAATCTATGTATCTTAAACAGGTTAAGGGGTGACTTGATTAGTCTGTAAGTATCTATATGGAGAACAAATATTTAACAATGAGCTCTTCAATGTAGCGGAGAAAGGCATAACAATGGCTGGCAGCTAAAGCTGGACAAATACAGACTGGAAATAAGGCATTAATTTGTAACTGTAAGAGTAATTAATCATTGGAACAATTTTTCAAGGGTCATGGTAGATTCTTCATCACTTACAATTTTTTAAATCAAGATTGGGTGTTTTTCTAAAGATGAGGTTCAACAATGACAAGAGCAGAGTTCTGAGAGAACTGGGCTTGTTTAGTCTGCAGAAGAGAAGAATGAGGGGGGATTTGATAGCTGCTTTCAACTACCTGAAGGGGGGTTCCAAAGAGGATGAAGCTCGGCTGTTCTCAGTGGTAGCAGATGACAGAACAAGGAGTAATGGTCTCAAGTTGCAGTGGGGGAGGTTTAGGTTGGATATTAGGAAAAACTTTTTCACTAGGAGGGTGGTGAAGCACTGGAATGGGTTACCTAGGGAGGTGGTGGAATCTCCTTCCTTAGAGGTTTTTAAGGCCCAGCTTGACAAAGCCCTGGCTGGGATGATTTAGTTGGGGATTGGTCCTGCTTTGAGCAGGGGTTGGACTAGATACCTCCTGAGGTAGTGCAGCTAGCTGTGGGTCCTTACTCCTGATAGAGCAGACATACATGAGGGTTAAACACATGAAGATAGTAAACAATACAAAGGCACCAAACAGCATATTAGTGCTATGGTTATTTTGTGGAGGAGGGGGTTGGTTTTGCTTTGGAGGGGATTAACTAAATAGATCACTTGCCTGGAGCTAGAATTCAGGGTGTGATGGAGTGTCTGCTGAGACTGATCAAGCCCTCAGACCGCTACCCCTTCCTACTTCTCCATGTGGGCACCAATGATACTGCCAAGAATGACCTTGAGTGGATCACTGCAGACTATGTTGCTCTGGGAAGAAGGATAAAGGATTTTGAGGTGCAAGTTGTGTTTTCATCCATCCTCTGTGTTGAAGGAAAAGGTCCAGGAAGGGACCATCAAATTGTGGAAGTAAATGTGTAATTGGTGTCGGAGAGAGGGCTTTGGATTCTTCGACCATGGGATGTTGTTCCGGGAAGAAGGATTGCTAGGAAGAGATGGGATCCACCTAACAAAGAGAGGGAAGAGCATCTTTACAGGCAGGTTTGCTAACCTAGTGAGGAGAGTTTTAAACTAGGTTCACCGGGGGATGGTGACCTAAGCCCAGAGGTAAGTGGGATACCAGGAGGAAACACAAGGAGGAGGTTGCAACAGGGGAGGCCTACTGATTCATACTGAGAAAGTAGGGCAATTGGCTAGTTATCTCAGGAGCATGTACATGAATGCAAGAAGCCTGGGAAACAAGCAGGAAGAATTGGAAGTCCTGGTACATTCAAGGAACTACGATGTGATTGGAATAACAGAAACTTGATGGGGCAGTTCACATGCACTGTCATGGATGGGTATAAATTTTTCAGGAAGGATGTGGGGGAGAAAAGGTGGAGGAGTTGCATTGTATGTAAGGGAGCAGTATGACTGCTCAGAGCTCCAGTATTAAACTGGAGAAAAGCCTATTGAGAGTCTTTGGGTTAAGTTTAGAGGCCAGAGCAACAAGGGTGATGTCATGGTAGGCATTTGCTATAGACCACCGGATCAGAAGGATGAGGTGGACGAGGCTTTCTTCGGACAATTAACTGAAGTTTCCAGATCCCAGGCCCTGGTTCTAATGGGGGACTTCAATCACCCTGACATCTGCTGGGAGAACAATACAGCAGTGCACAGACAATTGAGGAAGTTTTTGGAAAGTGTTGGGGACAACTTCCTGGTGCAAGTGCTGGAGGAACCAACTAGGGGCCATGCTCCTCTTGACCTGCTGCTCACAAACAGGGAAGAATTGGTAGAAGTAGAAGTAGGTGGCAACCTGGGCAGCAGTGATCATGAGATGGTTGAGTTCAGGATCCTGACAAAAGGAAGAAAGAAGAGCAGCAAAATACGGACCCTGGACTTATGTTGGAGGGTTTTGCATCTGAAAAAGGATCACGATCAGTGGTGAGCTGGAGCCAGTTTGCACCAATCATGGAGCAGGTCCTCAAGGAATCAATTTTGAACCACTTAAAGGAGGGGAAAGTGATCAGGAACAGTCAGCATGGATTCACCAAGGGCAAGTCATGCCTGACTAACCTAATTGCCTTCTATGATGAGATAACCGGTTCTGTGGATGAAGGGAAAGCAGTGGATGTGCTATTTCTGGACTTTAGCAAAGCTTTTGATACGGTCTCCCACAGTATTCTTGCCAGCAAGTTAAAGAAGTATGGGCTGGATGAATGGACGGTAAGGTGGATAGAGAAAACTGGCTAGATGGTCGGGCTCAACGGGTAGTGATAAATGGTTCCATGTCTAGTTGGCAGCCGGTATCAAGTGGAGTGCCCCAAGGGTCGGTGCTGGGGCCGGTTTTGTTCAATATCTTCATTAACGATCTGGAGGATAGTGTGGACTGCACCCTCAGCAAGTTTGCAGATGACACTAAACTGGGAGGAGTGGTTGATACGCTGGAGGGTAGGGATAGGATACAGAGGGACCTAGACAAATTAGAGGATTGGGCCAAAAGAAATATGATGAGGTTCAACAAGGACAAGTGCAGAGTCCTGCACTTAGGACGGCAGAATCCCATGCACTGCTACAGACTAGGGACCGAATGGCTGGGCAGTAGTTCTGCAGAAAAGGACCTAGGGGTTACGGTGGACGAAAAGCTGAATATGAGTCAGCAGTGTGCCCTTGTTGCCAAGAAGGCTAATGGCATTTTGGGTTGTATAAGTAGGGGCATTTCCAGCAGATCGAGGGATGTGATCATTCCCCTCTACTCAGCACTGGTGAGGCCTCATTTGGAATACTGTGTCCAGTTTTGGGCCCCACACTACAAGGAGGATGTGGATAAATTGGAGAGAGTCCAGCGGAGGGCAACAAAAATGATTAGGGGGCTGGAGCACATGACTTATGAGGAGAGGCTGAGGGAACTGGGATTGTTTAGCCTGCAGAAGAGAAGAATGAGGGGGGATTTGATAGCTGCTTTCAACTACCTGAAAGGGGGTTCCAAGGAGGATGGATCTAGACTGTTCTCAGTGGTAGAAGATGACAGAACAAGGAGTAATAGTCTCAAGTTGCAGTGGGGGAGGTTTAGGTTGGATTTTAGGAAAAAAAATTTCACTAGTAGGGTGGTGAGGAACTGGAATGCGTTACCTAGGGAGGTGGTGGAATCTCCTTCCTTAGAGGTCTTTAAGGTCAGGCTTGACAAAGCCCTGGCTGGGATGATTTAGTTGGGGTGGGTCCTGCTTTGAGCAGGGGGTTGGACTAGATACCTCCTGAGGTCCCTTCCAACCCTGAGATTCTATGATTCTATGCCAGAACTGGTTGCTAAATTTTGAAGCCGGTGTAGAACCGGTTGTTAAAGGGGCCAGCGGGAGGGCAAACTCCGGTCCGCAGGCCACATCCGGCCCGCAGGACTGTCCTGTCTGGCTCTCCTGAGCTCCCAGCTGGGGAGGCTCCCCCGGCCCCTCCCCCACTTCGCCCCCCCCCCCCCCCACAGAGCTGCAGCACGCCGCGCCGCCGGCGCCAGCACTCTGGGCAGCTCCTGCCGCTTTAAGCAGCATTGTAAGGGGACCGGGGCTGAGAGAAGAGGTTGGATAAGGGGCAGGGAGCGGTTGGAAGGGTCGGAGGTTCCGGAACTCCGGCCGGAGTGCAGCAAGCCCCGCTTCCCCGGCCAGAGCGTGGCAAGCCCCGCAGCCCCGCTTCCCCGGCAGTTAGGGTGGGGGGTCTCGGGAGGGGGTGGTCAGGGGACAAGGAGGGGGGAGTTGATGGGGGGCAGTCGGGGGCAGGACGTGGGTTGGCATCGGATGGGTGGGGGGTGAGAGACTGGCACGTGGGGCTTGTACTCACAGAGCGGTTCCCTACCGGGTCTTCGGCGGCACTTTGGCGGCGGGTCCTTCACTCGCTCCGGGTGAAATGCCACCGAAAACCCAGAGTGAGTGAAGACCCCTCCACCCCTCGCCACCGAAGTGCCGCCAAGGACCCAGTAGGGGACCGGTTGTTAAGATTTTGGCAGCTCATTGCTGATCACGATGTTTGCTCCTAAGGAACCCTGGGGCAGGAGGATTAGTAACTCGGAAGGTAGGAAAGCTTCAGGTCACTTTCAGAGGCTGCAAGGTTTTTGGCAAATAGATGCAGTATCACACCTGAATGTGCCACATTTTATAATGAGTACGCTCTGAAGTTGTTGCATAAGCAGGAAATATCCGTTTTGAACAAAAATAGGATGCAGCGTTTAATGCTCTATCCTGTAGATTGGTAAAATTGCAGGGCGTGCTTCTGCACATTCTGATGCATCAGAGAAATTCCAGTTCACTGTGGGTAACAGAGGCCAGGAAAGAGATGTGACATTTCACATGCTGAAAATACAGAAACAGGAAATGAAAGAAAAACTATCTTTTTGTTAGCACACTGGGAGATGTAGTGTGACCAGGAAGCCCGTACCATAGAGGAGAATAGGGGGGCAACAGGCTTCCAAACTACAACTGCCAGGAGGCAACGTGCCACACTGAGAAAATGGAGTCTGATGTTGAACTGACAAGCCATGAAATAAATGTTTCCATTCAAATAATATAAAAATGTTCCTTTTAGATTGAAGGTGCCAAAATTTTCACCATTTCCTAATCAAAGATTTTCTGAACTTTTCTTTCCACATAAAATGTTGATATTTCAGTCTCCTCTCGCAAATTGGGAAAACCAATATTCCCTCCATGGTCTCCGCACCAGAGACCTGATGAAATGTTTGGAAGCTGCCAGGAGCAGAGGTCCAAGAAGGTGCTCAGCAGGCGCTGAAGAGTGCAGTAGCTAAAGGAAAGGGGGAAACAGCCACCCAGTCAATCAGCCCCTGGAACTAGTCTTCAGATGTGATGTCAATGTGATGTCCCCTTCCCTTGTGGCAGAACTAGGTATTATCTAGACCATTCCTCACAGGTGTTTGTATTCCAGTGCTTAGCCTCCCTGACAGTTAGGAAGTTTTTCCTAATGTCCAACCTAAACCACCCTTGCGGCAATTTAAGCCAATTGCTTCTTCTCCTATCCATGTAGCAACCTTTTGTGTACTTGAAAACTGCTGTCATATCCCTTCTCAGTCTTCTCTTTTCCAGACTCAACAAATCCAGTTCTTTCAATCTTCCCTCATAGAGCATGTTTTCTAGACTTTTAACGGGCTGCGGCTGGGGGAAAGCAGCAAACCTCGTCTGATTGGGGAAGCAGCCATAGCTGTGGCCAGTCTAATCAGAGCCCAGCTGGCCCTGATAAGAGTGCTGTGGATTAGGAGCAAAGGAGTCTCTCTCTAGGTGTGGAGAGAAGGACCAGGCTGCCTGGGAGCTCAGGGTCCTGAGGGAGAGCAGGGCTGGGGGAAGGCAAAAGGAGCTGGGGAGCTCCAGCCTGGAAACCCCCCCGGCTGTAGGCTTTGAGCAAGGCCTAAACCAGGTACTGCGGTTGCAAAGGAGCAGCCCAGGACTAGGCAGAGGCAGCAGGTCCAAAAAACCCTTGTCAATGATGGGTGGCCATTGCAGACTGCAGTCTGCCCAGTGAGTGGGGGCTAAGCAAGGACTGGCAGTAGCCACTGAGGCAAGGTGGGGTTAGGGGGTTGGGCGCTCCCTGAGAGGGGAGACCCAGACTGTGGGGGTATTGTCAGGGGGCAGCACTCCAGGTAAAGAGGCACTGGGGTCCGTGAGGGACACAGGGGCCAGCGGCAGGGTGCTCTGAGCTGGAAAAAGAGCTAATTCCTGGAGGACCAGCAAGAGGCGCCATGCCAGTGAGTCATCACGTCGCTACACTGACATTAATGATATTCCTATCCTTCAACAACTGAATCCTGTATCAATTTTTTCCCATTATTTTGCCCAGGATTGAGGTCAGGCTAACTAGCCTATAGTTACTCAGGTCATAACACTTTCACTTTTGAATATTGGAAAAACATTATCATTAGTACTCTTCCAGTTTTATGGGATTTCCTTGTTTTTTTCCCCCAATAAATTGTTAAAATTTAGCATTGGTAGGCTAGAGATCTCCTCAGCCAATTCTTTTAGGACTCTTGAGTACTAGTTATCCAGGACTGCTTATGGGCTGAAAATTACTTCATCATCGTTATGTAATACAAATACACCTTCCTGTTCTTTGCAAATACTGAAAAGAAATACTGAACCATTTCTGCATCATTATTAACCATTTTACTCATTGCTAGGAAAAAAGACGGCAAAGGGGAGATATGATTGAGGTCTATAAAATCATGATGGTGTAGAAAAGTAGATAAGGAAGTGTTCACTACTACCCGTAACACAAAAACTAGGGGTCACCAAATGAAATTAATAGGCAACAGGTTTAAAACAAATAAAAGGAAGTATTTTTTCACACAATGCACAGTCAATCTGTGGAACTCCTTGCCAGAGGATATTGTGAAGGCCAAGACCATAACAGGAATCAAAAAAGAACTAGAAAAATTCATGGAGGATAGGTCCATAAATGGCTATTAGCCAGGATGGACAGAGATGGTGTCCCCAACCTCTGTTTGCCAGAAGCTGGGAATAGGAAACAGGGGATGGATCACCTTTTGATTCCCTGTTCTGTTCTTTCCGCTTGGGGCACCTGGCACTGGCCACTGATGGAAGACAGGATACAGGGCTAGATGGACCTTTGGTCTGAACCAGTATGGCCGTTCTTATGTTTTGTTCCTAATAATCTTTAAAAACTCCTTGTTTTCCTTAGCCCTGCCTGCCATGGAGTTTTCCCTGATATCTAGCTTTAATTGTGAATTTTCTACATTTCATAACTTCAAATTTCCATCAATCACTATTTCCTTTTCTTTTCATGTGTTATGTACTTGCTTTTTTATTTCTAATTGCTGCCTTCACTTGGCCCCTGAGTTGGTGACAATGATTAAATATCTGCAGTCTTAGGGAATACAGTGGGAGGAGGTACAGGGTCTTCCATGGCACTTGTTTTATCAGGGAGCACTGGAACGTCAGGTGTCTGAGCTGCTTCAAATGGCTGGTTGCCAGATGCAATTGTTCTTTCTGTGGCTCTTAAAATCCAGGACTGTGCCCTTTAGATAAAGAGACAGCATGGTGGATGGTCCATGCAAAACCAGCAGTCAGGGAGATGTGGGAAACACACCCAAGGCATGAAAGGGTTTGTCCAAGAAGGAGCTTGGCTGGGGCATGGCAGAAGCTGTAGCACATGCTTTATGGACTGTCCTTGGGCAAAGGAAGCTAGGGAGGGGCTTGCTGAGATGATTGTCCTCCATATTTTGTTGAGGCAAAAGAGGACCCATTAGGCTTGGGGAGATTTCTCACGGGTGAGATTTCGGCAGTGGGAAGAGGGATATTCTGTTCCTAATTAATATAATTACTCTCTTTTTAAAGAAGACAAGATGTGTGGTGGCTCTGGGCATGTGTATGCTCACACAGGCCACCCACTGGGTGTGGTCCATACAATTCAGGATGAGCTGGCCCAGATGGAGCAAAGGGATGTTCCGGTTCAGCGATTGTTCCTTTTTCTTTTACATGGAACAAAACAAAAACGGTTTAAAGCACAGAGGGAAAAAAAGAGTTAAAAAATAACGTGTGTGGCTCGTGTGTTGGCTCATGTTCTTACATCAAATCCATGATGAAGAAGGAAAACTCTGGCTAAAGCCCCCTCCTGGTTCAGTAGCACGTGAAGGCTGCGATTAGAAAGGAAAAAGCAATATATAACCAATGGAAAAGTGGGGAAATAGATAATCAATATAAATTAGAATTTATGACGTGCCAACAATTGATAAGGGAAGCTAAAGACTGCAGGGGGGAAAGTCCATGCCTGACAGGGCTAAGGACATTAAGGAGTTTTTATCCCCCTTCCCCAATATATAAAGAAATCCTGGCAATGGCATAGGCCCATTACTAGATGACAATGGTAATATTGTTAATAATTAGTGTATCATGACAGTGGACCTGGACTCAGAGAGACAATGCTCCCTGGAGAGGCTGTTATTGATGGGACACCAGGGAACGTGGGGGAGTTAGACTGGAAGTAACTCAGACACGTGGATAGAGCAGTCCACAGTGTCATAACAGTGTTATGTTGGTTAAAAGCTTAAAATACTAAATAAAGAGAAACCCAGGCTTGTTTGTGAGTTGAGCTGAAGAGGAAATTGAAGAGGTGTAAAAATAACAGGAAACCTCACCCCTGAAAACAGCATAATGTAGATGAAAATGTCTTTGCTGAGGTTTTCAACTTCCTTAGTGGGTTTATAAAGCTCAGAGAGATGCTTCACAACTTAATATAAAACTGTGACTCCTGGTAGTTCCCTGTGAGAGCTGATGTTTCTGAAATTCTAATGTAACAGTAAAATAAGCATCTTATTTTTTTCTGGAAAATTTCTCCAACCTGTCTTCACCCTCTCCACTCCCTCTCCACTGCTCTCAGCAGGAGCTTTAATGACCTCTTCCAGGCCAAACCTCCAGGGCCTCTACTCCATCTAGGGTTGCCAACTCAGTCAGAGTGGACAGACCAGATGTCATTCCTGGCAGTGCCGTCCGGTCTGACCGAGCTGGCAACCCTAACTCATCTTCATCATTTTTGATTTCTCTGCTGCTTCTCTGCAGTCTCACTGGGCTTTGTCTTTGGTCCCCTCTCTTCCACCTCAGCATTTTCATCCATTCAGGTAATGTCAGCCAGCAATGTACATTGGTGACTCACCCATCTGTCTTTCCACACCTGACCTATCATGTAATCCCGAATCTCCAGTTCTCTCTGACTTCTCTTGGATACGTTGCCACAAACTTACATTTGACATGGCTAAAACTGAACTCCTAGTTTTTCCTCTTATACCCTCCTTTGTTCCTTCCTTTGTCTATCACTTCTGACATCATCACCATTCTCTTTGGAACTCAGGCCTGTAACTTGGTGTCCTCTCTGATCCCACCCTCACTGCGGGCCACGTGCCAGTTCTTTGTGCGAACTTTTTCACAATCCAGCATTTCTCTCAGCCAGATAAAACCCTTGTGAAGAGCTGCATAATTTCTCCTCTGCATACAACTCCTTATTCCCTGGCCTTTCTACTACAGTCCTTACAAAATGCAGTTGACAAAATCAAGTTCCTTGCCCATTGGTCGCCCAGTGCTTCACCCGTCTCTTTGAATTCCTTCATTGCCTCCCCAGCCTCCACTGAATCAAACTGAAGCTTCTTATTCTCACTTTTAAGACCTTTAACAACTCTGATCCTCCCTATTTACCCATTCTGTCATCTAACTCCTTCCATTCCACCACCACATCAGCCTCAACCATCACCACGGAAGCTGCAGCCCTTTCCTCCTCCTGACCTCTCTCCGGCACTACCACCCTCTCTGACCTCTCCACACTTGTGCCAGGATCAACCTTATGCCCACACTTCTCTCCCTGCAGCTTCCTTTGCCACTCCCCAGGCATCATTGTCCATGTACAACTGAACAGCCAATCTCTAAACAAAGCACCTTCTGCAAGCTCTTCCCCACGTCCTCTAAGCTCAGCGGGTGCCTGTTCAGGCCTTGCCAGCAGGTTCCCCACTTGCCATCGACTTGACATTCTACCTCCTGGGTGGCTTGCAGTCACCAGTCCAAGGTTGGCTGCAGCCCCTGCAGCTACCCTAGACAATCATCCCATGGCTTCCACCATTTCTATCCCTCTAGCAATGACTGATCTCTGATAGAGCAACACTTCCACTCCTCTCTCTGCCCAGTGCCCCTGCTCTTCCTCCCCCAGAGGCATTCTCAGCCCCCTGTCCCTGCTAAAGACGTCCCATGCCAAACCCTGGCTCCAGCAGCGCATACTCTAGCAGCCTTCTCTCTCTTTTACTCTCCAGACCACTCCCTGAGAGCTGCATCCACTGTGAGCTCCTCTCTGACCAACAGGTGCTGGAGGTCCCTGCTGAACCCTCCCACTCCAAACCACAGCAACACCAGCAGGTCGGAGAAAGGATCTGGGAAAAGGGCCAGGCAGCCCATGTAAGTTTCTCTGTTTGATTTATGTTGGACTGTTTTGGTTTTTAAAAATAAACCCGTCCCTGAAAAGAGAGAGATTCTGCCCCATCTGATGTCCTGGCTGGTGATTTGTCCACTAGCTCACGGGTGGTGGTGATGCAGGTATCCTGCTCAGCCTGGAGAGTGGAGGAGATCAACAATAACAGCAACAGCTCGATATATAAAGGGAGAAAAAGAACGGAGGATGTTGTGAACCCAGCAGCAGCAGGAGGCAGCACAACAGAAACTTAAGAAGCAGAGAGAGCCGCCTACCACTCTCGCACAGCTGTGGGCAGCAAAAGGTGGCACTGTGGTAGGCAGAGGGCCTCTGCAACACCCCAACAACCTGAAGGCAGCCCGTGTAGGTGCACTAGAGTATGTGTCTGCACCGAGGCTGGTAAACTGAGGCTGGTAAAGTGAGCCTCACACAGGCTCACCTGGCTGCAGGATGACCGGCGAGCCAGAGAATGGAATCTGGATGCCTAGCAGAGCACTACGGCTGGAAGTGGCAGGAGTCTCATTAGACTGGGGAGCCTGGATATAATGGGATGTGAGGCCTGGGATGGGGGATGTTCTGCTTGTGGTGTTCCAGGACATGGCCCGGAGACCTGCCCTTTTAAGAACCATGGGAACTGTGGGGCCGCTCTGTGGGAAGGCCCCTGGGGCTGAGGAAACAATTCCCTGAACAAGCAGTTTGCAGTTGCATTCAGCTGGGCCGAGGTGAGGCTGCTTTTCACAGAGGGTGCGAAGGCCTCAGCAGCAGAGGACACTCGGGCACCTGTCCGGTGTTGGGAGCATTTGGACGTGCTCGGGTTGAAGCTCCTGTTATGTGTGATAGTGACTCCAAACTAAAATTCTTGCAGATCCGGTTTGAGCCACCAAGGAGGCACTCCTGAACTGACTCGAACCCAAACCACACGTTCAGGGCCTGTCCACATGCTCCCAGTTCAGAGACAGCAAGGGAAAGAAACTCCATCCCAATGTGGATAACACATGCGCACGCACCTACATGCCCCCTTACAGATTTTGCCAGTGCTGCAGCTAGAGACAGGAAGGGAAAGAGAAACTAGTCTGAGTGTGGGACACTGAGAGACCTGCAGCTGCTGCTAGGAACGGAAACCTCAGCAGAGGGTTGTTGGTGACCATAATCAGAGATATTTCGATGCATACATAACAGATACAAACACAGGAAAGGAAAAAGAAACTAGCACAGTGTGGGTAACCACTGCGCCTCAGTTGTCACATTGCAGATACAGACAGGAAAGAAAGACTTGACCATGAATGTACTCTATTATATTTCATCATAAACATAAGAACATAACAAGAACGGCCGTATCGGGTCAGATCAAAGGTCCATCTAGCCCAGTATCTGTCTACCGACAGTGGCCAATGCCAGGTGTCCCAGAGGGAGTGAACCTAACAGGCAATGATCAAGTGATCTCTCTCCTGCCATCCATCTCCATCCTCTGCCAAACAGAGGCTAGGGACACCATTCCTTACCCATCCTGGCTAATAGCCATTTATGGACTTAACCACCATGAATGTATCCAGTTCTCTTTTAAACCCTGTTATAGTCCTAGCCTTCACAACCTCCTCAGGCAAGGAGTTCCACAAGTTGACTGTGCGCTGCGTGAAGAAGAACTTCCTTTTATTTGTTTTAAACCTGTGCCTATTAATTTCATTTGGTGACCCCTTGTTCTTGTATTATGGGAATAAGTAAATAACTTTTCCTTATCCACTTTCTCCACATCACTCATGATTTCATAGACCTCTATCATATCCCTCCTTAGGCCTGGTCCACACTAGGACTTTAATTCGAATTTAGCAGCGTTAATTCGAATTAACTGTGCACCCGTCCACACCACGAAGCTATTTAATTCGACATAGAGGGCTCTTTAGTTTGACTTCTGTACTCCTCCCCAATGAGGGGAGTAGCGCTAAATTCGACATGGCCATGTCGAATTAGGCTAGGTGTGGACGGAAATCGACCTGAGTAGCTCCGGGAGCTATCCCACACTGCACCACTCTGTTGACGCTCTGGACAGCAGTCCAAGCTCGGATGTTCTGACCAGCCACACAGGAAATGCCCAGGGAAAATTTGACACGCTCCGGTGTCTTGTGGATGTTCTGCAGGACCGCAGGCAGGAGGACAGAGCCCCCCTGCAGTGTATCTGCAACCGCCCTCCACCGCCACAAAGTCCCATACCCCCCTCACCCAAAATAACCAGAAGGAGTGGCACCAGGGGCCGTGAAAACTGTCACTGCACCCCAGCAGAGAGCTCAAGTACCCAAAAGCTCTCATACCCTCAATTTTGAGAAGTCCTTCCCTTCCTGACTCACCCAAGCCCCAATCCAATTATTAAAATACTTTGCTGTTAATTACTGATTCTGTCATGTTTTTTTTACAGAACACTGTGTTTGAAGGGGGCTGGGTGGGGGTGGGTGGGGAAGGGGTTGGTAATTGCATAGGGCGGTCACCTTTACCAGGGGACAGACACGGGGGCAGGATCAGCAGCAGTTCACACACACAGTGCAGTCAGTAGGCACCCTGGTCAGTATGGGAGGTGGTTTCCAGGTTCTGTGTGGGTGTGGGGGTACGTGACTTTGTAGCGGGGGAGGGGGGTTACAGATCTTATGCAGTGGTCCTTGTCCTGGACCGCAGAGTCATGCAGCAGAGGAATCTGTATCCGTCCTCCGCCACAAGGTCACATAGCCCCCACACACAGAATCCAAAAAAGGAGGGATGGCAGGCTCCATTGAAACAAGCAGGCCGGCACTGCGGACCGCTCTAGGAGCAGGAGCCTGTCATTCCTCGAGTTTAGAGGCAGTCTTTACATCACCGCACACCCTACCCAGCACAGTCTGCGTCCCAGTTTCAACCCTTTAACGCAAAGTCATTAATAAAGAAACCTTTGTTAAGTAACAATGGAAAATGTATTTTATTTTTACACGTGTGTTATAAGTGGGGGAAACGGGGTGAACGGGGTATGTAACTGCAGAGGATAGTCAACAGTAACTGGGTAAAGAAACAGGGGCAGGTTCAGCTTCTCTGTAAAGAAACTGAACAGTCACAGGTCACGCTGCTCGCTGGTACTTGAAGAGTTCCTTGTCGCTGTCCCAGGCGCCTGTATAGGGCTTCATGAGCCAGGGCATTAGCCGGTAGGCTGGGTCCCCGAGGATCACTATAGGCATCTGCACATCCCCAACAGTTATTTTGTGGTCCGGGAAGAAACTACCTTCCTGCAGGCGTCTAAACAGACCAGAGTTCCTGAAAACACGCGCGTCATGAACCTTGCCCGGCCACCCGAACGTTGATGTTGGTAAAACGTCCCCTATGGTCCACCAGTGCTTGCAGCACCATTGAAAAGTAGCCCTATTTCTCAGCAGCTGACTGTGGAAGAGGTGGACGATAAGGTGCGAGGAGGTGAAAACGGCCATAACTGCAGCGGGCTCTATGTGGCGTCCGCGCTGTCACTGACCAGAAAAGTGCACGAACAGATTGCCCGCAGGCGCTTTCAGGGAGGGAGGGCGTGATTGACGGTTCAATGATGACAGTTACCCAAAACCACCCTCGACACATTTTTTCCCCCAGCAGGCATTGGGGGCTCTACCCAGCATTCCAATGGGCAGCGGGGACTGCGGGAACTGTGGGATAGCTTCCCACAGTGCACCGCTTCCAAAGTCGATGCTTGCCCCGTTAGTGTGGACTCACAAAGTCGAATTAGTGTCCTTAGTGTGGATACACAAATTCGACTTCGTAAGGTCGATTCCACAAATTCGACTTAAGTTGAATCGAACTACTTTTGTAGTGTAGACATACCCTTAGTCTCCTCTTTTCCAAGCGGAAAAGTCCTAGCCTCTTTAATCTCGCCTCATATGGGACCCATTCCAAACCCCTAATCATTTTAGTTGCCCTTTTCTGAACCTTTTTCCTCTCAACCTGCCCTTTTAGCCACCCAGCACATGAGATTACACATACACATTTCAGACAGCACAAGGACATTTTACAGTGTTATTCACACAATTCAGGGCAGTTACAATAATGGGAATGCGGCAGTATGAAGGTGGGAACAGTGGAAAAGGTGAGGTGGAAAGAGGCATTAGGAACTGGTAAACAGCTCTCTGATAACAGGTGGCAGAGGAATGCATTTTAAGATGGACTGGGAAAGCAGAGAAGTCCAAGGAGATGGGCAGAGTAGTCCAGAGAGCTGGGCATCAGCAAAAAAGAGTCAGTCCCTGACGGAGGAGAACAAGGAGCAGGGGACTGGGGTAGCGGGGGAGGAGAATTGACTGAGTGAAAGGATCAAGTAGGGGCCTAGTGTGAGATTACAGATGTAGATGGTGAGGAGCGAGGGATAGATTATAGAGACGAGCCCTGGTGCAAAACTCTGAAAAGAACAATACTCCCTCGCCCTAGGTTCTTAGCCCCAAACAAGGGACCTTCTGCCCGTTGTGGTGGTCACTAGTGCCTGACTGAGGTACAGGCCCTGAGGGGTAAATCCCAGACCCTGCTGGGTTTCCTGGCATCCCTCCCCATGGTCAGAGTGCTTCTCTACTGGGTCCACACTGCTGCTCATTCAGCCTGGCTGTGATGAGCCCCGGCCTGCTCCCTGAGCTGATCCCTTGGCCTGGGTTCAGGGCTGCTTCAGACCTGCTGCCCACAGCACCAGACACCTCAACCATCTCTTTCCTCCAGCCCTGCCCCACCCTGTGCCAGCCAACTGCCCCACAACCAGTCATGTGGCCGCAAAGCAGCCCATCGAGAGAAATTCTGGGCTCTGGTACATTGTGTTTATTAGCCCCTCCCCCTCCAATTTCACTTTACACAGATACTACAGATGTTTGGGGGGACCCCTTTTGAGGTCAGGGCTCCAGTACAATTGTCCCACCTTTCTCCCGCCCTCATCAGCCCTGGGCAGCCAATCCCCTGTCCCCTAATGGCTAATGGCATTTTGGGCTGTATAAGTAGGGGCATTGCCAGCAGATTGAGGGATGTGATCATTCTCCTCTATTCGACATTGGTGAGGCCTCATCTGGAGTACTGTGTCCAGTTTTGGACCCCACACTACAAGAAGGATGTGGATAAATTGGAAAGAGTCCAGCAGAGGGCAACAAAAATGATTAGGGGGCTGGAGCACATGACTTCTGAGGAGAGGCTGAGGGAACTGGGATTGTTTAGTCTGCAGAAGGGAAGAATGAGGGGGGATTTGATAGCTGCTTTCAACTACCTGAAAGGGGGTTCCAAAGAGGATGGATCTAGACTGTTCTCAGGGGTAGATGACAGAACAAGGAGCAATGGTCTCAAGTTGCAGTGGGGGAGATTTAGGTTGGATATTAGGAAACACTATTTCACTAGGAGGGTGGTGAAGCACTGGAATGGGTTCCCTAGGGAGGTGGTGGAATCTCCTTCCTTAGAGGTTTTTAAGGTCAGGCTTGACAAAGCCCTGGCTGGGATGATTTAGTTGGGTTTGGTCCTGCTTTGAGCAGGGGGTTGGACTATATGTCTCCTGAAGTCCCTTCCAACCCAGATATTCTATTATTCTATGACAAAGGTCAGCTTTACACCACCTTTGCAAACTTATTGGAGTCCATTTATCTGAGATAATTTTTTTACATTTTTCTCAGCCTTAGCACTGCATCATCATCGTGGTGTTAGAGTGAAGGTCAAAAACCTAAAAACATTAAATAGAAACAGTCTGGTGCATGAGCTGAGCAAAAGAGGAAGTGGAAGAAATATGAAAAATAACAGGAAACCTCAGACTTGAGAACAGCATAATGTAGATGAAATGTGTGCGCTGAGATGTTCGGATTCCTTAGTAGTTTTATAAAGCTCAGAGAGATGCTTAAAAAATAATATGAAACTGTGACCTCTGGCAGTTCCCTGTGAGATCTGATGGTTCTCCAATTCCAATGTGAAAGTAGAACAAACCTCATTTTTTCAGCGAAATTTCTCCAGCCCATCTTCACCTTCTTCACTCCCTTGAAACCGCTCTCACCAGAATTATTCATGACCCCTTCAAGGCCAGACCTCAAGGCCTTTACACCATCTTCATCCTGTTTGAGCTCTCTGCTGCTTTTTATAATGTTGATCACCTTCTTGACATCCTGTCCTCGGATTAAAGACTCTGACCTCATGGTTTTCTTCTGACCTCTGGCTGCTCCTCCTTCTCCGGTCTCACTGGTCTTTGTCTTTGGTTCACTCCTCTTCTCCCTGGGCATTTTTGTCCACTGACATAACTTCAGCTAGCAACGTACACTGGTGACTCACAAATCTCTTTCCATGCCTGACCCATCATGTAATCCAGAATCTCCACTTTTCTCTGTCATCTCTTGGGTATGTTGCCATTAGCTTTAACTTAACATGACGAAAACTGAACTTCTAGTTTTTCCTCCTACACCTTCCTTTGTCCCTCCCTTTGTCTGTCACTTCTGACACCATCATCATTCCCCCTGTTACTCAGGTCTGTAACTTGGTGTCCTCTCTGATTCCACAATCTGTGCAGGCCACTCACAAGTCTTGCAGTTTTTTGAGAATAATGTTGTCATGATCCAGCAGTTCTCTCAGCCAATATAGATAAAACCCTCATATTTTCTCCTCTTGACTATTGCAACTTCATCTTCCCTGGCCTTTCTGTTACCCAGGTGCTCCAGACCATAAAAATACAGCCGCTGAAATCATCTTCCTTGCACATTGGTCTCACATTGGTATCCATCTCTTTGAATTCAGAGGGGTGAGATTCTGGGACATCTTCTCAATAGGAGTTGTTGGGGTAAACAACTGAATTACTTTTAAGACAAAGCTGCCAAATTTATGAGTGGGATTGTATGATGAGGTTGCTTGTGATGGTGAGGGTAGGGCTTGGGAGTCCCTTCTGGTTTATGTCTTATGTTCCTAAAGCTCGTGCTTCAGGAGTTCAGCTGATCACCTACAGGGGTCAGGAAGGGATTTCCTGTCCCCCTCCACCCCCCCACAATGTAATCTGGGGTGGGTTTTTTTTGTCTCTTTCCTCTGAAGCATCAGGGATGGCGATGGCTGGAGATGGGACACTGGATGTGGTGAGTCAATGGTCTCAGGGAGCCCAGAGCAATCTCTCTCTCAGGAGCTTGGCAGGCTGGTTCTTGCTCACATGCTCAGGATCTAACTGATCACTGTATATGGGGTTGGGGAAGAATTTTTCCCAGTTCTGATTGGCAGTGACCGGGGGGGGGGGGTTGGGGGTCACTTTCCTCTGCAGCATGGAGTGCAGGTCACTTGCTAGAAGTATCTGGGTACATCTCATTGAATCATTTCCCTGCCACTGCAGGGCCTTGGGCACTGGTGCATCTCGGTCTTTCCCGTTCTCTGCCTGTGGCACATAATGGTGCAGTCTCCTGTGGGCTGTGATACCTCGGTCTCATGTCAGTTGTTGGGTTTAGTGTGTGGGGGCTGGGTGGTGGCAGCCTGGGATATATAGGAGGTCAGACTAGATGATGTGATGGTCACGTCTATCCTTAAACTTTATGCCTCTATGAATTCCTTCACTAGCTCCCCAGCCCCCCGGCATCAAGTTCAAGTTTCTCATCCTCAGTTTTAAGGCCCTTCACAGCTCTGATCCTCCCTATTTATCCATTCTGTCATCTCCCAACTCCCTCCATTCCACCGATGATTCCAGTCTTGAGCTCCTGCTTGTACAATTCTCCCACAAGCATCATTAGCATCTCCCATTTTTTCATCATCAATAAATGGGCAGCCAGACTCCTTGTAAATAGGAGAAAATACGTATCTGAAAGAGTTTATCAAGATTTTTGGCCAGACCGGTACGGATTTGAAAAAATGTAGAAATTGGCTTTTTTTTTTGACAGGGTTCTTGGCAATTTGATTCTGGTATAAACACACACTTTTTCATGGTAACATACTGTCCTCTTCTTAATGGACCCCAGCCTTACAGTACTGCAATGTCTCCATGATAACAAAGCAGCTGCCACCTGGGTTATGAAAAGACACTGAGCCAGGTATCTGGCAGATTTTTTTTTGGCTGGGCATGGCTGCAGATCTTAAGGACAGGGTATTTTCTCATCTTAGTTGTCAAGAAAGGAAAGTGCAGGCAAGAAGAGGCAGAACTCCCTTAGGGGAAATGCCCCAGCCTAGTAAGCCCTGGGGGTTCAGACATATTCACTTGAAAGGCCTGTTACCCTGGGTTTTCAGAACCCACAGCAGTTTCACACTGTTTCACTCCAGGTGGTGTCAGCAATAAATCAGTGAGAACTCAGCAATTCCAGCTGATAAAAGATCAATACAAGTATGAGTGCTCTAACTAAAATGGCAGTTTATTAGATTTCAGCACGCAGAAAAATAAGCAATAGTTTTAGAACATCCCAAGTATTTATTTAACATCTGGAACAGTACTGAGTAATTAACAGCAGGTTCAGTCACCAATTGCTCACCCACTGGAGAGAAAAGGTGTCAGGAAAATGTGTTTTTAGATGGTTTCAGAGGACTGCTCCAAAATACATTCTAGAGCTAGTCCTTTTTATAACTACGTTCTACAAAATACATAGGTTGATAATGACCCTGTAACAGTTTTCAAATACATTAAGAGGCTGTTATGTAAAGCAAGATGATGAATTGTTCTCCAAGTCCACTGAAGGCAGCACAACAAGTAATCAGTTTACTCTCCAGCAGGGAAGATTAAGATTAGATACTAGGAATAACTTTCTAGTTATAAGGATAGTTAATAATTGGAATAGGCTTCCTAGGGAGGTTGTAGATCTCCATCTGTGACAGAGTATATAGACCCCTCACTGAGCAGAAGGGGTTTAAGGAACACTTATGGACTAAGTAGGCTCCACTCCTTAGCCCTTGCAGAGCATGCTTGGACTGGAGGTGGGGTTTAAAAGCCAGCCAGGCAGCTCAGTCTGGGCCTGAGCAGCCAGAGCGGAGGATGTAACCTGGGAACTCCTGGATCTGAGCCTGCCTCAGGCTGGTGAGCTGGGAGTCCTGAACGTGATGTTCCCTAGAGTCAGGAGGCAGCTAGATGGGATGCAGATAGAAGAAGGAGGTGGCCGAGGGAAGCTGATGGGAGGACACCATAAGGAGCCCGGTGAGCGGCCAAGTCAACCTCATAGGGTCCTGGGTCAGAGTGCGGTGGAATAGGGTGGGCCTGGGTTCCCCTATCCTTGCTTGAGCGGTGACTGCTAAGTGGAATTGCCACCACAGAGACCATAGCCATTAGGTGGGATTGCTGCCACATTGAACTGTTGCCACTGGGTGGGACTGCCACCAATCGAACTGAGCCACTAGGCAGAACTGCCATGAATTGAACTATGACCATTTGGAAGGAGCCCCTGCACCAACCCCAGTCACAGCTGGTGGAGAATGTGAGCAATATGACCCAGGTCTGCAGGAAGACCTAGGAAAAGGAGAAAAAAAAAACAACAGAAGAGGGAGAAAAAAAAGAGGGAAAAGCCCACAAAGGTAAAAGTACTTGAGGGTGGGGAAGTGATATGGAGATGGACAAGCTGCTGAAATGGCTAGCAGCCAGCGATGACAAATGACACAACAGCGGCAGTTGTTCTAGCAGATGGCCATCCACCACCAACCGCAGGCTGCCCAACAACAGCAGCTCATAGGGGAGTTGGCTGTGCAACAAAATGAACAACAACAATGGCTGATACAACAGATTGACCCCCTCTCTAACCAAAGGGGATCAGCATCAGCCCAGGGTCAGAAACACCCTGTACCATGGCTATGTCGGGGATCTCTCTTATCCCAGACGGCTCAGGTTTCATTGTCCGACCGCAAAGAGACAGGCAACGACCAGCAAGAATCCAACTATCAAGTTTTTTATTGTAGCATGCCATACAACAGAGAACTGCCCATCTCACTCCATACAGAACCAGCCCCCTCTTCACAAATTCAAACTGCTTTTTATTAGCTATTCCGTCGCATCATCACTTATGTCGCGTCATCACTGTACCTTCCCAGCATTTGTTCCCAGCATACAAAACAAAGAACAACTGTTACTTCTTGATAACTTCATGCTTAGTACAAAAAAGAATACATTACTTTAAAAAGTGTCTGTAAGCATTTTTTTTCTTTCCCAGCCTCTACAAGCATTCTCTTATCTAGCAAGGTCACACAGATGTCTGTGCTGGCCTGTCTACCCCAGCCAGTATATTAACCAGTAGGCCTTGGTTAGTTGCTAAGCTGAAGTGGGTTGCTAAGCAGAACTAGGCCAGAACCACACTCATCAGCTACAAGTAATCCCCTGGTGAAGTTGACAAAGGTGGGTCCTGGAGATGACCTGGAGGCATTTTTGTTCATCTTTGAGTCATGTCAGTAGCAGGATGGTCACCAGATCATTGGACCATCTTGCTGGCCCTATACCTGGCAGACCTGGCCCAGATCACTTATCAGGGCATTGAGCCCAAAGAGGCACAGGACTACCCCAGGGTTAAAGTTACTATCCTGGATGCATTTGACATCCTATCTGAAACTCACCACCACCATTTCTACCAAGAAAGATTCCCTATGGGTGCTTGACCCTGGACCGTGGCCCAGTGCCTCAAAGAACAGTGGTGGTGGTGGTTGCAACCAGAGACACAAATGGGGGAGCAGGTAGCAGAACAGGTGTCTCTGGAATAGTACACCCAGATATTTCCCACAGGATGTAGGGACTGAGTTCTGCGACACTGGCAGGGGCGGCTCTAGGCACCGGCAAAGCAAGCACATGCTTGGGGCAGCCCATTTGCAGGGGCGGCAGGGATCCAGCCTGGGAGCTGAGAACCAACAGGGGGCTCTGGGAGCTGTAGTTCCTTGATTAGCTCCCTGCCTATAGAGCCAGCCCTGGAGCAGAGAAAGAACTACATTTCCCAGCATTCCCTTGGCCACTACCAACTGGAAAGGAAGGAGGGGGAGACCTCATGCGGCAGCTGTGAGTGGAGAGTTGCACTGTGAAGGGAGGGATACCATATTTTAACATTCAAAAAACAGGACACTCCAGGGGAGGGAGGGTAGCCCCAGCCTGCCACCATCCACTCCCTCTGACTGCCCCCCACAGAAACCCCAACCCATCCAACCCCCCCTGCTCTCTGTCCCCTGATCACCTCCTCCCGGGACCCCTGCCCCTAACTGCTCCCCAAGACCCCACCCCCTATCTAAGCACCACTGGTCCTTGTCCCCTGATTGCCCCCGCCTGGGACCCCTGCCCCTAACTGCCCCTTGGGACCCCAGCCCCTATCTAAGCCTCCCTTCCCCTTGTCCCCAACTGCCCCCTCCTGAGACCTTCCCCCCAACTTCCCCCCCAGGACCCCACCCCCTACCTGTCCCCTGACAAACCCCTGGGACTCCCCTGCCTATCCCACTGCTGCCTGTCCCCTGACTGCCCCCGAACTCCTGACCCATCTAACCCCCTCCTCTCCCTGCCCCTGATTGCCCCCGAACCTCCACCTCATCCAACACCCCTGCTCCCTGTCCCTTGACTGCCCCCCCGAAACCCTCTACCCCTTCTCCAACCTCCCAGCCCCCTTACCATGCCACTCAGACCAGCATGTCTGGCTCCATACAGTGCCAGACACGCTGCTGCATACATGCAGCTGTGCTCCCCCGCGGAGCCCACAGTCCCCCCCACACACACACACACACCCAGCACCTGCCTTCCAGATTTGAACACCTAAAAATTCAGGAGTGCTCAAGCTCAGTTTGGGCATTTGTTACTTCATTTCTCCCAAATTAAATATACTGATCCACTGTAACTTGCTGTAGAAAAAGTAGGACAAAACTGAGCAAGAAATGCTTCCCAGTGGTTATTAGGACTGGGATTGCTATTTTCAAGAGCCATTGCCTTTTTTGTTTGTTTGTTTGTTTAAAAGGAAGACAGTGACATTGCATTAGCAAATTCCCTGTAGAAAGAAAGAGTGGAACAAAAGAATAATCAAGGCACCTCAACTTTTCCTCATTTATGGAGGACAGTCTTATAATATGCATCCAGATATCCTCCAATCACACAAGCTGAAAATTGTTCCACTTTACTGCAGCTCTGTAACCATATGGGAACCAATCCTGTCTGTGTTTTGTGCACATCCAAAATTCCTGCTGAATGACCCACCCTGGGAGCGAGTTACCAGTGACCCAGGGCTGCTGCAGAAGGATGGTGCAGGTGGAGGGTGAGAACCCAGGGCTGGGGCAGCAGGAGGTGTGGGGGGGTGGCACTGGTTGAGGGGAAGGGAGGAGCCCAGGGCTGGGTGGCAGGGGTGTGTGTGGGTGGGGAGAGCGCAGGGCTGTGGCAGCAGGGGTTGTGGGGGGAGCCCAGGGCTGGGACGGGGGGCAGTCAAAATTTTTTTTGCTTGGGGCAGCAAAAAACCTAGAGCTGGCCCTGGACACTGGTCCAAAACATTAGCATACGCTGTCAAGCTGACTGATGACTTCTTAGCCACCAAAGGTACCCTGGGATTGGCCACCCTCACCAGGAATCTGAAGATTAAGGGCATTGAGTTCCAGGGGATGCATGGCTACCAGGAATGATGTGCACCTGGCAGACTGGTCATAGGCCCCAAAGCATGACCCAACAGCAGCCCTGATCTGGTCACGGGCGTAGAGGCCTGGACATATGAAAATTCCTGACTGCCGTCCAGTATGAGAATGGAGACCCCTGACCAAACCCAGATGGCAAGAAGGGAGAGGGGGAGCCCCCTGAAAGGCCCTTTTCTCCTGTGGGTAGTTGGCCATTTCTGCCAAGACCTTCCATTTATGGATTGTTCCTATGGGCAGGCATGGATGGCAGGCACCAGTGACAGGAAAAAAGGGGGCTGTCAAATTGACTATCCCAGTGTGGATAAATGGAGTGTGGGCACCCAGAAACCCCCAAAAGCCCCACTGGTCCTGGTCATACTAATTGTGTTGCCATTCAAATGGATCAGGATGGATCTGCTGGGACTGCTGAAAAGACAACAACTGGCTACAAATATTCTCTCAAAATATCAATAGTGAGGAACATCCCATACTATACCTCAGTAGGAAGATGTTTCCACGGGACACTTCCTATTCAGTCATCAAGAAAGAAGCCCCAGCCGTAAAATGGGCTGTGGATGTGCTGGGGTGTTATCTGTGGAGGAACTCCTTCAAGCTGGTGATGGCCTATGCCCTGCTATGCTGGCTGAACACTACGAAGGGCACCAACCACAGGATCATGAGATGGTACCTCTCGTTAGAGCTGTATAGTTTTGAATCTTTCACTGGGCCGGGAAGGACAATAAGAAAGTGGATTTCTTTTCAAGAGACTGGGGGGAGAAGAACTGCAAAAAGATACCTCAACCCCCTGTCACGGAGTCCCCCGACGATGCTTTGGAACTGCTCCCCACAAAGCCAGGCAGGACTTTGGGGAGCCTCCTCTCCCTTGGAGCAGACTGTCTTCAGGGCAAGAAGCTCACACGTCTTCACCTCCTGGGTCTGACCATGGAGCATTCAGCATATGCCCCTCCATGCACTTCCCACAGCGAGTCCTCCCAGGTGGGGTCCTGGGGAAGCCAGCGGGTCCTGCACCCCCACTTCGCAGTCAGACGTGACTCTTAGCCAGCCACTAAAACAGAGGTTTATTAGATGACAGGAACATGGTCTAAAACAGAGCTTGTAGATACAACGAACGGGACCCCTCAGCCGGGTCCATTCTGGAGCCCAGGAATCCAGTCTGCACTCCCTTCCCCATTCCCAGCTAGCACCCAACTCAAACCCCCTCCAGCCCCTCCTTCTCTGGGCTTTGTCTCTTTCCCAGGCCAGGAGGTCGCCTGATCTCTTTGTTCACCTTTAGCTATTTCCTTGCAGGGGGGAAGGGCCCTGGCCATTTGTTGCCAGGGAGACAGAGTGTCAGTGATTTATGCACAGTGGCCTTTAGCCCACCACCTAGAGACATAAGAAATGCATAGGGGAAACTGAGGCACCCCCACAGTATTCAGAGGAAACATTAAGAACAGTCCCACTTCGTCACACCCCCATAAAGGGATCTCAGGGGGAGGGTGTGTGATGGGGTGTATAGACACCTAACTGGCTAGGAGCGGGTTAAGGAACACCTCACCCCTTAGCCCGTGCTGAGCATGCTCAGACCGGAAGTGGGGTTTAAACCAGTCAGACAGCTCAGTCTGGGCCTGATCAGTCAGGGAGGTGAACATACCCTGGGAGCTCCTGGGGAGGACTGGATCTGAGCCTGCCTTCTGCTGGCAAGCCAGAGAGATACAGCACCTGGTGGCAGGAACAAGGGCTGAGAACCCTGAAGGTGACATTCCCTAGCCATCGGGTGGCGGCTAGATGGGACGCAGACTGGAGTAAGAAGTGGCCCAGGGAAGCTAACAGGAAACTGTGACAGGAAGCTGTGCCTTTGTTAATATCTTTAGCCCTGTCTCTGGACTAAGTCCTCTCCTGCCTGTCCTACTAGGCAGCAATGTCCCCAGGGCCTTCTTCCTGGAGACTCTTTGCCTTATCAATTCTTATTACCCCAGCTTTCCAGCGAGTTCACTTCTTCAAGTTCAGTCTTCTTCTGAGGTAACAAAGTCAACTTAATTGTTGGCCCTCTTCAGTATCCTCAGTCCCTGTTTAAATTCCAGCCCTTTGCTTGGGCTCCAAAACAAAACCTGTTCCCTCCTCAGGGCCAGTGGGGGGACCCAGGGCACCCGCTACTCCGGATCCCATCCCAGGGATCTTACAAATAGCAGCCATGTGCTGCTTTCTTTAACAGCCGCTGCTGATGCATTCCCTGGACTGCTGCCCATTCTTCCCATCATCTTCACCCATTACCTTAGGATTAATGTCCTTGGATTCTGTGTCTGTTCTCTGTTTGCAGAGTTTCTCCCAGTCCTCTTTGCCTGGGGATTCCTTCTGTCTTATCCCTTCTGATCCTAGGCAGGAACTGACCTGCTCAGGCCCAGCAGTTCCTTTTAACTGAGCCTGATGGGCTCTGGTAGGTTGCAGGGAAACAGCCATTCTAGGCAGGTCTGGAGGACCCATCTTTACCGCTACTTTCCTGGGACAGGTAGTGGTAGGAACCTCTAGGTCTCCAGCAGGGGGCCTCAAAGGGCCTAGTAACCCATTACAAAAGATCTAGGCTGGCTTGGTCCTTCCTCAACATGGGGGAATGCACTAGGTGATCTCTAGAGATCCCTTCCAGCCCAACATTTCTAAGACCATGTTCAAGAGAGGGCATATCAATGATAATACAATGAGCATAAATAAGATACTACCACTTACTCCCCCATCCACCAAACCTGCACGAGGGACTATGCTTGCGGACTGCCTCCGCCTAATGCCAGCTCTCTTGTTTTGCCTTGTGCCTAGTATTCACCTCAGCCCACTGTTTCCCTCTTTGTGCCTGTGCTCAGGGGTTTATGCACTGTGGCCAGATTTATAGAGGTATTTTCGCATTGCACCATGCAGCATTGCAAGGCCTGAATGACTTAGGGCAAGTCTATACTTACCGGCCGGGTCGACGGGTAGCGTTCGACTTCTTGGAGTTCGAACTATCGCGTCTAATCTAGACGCGATAGTTCGAACTCCGAACGCGCTCCCGTCGACTCCGGAACTCCACCACCGCGAACGGCGGTGGCGGAGTTGACGGGGGAGCCGCGGACTTCGATCCCGCGGCGTCTGGACGGGTGAGTACTTCGAACTAAGGTAGTTCGAGTTCAGCTACGCTATTCACGTAGCTGAACTTGCGTACCTTAGTTCGACACCCCCCCCTTAGTGTAGATCAGGCCTTAGAATATCAGGGTTGGAAAGGACCTCAGGAGGTATCTAGTCCAACCCCCTGCTCAAAGCAGGACCAATCTCCAACTAAATCATCCCAGCCAGGGCTTTGTCAAACCGGGCCTTAAAAACCTCTAAGGAAGGAGATTCCACCACCTCCCTAAGTAACCCATTCCAGTGCTTCACCACCCTCCTAGTGAAATAGTATTTCCTAATATCCAGCCTAAACCTCCCCCACTGCAGCGTGAGACCATTACTCCTTGTTCTGTCATCTGCCACCACTGGGAGCAGATTCTGGGCTAGTGCACATGAGGCACACACACACACTTAGTGGGGTCTGTGTGGACAAACACTCAAAGAAGAATTCTCCTTGAGCCCCCGCCCCCGCCCAAAGAGGATTTTATGACCCTGTGCGCTCCCACAGAAGTGTCCAGGGGCTGTAGTAGAAGGAAGAATCCCTTCACTCATTTATAAAGGAAAGCAAATACTAATTTTAACTATAAGGAGGCAATAACTGCTCCATAGTAAATGTAGCCTTTTACTTTATTTAAAGTGAATTTAGTGATGTTGCTTGGCTCCGGTTGCTACAGTTTCCACTTCAGAGTAAAATTGCCTCTGGAGCTTTTATCAAATGTGGAGATCTCAAGTCCAAGGATAATGGCCACAGACACAATAACAAGTACAGAGTCTTATATGTACTACAAGTTTTATTAAAACGATAAGTAAAGTTACAATTAACCGTGTGTGATGGATTCAGTCACAGAGACCCCCTTGAGACTGTCACCTGATGTGCTGAAATTACCTCTGAGCCCATTTTCCCTGCCAGGTTGGGACTCCAGAACCCTGCCTTGTTGAGCCAGACATGCTAGCCTGCTGCAACACAGACTCAGGGTCCAGGTCACTCCCTCAAAACTGCAGACTTTAACTAAAAATAGCTCAGCAAGTTACCTGTCTTGAGCACCCAGACACCCAGCTCCCAATGAGATCCAAACCCCAAATAAATCCGTTTTACTCTGGATAAAGCTTAGACAGGCTAAACTCCTAAATTGGCCGCCCTCTATAACGCTGATAGAGAGATATGCACAGCTCCAGGTATTAATCACTTACTCTGGGTTTACTAATAAACAAAAGTGATTTTATTAAGTATAAAAAGTCGGATTTAAATGGTTTCAAATAATAACAGACAGAACAAAGTAAGTCACAAAGCAAAATGAAACAAAACATGCAAGTCTAAGCCTAATACATTAAGAAGCTGATTACAGGTAATATCTCACCCTGATATGTTCCAATAAGCTTCTTTCACAGAGTAGACTCCTTCCTAGTCTGGGCCCAATCCTAGTTCCAGCAGACATCTTAGCTGGTAACTAGGGGCTTTCTCATGACTGGCCCCCTTTGTCCTGTTCCACCCCCTTTTATAGCTTTGGCCCAAGGCGGGAATCTTTTGTCTGTCTGGGTCCCCACCCCTCCTTCTAAATGGTCCTTCATGCATCCGATGAAGTGGGTATTCACCCACAAAAGCTCATGCTCCAAAACGTCTGTTAGTCTATAAGATGCCACAGGACTCTTTGCTGCTTTTACGGATTTAAGATGGATTCCAGTATAATGTGCTATGGCCGCATGTCCTCTGAGACCCCAGCCTCCATTCTTCCTGGGTTGGCCCACATGTACACAGGAAGGTTTGCAGGTAAACAGAGCCATTTACAGTTCATTGATTCTGAAGCACCCTTAATGGCTTCCACTTAATATGTTTACATCAATAATACAAATTTATATCTTATTCTCCTAACTCCAGACATAGATATAATACATGCAAACAGATAGGATGAACACACTCAGTAGATTATAAGCTTTGTAATGATACCTTACAAGAGACATTTTGCATAAAGCATATTCCAGTTAATCATATTTATCCTCATAAGCATATTTTCATAAAACATATGGAATGCAACATTACACCATTCATATAGAAATCCTACAAAAACCTACTGAATAATCATAACTATAATGAGATTCACATACTCAAAGATATTCTAGGGTCCGATGGCCCTCTCACCAACTGATCATCAGTAGAGGGATAGTTCCTGCTTGGGTTCTTCCCCTGGGTATTTCCACTTTTACTTAAGCAGGGAACCCTTTATAGATTGCAATTCTAATTGCACCTAACACCTTATGCATATGTATGGAGGTGTCAGTCCTCTTTCCCTTATCGGTACTTTCACACCTCATAAATATTGGGTTCCCCATTTATCATAGGTTGTTTGTTCCTCTCATTCTGTATTAGCATCTATGCATGACATGTACACTGTGGTCAAGAGAGACATTCAAAGATGTTACAATCATGTCTTTCGTAGTTTCGGACAATTCATTGCGATCTATTACAATCACCTATTGGCACATCTATACAGTAATCTTGGGACCTTTGTGGCTATAGGATTATTCATTGGTCAACCACTCATGTCAAGCATTCTTAAGTGTATGGCCTAGTATGGTTAAGATGGTAGGTCATGCATTTCAGTCATGCTTTATTTATACACCTAGTACATATTCATTACTTGTAAATACTTATCAGTCGTATATTTCTGTAATCCTACCATTTAAGTCTATTTAACATACATTGATTGTATATGAAATAGCATATAAATTGACCATAACATCACAGAGCACAATGATAAATGGATGAGAAAATTAACTAATTGGCTACATAAATGATATCTGGGTTAATGTGTCTTAAAATTCAGCATAAAACTACATAAAGTTCTCAAATTCTATAACCGCAAGTGCTGACATATGATTAAATATAAATAGAATTACTTTTTATAGCATTATTCATAATTAATGGAAATCATCCCATGACATTTCACAGCAAATAAGAAGCAAAACTGGAAAATATAGGAGAAGTACATTACATAATTATAGGTAGGCTATATCCATAGGTAAATGTGGTAGGACTGTGAATATTTTTAAAGCATTTAGTCACAAATAGTTTAGTGAATAGAAGTGCTGATTTGAATGTGGGAAAGTATTTGCAAACCTTGAAGGTTTCATGAATTTTCAGATTATTGGTCTGAAAATCGACATCATACATCATTCATTATTCTCTTGTTTACAAAATTTTAATCCAGAAGCATAAACAATACCATGTGACTTGGGTGGCCAGTCATAATTACAAATACTGAATACTGACTAGTCAGAATGAACTGCTTGTGAACAGCCAGCTGTTCATCCAAACAGATCAGTGAATACTTATGAATGGTTATTTTTATGAACAGATTCTGATTTCTGTAAATGATTCCTGAACAGAAGTAACGTCTACATTTACAACCATATTGACAACAATATTAGTCACAATTAATATATTATATCAACCCAAGCTTATTCCAGCTCATAGTTCAGAAGAGATCAAATAACTGTAGCTGGAATTGTTAATTGTAGCTGGAACCAGCACACAATGTTAATAAAGAACAAAAGATAATAGTTTCATGTACTCATGCTTTGTATGCATCTGCTGTAGGGTATGAAAGTATAAGCCTGACTAAGAAGCTGATACAAATATAAACTTCAACGCAGAAAAAATTAGGAGGTTAAATGGTTACAAATCACTGAAACTCCATTTATGGCTATTGAAAAACTGGCAACGTGACAAGAGAAGGGGAAATTATAGTAAGTCAATTGTTATCCAAACCAGCATTTGATTTTTGAAAATATATGTGTGAATTCTATTAAAATGGCATCTATTATAGAAGCATCATCAGCTTGTTCCCTGAAGTCACTTAGCTGTTTCTGGTAGCGGTTATTTATTATCTCTAAATCTTTTTCCAGTTTTTGTCCTAGGGCCTCCTTCCGTTTGGGTCTTTTGTTTCAAAGTGATTTCATCATGTGAGCCTTCCTTCTTTAGCTCCTTAGCTATATTTTTACATTCCTCATCATACTCTTTCTTTTCCTTCCATCTCTTCCTTACAGTTTTCTCTGAGTATCTCGATTTTTTCTTGAAGTTTCATGTGAGCATATTTATACATGTTATTAGTATAATGTGAGCCTCCTTTCTGTTGCACCATCTTATCAATCATTTCAATCAGCTCTGAAATCTGGTCTTCCTGCTCCTGTCCTTCTGCTTTGTTGTTGAAAGCGCAGCATCGATTCCCGCACTTTCCCATCACTTTTAAATAATCATGTAAAGTCATATCACCTAAGTCATCTTTTCTGGTGAACAAGAAAATCATGTACTGCACAGCTTTTCCCCCAAAAATTTCTTGTATTCTTTTGTCATAAACACATAGTTAAGGGTTAATGCCTCTTTTACCTGTAACGGGTTAAGAAGTTCACCTAGCCTAGCTGACACCTGACCAGAGGAACCAATGGGGGAACAAGATGTTTCAAAAGGAAGGAGGGAAGTTTCCTTTGTTTAAAGTCAGTTTCAGTTTCAGCCGGAGTGGAAAAGATCAAGGAACCAGCCTCTTATCAGAGTAGTAAATTTTAGAAAAGAATAAATAGGTTTATGTTTATTTTCTTTTTGTAACTTGTCTTGGCATTAGGGGAATAATCAAATTGGGTATTGTTGTGTGTACTAAGGTTTTTGCCCAGGGGAACATCCTGTGTTTTAAATCTGTTGTCTGTAAGATCACCTTGTATGCTGTCTCCCAGAGGTTTTTTTCTTTTACCTATCTTTTCTTTAATTAAAAGTCTTCTTTTTAAGAACCTGATTGATTTTTCCCTGTTGTTAAGATTCAAGGGGATTGGATCTGGACTCACAAGGAATTGGTGGGGGAAAGGAGAGGGGACGGTTAAATTCTCCTTGTAATAAGATCCAAGGGGTTGGATCGGTGTTCACCAGGAAATTGGTGAAGGAGTCTCTCAAGACTACCCAGGGAAGGGAGTTAGTCCTCGGGAGTGGTGGCAGCCTATTGATCTAAGCTGGTAATTAAGCTTAGGAGGTTCACATGCAGGTCCCCACATCTATACTCTAAGGTTCAGAGTGGGGGTGAAACCTATGACATCTTTTAATTGTTTTTTTCTCTTCTTCAGTGAAACGACACAGCTGCATCACCAGAACCACAGCATGGGGTCCTGGGGAGGAGACTACCACACAACGCCCTATTTCTTTCATAGTTTCTTTTAAAGGACTTTTTGTGTAAAAAAGACCAGGAGTATCAATGACTGCAATGTCCCTGCCGTTCCAATCACTTTTCCTGAAAGTACATTTCTTTGTTACTGAGTCTGCTGCGATTTTAGACTGAAACAGATTCTCACCGAAGATGGAGTTTCCTGTTGCAATTTTCCCAGCTCCAGTTTTACCAACAAGAACAATCCATAGTTCGGATTTCTCAGTGCACTGGCAGAGCAAGTGTGCAACCCGCAGTGTCTCTGCAGTACAGCCAGAGCCTGAGAAGGAGGCCTGGGACCTACAAGAAACAGACTGTGAAGTGCCCTGATGTTCCAGAGACACTGTTTGTGATGTTCCCTGCCATGGAGTGGGGTGATGTGTTTTCCTTTAACCTTTCCCATTTTTCCTTATTCCTTTTTAAATTAATTGTTGATTAATTAACTGTATTTGCTTTAAATCATATGTAACGATCAGTGGGTCAGGGAATTGTCCAGTGCAGAGAGGGTACCCCGGAGTGGGGACACCCTAGCCCCTGTCCTAGGTGACCACAGCAGGGTTGGGGGTTGAGCCCCCCAGGAATCCTGGGCCCAGCCTTGTCGGGGTTATGAGGACTCTGCCAGACAGGAGAGTGGAAGGGGAGCCCTCGAGGGCAGGGAGGCCTCTGGGTAAAGGAAGTGGGAGCGAGGACTCAGATCCTTTCGCTAGCCCACTTCATTGGGTAATGCAGAAGCCAGGAAAGTTCCCCACAATAGCGGGACCATTCCCCCGCTTACCTATGCATTAGCTGTAGGGTATGTCTATACAAAGCTGAATAAGAAGCTGATACAAATGTAAACTTCTGTGAAGAAAAAATTAGGAGGTTAAAGTGATATAAAGCACTGAAACTCCAGTCATCACTATTGAAAAAGTGGCAAAGTGGCAAGAGGAGAAATTACAGTAAGTCAATCATTATTTAAACCAGTGTGTGATTTTTGAAAATACAGAAGAGAATGCTCCTAAAATAGTTTCTATTATAGTAACATCCTCATCAACTCTTTCCCTGAGTTCATGTAGCTGTGCCTCGTAGTCGGTATGTATTTTCTTTAAAGCTTTTTCCAATTTTTGTCTATGGGCCTCTTTCAATTGTTTTGAAGTGTTTTCATTATATGAGCCTTCTTTCTGTAATTTCTCATCTGTTTTCTTACATTCCTCCTCATACTGAAATGTCACTTCTCTTTTCTTTTTGTCCATCTCTTCCTTACAGAGTTCTTTGAGCATTTCAATTTTTTCTTGAAGTTTCTTCTGAGCATATTCATACATTTCATTGGTATAATGTGAGCCTCCATTCTGTTGCACCATCTTATCAGTTATTGCAATCAGCTCTGAAATCTGATCGTCCTGCTCCTGTCCTTCTGCTTTGTTGTTGAAAGCGCAGCATCGATTCCCGCACTTTTCCATCAACTTCTGAAGATCTTTGTCATCCAAAGCTTTTAAATAATCATGTAAAGTCATATCACCTAAGTCATCTTTTCTGGTGAACAAGAAGACCATGTACTCCACAGCTTTATCCCCAAAAATGTCTTGTATTCGTTCAACTGTTTTTTTCTCTTCTTCAGTGAAACGACCCAACTGCATCACCAGAACTATAGCATGGGGTCCTGGGGAGGAGACTACCACACAACGCCCTATTTCTTTCATAGTTTCTTTTAAAGCAATTTTTGTGTCAAAAAGACCAGGCGTATCAATGACTGCAATGTCCCTGCTGTTCCAATCCCTTCTCTTCTTATAACATTTCCGTGTTACTGATTTTGCTGTGAGTTTGGACTCAAACACTGTCTTACCAAGGATGTTGTTTCCTGTTGCACTTTTCCCAGCTCCAGTTTTACCAACAAGAACAATCCTTAGTTTGGATTTCTCAGTGCTCGGGGTGGCAGCTCTTGGGCCTGGAAGAAGAAGTTTGACAATGTCACGGTAAAGATAAAGTAACAATGGGTGAGTTTGGGGGATTTCACTTTCTGTAATTATAGCTGTTGTAAGGCCTTAGTTAATTGGCATGGAAACATTTTCCATGTTGGAGAGAAGCAGTAAAGTGAGTAGTTAGCACTGACAGCCTGTCACCTTAGGAGGCATTGATTCAGATTTAGTGAGTTCTTAAGCACCCAGCAGGCTTTGGGCTGGAGGGGGCCAGCGCAGGGATCAGGTGTTGTTTCTGGGTGGGATGCTGGTCTGGATCCTTCTGTTCTGTTTTGGAATCACCTCTCACGGTGTGGTGTTGCCACCAGGTCTCATTAGCTCCCTGTCCAGCCTCTACGACACGCAGAGAGGAGCAGCAGTCACCAAGAGCCAGCCCAGCAATGTGGGATCAGCAGAAAGAGCCAGGGGCAGGCTAGAGAATGGGCTCCCTAGTTGGCAGAAGATACCCAAGGAGTTTAACTTGGACTTGACTTCCAGAGAAGTGGAGCACACCCAGCTCCCCCTGACTTCAGCTGGAGTTTTGGGTGCTCAGCACCTCTACAAATCAGCCTCTAGAGGGGTGGTTACCCGCTCTTGCCCTGAGGGGTTTAAAACAGCCCTGGGAGAGGGCTGTGGAAGGGCAAGAAGCCTGGGCTGATTGTGGGAAGGCAGCAACAGCTGGGGCCATGCTGCAATCAGGCCCCAGCTTGCCCTATAAAGGCTTGAGCCAGGAGCTCAAGCAGAAACACTCTCCCTCTAGCTAGTGAGGGAGAAGGGCCTGGCTGCTTAGAAGCTGTGAAGGGTACCTGAAGTGGAGCAGGACTGAGGGAAAGGCTAGAGGAGCTGGGGAGCTCCAGCCTAGAGAACCCACAGGCTGCAGGCCCTGATAAAATCCTAGACAGGTACTGAGGCTACAGAGGGGTAGCCAGAGGTAGACGGGGGCAGAAGGTCTAACCGCCCTTGCCTATGATGAGTGGCTTATACACTGCAGTCTGCCCAGTGAGTGGGGGCTAAGCAAGGACTGGCAATAGCCAAGGCTGAGGTGAGGTGGGGATCGTGGGTGGGGGGTTCCCCTGGGTGGAAAGACCCTGAGACTGTGGGGGTATTGCCAGGGGGCAGCACCCCACAGACAGGGGACACCTGGTCTTGGGAGGGACACGGGGGCCCAGTGGCAGTGGGACATCGGCTGGCAGAGGGCACTCCAGAGGCTGGAAGAGCTAATTCCCAGAGCAACCAGCAGGAGGTGCCGCCGAGTAAGTGTGTGCCCACTTACACAGCCCCTCTGTTTTATTTTTGGGGGCGATGAGGTAAAAAGAGAAAGGAAAGAGACTAGGGAGAGAAAGAATGGAATAGAAAAAAGATGAAAAGGGGAATGGGACAAATAATGGGACATATGGATGAAAGGGAAAAGAGTGGAGCCTGGGAAGCAGGAGAAGGAAAACAGGAGTGAGGAGGGAAAACAGTGAAGGAAAAGAGGGGAGGAGAGGAAGAAAACACTGTAGGAGAGGTACAGACAGTAGAAATAGATGGAGAAAATGCACCATGCCCACAATAACAGCTCGTGTCGCTCTCAGTTAACACACCCAGGGAATAAATGCAATAGAGCTGCATTGCCCGGCTTTAGAGCCAAATCCCACCTTCTCCATGGCCTGGAGCCCTTAGGACCTCCCTGGGGAGCTGGTCTGCACAGCAGCAGAGGAGCAATGGGATCCCAGAGACGAGCCCTCTCTTGGCAATGGCCACAGCATCCCCTCCGCCCTTCCCCTCGCATGGAGTCTGCTTGGCCCTCAGCTAGGGGGAGTTACACCAGGGGAAATGGTGCCTTCCCAACTGTTCCAGCCAGTGAGGCCATTCAGCAGCTGGGTAACAGCCGGGACACTGACTGGGTGAGCAGCCCAGGGAAAGCCGCTCTGGCTGACCGGTGCCAAGTGGAGCTGCCAGCTGGGGAGGACGGGCCTGTTAGGGTGAAGAACAGCCACCGAGGGCACCTGGCCTGGGAGGGGGAGAAAATGGCCCTTGGTGATTTCATTAAAACTCCCCTTCCGGGTCCCCTCTCCCTGTGGTGTTGGGCTGCACCTGGTCAGCAGTAACTGCCCTGGCCCCTGCATAGGGGAGAAATGGGGGGTAAGATCGGTGGAAGGCTCATTGGAGGAAGGGAGCTAAGATGCAGGAGATCAGCCGGCCTGCCCACAAGTGACCCCCTCACTCTTGATCAGGGAGAAGCTGCAGAGTCCCACCAAACCTGTGTCAACATCTGCATGACTGTCCGTAGACCAGTAAGATTAGTGAAGGGGTGGTGTATGCCACAGCCCATCCTTCCTATCATGCCAGGAAGCCAAGATTGTCTGTGGAGCTGGCAGTGCAGCCTGGGAAATGTTGGCTGTTTTCAAAATCAGAAAAATGCAGGGACGGGATACGGGGAATTAGGAAAACACTGGGAAAACTGGAAAAGAATTATTTAAAATTTGGGGTTTTTTTAAAGGCAGTTGTGGGACTGACTGCAACCCTCGAAGGTGTGGGATTGAGGGAGAAAATGTTTAGCCACGTACAATGTGAACTATGATCATTTCCAGCGTAAGGACTGCTCTTCAGCGAACGTACTTTGGTTCCTCCTTTAACATAGAAAACAATTTCCCACATCACAGAACCGCTGCATGATTTGGCTTGATTGTTAATCTTTGTTCAGAAGGGAACTGGGACTGAAGCACCAGGGTTTATTTCCAGTCAGGACTGAGGTGCATTAGTAGAGATATGAGGAGGCAGCTGAACACACAACAACAGTATCAAACCTTTATCTGCACATGAAAAGACCTTTCAAACAGTATTGTATCTAAAATGTAAATATGTTTCTTTAACCCAAACACCAAAATCCAAGTGCACATTTTAAGACTTCCCCAACTCCTATCTCAAGGCAAGATCAAGCAACCTGTTAAGATGAGCAATGAGGGCTCGGGGGTGGTGGTGGGGGGGGCAGTATAAGAAACCCTAAAAGCCAAAGAAAAGCCTGGCCTTGGCCAGAGCACAACCTCATTCCTTACCCCCCCCCCCCATGGGATACAAAAGAAGTGGGATGAAGACCCAAGACTCACGGCCCTCCAAAACGGTACATGACCATAAGTAGTTAGGGGTGTGAGTAGGGGCGTGCACTGCATGTATATTTGGGGCTGCTAAGAAGGAGGAAGTGGGAATGGAGACTGGGGAACGGGGAACAGAGACATGGACAAAGGCTCTGTGGGGTCAGAGCTGGGAAGGGGACACGGGGTAAACACTCTGTGGTGTGAGAGCTAGGAACGGAACAGACTCTGCCGGCGTGTAGAGCTATGGATATGCTAGCTTGGAACTATCCCCAATAAACATTGCATTGCCTGCCCTTCAGACTTCTTGTCTTCTGCTTTCTGTCTGCATGACAAAACCAGGGAAAGGGGTTCAGAGGAAGCCCTCTAACAGCAATGTGTCAACCTGAGCTCCCATCGCCCACTTTGGGCATCATGCAATTACATTTGGCAAAGCCACAGCAGCCTCTCTGCTCACAAACTGATAAATTAACATATATGAGAATTAAACCATACCCCAGCTCTCATGCTTACTTCCTCAGAAAGGCCCCATGAAGCACCCCCCCCCCCAGCCAGGCTGGCAGCTGGAGCCCTGGCAGGGATTTCTGGCAGCTGTGGGGCACTGCACCATGGACCCTCCACCTGCCCGGTGTGGGAGGGTCAAAAGAAGCCCTCAACCCACATCCCCACCCCCAGAGCCCCCCACCCAGGGCAGGTGGAGGGTTTGCAACTCCACACAGCTGTCCACAGCTCTTACCTGGACCCATCTCTGGCTAGGGGGGCACATCCAGGCCATGGTAAGAGCTGTGTGGGCAACTGTTGGGAGCTGCACCATGGACGCTCCACCTGCCCTGGATTGGAGGGTCCACGGGCGGGGACATGGGCTGGGCGCTGCTCTTGGTCCCCCACCCCGGGAAGGTGGAGAGTTTGTGGTTCCTGGCCCACTCTGGCTTTTGGCTTGGCCAGGGACAGGGACTCAGGTGAAAGAGGAGGGGCAGGGGGCCCTGGGCCCCCCACTTTTGGGCAGGCTCTGCCATCCTTGCCATCAACAAAGGGGTGAGAAGATTTCAGCCTACATACAGAGGTTGGAGAAACTACTTCAGAGAGCTGTCAAGAGGGCAGCAGTGAGTGCTGAGCAGATGGAGCAGACCAGACTGGCTCAAATTGTAAGAGGAACTGAATATCAGAACCATAGTCCAGTTAAGAGAATGATGGGAAAGTCCCCTGAGTTACTCCCAGCTGATCAAAGAGGTCAGAGAGGAGGAAGAAAGGCAGGCTGCCAGTGAGTTTTGAGCCATCTGAGCCAGCCAGCACAGCACCCTTGCGAACAGCCAGTTGATGGTGAATGCCAGAGAGGAACTTACGCAACAAGTGCTGGTCCTGACAGAATAGATGGCTGAGCTACACAGTACCATTGACCAAGCTAAGACTTCAGAGCATAGGAAGCCTCAGGCTGTGGCAATGGAGAAGCCAGGATTTAGAGCCACCATCCCACTAGGCAAAGGAGGAAAGGACAATTCTTCTGCTACTGGTGTGGCCAGGATGGACACAGTGCTGCCAACTATCATAATGAAGAAAATCCCTCCTTAGTATATGGAAAGTTGAGGACCAGTTACGAGGAGATGAGGAACTGCCAAAGGAGCTTGGGAATGGGGCCACCCAGGTCCACAGGACTTGAAGACTTCCCTGGAAAAGGCTGCCTAGCTGGGATAACAGCAGGACTGTTAGAGCCTTGAGCAGAAGTGAGGATAAAGGGACAGAATGTAAAGCCGTGCTTGACACTGGATCTCAATGTCAATAACTATTATTATTTCAGTCCTACCAACGGATGCTCAGACACCTGCCCATACAGTCACTGACAGGACATGGCCTGTGTAGCCTCAGCATATATGAATACCCCTACCAAGGGTATGTCATAGTGCACCTGAAATTTTCAGATGATGTTGCCAAAGTAAGTCAAGAGGTGGAAACCACTGCACTGATATGCCCCAACCCTAAAGGAGATTCTGATGTGTCTGTGCTGATAGGGATCAATGCCAGTCTCTTCAAGGTACTCGCTGAGTACTGCAGCCAGTCAGCAGGGGACCAATACCGAAGCATCCGGAGGATCCATATGCTTTGTGCTTCAGACTATAGAAAAACCAAGAACCCTAAAAAGGAGAGGTCTGACCTATCAATGGGAGTGTTGAAGTACAGGGCCACAACTCTGTTAGTAGTCTCTGCAGTGATGGAGAGAGAAGTCCTTGCTATGAGTACCTGTCTAAAAGGTAGTAAAGGGACATTAGCAATGATAGAGCAGCCGGCTGAGGGAGGGCTCCTTGAAGGAGTGGTTCTCAGTGGAGTCATAACCCTACCTGCTGAAGCCCAGGAAAAGGTGATTATACTGGTGGCTAATGAAACAAGCTATGAAACATGGACTGAAATTAGCAGACCTCTTTGAGCCTAAAACCATTGTGAGACTCAGTGTGAAGCTGAGGGTCCACCAACAGACCTGACAAAGTTTGACTTTGGAGATTCCCCATTGTCTGAGGAGTGGAAGGATCATGTAAGGAAGGAACTTTGGGAAATAATTCAGGTATTTTCACTGCATGCATAGGATGTGCAAAGGGAGTGGAACACAACATCAGACTACAAGACTCCACAACCCTTCAGGGAGAGATCTAGGACGATTGCTCCCTCAGAAATGGAGGATATGTGGCACCATCATCAGGAGCTTACTGTGATCATCAAATGCTTGAAACCCGTATGCCTTCCCCATTGTGGTATCTGTTAGAAGAGTGGGAAAATCCAGATGTGTTTTGACTACTGCATCCTAAATAGGTGTACTGTAGTTGACCAGCACACTATGCCTCAAGCACAAGAGGCCTTGGACTGTTTGCTGGTGAGTCAGTAGTTCCTAGTATTGAATCTTCTAAGTGAATACTACCAGATCCTGCTGGGAGCAGAAGATAGGGAGAAGACAGCCTTCATCAGCCCATTAGGTTTCCAAGAGTGTGAATGCATGCCCCAGTGAATTTCTGGAGTCCCTGCCACGTTTCAATATCTTATGGAGAAAGTTGTTGGAGACATGAACTTACTGTAAGTCTTAGTTTATTTGGATGATCTGATTGTGTTTGGAAGAACCTTGGAGGAACATGAAGACAGACTTCATAAATTGCTAGACCAGTTGGAAGCCTATGGACTGAAACTTTCAATTGATAAATGCCAGTTCTGCAGGTCAAATACGTGGGTCACATTGTGTCCCAAGCGGGTCTGAGTACTGATCCAGATAAAATAGAAGAACTCACTACCTGACCACACCCATATAATTACAGAGAACTCAAGACCTTTCTAGGATTTAGTGGCTACTATCACTATTTGTGAAGAAGTATGTTACCATTGCAAAGCCTCTGATTGCTCTCACCAGGAGATACCCGTCCAGCAAGAGTAAATCTAGGACCAAAGGTAAGGCCCTCCTGAGCAGAGACACTATGGCCCCTTAGCCCTGGTCTACACTATGGGATTAGGTTGAATTTGCCGCATGAGGTCAATTTAAAAATGACTGCATCCACACAACCAACCTCATTCTGTCGACCTAAAGGACTCTTAAAATCAACTTCTGTACTTCTCCCTGACGAGGGGAGTAGCGCTAAAATCGACCTTGCTGGGTCAAATTTGGGGTAGTGTGGATGCAGATTGACAGTATTGGCCTCCGGGAGATATCCCAGAGTGCTCTATTGTGACTGCTCTGGACAGCACTTTGAACTCCGATGCACTACCCAGGTCCTACCCGGGAACTTTTGAATTTCATTTCCTGTATGGTCAGCGTGGCAAAATCAGCAGCACAGGTGACCATGCGGTCCCCCCAGAATCACAAAAAAGCTCCAGCATGGACCGAAAGGGAGACACTGGATCTGATTGCTCTATGGGGAGAAGCATCGGTGCAGGCCGAACTCTGACCAAAAAGGAGAAATGCAAATATATTTGCCAAAATCTCACAGGGCAATCTGGACAGAGGCTACCACAGGGACACACAGCAGTGCCGCGTGAAAGTTAAGGAGCTCAGGCAAGCCTACTGCAAGACAAAGGAGGGAAACAGATGATCTGGGTCAGAGCCCCATACATGCTGCTGCTATGATCAGCTGCATGGCATTCTAAGGGGGGACCCTACCACTATCCCACCACTGTCCGTGGACACCTGCAATGTGGGAGTCTCATGCAATAGGGAGGAGGATTTTGCGGATGAGGAAGAGGAGGAGGAGAATGCACAGCAGGCAAGCGGTGAATCCGTTCTCCCTGGCAGTCAAGATCTTTTCATCACCCTGGAGTCAATACGCTCCCAAGGTGGGATTCCTGACCCTGAAGCCAGGGAAGGCACCTCTGGTGAGTGCACATTTGTAACTACAGTAAAGGGTTTGAAAGCAATAGTGTTTAATATTTGATTTGCCCTGAAGAATTGGGATGCATTCACGGCCAGTACAGCTACTGGAACTGCATCTGGGCTATAAAGGGTCAAAGAGCATTCGGTCTATATCTTTCTCTGTTAGCCTCAGGAGAGTGATATCATTCATGGTCACCTGGTTGAAATAGGGGAATTTTTGTAAGGGAACAGTAAAAGGACCCCGTTCATGCAGGGCTGTTTGCACTTGGCTAAAAGGGATCATCCCAGAGAATAGACACATGGTGGAGAGGAGGGGTGAAGGGATCATCCCGGAGAATAGCCATACAGAGCGGTAGGGGGAGGTGTGTGCTGCACATCCACCCGAAAACTGCAGCCCCTCCTTTTAAATGTGAAACCCAACCGGCATTGCTTGCTATGGGAAAGGAGGGCACTGCAATTCAAAACCATTCCCACATGTTATGAAGGCATAAGAAGCCAACCCCGCGTACCCTTTGGCTTACCATGGCTGCCTGAAAACCGAATTCTGTTGCCCAGCCATGTGTGATGTGTCACCATACCAGCAGGCGCTCAATATAAAAGGCAAAATGCGACCTTGTACCTAAAGCACTTGTGCTGTCTGCTGTGAATTGCTTAATTCACTGTGAAAGAGTCTCCCTTTTGTTCTCAGAAATGTATCATCTTGAATTTCACTCTCCCTTTTTATCTCCCCACAGGTGCAAATGTTTCTATGCTCCCCCTATCATCTCCATCTCTGTGTCCATGTCCTCATCAAAATCCTCCTTGTGCTGGTGTCTCTTAGCCCGGTTCTGCATATAGTCCAAGATAATGCGCAAGGTGTTTACAATGCTCGCAACAGCAGCAGTGACGGTGAGCTGAGCAGGCTCCATGCTTGCCATGGCATCTGCACAGGTAACCCAGGAAAAAAGGTGTGAAATGATTGTCTGCTGTTGCTTTCACAGAGGGAGGGGTGACTGATGACATGTACCTGAAACCACTCATGAGAATGTTTTTGCCCCATCAGGCATTGGGCACTTACCCCAGAATTCCAAAGGGCAGCAGAGACTGCAGGAACTGTGGGATAGCTACCCACAGTGCACCGCTCTGTAAGTCGATGCTAGCCGCGATAGTGAGGACGCACTCCGCCGACTTAATGCGCTTAGTGGGGACATACACAATCGACTGTACAAAATCGATTTCTAAAAATCGACTTCTATAAAATTGACCTAATTTTGTAGTATAGACGTATCCTTAGAAACCTTTGGACCCTGATTAATTGCCTAGCTCATGCTCCGGTCCTTGTCTTTGCTGACCCAGGCAGCTGATGCCAGTTTGGAGGGCTTGGGAGCAGACTTATACCAGGAAGTTAAAAGTAAACGTAAACCTGTGGTCTTTGGCAGAAGCAGACTCTGTGATAGCAAGACTCACTACCCCATTCACTAGCAGGAGTTCTTGGCCCTGAAACAAGCTGTCACTGAGAAGTTTCGAGAAGTTTGTATGTGCTCAGTTTCAAATGTGGACAGACAACAATTCATAGATTTACATTATAATAAGTGCTAAGCTGGACGCTACAGGGCACCTTCGCTAGCTATGAGTTCAGTATTCAGTACCGATCAGGGAGAAGTAATGTCTGTGGATGCTGGGGCAATGTATCCACATCTACATCAGAAATTGCTGTGAATCCTACAGGTGGAATGAGAGCTATTTGCACAAGGTCATCAATAGTCGGAGGTGCATGAGAGTCTTTATGGTTGTGTCTCTCTGGGGCCGCCCCCTGAAAGTATCCGTTAGCCACAGTGAATTATGTTGTGTTGGACTAATCTCTATTGCCTAGGCTCAATGTTGTTCACTGGCAAGAACCCCAACTGTAAAATAAGGGTGTTTGTGAAACACTGCCTGCTGAAAATGAGAATCAAACTCAAGCTGCAATTATTCCATCTACCCCTGAGGGTAAATTACCATTGGGAGAATGGAGCAAACTAAAACTGATTCAGGGAGTGTTGCACCAAATCAGAGCAGGGACTTTACAAAATCAATGAACACAACTAGTACTACCAGAAAAGTGCACAATCATGGCGATGAGGGCTCTGTATGATGACTTTGGACATTTGGGAATGGAGTTATTAGTACCTGTTAGTAAATAGTAATACTTTTACTTCTTTCTTTCTGTATATGTGATTCATATATCTATTAACTATTCTTTAGAATCTTTATCTTCAACAAAGAGTGTCTGAATTCTAAGGCCTAGAACACTGGTCTGTTGACCAATAAGTAACCTTATTTAGGAATGTATTCATTATGCTGTATTTAATAACTGGGATGCCTTCATGTCTTTAAAACTCCAGATATTCTTGGAAAAGATCTCCTTAACATATATATATATAAAATGCTGACATAAGCATAAATGCTGACATGGCAATACTGACATAGACTTGGGAAACTAATAAGAGATTATTGTTTACCAGATGTTTTCAGGTGGGGAAACCAACATGAAAGAATGATTGTGGGATAAGAACGAACCTCTGACAGATATTAATTTGAAGAATTGTTAGTGCTCTCAGCTGTAAATAATCATGCCTTCACATGAGTCAGATAAAATGAGACTGTATAGAAATTACATCACAACATATGTTTCTGAGAGAATATTCTTGGCAATTTTCCTTTGTCTGAAACCCCATATAATGATAATGATATGAAAATGTAGGTTGGGGTAATGAAAATTGCATGTCTCTTCAAGATGCAGGAAAGACACATATCCAGCTCTTAGTCTGCTAACAAAGGGTGGTAATGTGTTTATTTCTATATTCTGTATAGTGATGTACTAATCTCTGATTAATAATCTTAGATTAAATAATTTTAATTGAGCTTGTTATTTCAACAATCTCAAACTGTTAACTCAGACACTGAATGGGGGAGACAATATAGTGACAGATGACATGGAAAAAGCTGAAGTACTCAATGCTTTTTTTGCCTCGGTCTTCACAGATAAGGTCAGCTCCCAGACTGCTGCACTGGGCAACACAATATGGGGAGGGGGTGAGCAGCCCTCAGTGGTGAAAGAACAGGTTAAAGACTATTTAGAAAAGTTGGACATGCACAAGTCCATGAGTCCAGATCTAATGCATCCAAGGGTGCTGAGGGAGTTGGCGGATGTGATTGCAGAGCCATTGGCCATTATCTTTGAAAATTAGTGGCAATTGGGGGAGGTCTCGGATGATTGGAAAAAGGCAAATATAGTGCCCATATTTAAAAAAGGGAAGAAAGAGAACCCGGGGAACTACAGACCGGTCAGCCTCACTTCAGTCCCTGGGAAAATCATGGAGCAGGTCCTCAGGGAATACATTTTGAAGCACTTGGAGGAGAGGAAGGTGACCAGGACCAACCTGATTGTCTTCTATGATGAGATAGCTGATCTGTGGATGTAGGGAAAGTGGTGGATATCATATATCTTGACGTTAGCAAAGCTTTTGATATGGTCTCCCACAGTATTCTTGCCAGCAAGTTAAAAAAAGTATGGATTGGATGCATGGACTATAAGGTGGATAGATAGCTGGCTAGATCATTGGGCTCAATGGGTAGTGATCAATGGCTTGATATCTAATTGGCAGCCGGTATAAAGTGGCTGGGGCCGGTTTGGTTCAACATCTTTATTAATGATCTGGATGATGGGATGAATTGCACCCTCAGCAAGTTTGCAGATGACACTAAGCTGCGGGGAGAGGTGGATACGCTGGAGGGTAGGGATAGGGTCCAGAGGGACCTAGACAAATTGGAGGATTGGGACAAAAGAAATCTAATCAGGTTCAATAAGGAGAAGTGCAGAGTCCTGCACTTAGGACGGAAGAATCCCATGCACCACTACAGGCTGGGGACCGACTGGCTAAGCAGCAGTTCTGTAGAAAAGGACCCGGTGTGTGCCCTTGTTGCCAAGAAGGCTAATGGCATATTGGGCTGCATTAGTAGGAGCATTGCCAGCAGATCGAGGGATGTGATCATTCCCCTCTATTCGTCACTGATGAGACCACACCTGGAGTATTGAGTCCAGTTTTGGTCCCCTCGCTACAGCAGGGATGTGGACAAATTGGAGAGAGTCCAGCGGGTTCCAAAGAGGATGGAGCTCAGCTGCTCTCAGTGGTGGCAGATGACAGAACAAGGAGTAATGGTCTCAGGTTGCAGTGGGGGAGGTTCTCTAAAAACATCTACTCAATGTGCATTGGTAGTAAAAAAAACTAACAATGTTAGGAACCACTAGGAAAGGGAAAGATAATAAAACAGTAAATATCATAAAGACACTATATAAATCCATTGCACGCCCACATCTTGAATACTGCATACAGTTCTGGTCACCCATTTCAAAAAAGATATACTGGAACTGGAAAAAGTACAGAAAATGGCAACAAAAATGTTTATGGGTATGGGACAGCTTCGATATGAGGAGAGATTAAAAAGACTGAGACTTTGCAGCTTAGAAAAGAGACAACTAAGGGGGTATAGGATAGAGGTCTATAAAATCATGAATGATGTGGAGAAAGTGAATAAGGAAGTAAGTGTTATTTACTTCTTCACATAACACAAGAACCAGGGATCATCTGATGAAATAATAGGCAACTAGTTTAAAACAAACAAAAGGAAGTACTTCTTCACAGAATGAACAGTTAACCTGTGGAAATCGTTGCCAAAACTATAACTTGATTCCAAATACAATTAGATAAGTTCGTGGAGGATAGGTCCATCAATGGCTATTAGACAAAATGATCAAAGATACAATCCCATGCTCCTAGTGTCCCTAACCTCTGTTTGCCAGAAGCTAGGAGTGGATGACAGGGGATGGATCACTTGATGATTCCCTGTTCTGTTCATTCCCTCTGGGGCACCTGGCATTAGCCACTGCTGGAAGACAGGATACTGGGCTAGATGGACTATTGATCTGACCCAGTATGGCCGTTCTTATGTGGATCCACTCTGTGATCTGGGGTATCGGTCACCTAAGCCAGTATTTCTCAATCTTTTTGATGCCAGAGACTGCCTTCCTAAAATGTGTCAAGGAAATCTCAGGGACCAGCAAGGAGGCTGCCACAGACTCGCACCGGTCCATGGACCGGTCATTGAGAAACATTGACCTAACCCATCTAGTCCGGGCATAGGAACCAGCTTGGGTGTTCAAGTGGATGCTAAGATTTATTTGTAATTTTATTTCTTATTTGAACGGATGCTGATTCTGCATTATACACCCAGGATATTTTAGATTCATTCCCATAAGGATTCTCTTACCTGATCCAGTAGCTCCAGGCACTAGAGGACTTTAATTGAGGGAAAAAATATGCAGATTTATTCATGTTTACCTTTCTCTGGTGTTGAGATCCAACTGTCCTCACTTGGGTCTCTCACAGCCCCATCCGCACACACAGACGACGCTTGAAATCTATAGGTCGTCTCAGGCCTCAGTCCATCAGTGTTACAAGATCCAGTCCTCTCTCCTGTCCTTTGTCCCAGCCATTTGTCTTTCTCCTCATATCTTTCACCTTCAACCTCTTCTTTATATTCTACCTTACACTCCCTTATACTGACTCCATCTCCAGTGACACTTGGACTCTCCCGGGTGAGAGCAATGGAAGATGATTCTACAGTAGCTTTTTCTGGCTTCCCAGGGGGGCTGGTCGGGGGAAGAGTCTTCACAGGATCACTCACGTTGCTGCTCTCGCTGAGCCCTGGTTTGCTCACTGCAGCGTATCGGAACTGGTACTCGGTGTTTGCACGGAGCCCTGTTACTGTGAATGTCTCTTGTGTGTTATTTACATCCACAGCCATCCAGTTCTCCTGCCCTACAATTCTGTACTCTGCCCGATAGCCGGATATCTCAGCCCTGCCATAGGCTGCTGGGTTAAATGTGAGCTGCACACAATTGTGTCTGATTCCATCAATCAGAGGAGGGAGAGGTTTCGATGGGGGCTCAAAGTTGGTGCTGACCAGCTCTCCATCCTCATACAGGTAAATTGTAGCTCCTGGATGGTCCTCATCTGGAACAGAGGCCACAATGAACTGGGTGTTTCCATGAGATTTATTGACATTAGTAAAGTCTAAGAAGGACTTTGCGAATTTTCGTGCTTTTCTTCTTATCTTTTCATTCTCAAACCACTGTTTGGAATTTGATTTCTCAGAGGGAGAATTGGCTGAGGCTGAATCGTGAATTTTCTCCAGAAACTGTCTTCGAAGCCAAAAGGTCAAATCTGATAAATATGGCTCTTTGTTGTGTAATGAAGTAAGTGTGAAACACACAACAGAATCATGCTTAGGGCAGAGTACTATTTTTTCTAGTTCACTCTTGGAGGATATGACTTCCACATTCTGTAGCCTAGCAAGGTAGGAATCCACTAAATTCATCTCTTGCTCCTTTGTATCCAGAAATTCATTAAGTCTCTGTGTATTGAATGGTGATTGTTCTTTGCTTTTTAAAATGTCCACCAGGGCCCTTTCTTCTGCTTCACCTCCACGGATCGCAGGTAAGATTCTTGCTAGTTGTTGCTGGAAAGTCTGTCTGTGTTGCTGACACAGATCTTTGAATTGCTGGATTTTCTTTTTGATTTCAGGGAAGGTTGTGGCAATTGGATTTTTCATCATGTCATTGCCTCGCATGTCCAGTTCGGTCAGTTGCTCCAAGGCTGTTTGAGCATCAAAAATCAGTACTCTGCTGATCTCACGCACCAGCTGAGCAGCTCTGGAGTCCAGCTTGGTCAGCGGGTACAGCCAAACTCTCACTGGTACGGCCTTCTCCCCACTGTCACCCAACAGCTTCGGGAGGGTGGAACAAATTTCCATGGCATCTAGATAAGTAACTGGATTGTTCTCAAGAGCAAAATCACCATAGAATGTGCAACTGACATTTTCAGCCTCTGATGCTTTCTTGTACTCCATTTTCACAGGCCCCTCTCCTCCTCCTGATATTTTTGGTAATTTTTCTATCATAAGTTTCATCTTTCCCTGTATCTCTTCTATACTCTCAGTTGAAGAAACTTCTCGATCAAACACAAAGAAAGCCTGAGCCCCGTACAGTACAGCTGTGACCACATGGGTTGCTTTATTTTGGTCATATACAGCAGGATAAGAGATATTCTGGTGCTCTGAATGGCTTATGGCCAGCTGCTCAAACTTCGTTGTTGTTGAATATTGTAATGTAACTCGGGCTTGATTTTGGGATTTCTTGGTATCATTTAAAAATGCTGCAGATCCATTCACTTCTACCAGGCCCCCCAGGAAACTCGCCTTCAGGGATCCTGAGAGACTGAGAGCAGAGGCCTTAGCTTCCATGGTGTCAGATGCAATAATCTGAAATTCAGTCTTGTGCTGCATCGTTGTCCCCACTTGTTTGCTAAGGGTATCGGTGTTCCATAAAGTGATACCTGAGAAATTCCACACAAACACTCAGTTAGTGACAGATGAATGTGGTATGAAATCCTTCTCATTCAATGTAATTGTCTCATATTAAAGTAACATGCTACCAGTGAGAGGTGTAGAATGGGGGTGCTCTGTTGGAAAGTCTGTCTGTCTGTGGCTTTTATTTGGCATCTATTTTGTGTCTAAGGGCCAATAACACCTATCAATACCATATTAGGGTTGTCATGAGTTTGGGGTGCTGAGTATAACAGTAGTTAGCACATGAAGAATTCAAACACCATCTGAGGCAATTTAAAAGGAGAGATTTTATTTCACATAGGTTTGGTCTACACTGGCAGGGGTGGGGGAGGCTCGATCTAAGTTACACAACTTCAGCTACATGAATAAAGTAGCTAAAGTTGACATACGTAGATCTACTTACAACAGTGTCTTCACTGGTGTAAGTCGACAGCTGACACTCTCCCATTGAATCTGCCTGCACCTCTCGCCCTGGTGGACGACCAGAGTCGACAGAAGAGTGCTCGGCGGTCGATTTATCGTGTCTAGACTAGACACGATAAATTGACCCCCGCTGGATCGCTGGATCGATTGCTGCCTGTCGATCCAGCGGGTAATGTACACATGTCCATAGTCTATAGTACATAGCATGAAAATATTGTAATGTTTTATGTTTACTGTATCATCCTTTAAAAACAACAGAGCTCTATGATTTCAATGTCAAACCACTACTTCAGCAAGTGAAAAAAGAACTGGAGTTGTGGGGCGAGTATGCAATTTCTTGGCAGGGGAGAATAGCCACAGTCCAAATGAATATTCTGCCAAGGATATTTTTCTTATTTTCAAAATCTTTCTGTGATTATCTCAGATAAAATCCAAGCAGGAATACAGAGGATGTTGTTAGAATTTATATGGAATAAGAAAAGACCAAAAGTGAGACCAAATACATTATACAGACCTATTAAACAGAGTGGACTAGCTGTTTGAAATATTCTGTGGTACTGTCAAATCAGCTCAAAGCAGTAGTGGACTGGGGGCCCTCTAACCTAGCCAAACAAGGGTCTTTATTGAACAAGAAAATTGCAGCAGTGTACTCATTGTTAGGCTACCACGGATTAATAAATAAATCACACCTGCCAGAAATGTACACACATTCTTGGCAAAGGCTACTCCATGGGTCTGGAACAGAACTAGAGATAGGATCAGTTCTCATCCATGACACCCAATGCAAATAATCCCAATCTTAACCCAAATCAAGAACCAGAGAGCTTCAAAGTTTCGTAAAGCAATGGAATACATACAGTTGGCCAGTTATTCAATAAAGAAATGTTCTAATTTATTTAGAGATTAAAACTAACTTTAACTGTCCCACTGTTCCCTGGTACCAGTACTTTCAAGTCAGGCTTTATGTTTCTCAACTTTCTAGAAAACCCGTTTGTTACAGAAAGCCAACTTTAATAGAAGCGATAGCACCTGGTCAATTAAGAAACAAAAAAATTATAACTAATTTATATCAATCTTTCAAACAGCTCTCCTTACAAAAAAAAGTGTCCCTATATGACACACATGGAAAAGAATGTGGATAGACAAATTACCTCAAAAGGAATGGGGTTTGATCTGGAAAAGAAGATGAGAAACCGAAGTCTTTAGCACAACAAAAGAGAAAATATTAAGATACTGTTTCAATGGTACATCAAAACCAGTCAGGTTAAAAAATATAGAGACAAAATGGGGATAAATGTTGGAGAAATTGTGGTGAAAGAGATTTTTATGCATATATGGTGGATATGTCCAGTCATCCGAGTATTGGGATGTAATCAGTAACCAAATATCACAAATTGTTGGATATTTATTATCAAATGATCCTCTGGTAATCCTCTTGGGGCTTCCTAGTGGAAATGGTCACACAAAAGGAAATTAATAATCTCTCATCTGCTAATAGCTGCTCGGTTATTGATATCCTCTCATTGAAAAAAGAATAATAACCCAACCATTGAGAAATGGCTCTAAAAATACGGGATGTTGTGGTTATGGAAAAATTAACACACTGTGACATAGCCAGAAAAGTAGACAGAGGACAGATAGATATTTGGTTACCTTTCATTCAGTACTCAGACAAAGTACATTTACCTGCCTCCCCAAAAGCATACCTGTCCAATTTTTTGAATATTAACATTTAATAGATATATCTGATCTGTCAAATGAGAACCTAGAGATTTAACACAATTTAAGAAATCACTAGAAACAATGTATGTTTTGTAATGATGCTCATTCTGTAATGTGGTAGCACCATGTTAAACAGAAAGATGTGATGACTATATTCCTGTATAATGTTTCTTTAAACAAAAGATAACTGTTGTAATGATTGTTTTCTTTCATTTCTGATATTTTCATGGCAAGGATTTCTAAACTTGTTAAAACTTCCTAAATAAATAGTGTAAAAAGTAAAATTTTAGCCTACCAAAAGAAACAAAAGTGGACATCCCTCCCCACTCCAAATGAATTTTTACAAAAGTGTAAAACAAAACTTTTTTTCCCTCAAGTAGGGCTTGAAGTTCCTATTTCACAAGATAAAACAACTGATGTGCCACACCAAGCTATTGCTCCTACTAAAGAGAAAGAACTGTACCAAGATACCTACACTGTATTTTAGCATTGAGTTACTAGGATTATAGATCAATTGAAAAGTGAGCTATAGAAAAATCACACTGATTCACCTGGTAAAATCCCACTATAGATTAATTTTATTCCATGCACAAAAACTATATTAAAATAAAAAAGTCACTAAAGGATGTGCATGCAGATACAATGCTGAAATAATGACATGATTAACTCAGCTCCTATTATATGTATTACATTATATATGTAAGCAGAGTCAGGATGAGCTCTACCCTGACATCTGGTGGTGAGTGTGGAAAAGAACTTCAGGGGCTGATCTTGTTTGCATAGGCACACCCACCCCACCTAGCATGAGCCCACAGCAGCCCAAAATGGTCACTTTGGCTGCTGTGGGATCCCCAGTTTCTTTGTTATTGGGGCACGAGGAATAAAGTGTTGTTACCCTGATTATGTGAATCAAGGACAATGAAACTGTTTTATGACAGAGGGTCTCGCCATCAACTAAGTAGCACTCACTAGACAAAGGACATGAGTTCCAAAACTCAGTGAATTAAGAGTGGCTGAGGGTAGGTATTTGTATGTCGTGCTGTGGGGACTCTTTGCAAGCCTGAAACACTAATTGTATCACCACTGTTGAATATCAGAGCTAATTTTGATTCCATTAGGAATCTAGTTACAGGCTACTGAGTTGAATTCACTTTGGACCAATAGCGCATTAGTACTAGGTCTCTCCTACTTCAAGCTGAAATCACTAAAGAGCTAACATTACTAAGAGCAGCAAAGAATCCTGTGGCACCTTATAGACTAACAGATGTTTTGCAGCATGAGCTTTCGTGGGTGAATACCCACTTCTTCGGATGCAAGTAGTGGAAATTTCCTGGGGCAGGTATATATAAGCAAGCAAGAAGCAAGCTAGAGATAACGAGGTTAGATCAATCAGGGAGGATGAGGCCCTGTTCTAGCAGTAGAGGTGTGAAAACCAAGGGAGGAGAAACTGGTTCTGTAGTTGGCAAGCCATTCACAGTCTTTGTTTAATCCTAAACTGATGGTGTCAAATTTGCAGATGAACTGGAGCTCAGCAGTTTCTCTTTGAAGTCTGGTCCTAAAGTTTTTTTGCTGCAGGATGGCCACCTTAAGATCTGCTATTGTGTGGCCAGGGAGGTTGAAGTGTTCTCCTACGGGTTTTTGTATATTGCCATTCCTAATGTCTGATTTGTGTCCATTTATCCTTTTCCTTAGAGACTGTCCAGTTTGGCCGATGTACATAGCAGAGGGGCATTGCTGGCATATGATGGCATATATTACATTGGTGGACGTGCAGGTGAATGAACCGGTGATGGTGTGGCTGATCTGGTTAGGTCCTGTGATGGTGTTGCTGGTGTAGATATGTGGGCAGAGTTGGCATCGAGGTTTGTTGCATGGATTGGTTCCTGAGCTAGAGTTACTATGGTGCGGTGTGCAGCTGCTGGTGAGAATATGCTTCAGATTGGCAGGTTGTCTGTGGGCGAGGACTTGCCTGCCACCCAAGGCCTGTGAAAGTGTGGGATCATTGTCCAGGATGGGTTGTAGATCCCTGATGATGCGTTGTAGGGGGTTTAGCTGGGGACTGTATGTGATGGCCAGTGGAGTCCTGTTGGTTTCTTTCTTGGGTTTGTCTTCCAGTAGGAGGCCAGTAGGATGGCATATATGCCATCATAAGCCAGCAATGCCCCTCTGCTATGTACATCGGCCAAACTGGACAGTCTCTAAGGAAAAGGATAAATGGACACAAATCAGACATTAGGAATGGCAATATACAAAAACCCGTAGGAGAACACTTCAACCTCCCTGGCCACACAATAGCAGATCTTAAGGTGGCCATCCTACAGCAAAAAAACTTTAGGACCAGACTTCAAAGAGAAACTGCTGAGCTCCAGTTCATCTGCAAATTTGACACCATCAGTTTAGGATTAAACAAAGACTGTGAATGGCTTGCCAACTACAGCACCAGTTTCTCCTCCCTTGGTTTTCACACCTCTACTGCTAGAACAGGGCCTCATCCTCCCTGATTGATCTAACCTCGTTATCTCTAGCTTGCTTCTTGCTTGCTTATATATACCTGCCCCAGGAAATTTCCACTACTTGCATCCGAAGAAGTGGGTATTCACCCACGAAAGCTCATGCTGCAAAACATCTGTTAGTCTATAAGGTGCCACAGGATTCTTTGCTGCTTTTACAGAACCAGACTAACACGGCTACCCCTCTGATTACTAAGAGCTGGGATCACTGAGTGCTGTGTTAACTAGTAGGGGAGCCTGATGCTATATTGCTAAGTGGCTGGTGGAACAGAGCGGTTTGTGGGATGGCTGGTGGAGTGGAGCAGCTGGTGGAGCGGAGCAGTTTTCTGGGACAGTTGGAGCAGCCCACGAAACGGTGAGCAGAGCAGAGGGGAGCTGAGCTGAGCAGTTTGCGGGGACGGCTGGTGGAGTGGAGTGGAGTGGCTGGCAGAGTGGAGCAGTTCGTGGGACAGCTGGAGCTGCTCACGGGATGGCTGGTGGAGTGGAACAGCTCATGGTGAAGGCTGCAGCAGAACCCGACAAAGAGGCGGAGCAGTCAGTCTTGGACCATGTATGGAGCCCCTTAACACACTGTGTGCCCCCCATTCCTCCCCCCCATTTCCACCCAGGCTTGGGGGGGTAAAACTGCAGATAAACTTCTGAACTCTGGGGCTGCACTGACCAGGGACAGAGACTCTTGGGTTGTTAGACTTTTGGGACTTTGGGGGATTCTCAGGTTTCTGGACTCAAGACCCAAAGGGAAAGGACACGGCCCAATTTGCAGGGGTGGGTCATTGCTCACGGTTTGGTCTATGAACTCTAGTTGTGGTGTTTTCCCAATTTAATGCTGAGTTGTTTACCTCACGTTATGAAACATTTTCTGCTACACTGAGACTCTGTGCTTGTGAGAGGGGAAGTATTGCCTCTTTGAGGTGCCCAGGGGTGTGTGTAAGATTTTCCCAGGTCACTGAGTGGGGGCTCAAGCTGGTTTTGCTTTATGTTGTTGGGAGGGGATCCCTATGTACTGAACCCGGCCCTTGCTGCTATCAGCTCGGCCTGGCAGAAGGGTTACATATATAAACCTTTAAGCAAAATGATAAGCTATGATGAAATATTAAGCAGAAGTACTAGCTGCTCCATATCATACTTACGACTTTATTATGGAAGTGGGATAGAATCTTATTTTAGCACGACTGTCAATTTGGCTTGGGAAATTAGATTAGCCAGAAAATTGACACATTTACAGTAAAGGAGAATTTTTCTGAGGAAAACATTAATTGCTTTGGAGGATGGGACACTGGAGGATCTAGAGTTAAGCTTCTTGCTTTATGCAGATGGCATTGTACAACTGACAGGCACATTTGAAGTAATAATGATACTTTGGGACTAACAATAAATCCCAAGATAACAAAGTGGTTGCATCGGGGAAAAGAGATGATACAAATTTTGAAATCTAGCAGCGATGAATTTGTAGAATGAGTATATAAGAATGGCCCTACTTGGTCAAACCAAGGGTCCATCTAGCCCAGTATCCCGTCTTCTGACTTGGCCAGTGCCAGGTGGCCCAGAGGGAATGAACAGAACAGGGAATCATCAAGTGATCCATCCCCTGTCGCCCATTCCCAGCTTCTGGCAAACAGAGGCTAAGGACACCATCCTTGCCCAGCCTGGCTAATAGCCATTGATGGACCTCCATGAATTTATCTAGTTCTTTTTTTTAACCTTGTGTGTTCCTAGGAAGTTTGATCAGTGCTAATGGTTCCATCAAGGATGGGGTTAAAAAGAGATGTGTTTTAGCTACAAGTGCTGCACAGAAGTTGATGAAATTATGGACTGGTAAACATTATGTTTGCTACCAAAGGGAAAATTTATCAAACCAGTGTAGAGTAACTCCTCACTTAACGTTGTAGTTCTGTTCCTGAAAAATGCGACTTTAAGTGAAATGATGTTAAGCGAATCCAATGTCCCCATAAGAATTAATGTAAATGGGGGGGTTAGGTTCCAGGGAATTTTTTTTTCCTCAGACAAAAGGCATTATATACATTTTAAACAAGCAATTTAATACAGATACTGTACTACAGTTGGGAGGTGCCCCTGCCTTACCCTACACAGGCACAGCCCACTGGCACTGGAGACAAGGCAGGCAAGGAGGCTGAAGGTGCTGTAGGCTGGGAGAAGCACCTTGCGCAGCAGCAGCTGCGTCCCCTACTCTGCAAGTACCAGGGCGGGGGGAGGAGGGACCAACCCTCAGCCCACCCACTTCCCCCCTTCCCCGAAGCCCCCATCCTTGACCTGCCTCTTCTCCCCCCCACCTCCTCCCCCTTTACTTCTCACGCTGGGTGCTCACTCCTTCCCCCCCCTTCTAAACGTGACAAGCCAGCTGATTGCCCCAGGCAGGAGGCAGGGGAGGGAGGGGGAGCCTGAACGCTGAGTCCTTGCTCCTCCACCCCCCCCTCCTGTCCAGGGCAATCAGCTGGTTTGCGGCATTTAGGGGGCAGGAGCGAGTGGGGAGGAGCGAGGACTCGGTGCCCAGGCTCCCCCTCCCTCCCCTCCTGTCCAGGGCAATCAGCTGGCTTGCGGTGTTCGGGAGACAGGGGAGGGAGGGGGAGCCTGTGCACCGAGTCCTCGCTCCTCCCCCCCACCCTCCGGCCCCCAAAATGCCGCAAGCCAGCTGATTGCCCAAGGCAGGAGGGAGGGGGAGAGGAGCGAGGACTCAGTGTTCAGTCTCCCCCTCCCTCCCGTGCCTCCTGCCCGGGGCAATTGGATTAACTTAACATCATTTCACTTAAAGTCTGCCAGTGTGTGGGATGCGCTGTGGGGATAGGGGGGCATAGGGAGGCTGTCAGCTGTGGAGAAAGCAGGCAGCCAAACAACGTAAGAGTGGAGCATTGCACAAACTTTAAATGAGCATGTTCCCTAATTGATCAGCAACGTAACAACGAAACGTTAACCGGGACGACTTAAAGTGAGGAGTTACTGTACTAACAGTATGACGCTATGGTCTAGAAGCAGCTGCATTAAATGAAACAATCATCACAAGGCTGGAGGCAGTAGGGATGAGATGACAGATAAAAAAGTGGAATGATTTTAAGAGAAATGAAGAAGTTAGAAGGAGAGAAGGGTGTGAAATGAAGATGTGGGACTGGCTACAATCAAAATGATTATGGTGGTAGAGATTGTCTGCTGCACTAACAGAGGATAGGATGCCAGAGAAAGTAATGCAAACAGAATTAATGTCAGTCTGACCTAGAGGCTGATAAACCGACTAAATTGTAGAACATCTTATGTAGCAATGTGACCATGCTGGACTTAATGGAGGAACAAGCCAGGGACAGTAAGGGATGGTGATGCTATATTGCTCCCTATGTCTGCAAAGATGCTTGGGAATGAAAAAAAGAGGGACGAGGAGGATGAGGTTCCTAGTCCTTATGGCTGTGGTCATAACATGGAAAACATGAACCAAGCATAAGCCATCATTGCATGGATGCCTGCCCAAGTCTCCAGACAGCCTGAAACAGCTCTAAGAGGTGTGAACTGCTCTATTCATCTCTGTCATTCAGTGTCTAAAGAATCTGGCATTTTTCTTTGATACCAGAAAGATAGATAGATAGATAGATAGATAGACTCAAACCAAGCACACACCAGACTTATTGTCAGCGATACTGATACTTCAAAGGAGATGTTGTAAAAGTTGGCAAAGGATTCTGTGTTATGCACTCAGTCATTAAAAGGAGGAGTAATAAGTCACTTAGAAACCAACCATCCAATATTATGAGAGGTCAGTACATTCGTGTCATGAAGGTGTTTATCCTAAAGCCAACCATCAATCTGATCAATTGTCCTTGTAGTTGAAATGGCCAACAGTGTCTCTTCCACAGAGGCAAAAGTAACCAATGAAACCTTGCAAATTCCATTATCCTACGTGTTCATGGCAAATTTAAAATTGATGCCTGGAATGTTTAAATGTTGTCTGAAACAGGTAAAGCAGTCCTCCTCGTCAAGCAGTTGAGAAGCTGGAACACTGTGCTTTATCTGAAGAGAGTCACCAAGAAGTGGTGAAAAGAACATTGAGAACTATACACTTTTGTTCTGAGGCCACCCAATAGGCTGTTCCAGCAACGGGTTGCTGCTGTACTTTCACTCTGTCCCTGACAAGCCTTGAGTCAACTTATCAGTGTTTGAGTCCATACCAGCTGTGGGTATCTTGCCACCATCACAATGTATGGACCCACCAACATGAAGGCCAATGATGCAGCTGCAGATCACTGTTACCAGCAACTGCAGACAATCCTTAAGAAACCCCAAGAAGGGATGTCATTGTGATCCAGGGGGACTTTAATGCACAGGTGGGAAAGGATAATGACACCAGGCCAAGTACACTCAGGAATTTTAGCATCAGGTGGAGGAACAGGAACAGGCAGTGACTGCTGGAATATGTGGCCGCCAATGACCTGGTGACTCGCTGTTCTATCACTAAAGATCCACAGGCAGACCAAGAACAGCCCAGACGGTTTCACTGTGAATGTTATCAATCATGTCCTAATTAAGAGTTTGTGGTGGTCAGTGGTCCTCGATGTATGAGTTCATAGAAATGCTAAACTTGACACTGACCATCAGCTTCTGCTGACAAAAATGTCCCTTTGATTTCGAAAACAGCCAGTTAATGGGACAAAATTAGTCTGATTGAACCAAAAGCTGGTATTACAACCATGCCATCAAACATCTTTCTCTTCTGAACTGCTTAAGGCCATTGAAGAATTACAGACCAGGTCTCATTCTCTCTGTCATCTGATGAGGAATGGCATTGCATCAAGCCATTGGTGCTGACCGATACCAGCTCCGTGCTTCGGACTCAACCCCTCAAACATCATCCACTGGTCTATGAGGAAATGTTTGCAGCAGTTGGAGCTAAAATTAAAAGCAAGGCTACAATTTAAGTCTTCAAATACATAGTTTGTTGAAAACAAAAGCAAAGGCCGAATGAGTTCGACTTTGGAACTGTGTAAGAAAGATAAAGAATTCTGGTGATCGACTCAGGCAGCCAGTTTAGAACAGACAGCCATCAGTTTTGATTTCCTCACCCTTTATTAATCTTTGCAGTGTTTGTGGGGGAAGGTGGCAGCAGCTTGTCTAGTAAAGGAATCAGGATGGCAGCAACAGCCAAAGTCAGCATAATCTGTTGTATCGCTTGGAATGTCATTTCAAGATACTCTTTAATTGTCCACCATATGCAATCCCTCTCCCAGCTGAAGAGGGACAAGAAGTTCTGGAAAAGCCACCTTCCCTCAACAGAGAAGAGATCTGGATCTCCGTCCATAAGCCAAAGTCTGCGGAAGACATCAGGGATTTGTAACTTTAGCACCAAGTTGCTGAAGGTAGAGAAGAATATTATTGTACGATAGCTGCATAGACAGTTCCAGACCACTTGGGGCACTAGGTTCATAGATTCCAAGAGCAGAAGGAACAGTTGTGATGATGTAGGTGATACTCCTCTATAGCAGGGACCACAGAACTTCCTCAATATAATTATTTTTGAACTAGAGCATGTCTTTAAAATAAACATAAAATCTTAAAAGCAGCAAAGGGGTAGCCGTGTTAGTCTGGATCTGTAAAAGCAGCAAAGAGTCCTGTGGCACCTTATAGACTAACAGACGTTTTGGAGCATGAGCTTTCGTGGGTGAATACTTGCATCTGACGAAGTGGGTATTCACCCATGAAAGCTCATGCCCCAAAACGTCTGTTAGTCTATAAGGTGCCACAGGACTCTTTGCTGCTTTTACAGATCCAGACTAACATGGCTACCCCTCTGATACATAAAATCTTAAGAACATAAGAATGGTCCATCTAGCCCAGTATCCTGTCTTCCAACAGTGGCCAGTGCCAGGTGACCCAGAGGGAATGAACAGAACATGCAATCATCAAGTGATCCATTCCCAGTCACTCATTCCCAGCTTCTGGCAAAGAGCGGCTATGGACACCATTCCTGCTCATCCTGGCTAATAGCCATTGATGGATCTATCCTCCATGAATTTATCTAATTCTTTTTTGAACCCTATTAAGGTCTTGGCCTTCACAGCATTCTCTGGCAAGGAGTTCCACAGGTTGACTGTGCATAGTGTGAAGGAATACTTCCTTTTGTTTGTTTTAAACCTGCTGCCTATTAATTTCATTTGGTGACCCCCTAGTTCTTGTGTTATGAGAAGTAGTAAACAACATTTCCTGATCTACTTTGTCTACACCAGTCATGATTTTATAGACCTCAGTCATATCTCCTCTTAGCCGTCTCTTTTCCAAGCTGAAAAATCCCAGTTTTATTAATCTCTTCTCATAAGGAAACTGTTCCACACCCCTAATAATTTTTGTTGCCCTTTTCTGAACCTTTTCCAAGTCAAGTATATCTTTTTTGAGATGGGGCAACCACATCTGCATGCAGTATTCAAGATGTGGGCAAACCAATGATTTATATAGAGGCAATATGATATTTTCTGTCCTATTATCTATCCCTTTTTTAATTATTCCCATCATTCTGTTTGCTTTTTTGACTGACGCTGCACATTGAGTGGATGTTTTCAGAGAACTATCCACAATGACTCCAAGATCTCCTTTTTGAAGTGGTAACAGCTAATTTAGACCCCATCATTATATATATAGTTGGGATTATGCTTTCCAATGTGAATTACTTTCCATTTATCAACATTAAATTTCATCTGCCATTTTGTTGCCCAGTCACCTAGTTTTAAGAGATTCTTTTGTAGCTCTTCACAGTCTGCCTGGGTCTTAACTATCTTTAGCAATTGTGTATCATCTGCAAATTTTGCCACCTCCCTGTTTTACTCCTTTTTCCAGATCATTTATGAACATAAGAACATATGTTGTCATGTGAGCATGTGAACATATGTCTGAATATGTTCAATAGGACTGGTCCTAGAACAGACCCCTGGGGGACACCACTATTTACTCTCACCATTCTGAAAACTGACCAGTTATTCCTACCCTTTGTTTCCTATCTTTTAACCAGTTACTGATCCATGAGAGAACCTGCCCTCTTATCCCATGACTACTTACTTTGCTTAAGAACCTTTGGTGAAGGACCTTGTCAAAGGCTTTCTGAAAATCTAAATACACTATATCCACTGGATCGCCTTGGTCCACATGCTTGTTGACCCCCTCAAAAAATTCTAGCAGATTGGTGAGGCATGATTTCCCTTTACAAAAACCATGTTGACTATTTCCCAACAAATTATGTTCCTCTATGTGTCTGACAATTTTGTTCTTTATGATAGTTTCAACCAATTTGCCCAATACTGAAGTGAGGCTTACTGGCCTGTAGTTGCCAGTGTCACCTCTGCAGCCCTTTTAAAATGGTTGTCACATTAGCTATCCTCCAGTCATCTGGTACAGAAGCTGATTTAAATGATAGGTTACAGACTAGTTAGTAGATCTGCAGTTTCACATTTGAGTTCTTCAGAACTCTTGGGTGATACCATCTGGTCCGGGTGACTTATTGCTGTTCAATTTATCAATTTGATCCAAAACCTCCTCTAATGACACCTCAATCTGGGACAGTTCCTCAGATCTGTCACCTAAAAAGAATGGCTCAGGTTTGGGAATCTCCCTCACACTCTCAGCCATGAAGACCAATGCAAAGAATTCATCCTTATTTTAAAATAACCAGTGACGGAGAATACAGCATGATACTTGGTAAACTCTTTCAATAGTTAATCACTCTCACTTAAAAAGGTACACCTTAATATAAAATAAATAATAATAATAATGTGGACAAAACAAACAGATGGAAGGAGATCAAAGTAATAATATAAGTATGTGAAGAGATTGCTGGGTGGGACAGAGCTGGTCCATGGGACAGTGATGAAGTGAGGCAGGGAGTTGGGAGCTAGTTCAGGATGGATGCATGAGCTGAGCTGGTCTGAACCCTGAAGGAGCAGAGCTGAAAGTGGGGGTGGGGGAGATCAGAGTTGGGCCTGGCCAGAGATAGGTATAAGAACTAGGATTGGGGGATCTGAGCTGGTTGGGGATGCACAGAGAAATAGGGCTGTGCTAGGGAGGCAGCAGAAAGCCATGCACCTCAGCCCCTATTGTCTTGCCTACTTGCTTACTTCTTTTCTAACACAAGAGATGGATGTTAATGGGAACACATTTGAATTTACTTGGAGTTGCACTAACAAGTGACCTGGGATCTTCTGTTATAAAGATCCTGCAGTGTGGGTAAGCTGGCAAGATAGATGGATGGGAGCTACAAAGAAGTGGTGTTTGGTGCAGATCTAACCGTACCTGGTATGAGCGTGTCGCTGCGGCAGTCGTACAGCATCCCCAGCCGGAGAGGGCGGCCCAGGGCTGGCATCTCAATTCCTGCAGTTTCAGAACAAGCCATGGTGGTAACAGAAGTTCATGCAACCCTAAAACACAACAGTAACACTATTATACTGAGGACGTGAACTGTCCTTATTCACGTTCTCCCGGTTTGACTTTTATCCCCTATTAATTTTCTACTTCCTACATATTGATACAGACACTCCCTGAGTTACGGAAGACCCGACTTATGGAAATCCGCACTTATGGAAAAGCTCCATAAGCTAAAAATAGGCTTTTAAAAAAAATTTTTTTTTTGCATCATAGTTGGAGATAGGTGTCCGACTTATGGAAAATTTGACTTATGCAAGGCATTCCAGAACAGAAGGCTTGTGTAAGTCGGGGAGCGTCTGTAATAGAAACAAACAAAACAAAAAAAAAGGTTCCATTCTCTAACTGAATGAGGACATTTTGGCAAACCAGTAAAGTGCCTAAAACCACTATTGCTTATTCATAGAATCATAGAATATAGGGGTTGGAAGGGACCTCAGGAGGTCATCTAGTCCAACCCCCTGCTCAAAGCAGGACCAATCCCCAACTAAATCGTCCCAGCCAGTAATGTCAAGCCTGACCTTAAAAACCTCAAAGGAAGATTCCACCACCTCCCTAAGTAACCCATTCCAGTGCTTCACCACCCTTCTAGTGAAATATTGTTTCCTAATATCCAATGTAGACCTCCCCCACTGCAACTTGAGACCAATATTTCTCGTTCTCTCATCTGCTAGCACTGAGAACAGTCTAGATCCATCCTCTTTGGAACCCCCTTTCACGTAGTTGAAAGCAGTTATCAAATCCCCCCTCATTCTTCTCTTCTGCAGACTAAATAACCCCAGTTTCCTCAGTCTCTCCTCATAAGTCATGTGCTCCAGCCCCCTAATCATTTTTGTTGCCCTCCGCTGGACTCTTTCCAATTTTTCCACATCCTTCTTATAGTGTGGGGCCCAAAACTGGACACAGTACTCCAGATGAGGCCTCACCGAGGTTGAGTAGAGGTGAATTATCCCGTCCTTTGATCTGCGGGCAATGCCTCTACTTATACAGCTGAAAATGCTGTTAGCCTTCTTGGCAACCAGGGCATACTGTCGACTCATATCCAGCTTCTCGTCCACTGTAACCCCTAGGTCCTTTTCTGCAGAACTGCTTCCTAGCCACTTGGTCCCAAGTCTGTAGCAGTGCATGGGAATCTTCTGTCCTAAGTGCAGGACTCTGCACGTGTGCTTGTTGAACCTCATCAGATTTCTTTTGGCCCAATCCTCTAATTTGTCGAGGTCCCTCTGTATCCTATCTACCACTCCTCCCAGTTTAGTGTCATCTGCAAACTTGCTGAGGGTGCAATCCACACCATCCTCCAAATCATTAATGAAGATATTGAACAAAACTGGACCCAGGACCGACCCTTGGGGCACTTCACTTGAAACCGGCTGCCAACTAGACATGGAGCCATTGATCACTACCCACTGAGCCCGACCATCTAGCCAGCTTTCTATCCACCTTATAGTCTATTCATCCAGCCCATACTTCTTTAACTTGCTGGCAAGAATACTGTGGGAGACTGTAACAAACACTTTGCTAATGTCAAGGAATAACATGTCCACTGCTTTCCACTCATCCACAGAGCCATTTATTTCATCATAGAAGGCAATTAGGTTAGTCAGGGATGACTTGCTCTTGGTGAATCCATGCTGACTGTTCCTGATCACTTTCTTCTCCTTGAAGTGCTTCAGAATTGATTCCTTGAGGACCTGCTCCATGATTTTTCCAGGGACTGAGGTGAGACTGACTGGCCTGTAGTTCTCCAGATCCTCCTCCTTCCCTTTTTTAATGATGGGCACTACAGTAGCCTTTTTCCAGTCATCCGGGACTTCCCCTGATCACCATGATTTTTCAAAGATAATGGCCAATGGCTCTGCAATCTCATCGGCCAACTCCTTTAGTACCCTCGGATGCAGTGCATCTGGGCCCATGGACTTGTGCTCGTCCAGCTTTTCTAAATAGTCCGAACTACTTCTTTCTCAACAGAGGTCTGGTCAACACCTCCCCATACTGTGCTGCCCAGTGCAGTAGTCTGGGAGCTGGTCTTATTCGTGAAAACAGAGGCAAAAAGAGCATTGAGTACATTAGCTTTTTCCACATCCTCTGTCGCTAGGTTGCCTCTCCCATTCAGTAAGGGGCCCACACTTTCCCTGACCTTCTTCTTGTTGCTAACATACCTGTAGAAACTCTTCTTGTTACTCTTAACATCCTTTGCTAGCTGCAACTTCAGTTGTCATTTGGCCTTCCTGATTTCACTCCTGCATGCCTGAACAATATTTTTATACTTCTCCCTGGTCATTTGTCCAATATTCCACTTCTTGTAAGCTTCGTTTTTGTGTTTAAGATCAGCAAGGATTTCACTGTTAAGCCGGTCGCCTGCCATATTTACTATTCTTTCTAAACACTGGGATGGTTTGTTCCTGCAGCCTCAATAAGGATTCTTTAAAATACAGCCAGCTGTCCTGGACTCCTTTCCCCCTCATGTTATTCTCCCAGGGGATCCTGCCCATCAGTTCCCTGAGGGAATCAAAATCTGCTTTTCTTATTGCTAATAGTAGGTAAGTTAGCAGGCCATATTAAACCTCTCTTGCTTATTGCTAAAAGTAGCCAAGTCAGCACTCGTAAATTGGTTGTGCAGTGGCCTCAACATAACCAAGGCAGAAGAAGAGGGAGTTTGGGGTGCCACAGACAGGGCAGCTTGACCCCGCGTCCTTCCTGCTAAGAATGTTAAAATTGCTGATCTATGTATTTTAGAAAAACAGGAAATCTGTCTGTATGTGCCCCCGGAAATGTTTGTCAGGGTCCCAAGGCATGAACACTCTGATAAAAAAAGACAAAATATATCTGATAAATTGATGACCATAAAAAAAAAAATCTCTTGCTTAATCTTTAAAAACTGCTTGCTTAGCAAGTTTTCTTTAAGGAATGTGTCATATTGTTACTAATGTATAAATAAGGGGGGGGGAGTATAAATAAGGTAACCGGACTTCTCAAAACGGGCTCGTCAGGAACACTCCCTCGGGACGCGCCTTGGGGTCCCCACCAGCAGACGGAAGTCTGGCCAGCGGAAGTCTGTTACAGTGCCACTCAAAGGCCACACTCATCTTCGGTAATTATCAAGGGTTGGGGGTGTTTTACTAACTTGTTGCAGACGTGTGTAAGTGCTTGAGACTAAGTAAAGTTTCACTTTAAGTGAAAGCACTCTTGTGTTGTCCTGTTTGTGCAGCCATCGATTGGTCGGATGGCTGTGTCTCTCCTGATTTATTTCTGACACCTCCTCGCACAGAGTAAAAGTTACCAAGAGCTTTGGGTTGAAAGAACCCTGGGTAACAATCAGCAAATGATTGTACTGATACTGAAGCAGCTACACAATATAATACTTGTGGCAATGTGATTTATTTATTTTAAGAGTATTTTAAAAATGCAATTTTAGACAAATTACAGAACAAATGTACCGAACAAAATCTAACTGAGTCGGGCTGGCCAGAAAACAACAACTGTGTTCTATGAAAATGTTGAGGGTTTGAAAGTAAGCTGGAGCTACAGTTGTTGCAGAACAGTGCTTTTTGCTCCTCACTCCCTTCCAAAATGAAGAAAGGAACAGAGCTGGGGAACTGTAATGAGAGCTCTCCACCTGTCAGTGCTTCTCCCTGGGCAAGTGACTTCAAGTTTACCCCACCGAGTCTGCTGGGCCCAGAACGGGCACAGCAGTTTTTAAAACCTATGTCTGTTGACCGCAGGGAGGAGTGACAATTTCAACAGTAACCATGTTATAACCTTAAATATGGTGTGGATATTCACCACCCCATAAAACTGTATGATTGGTCTGTAATGGTCTAGGTGATCTATGGCTAACTCTATGCTGACCCCTTATATACTGTACACAACTGAAAATAATGTAATTTATCTGGTACCAGGGGATGGTGCAATAAAATCTTGCTAAGATACAGAAGTGGGGGTAGAGTGAAATTGCTGACAACGCTGCATTAAATAACCCCATATGAACTATCAACCATTTCCTAAAGCAGTATCTAGAGGGCCAGTTATTTTAATAGCTACACAAAGGGATTTCTGACCAAATACACGGCGGAGACAGAGGACTCATCACGTACAAAGAGAAACCAGCCAGGGAAAAACTAAACAAACTCAACACTTAATTGAAGACATAGCAAAGCAAATGAGCTGGAGTAAACAATATTCTTATGGCAGAGGAGCAGACACAGACACATGACTCACTTATTGAATCTGGAGACAGTCAAAGTAATACAATGGGCTTGGCAGGGTGCATGTCTCTTGACGGTGCCCCTTGGTGTGCTGGGGGGGGGGTATAAACCCATTCTGGGACTGGCCTCTCTAGCGGGGAAAATCAGTAGCACTCCAAGGGGGACAGAGTCTCATACCTCCCGCCCTCTGGGTGCTCACCCTGTCCAGATTCCCAGGACATATACAAGTTAGCAGCAGGAAAACGAACAAAGGAAAAGGTAATATCCAGACACTCCCAGCTGGGCCATACTTTCAGGCCAGGGCATAGGCTCTGCTCTCTGCCAGGCCTCTTGCTTAGAGCTCAGCACCCAACTCCAGACCCTCCCCACACAGAGAAGCTTCCAGAATGATGTATCCCATCCAGCACTAAATACACACCCTCCAGCTGAGTTCAATAATATTTTTACAATTGAGAGAAAAAGCACTTTGGCAGCACTTGGCACTTACCCTGTAGATTTCTATTCAAAATTCAAACCCCAGTTGCTTGTTCTCTAGCCTTGAGACTACATTTAACAGCCCAGCTCCAAGGCTGACAGGCTCAGACACAGCCTTGGAGACAAAAGTGTCACCAGAAAAAGAACAAACAAAGAATTCTGAAGTTTGTACAGGCCGATATAGTTCCATTCTGACAGAGAGATTTGTTTAAATCCTTACCTGGAGGATGGATTCCCTGGCTCTAATAATACAAATTAAACAGGAGAGTTCAGGAAATATCATCACTTTATCCAACAGCTTTACACAGAAGCTCCTCAGAGAACAAGGTGCAACCTGAAAGTGAAATCAGCTCTGATTGCTGCATTTCTTAAATGCACTCAGCAATAGACCACTCCCATCCCAGAGACCAGGGGCCCATCTACACTAAACCAGGCACTTTGGCAGGAACCCAGACTCTAGTGAGATAAAAGCAAATCTAGAGACAAAAATCCAGTTTGAAGAAGGCCACACAGCAGAATGTGTCTAGATACAAACCCCAAATCACCATCTTACATATAAACTAGTAGGGCAGCACATTCAGCTTCCCAGCAGAAAGAGGAGATTCACTGAACAATGTTGGCAGAGATCAAAGACACAATCTTCTATCTGAACACTGACTGACACTGGAGTGTGGGAAGAGCTTCAGTACAAAGTTGTGTCTGCTGTCAAGGGGAAGAGAGAGAAGAAATTATTTAATTGCCTGTATAGCACGAGGCTTTGTGAAGGCATAAGGGTTGGCCGTGATTAGCTGGCTGATTGATTAGCCCTGCCCACTGCACCTGAGAAAGAGCTGGAATTTAATTAGCTCGCTAGGGGTTATGCTCTCGATGAACTACTGCCAGGCCACAACACATCGAAATTTCTCCAGAAACCAAGTGGCAATGGGGGGGGGGGTGGTGTGTGTGGGTGTGTGTGTCCCCACACTGGGGGGCAGTGTTGAAGTAAGATAGGCAACTTCTATCTTAGGGAGGGAGGAATAGCTCAGTGGTTTAAGTATTGGCCTGCTAAACCCAGCGTTGTGAGTTCAATCCTTGAGGGGGCTACTTAGGGATCTGGGGCAAAAAGTGGTCCTGCTAGTGAAGGCAGGGGCTGGACTCAATGATCTTTCAAGGTCCCTTCCAGCTCTAGGAGATTGGTGTAGTTGAAAGTCAAAGTATCTTATCCCAACTTACCTCCCGTCCTCACCGCTCAGGATCGACATCCACGGCTCCTCCGTCGACTCTGCTACCACCGCTTGCTCCGGTGGAGTTCCGGAGTGGATGGGAGAGCATTTGGGGATTGATATATCGCGTCTAGATGAGATGCAATATATCAATCCCCGCAAAATCGATCACTACACGCCAATTTGGCAGGTAGTCTGGACATATCCTTAGATAAAAGCCAGGGAACTTTGGTTACTGCAGTTACTGGTGTGAGGAAAGACTTGGGAAAGGGACTTCTGGGCTTGCACAGACCGGGAGGGCAGAGTCCGCAAGGTTTTTGATTTGTTTGTTATGAAGCCTTAAAATAAAATGTCATGTTGATGTAGCTATGTCAGTCGGAGGAGTAGGTTGTTTTACGCCTCTGACTAACGTAGCTACGCCAATGTAACCTTCAAGTTTAGATCAAGTCTAACAGACGTATTGTCTCTGAAATCTAAAATGGTCGAACTCAAGGCCCATGCCCCAATCAGGCCACAGCTGGCCCTATAAGAGGGCTGTGGGCTAGAAGCTGAAAGATTTTCCCTCCAGCTTTAGAGGGAGAAGGACTTAGCTGTCTGGGAGCTTAGGGTGCAGGCAGCAGAGCAGAGCTGGGGGAAGACAAGAGGAGCTGGCAAACCCCCAGGCTGCAGGCCTTGGGAAAGGCCTATGAAAAGGTACTGGGGCTACAGAGGTGCAGTCTGAGGATAGGCAAAGGCAGCAGGTCCTACCCCTTGCAAATGATGAGTGGCCATTACAGGCTGCAGTCTGCCCCAGTGAGTGGGGGCTAGATGATGACTGGCAGTAGCCACTGAGGCAAGGTGGGGTTAGAGGGTTGGGGGTTCCCCTGGGAGGGGAGACCCAGAGTGTAGGTGTACTGCCAGGGGGAAGCACCCTAAGATAGAGGCACCGGGGTCCAGGAGTGACAGGGGGCTAGCGACAAGTGAGATGTTGGCCAGCAGAGGGTGCTTCAAGCTGGAAAAGAGCTAATTCCTGAGATGACCAGGAGGAGGTGCTGTGCTGGTGAGTCGCTCACATTGCTATAGAGGGTGAATGCATATAGCAGCAAAGGTCAGTGCATGGTATAACCTGCCTGGAGAGCACGATCTACCCATTGAGGGGAAATCAAGTGATGTACTGCATTCCAGGAGAACACCATCCATTCCCAGTTCCTAAATGGATGGTTCCTTACCTAGTCTTTGACCAATTGGGGCCCAGCCTGCTGCTATCATGGGGGGGGGGGTGTAGGGGAGCCTGCTGCTATCATGGCGGGGGGAGGGGAGCGCAGCTGTCATGGGATATCCTTGATTAGGATCAAAACCTTAAACTGACATATGATTAGGGGGCTGGGGCACATAATTTACAAGGAGAGGCTGAGGGAACTGGGCTTATTTAGTCTGCAGAAGAGAAGAATGAGGGGGGATTTCATAGCTGCTTTCAACTACCTGAAGGGAAGTTCCAAAGAGGATGGAGCTCGGCTGTTCTCAGTGGTAGAAGATGACAGAACAAGGAGTAATGGTCTCAAGTTGTAGAGGGGGAGGTTTAGGTTGGATATTAGGAAAAACTATTTCACGAGGAGGGTGGTGAAGCACTGGAATGGGTTCCCTAGGGAGATGGTGGAATCTCCTTCCTTAGAGGTTTTAAGGCCCAGCTTGACAAAGCCCTGGCTGGGATGATTTAGTTGGGGTTGGTCCTGCTTTGAGCAGGGGGTTGGACTAGATACCTCCTGAGGTCCCTTCCAACCCTGATTATTCTATGATTTGGAGCTGACAGGGCACAAGTAGAGGGACTTGAGCATGAGCCTTATATGCTCATGGTGACCTAGAGAAGAAATGGTGGGTGACACATTCTGTACCAGTGGGAGCATGTGCACAGCAATCCAGCCTGCAGGGGACAGACGCAGGGATCACTGTAGCTGGTCCACAGCTGAGAGGAAGGGACAAAGTTTCCTAGTGAGCAGGAGAGGAAAGAAGGTACTTTGAGATACTGATACCTGCTGTCCAAACATTTTCCTCCCCACTGCCCACCATCCTGGGCCACACAGGAATGAATAGATCTCTGTCTAGGGCCTGATTCACCAGTATGTTCCGGGGGCTCTGCACTGTTCTGACAATGCAAAGTGAATGTAAACTTAGGTTACCTTGCAAGTTGAGCTAATGTTTTGGCTGTTTGTGGCATCGCTAGAAGGGTGCAGAGCAGCCACAACACACTGCAAACACTGGACCAGACTGACTGTACAACAACCACATGTGAAACAATAAAAGAGATTCTTGGACATTCTTGGACATTCATTGTATGCTAGGCTCTGCCACTGAGATGCTGGCCCTCTGCAACAGATCCTTGACTCTTTATCCTGTGGGTGGAGCGCTGCTGACTTTGTATTTCTCCACAAAGGAGTGTGTAGCCAGGTGCCATTCGAGGGTGCTCCCCACATGGCTGGGGGGGGGGGGCACTGCAGGAACCCTGCCTCAGTTTCCCTCTGTGTCCCAAAATAATTCACATACACCCAGAGTGTTTAACACAATATCTTTCCCCCCTCCCCCGTGAGGGGGGGTAGTTTATTCAGAATACTGAGATCCCATTTTCATTTCGAGGGTTGCACAGCCCCTGCTCCCACCCCTACTAGGGGCATGTGTGTTCCCAGTCCAGGCCTCCCAGCTTCTATACTCTCCCTTCAGGCTCAGGTGTTTCACAGCCCTCCTTGCTGGGGCTGTGTGTGCTGCATTCAGTCCTGGCCTCCCCAGCCTGTTGATCACCTGTAGCCAATGATTTTAGTTTATCCATTTATTATGTGACGTTATGATTGATTAACGTATTGTATTATATATAATTATTGTATGTTAACTAGAGTTAAGTTGTAGGATTATAGAAGTATAAGACTGATCAGTATGTAGAGGGAATAATCATCTATTAGGTATCTAAGTAAGCACAGCTGAAATACAAGGCCTGGAGGCTGAAGCCTGCAAGATTTTTAGCTTGGTTATTTTAGGCCTTGAAGATAAGAAATATTAACATAAGTAAGTGACCGAAGAATAACCTGATGACCTAAGAGTGTGGGAAAAGAGATGCCATGTACTAATATTGTGAAAAATTAGCCAAAAAATTAATTTTAAATCAACAAAATGCTGTAGAGGCAGATTTGTCTCCAACATGTGTCTGAACCACAGGAGGCAGGTGGTGCATCAATGCTAATGAGAATAAAGGGAACCTACACAACTCATAAGTATTGGGTGCCTTATGTTACTAGGGGACATCAGATTAATAAGGGACAAGAGGGTTGACACTCATGTACATGCGCACAAAGTAAGTATAGACAGAATCATGCTATAGAAAGGGGGTGCCCCAGAGTGGGAAAATTGAGCTCCCTATGGGAGAACTCCAGCAGGAACAATCCCTCTACGAGAGACCCATCAGACCCTAATGCTGTCTAGAAGGATGTGAGTATGGCTGTGGTGTTATCTGGTACACTGATATGCAGGAATTGTACATGCTGTGGCTGTATAAACGTGGATGCAACCAAAGAAGGCTGTACTGAGTCTACAAACTCTTTACCTTTACTAACCAATCCTGTAGTCAAATAAATGTGATTTAATTCTTTGAGACAAGACCTATTTTCCATAAAGCTATGTTGACTGACATTAATGATATTCCTATTCTTCAACAATTGAATCCTGTGTCAATTTTTTCCATTATTTTGCCCAGGATTGAGGTGAAGCTAAGTAGCCTATGATTAACCAGGTCATAACCCTTTCACTTCTGAATATTGGAAAAACATTAACATTAGTATTCTTCCAGTCTTGTGGGATTTCCTTTTGGTTTTTCCCAAAAAATTAATTAAAATTTAACGTTGGTAGGCTAGAGATCGCCTCAGCCAATTCTTTTAGGACTCTTGAGTCCTAGTTATCCAGCACTGCTTATAGGCTGAAAAGTATCTCATCATCGTTATGTGATACAAGTGCACCTTCCTGTTTCTTTGCAAATACTGAACAGAAATAATGAACAATTTCTGCATCATTATTAACCATTTTCCTCATTGCTAGGATTTCTTTTGTTCTGAAGAGTCTTTAAAAACTCCTTGTTTTCCTTAGCCCTGCCTGCCATGGAGTTTTCCCTGGTATCTAGCTTTAATTGTGAATTTTCTACACTTCATAACTTCAGATTTCCATCAATCACTATTTCCCCTTCTTTCCATGTGTTATGTACTTGCTTTTTTATTTCTAATTGCTGCCTTCACTTGGCCCCTGAGTTGGTGACAATGATTAAATATCTGCAGTCTTGGGGAATACAGTGGGAGGAGGTACAGGGTCTTCCATGGCACTTGTTTTATCAGTGAGGACTGGAACACCAGGTGTCTGAGCTGCTTCAAGTGGCTGGTTGCCAGATGCAATTGTTCTTTCTGTGGCTCTTAAAATCCAGGACTGTGCCCTTGAGATAAAGAGCCAGAATAGCGGATGGTCCATGCAAAACCAGCAGTCAGGGAGATGTGGGAAACACACCCAAGGCATGAAAGGGTTTGTCCAAGAAGGTGCTTTGCTGGGGTGTGTCAGAAGCTGTAGCACATGCTTTATGGTCTGTCCTTGGGCAAAGGAAGCTAGGGAGGGGTTTGTTGGGATGATTGTCCTCAGGTGAGATTGCAGCAGCGGGAAGAGGGATATTCTGTTCCTGATTAATATAATTACTCTCTTTTTAAAGAAGACAAGATGTGTGGTGACTCTGGGCATGTGTATGCTCACTCAGGCCACCCTGCTGGGTGTGGTCCATAAAATTCAGGATGAGTTGGCCCAGATGGAGCAATGGGATGTTCTGGTTCAGCGATTGTTCCTTTTTTAAAATATGGAACAAAACAAACAGTTTAAGGCGCAGAGGAAAAAAAGAGTTAAAAAATAACTTGTGTGGATCGTGTGTTGGCTCATGTTCTTGCATCAATTCCATGATGAAGAAGGAAAACTCAGGCTAAAGCCCCATCCTGGTTCAGTAGCACATGAAGGCTGCGATTAGAAAGGAAAAAGCAATATATAACCAATGGAACAGTGGGGAAATAGATAATCAATATACATTAGAATTTATGACATGCCAACAATTGATAAGGGAAGCTAAAGACTGCAGGGAGAAAAAAGTCCATGCCTGACAGGGCTAAGGACATTAAGGAGTTTATATATTGGGGAAGGGAGATAAAAACAAATCCTGGCAATGGTATAGGCCCATTACTAGATGACTATGGTAATATTGTTAATAGTTAGTGTATCATGACAATGGACCTGGACTCAGAGACAATGCTCCCTGGAGGGACTGTTGTTGATGGGACACCAGGGAACGTGGGGGAGTTAGGCTGGAAGTAACTCAGACACATGGATAGAGCAGTCCACAGTGTCATCTCAGTGTTATATTGGTTAAAAGCTTAAAATACTAAATAAAAAGAGAAACCCAGGCCTGTTTGTGAGTTGAGCTGGAGAGGAAATGGACGAGGTGTAAAAAAATAACAGGAAACCTCAGACCTGAAAACAGCATAATGTAGATCAAAATGTGTGTACTGAGATGTTCAACTTCCTTAGTAGTTTTATAAAGCTCAGAGAGAAGCTTCACAACTTAATATGAAACTGACTCCTGGTAGTTCCCTGTGAGAGCTGATGTTTCTGAAATTCTAATGTAACAGTAAAATAAGCATCTTATTTTTTTTCTGGAAAATTTCTCCAACCTGTCTTCACCTTCTCCACTGCTTTGACACTGCTCTCAGCAGGAGCTTTTAGGTTTTTAAGGTCAGGCTTGACAAAGCCCTGGCTGGGATGATTTAGTTGGGGATTGGTCCTGCTTTGAGCAGGGGGTTGGACTAGATACCTCCTGAGGTCCCTTCCAACCCTGATATTCTATGATTCTTAGAGAGACCTGCAGCTGCTGTTGGGAACAGAAACCTCGGCAGAGGGTTGTTGGTGACCACAGTCAGAGATGTTTCCAGGCACAAATAACGGATACAAAAACAGGAAGGGAAAGAGAAACTAGCACAGGGTGGGTAACCACCGTGCCTCAGTTGTTACATCGCAGATAAAGACAGGAAAGAAAGTTTTGACCATGAATGTAATTAACTATATTTCATCATAAACAAAATGGCTTTCTCCTCTCAGCCTGCCCTTGTAGCCATCCAGCACATGAGACTGAACATACACATTTCAGACAGCACAAGGACATTTTACAGTGTTATTCACACACTTCAGGGCAGTTACGATAATGGGAATGCGGCAGTATGAAGGGGGGAACAGTGGAAAAGCTGAGGTGGGAAGAGGTGTGAGGACCTGGTAAATAGCTCTCTGATAACAGGTGGCAGAGGAATGCTGGGGCTTGGCCTGCATTTGAAGATGGACTGGGAAAGCAGAGAAATCCAGGGAGATGGACAGAGTAGTCCCGACAGCTGGGTGTCAACAAGAAAGAGTCAGTGAATGAAAGCAATGGCACAGGCTTTAATATTTTCCTTGTAAGTAGCAATTAGCTGCACAAATATTTAGTTAATGAACTCATTAGGCATAAGCCTGATGTCGCTAGGAGTTGCAAACCCACCCTGCACTCGTTATAATTAACGTTTGACAATGTGTAGCAGGGTTCTTACCTCACGGGAGTCACTGCCTCAGTGTCCCCACCAGTAAAGTAGCTTCACTTCTGGTGCTTCGCCTCCTCCATTGGTCGCTGGGTGCATTAGGCCTGAGGGAGGAGAAAAAGGAGCAGGGGGCTGGGAAAGATTGACTGAGCGAAGGGATCAAGTAGGGGCCCAGTGTGAGACTGCAGATGTAGACTGTGAGCAACAAGAGATTATGGAGTTCATGACTATGACAGAGCCCTTAGAGGGAGTGTGTGTGCGCATGTGGGTTTTTTGTAAACAGTGGCTTGCTAGTGCATTGTGGGAGCTACTGTAATACAAATAAAATAACAGCAACAGTAATAATAATGGTGCTAGTCGTCAGGGACCCTTGATCACAAGAGTTTGGTAATATTGTGAGCTGGAGGTGGAGTCCATGAAGGACTTTCAGGCTGAGGTGATGGGATCAGATTGGCATTTATGGCTGAGAAGGTGGCTACACCCTTCCAAAGAGACTTTAATTTGGATTTAGGACACTTTGGGGGGCTAGTGGCAAGGAAGCTGCAGTAAAACAAGGCATGAAGTAACTAATGCATGAAGGAGCAAATGCTTCACCACAGGGAGCTGTGGGAGTGGTAGGTGTGAGCTGCATCTCAGATGTCAGAACTGAGAAAGTATCAGAGGGGTAGCTGTGTTAGTCTGGATCTGTAAAAAGCAACAGAGTCCTGTGGCACCTTACAGACTAATAGATGTATTGGAGCATGAGCTTTCGTGGGTGAATACCCACTTCATCATGCATCTGATGAAGTGGGTATTCACCCACGAAAGCTTATGCTCCAATACATCTATTAGTCTTAAAGGTGCCACAGGACTCTGTTGCTTTTTACAGAACTGAGAGAGGATATCACAGGACTGGAAGAGACCTTGAGAGATCATCTAGTCCAGTCCCCAGGACCAATCACCATCTAGACCATCCCTGACAGGTGTTAGAGAGCTTATTCCTTCACTTTCACCCTTCCCTGGTCCTTCTCGCATGAACAGAGAGCAACAATACCTGAAGTCGTCTGCCCTCCCATGTGAATGAAGTTTTATACTGACACGAGGTAGCTAGTGGCAGAGACCAAAACCCATTTGCTATGTCCAACACAGTGAAAATTCGTAATTGGGGTCCAATGCGGGCTAGCGTTTCAGGGTACGCTGCCACTACTGAGGCTGGTGAATTGGCCAGAGCATTTAGTGCCCTGTAATCCACAATGAGGCGCCAGGTGCCATTTGGCTTTCTCACTGGCCACACAGCAGCATTGCAAGGGGATGCAACCGCTCGAATCAGTCCCCTCTGTTCCAATTCCCCCATAGTTCCCCCACCTCTGCCAATGCCTCCCGAGGAATAGGATATTGTTTGTGTGGGGGAGGTCCCCTCCCTCTAGCAGTACCTCCACGCTGCCCCCACCACAATCCAGGTTATCCGTGGTCCACACAGGGATGTGTTCCCACCCAGCCGGGGGTGGGGGGAGGGCATGTGCTGCTTTAATGGTCACAGTGGCTATCCCCATAGGAATGGTGTAGCCCTGACTGTCCTGCGTCTGCCCCAGTAAACACACCAATTGGCTAAGTCCAGTACAAGTCCCAGCTTGTGTAAATCTCCTGCCCTCAACAGATTTAGCACATCATTACGACCCCACATAATCTCCCCTTCCCCCCAGACTCCTTTGATCTGTCCCCGCCTCAGGGTTAACTGTGCTCCCCTCCCCTTGCCCCTACAATTGTCACAGCTCCTTCTGAGGGCCTCCCCTGCCCCCATGTGGTAAAGCTGATGGCTGCTCCAGTGTCTATCAAAAAATCCCTCATGGGACTCCCTTCGACCGCTCCCTGGAGTGTGGGGCGACCAGATGCATCCCGTCCTAAACTGAGAACACAGACAGGATGCCTCCCAGGGCACCCCTAAATCGCAGCACCCACCTCTGTCACTCCACTGGTTCACAGAGGGGGCGGGGGTCCTGGCACCAAAGACATTCCTGTCTCCAAGCAAAATTGTGTGTCTGGCATTTCAGGCAGTCCCAATCCCCTGGCCTCCGGGGCCACGTTCCCCCTGATCTGGTAAGATCCTGGGTAGTCAGTCTAGCCTGCAGTCTCTGGATCTGTTGCTCTATAGCTGCCTGCTCATCCCTGACTACCCCCCCAAAGCCACGACCTCGTCCTCTACCTCCTCCTCTCCGGGCTGACCCAGCCCTTTCCACCTTGTACTGATCCCCTTCAGTAATAACATGGAGCGGCTTTCCCCCCTGATGCATCTGCCTCCACACATCTGCCTGTTCCAGAAACTGGGGGAGCTGATTGGGAGCAAGTTCAGGAGGCTGCAACCTTAAATGTCCCACGAACTGAGGATCGCTCAGCTCCAACCATTTTTCCAGCAATTCCACACCCCTACCATGCTCCACACCCCCACCAGGTCCTGGTGCCCCTGTCTGGGGTATCATCCATGGACCGTCTAGGGGATCCACCCAGCTCCGTGCCCATGCCTGTATGCGATTAAGGGCATCTCGCCCTGTTTCCCCAGGGATTCGCTTCATCTTATTCATCCCCGCAGTACGAGAGTACACCCCAAACAACTGTTTTGCCACCTGTCCAGGGATTAGAAATGGGTGTGCCACTCCTGCCACATCAATTCCTAAGGTGCCCCGTCCCAAAAGACTACGCCATATGATCACCTGGTCCTCACGAGTTAGACCCTCCATCTCCCTGCCCACCTCCACTAGCCACAGCACAAACTGATCCCAATCCTCCCGGAGTACCTTTCCCAAACGGCCCAGAACTGCCTCCTGGTCCTTCAGGGACAAGGGGCAGATTTCTGCCTGTTCTACTACTTGTGGGGCATGATCTCCCCCCCCCCCCACACACACACACACCCTGCAACTGGGGCCACTATTCCTGCTTCCTGTTGTTCCTCCCGGGTAGCCTCTCTCGCAGGGGCTGTAACAGTGGATCGCCAGCTTACAACGTTCACTGGCAGTGGTGGGTACAGTGTTTTTGTTTTTTCAGGATAGGGTGGTGGAGGTGTCTCCTTCAGCTCCATTAGTCGGGCGGATGGTCTGAGGTCCCAAAGTCCATTGCCCCCATGTTTACATTGATACAATTCCTCCTCTAAGTCTCCTACTCTCCCCAGCAGTTCATCCCTCTCTCTTCGGATTGCCTCACAAGACTCCTCTGTCCGTGTAGCATCCCGTGCCTTCAAATCTGCCACCTCTACTGCTAACACAGATTTTTATGTTAAAATCCACTGCTGATCCACAATCCTCTCCAAATCCTTAATGTGTTGGAGGAGATCGGCTTCCCTTTTTACCCAGTATGCGTAACCTTGTAATACCATTCCCTTTTTCCTACATTCCTTTCGCTTGGGGTCTCCCAAAACCTCGCCCATCTCCTTCTCAATCTCATCCCAGGTGGATCCCTGCACCTGGTGTGGGCCCTGGTTCTTCCTTATCCATTTGTTCAAAAAATCCATTACCCCAGCTTGCCAGAACCCGCAACTACCATCATGAGAGTTCGCCATACCCCCTCCAAGCAGCTGCGCGGACTGTTGGAGAGGGGGACTCACAGGCTGCCACTCACCTATCCAATGCGATGCATCTGGGTCATGGCACCAAGATGTTAGAGAGCTTATTCCTTCACTCTCACCCTTCCCTGGTCCTTCTCGCATGAACAGAGAGCAACAATACCCGAAGTCCAAAGGTGCAAACAATTCGATGTTTATTGGGGTGAACTTCCAGCAAGCTTAAATTTAAGTTCCTTTTCCTTATTTTCAAATCCCAACGTACTTCCTGTTTGCCCCTAATTAATATAGTAATATTTTCAGCTAGACCTTAACCAATCATTCTACTAAAATTTACCTAACCAATCCTAACATGATTAACTAACCAATTATATCCCACCATCTTAATTAGTTTACACCTAGAAAAAATAATTGTTTCTGACTGCTGTATAATCACAGAACCAGACAGAGACCATGCAAATAAACATACAAAACAATACAGAAGTGAGGATTTCACAACTGCATCTATACAGACATACGGGCTCTGCAGCTGTGTCTATTGATAAGTGAGTTCTTACCAGACAGAAAACTATCAAACTAAATTTCTAGGCTCTTTCCTTTCTCTGGAGGTGATAGATCGAAGCACCTTCCTAACAGCCCCAGATGCCTTATTTTAATATGACTAGTTTGAAATGTAAGGACATGACCATACATTTCCCAGTTTATGGCTCCTAAAGAGCCAGGCCTCTGACTGTCACAGTCAGAGAAGGCCACTACACAGACGGTGATTTTGATTCTTTCTTTTATACCTCTATAACTAGCTAAGTGATTGTCATAGGTTTATTCCCCACTTGGAGCTTTTGGGTTCACAAGATGGGGACCTGCATGGACTCCTCTAAACTAAAATTCTAGTTTAGATCTAGTTCTCGCTGCCACCAGTCAGTTTTCTAAGTGTCTGACACACTCCCTGTTCCCCCAAAACTTTCCCTGGGGAACACAGATTCAAACTTGAATCTCAACACAAAGGGAAACAAACCATTTCCCTCCCCCCCTCTCCTAGTGCTTAGGAGAGATACCTGGATTCAAATTTCTTGAATCAAACAAAGAGGGATTCCCTTTCCCCCCTCCCCTTCCCCTGAAAATCCAAACAAGGGAAGAAATCAATTAAGTTCTAAAAAAGAAAAGATTTTATTTAAGAAAGTGTACTTTTTTCTATCTCTGTAATACCAGGATGGAAAAATATATCTGACTTATAAACCTGGAGAGACTTCCCCCTCCCTCCTCCTCAGAATAATCAGTAACGGCAAACAGAAATAAAGAATTTATCCAGCAACACACAATTGCAAATACAGAAAGCAACTCAAAAGACTAATCCGCCTTTTTAACTAATACTCACTATACTGGATAGTAGGAACTACTCCAGGAGAACTTGGAGACATGTCTGGCCTCTCTTAGCTCCAAAGAGAGCACAGCCACTCAAACAAAGAACACAGACAAAAGCTTCCCTCCACAGGGATTTGAAATTATCCTGTCCCTTGATTGGTCCTCTGGTCAGGTGTTCCTCAGGTTACTGAGCTTGTTTACCCTTTACTGGTAAAAGAGACTTTAACCCTTAACTATCTGTTTATGACAGTGATAAGAATACACCTAAATTCTTGAAGTACAGGCCTTTGCAGACAGGCCTGAATATCTATGTCCTAACAGGCATTTGTCTAAGCTGCTCTTTAAAATATAAAATGATGGAGATTCCAAACCCTCCCCAGGCAATTTATTCCAGTGCTTAACCACCCAGACAGTTAGGAAGTTTTTCCTAACATCCAACCTAAACTGCCTCGGCTGCAATGTAAGCCCATTGCTGCTTGTCCTGTCATCAGAGGCTAAGGGGAATAATGTTTCTCCTTCCTCCTTGTAACAACCTTTCAGGTACTTGAAGACTGTTATGTCTCCTCTCAGTCTTCTCTTCTCCAGACTAAACAAACCCAGTTCTTTCAATCTTCCCTCATAGGTCATATTTTCTAGACCTTTCATCATTTTTTGTTGCTCTTCTCTGGACTTTCTTCAGTTTGTCCACATCCTTCCTGAATTATGGCTCCCAGAACTGGACACAATACTCCAGTTGAGGCCTAATCAGCACAGAGTAGAGTGGAAGAATTACTTCTTGTGTCTTGCTTACAACACTCCTATTAATACATCCCAGAATAATGTTTGCTTTGTTTGCAACAGTGTTACACAGACTCATATTTAGCTTGTGGTCCACTATGACCCCTAGATCCCTTTCCGCATTACTCCTTCCTAGGCAGTTATCAGGGTTCCCTCCCCACTCTGAACTCTGGGGTACAGATGTGGGGACCCACATGAAAGACCCCCTACGCTTATTTCTACCAGCTTAGGTTAGAAACTTCCCCAAGGCACAAATCCTTTCCTTGTCCTTGGATGGTATTGCTGCCACCAGCAAGTGATTTACACAAAAATTTAGGAAAGGATCACTTGGAATCCCTATCCCCCCAAGCACCTTCACTCCCTTTCCAGGGGAGGCTTGAGAATAATATACCAACCAATTGCCTTAGCAATGTGAGCACAGACCAGACTCTTTGTCTTCAGGACAATGAAATTAATCAGGTTCTTAAAAGAAGAACTTTATTTAAAGAAAGTAAAAGAATCACACCTCCAAAATCAGGATGGAAGGTAACTTTACAGGGTAATAAAAAGATTTAAAACCCAGAGGATTCCCCTTCTAGGCTCAGCTTCACACTTACAAAAAACAAGAATAAAATTACCTCTGTAGCATAGGAAAATTCACAAGCGAAAAAAAAAGATAACCTAATACATTTCCTTGCCTACTTACAATTTCTGTGGTTTTAGATCCATTATTCCAGGTATATTTTCAGGAGATGTACCTGCTTGCTCTTTCCCTCTGTCCAGAGAGGGAACAAACAAAGAGAACAACAAACAAATCCCCCCCACCCCACCCCGCAACACACAGATTTGAAAGTATCTTTTTTCCTCATTGGTCATAGAATATCAGGGTTGGAAGGTGTTGGGATATGTAAGGGTTTAAGCACAAAACTGGGAAACTGCTGGTGAACAGAGATGGCATAAAGGCGTAAAGGCACAGCCAAGCACCACTTCTGCACTTACTAGATAAAGTGTAGGCATCTTTCTGTGGGCTTGGCTACACTTGCAAGTTGCAGCGCTGGTGGAGGCTTTCCAGCGCTGCAATTACACCCTGTCCACACTTACGGGGCACTACCAGTGCTGCAACTCCCTGGCTGCAGCGCTGGCTGAAAACCTGTTCGGGTTGGGGTATAAAGAGTGCAGCGCTGGTGATCCAGTGCTGCTCATCAGGTGTGGACACTCACCAGTGCTTTAATTGGCCTCCAGGGAATAAGGAGTTATCCCAGAATTCCTGTTCAGCCACTCTGCTCCTCAGTTTGCACTCTACTGCTCTGGCCTCAGGTGACCCACCCTTTAAATGCCCCGGGAATTTTAAAAATCCCCTTCCTGTTTGCTCAGCCAGGTGTGGAGTGCAATCAGTTAATCTTTCCAGGTGACCATGCCTCCACGCGGCAAACGAGCCCCAGCATGGAGCAATGGCGAGTTGCTGGACCTCATTAGTGTTTGGGGGGAGGAAGCTGTGCAGGCACAGCTGCGCTCCAGCCGTAGGAATTACGATATCTTTGAGTAGGTATCAAGGTCCATGCTGGATAGGGGCCATGATCGGGACGCACTACAATGCAGGGTGAAAGTTAAAGAGCTGCGGAGTGCCTATTACAAAGCCCGCGAGGGGAATCACCGATCCGGAGCTGCCCCCACGACCTGCCGTTTTTACAGGGAGATGGACGCGATACTTGGGGGTGACCCCACTGCCAATCCGAGGACTACGATGGACACTTCTGAGCAGGGTGGGGGACAGGAGCAGGAGGAGGAGGCGAGGGGGGGAGGAAACCGCGAGTGAAGCTATTGGGATGGGAGAAGACACCCTAGAGTCCCAGGAGGCATGCAGCCAGGAGCTCTTCTCAAGCCAGGAGGAAGGGATCCAATCGCAGCAGCCAGCAGTTGCTGAAGGACAAGCAGAGCAGCGGGTTACCGGTAAGCGGCTTTTATTTTCTGGGTGGAAAAGTTTCGGGAGGGGTGGGGGTTAGGGCTGCATGCATGCCAGCCTAGATGTGGAATAGCCCATTGATGTGGTCTATCACGTCGCGGTAATCGGCTGCAGTAATCTCCTCAAAAGTTTCAGCCAGAGCGTGGGCAATGTGCCTGCGCAGGTTTATAGGGAGAGCCACTGTGGTCCTTGTCCCAGTCAGGCTAACGCGTCCGTGCCACTGTGCCGCGAGGGGTGGGGGGACCATTGCTGCACACAGGCAAGCTGCATAGGGGCCAGGGCAGAATCCGCATTGCTGTAGAAGACCTTCTCGCTCTTCCCTGGTGACCCGCAGCAGGGAGATATCTTCCAGGAGTAACTCCTGTGGAAAATGTTGGGAGACTGTTTAGTGAAGATCACCCCTGCAGCTGTTTGCTGTTCCCAATGCACAGAAAGCCCTGCACAGCCCTGAAGCACCCAGCACCCCTCACTCACCATTTCGTGGCTTCTGTTGTGTTATGTGTGTGGGAAAAGTATGTTAAAGTGAGGACTGAAAACTCCTTCAGTGTGTGGGAATTACTGTCTGGATGAGATAATGAAAACAATGCTACCCTGTTAACTGTTGCCATTTTTCCCTTCCAAAAGTGACCTTGGCTGCTGGACTGACCAGATCTACCACTGCACAGAGACTACAGAATCTGAGGAAAAAGCCCCGAAAGACCAAGGAAGACATGCCGAAAACAGTTATTGATCACTCTGCTAGAGAGTAAACAGCTGCAGCAGTGGAGAGAAAGTGAAAGCAGGATCTGCCAGAGACATTGGCGGAGAAACGCTGTGGCAAAGAGGAAAAGCACAAACCAGCTGCTAGACATCCTGTCGCGCCAAGCGGACTCTCTCCAGGCACTCGTAGCCATGCAGGCAGAGCAGTCCCGTGCTGCCCCACAGCCCCCCCCGTCCCAAACTTTTTTCTCTTCTGCCCCAATGTCAGCTCCAAACCCCCTTCCCCAGCATCCAGGTTCTTACCTCCACCAGCTGCCTCCAACACCTGTACGTTCACCAACCAGCCCTGAGAACTATGACCCTTACCCTCTGCACTCAACCCCCATCACCATGCAGTATATGCACCCTGAAGTGCAGCAGCCATTGCACAGCACTGCAGACAGGACATATGCAAACTTGTGACTGTACAGTTCACCAATCTACCCCTCTGCCCTTTTTGGTTCCTGAAATGTTGTGTGTCTGTCAATGAAGTTTTTTTTTTTTTACAATAAAATAAATCTTGGCTTTGAAAACAGTCTTTATTATTGCAGATAGTGAAAGATACCTTATCCCAGTAAAGAAACAGTCACTGCAAATCATGTTACGGATAATAGAATAACAGTGTAACCACTGCACTTCACTCCCATGCAAGGCAGCAAACATTACTGTTGGCTTTCAGCCTCAAATTCTTCCCTCCCTAATCCTTGTAGCCCTGTGCTGGGCCTCTCTAGTAGCCCTGCTCTCTGGCTGTGCAAATTCAGCCTCCAGGACTTGAACCTCGGTGGTCCATGCCTGACTGAATGTTTCACCCTTCCCTTCACAAATATTATGGAGGGTACAGCATGCGGATATAACCGCGGGGATGCTGCTTTCCCCCAAGTCTAGCTTCCCATACAAGGACCTCCAGCGGGCTTTTAATCGCCCAAAAGCACACTCCACCGTCATCCGGCACCGGCTCAGCCTGTAGTTGAACCGGACCTTGCTCCTGTCAAGCTTCCCTGTATAGGGTTTCATGAGCCAAGGCAGTAACGGGTAAGCGGGGTCTCCAAGGATCACAATGGGCATTTCGACGTCCCCTACTGTGATCTTCCTGTCTGGGAAATAAGTCCCTGCCTGCATCTTCCTGAACAGGCCACTGTTCCGAAAGATGCGTGCATCATGCACCTTTCCAGGCCAGCCTGTGTAAATGTCAATGAAACACCCACGGTGATCCACAAGCGCCTGGAGAACCATAGAGAAATACCCCTTCCGATTAACGTACTCTGATGCTAGGTGGGGGGGGGGGCAGAATAGGAATATGCGTCCCATCTATCGCCCCTCCACAGTTAGGGAAACCCATTTGTGCAAAGCCATCCACAATGTCCTGCACGTTCCCCAGAGTCACGGTCCTTCTTAGCAGGATGCGATTAATTGCCCTGCAAACTTGCATCAACATGATTCCAACGGTCGACTTTCCCACTCCAAACTGGTTCCCGACCGACCAGTAGCTGTCTGGAGTTGCCAGCTTCCAGATTGCAATAGCCACCCGCTTTTCCACCGTCAGGGCAGCTCTCAATCTTGTGTCCTTGCGCTGCAGGGTGGGGGCGAGCTCAGCACACAGTCCCATGAAAGTGGCTTTTCTCATCCGAAAGTTCTGCAGCCACTGCTCATCATCCCAGACTTCCATGACGATGTGATCCCACCACTCAGTGCTTGTTTCCCGAGCCCAAAAGTGGCGTTCAACAGTGCTGAGCATTTCCGTGAATGCCACAGGCACTGTAGTGTCACACGCGGCAGGCGACTCGATATCATCGTCAGACTCCTCACTGTCACTTTGGAGCTGAAGGAATAGCTCGACTGCCAAACGTGTTGTGCTGGCGACACTCATCAGCACAGTCCTCAGCAGCTCAGGCTCCATTTCCCACAGAAATCGCGATTCACAGACAAAAACAGAAAGAGACTCACAATGGCACCAAATGTGGCCGGAAAGACTGTGAATGCTGGGATGTGAAGCGATGCACCACGGGGCGTTGGCACAGGAAGCGGAATGACCCACACACTTCCTTCCCCTTCCCACAATACTCAGTGCCAAAATGGGACGAGGTGCTCTGTGGGATAGCTGCCCACAATGCACCTCTCAATACAGCGCTGGAAATGCTGCACGTGTGACCACACTCCAGCGCTGGCCCTACACAGCTGCATGACCAGCACTGTAACTCCCAGCGCTGCAACTTGCAAGTGTAGCCAAGCCCTAAGTGATTGGGCAACAAAATGGCAAATGAAATTTCATGTGGATAAATGTAAAGTAATGCACATTGGAAAAAATAACCCCAACTATACATACAGTGTGATGGGGGCTAATTTAGCTACAACGAGTCAGGAAAAAGATCTTGGAGTCATCGTGAACAGTTCTCTGAAGATGTCCACGCAGTGTGCAGAGGCGGTCAAAAAAGCAAACAGGATGTTAGGAATCATTAAAAAGGGGATAGAGAATAAGAGTGAGAATATAGTATTGCCCTTATATAAATCCATGGTACGCCCACATCTCGAATACTATGTACAGATGTGGTCTCCTCATCTCAAAAAAGATGTATTGGAATTGGAAAAGGTTCAGAAAAGGGCAACAAAAATTATTAGGGGTATGGAATGGCTTCTTTATGAGGAGAGATTAATAAGACTGGGACTTTTAAACTTGTAAAAGAGTCGGCTAAGGGGAGATATGATTGCAGTCTATAAAATCATGATTGGTATAGAGAAAGTAGATAAGGCAGTGTTGTTTACTACTTCTCATAACACAAAAACTAGGAGTCACCAAATGAAATTAATAGGCAGCAGGTTTAAAACAAATAAAAGGAAGTTCTTCTTTACGCAGCGCACAGTCAACTTGTAGAACTCCTTACCTGAGGAGGTTGTGAAGGCTAGGAATATAACAGCGTTTAAAAGAGAACTAGATAAATTAATGGAGGTTAAGTCCATTAATGTCTATTAGCCAGGATGGGTAAGAATGGTGTCCCTAGCCTCTGTTTGTCAGAGGATGGAGATGGATGGAAGGAGAGAGATCACTTGATCATTACCTGTTAGGTTCACTCCCTCTGGGGAACCTGGCATTGGCCACTGTTAGGAGACAGGATACTGGGCTAGATGGACCTTTGGTCTGACCCGGAACGGACATTCTTATGTTCTTATGACCTGACCGACTCCTCTACTGTAATGTCTCCCGGTCTTATCGGGAAGCCACCAAATTCTGTGACCTTCTGCTCCTGTGGGACATAAATAGTAGGGGGGTTCTTGGCTTCTGCTGTCTATTGGTCTATCACTGCCTTGGCTAGCGATAAGGCTTCTCTCTGTTCAGTTCTAGCTTGTTGTAATGCCTCCGCTTGGTCTGATAATCTGCGCTGAAGTTCAGCACACTGGGCCCGTAGTTGCTCAATTCCAGCCACGGTAGGGTGCTTTAACAGGCCTGGACAGTGCTACCAGAACTCAACCAGTAAACCAGTGGGGTGGACCCTGTAGATAGGATCCTCTTCGTGATGCCAATTATGTAAGCAGGGGAATGGTCCCGTATTGTGGGATACTTTCCTGGCTTATACATGACCCCGGTGGAATTGGCTAGCGAAAGGATCTGAATCCTCACTCCCACTCCCCTTACCCAGAGCCCTGCCTGACCTCAAGGGCTCCCCTTCCACTCTCCTGTGTGGCAGAGTCCTCGTAACCCCGACATGGCTGGGCCCAGGATTCCTGGGGGGCTTGACCCCCAACCCTGCTGTGGTCACCTAGGACAGGGGCTAGGGTGTCCCCGCTCCGGGGTGCTCTCTCTGCACTGGGCACCTCCCTGACCCACTGATCATTTCATACAGTTAAAAGCAAATGCAATTTATTAAACAGCAACCAGTTTTTAAAAACAAGGAAAAAATGGGAAAGATTAAAGGAAAACACATCACCCCGCTCTGTGGCATGGGGACATCACAACCAGCGTCTCTGGAATGTCAGGGAAGTTCGGTCTGTTTCTCACATGTTCCAGGCCTGTTCTCAGGCCTTGGCCGTGCTGCAGGGACACTGCAGGTCGGACACTTGCTCTGGCAGTGGCCACACGCCCTCAGGCAGGTGGCAGGACCCTTCTTCCCAGCATCGCCCCCGCCCCATCTGGGTTACGATCCATGCCCAAGTCTGGCCTGCAGGGCCTCTTGGCTGAGGGCCTCTCCCTGTGCTGGGCCTGCTGCCCGGGGTCCCCCTCACTCTCCCCAGCTGCTCACCATACCTGGCTCCGGCCAGCTCCAGCGCCAGTCCCAGCTCCACCACTTTGGCTCAGCTCCAGCTCCACTCTGTCTCAGCACTGATGCTGCTGTTCTGCCTCCTGCTCCCAGGGCTGCTTCTCTGGCCCCTCTGGCTCTGGTTGCTGCAGCTCCGCTCTCAGCATCTGCTCCCTGGGCTGCTTTTCTGTGACTCCTTTCCCAGCACTGACCTGCTCCCTGGGCTGCTTTTCAGGCCCCTCTGGCCGGCCCGGCTCTGCTCCCCAGCTCAGCTCGGGCCCCTGCTCCCTCCTTAGCTCTGCCCCACGCTGACTGACCCAGGCAAATCCAGCTCACAGCAGGATGGGAACACTCCCCTCTCCCCCCCCCCCCCGGCCTCCTGCCTCCTTGATTAGCCTGCCCACCCTGTCCATCAGGCTGACCTGGAGCACTGGCCTCTCCCCATTGTTCCTGGGGACTGTCAGTCTCAGGGCCCTGATTTCCCATCAACCCTTCCCCTTTTAGTGCTGGGAGCTAGCAACCAACCCCCCCCCACACACACACACAACAGTCCCCTCACACTAGGAACTAATTGCTGCAGTTCCCAAGGACGCACTGCAAGCAGCCAGCCACCCTTAAACCGGACTGGGACACGCTCCCTGACCCTCTCACAGCTGATGAGTGTATCTGGTCCCATCACAGCTCTGGGGAGAAGGCTGGCATGGGAAATAGACTCATTCTTGGGTTCAGATCTGTTCAGCCCTGACAATCTCCCCCCATCTTTGTTGTACCCCCCCTCACTTTCCTCTAACCTTCACTAATCCTAGACAAGAATTCTGCTGACTTGACAGCCATTAGCTGAGACACTGAGTGCAGGAAGCAAACAAGGGGGAAACCAAATATCCTGCCCCAGAAACACAGAAAAAGACAGACCTGGATTCTTCATCATTTCCCAGTTTATGACAAAATAATCTTCTGGCTTATCTGAAAGGGACGAGTGACAGTAAACTGCTGAGAGGGTTTTCTGCTCTGGTAGAAGAACATTATTATTATTATTATTTTGGGCCCCACACTACAAGAAGGATGTGGAAAAATTGGAAAGAGTCCAGCGGAGGGCAACAAAAATGATTAGGGGGCTGGAGCACATGACTTATGAGGAGAGGCTGAGGGAACTGGGATTGTTTAGCCTGCAGAAGAGAAGAATGAGGGGGGATTTGATAGCTGCTTTCAACTACCTGGAAGGGGGTTCCAAAGAGGATGGATCTAGACTGTTCTCAGTGGTAGAAGATGACAGAACAAGGAGTAATGGTCTCAAGTTGCAGAGCGGGAGGTTTAGGCTGGATATTAGGAAAAACTTTTTCACTAGTAGGGTGGTGAAGCACTGGAATGGGTTACCTAGGGAGGTAGTGGAATCTCCTTCCTTCGAGGTTTTTAAGGTCAGGCTTGACAAAGCCCTGGCTGGGATGATTTAGTTGGATTTGGTCCTGCTTTGAGCAGGGGGTTGGACTAGATGACCTCCCGAGGTCCCTTCCAATCCTGAGATTCTATGATTCTATGATATTAATTCTTGTTGTTTATACTGCAGTAACACAAAGAATCTCGTTGCACTTGGTGTTGGACATGCACAGAGACAGACAGACAGCCTCCAGCATGGCCAGTGTTTACCCTAGACTCAGAATTCAGCATCATTCATTGCAGGAAGATTTTAGAACCCTGTCGGCCACTGTTTAATAGACCTCAGTTTCTATTGACAAAGAGCTAAACCCTTGGACTTTGTGAGTAGTTTTTATGTGACTCTTTTAGTAAGACATGACTTTAGTATAAATTCAGACTAGCCTTCTATACAGTTATCAAACAGGCTTTGAATTTAACCTCCTGTTGCTACAGTAGTGACTAATGAAATGGGTTTTTTTGTTCCTGTGCTGTTCATCCCTGAGGATATTGCTGAAAAAGGCAGCTGACTGGTGCCACCGTGTGGCATTTGCTGTTCACATCTAAAGAGGGACTGTTTTATGCCTAAGTAATTTCAAAGTTTGGGTCCAGATTCTGATCTGTTGTGCTGGTGTCAATCCAGTAATAACTTCTCTGAAATCAGCAGAGATTGTCTAAATTTGCATCAGTCTGACTGAGGTCACAGGCCTGTATGATTTTAAAGCTTCTGTGTGATTTCAGCACTTTTTTATATAGCAATATAGTGAAAATTCAAATTGGAAATAAAGGGCAAATTTTGAAATGTGTCTGATTAGCCACTGGAAGGAGCTTCCCAAGGGGATAATGGTGGATTCTCTGTCACTTTAAGTCTATAAATTGAGATTGGATGTCTGTTTTCTAAGACAGTGTTTCTCAACCTTTTCGATACCAAGCACCAGCTTTCTGCATTTCTAAACTGTTGGAGATCTCAGGGACCAGCGCCAGGCCAAAACCAGTCATTGAGAAACACTGTTGTAAGAGATGCTTGAGTTTAACCACCAGTTTACTAGGCTCACAGTGTCACTTACATATGAGGGAAGAATAATTCCTCCTCCAATACAGGAATTGCTGGGTCTTGAGTGAAATTCTCCAGCCTGTGTGTGCAGGAAATCAGATGGGATTGGCATAATGGTCCTTCCTGGTCTTAAAATCTATGAACCACGGTTGAATTTGACCCAATGTTCTGTGATATTGACTCTGTTTGGGGAGAGTCTTAGTTTTTTAATGTCAACATTCACTGTCAACAAGATAACTTCAGAATCTCTATATTATATCCAGCAGGTGAGGTCCCATGGATGAAAAGGAAAAGCATCAACCTGGAACGGTCTCAAGAAGCTGGGAAGAGAATGGCTTCCAGCGCTGTGACAGTGAGAGTCAGGGCAGGAGCCCACACAGTGTGATACAGGAACCCAGCAGGTAACACACCAGACATTACTGTGTTGTGGATGTAACCCTTCTGCCGGGCTGAAACGATAGCAGCAAGGGCCGGGTTCAATACATAGGGGTCCCTTCCCCACAACATAATGCAAAACCAGCTCGAGCCCCCACCCAGTGACCTGGGAAAATCTTACACACACCCCTGGGCGCCTCGAAGAGGCAATACTTCCCCTCTCGCAAGCACAGACTCTTGGTGTAGCAGAAAAGGTTTAATTACATAAGATAAACAACAACAAGCATTAAATTTGGAAAATACCTTAACTAGAGTTCATAGGTCAAACCGTGAGCAAAGACCCACCCCAGCAAATTGGGTCATGTCCTTCTCTTGGGGCCCTTGAGTCCAGCAACCCCCAAATCACCCACAGTCCCAAAAGTCCCACAATCCAAAAGTCTCTGTCCCGGGTCAGTGCAGCCCCAGAGTTCAAGAGTCTCTTTGCAGAGGTCCCCCTCCCCAGCCTGGGTAGAAAGGGGCACCTTACGTGGTTCGGGGCCAACTGCCCTGCCTCTTCATGGGGTTCTGCTTCCACTAGCCATCCTGCAAACGCTCAGCTCTGCTGGCTCTGTGGGCTGCTCCGCTCTGCCAGCTGCTCTGGTCCACCAGCTGTCCTGTGAGCCACTCCAGCCATCCTCGCGAGCTGCTTGGCTCCACTCACCCAGTGCTGCACAAACTGCTCCACTCCACTCTGCCAGCTGCTCTGCTCCACGGTATTGCTTCAGGCTCCCCCACTCATAAGCACAGTACTCAGTGCTCTCAGCTCAGCAAGTCCAGCTCTTCAGTGAGTTCAGCTCAGTAACCTCTATCTAGATTCTTAAGGGAATCAAAAATTAACTCTGACATTCCACAGTGGAGAGAGACACAGGTGGAACTGGTGCTTCTGGCTCACACAAGAGGCCTGCACCACCCAGTACACATATCTGTCCCCAGCCTCTCTCCTTTGACTGGGTTTTGGAACCCATGTCCCTTGTCTAGCAAGTGCTATTTAATTGATAGTGAAACCCTCGATCATAAGACAGTTTTGTAGTTCCTCATTCACTTAATCGGGGTGACAACATTTTATTGCTCCTGCCTCAATAACAATGAAATTGGGGCTCCCACAGCTGTGAAAATAACCATCCCATGCTGCTTTGCGGTATGCTAAGTGGGGTGGGAGTGCTGATGCAAATAACCGAAATACCAATGCAAAACACTTTAAACTTCTTTCCGCACTCCCCATAATTTACCACCAGATGTCAGGGTGGGGCTCATCCTGACTCTGCTTACATGGAAGAGGTTCCAACGGAGCCACAAACTTTATACCCGTATGAATGTGGGAAAGAATCGAAAGAGGTGTTAGATTTATGCCTGTGGGTCTGCACAGGGCAAACCTAACAGAAATATCCTCCGGCAAAGGAAGATGCTCAAGGTGCATCCGGGTATCTGCAACCAGGGAAGAGGGTGGTGTAAATGCACTGAGTGTGGCAAAAAGCTGCTGGCAGATCCTGAAGGTGCATCAGATTGTGCCCACGGGGGGGGAGGCCACATTAGCGCAGTGTAGGAGAAGAGCTACCGGCATAAACAGATGCTTCTGAGACACCAGCACCTGCACATGGGGGAGCGGCCATATGCCTGTGCCAAGTGTGGGAAGAGCTTCCGGCAGAGGAAGATCCTGCTGAAGCACTAGACGAATCACATGGGGGAACAGCCCTATCCCTGCACCGATTGTGGGAAGAGCTTCTGGCAAAAGAAGATGCTGATCATCCATCAGTGTATCCACCCCGAGGAGCAGCCTTCCACCTGCCTACGGTGCGGGAAGATCTTCTACCAGAAGAGCGGCTTGAACAAGCACCAGAGAGTCCATGGGGCAGACAGGGCCCCACAGTGGGCCCAATGTGGGAGGGACATTGGCAAGACACAGGGGGTCCCAATACACCAGGCCCCCTATTGATGTCCTGAGTGCAGCATAGACTTGGGTCTGAGAATCCACCCATGGGACATGATACATCACTGCAGTGACAGCAGGAGGGGCTTTGGGAAGGAGCTGAAGCCGATCAGGCCACGGGAACACCATGCAGCGGAGAGGCTCTTCACAGGCACGGAATATGGGAACAGCTTCAAGCAGAGCAACCACCTGCTGAGCCACCAGCAGACCCATGCCCTCAGCAAGCCACCACACCTGCAGCCAGTACGGAAAGACATTTAACCAATGGATACGTCCAGTGGTGAGCTGGAGCCGGTTCCCACAGGTTCCCAAGAACTGGTTGCTAAAATTAGACCTCTGTGGAGAACCGGTTGTTAAAGGGCCAGGGGGTGGGCAAAGAACTCCGGGCCGCGGGCCGCACCATCCTGTTGCTCCCAGGATTCCCAGCTGGGGAGGCTGAGGCTCCCCCGGCCCTTTCCCTGCTCCCCCCAGCTGCAGCGGGGCCAGCCGCCGGCACCAGCTGGGCAGCTCAGCTGAGCTCGGGAGTCGTCCTGCTGCCGCTTTTTGAGCGGCCCAGCAAGGTGTGTCTGTGGGGGGGTCCTGCTGCAAGCTCCAGGGCTGGCCGGAGGGGAGGGGGCAAGTGGGGCAATTGGCCCGGGTCTGCAGCGGCCCCTGGCCCCACAAGGATGTCTCCCCTGGGCCCTCCTCCGCTTCCCCCACCCCGAAGAGCCACAGCATGGCCAGCAGCTGGGCAGCTCAGCTGAGCTCCTGAGTCGTCCTGCGGCTTTGAGCTGCCTGCAAGGGAAGGGGGGAGGGAGCTGCAAGCTCTAGGGTTGCCAGGGGGGCAAGTGGGGCAATTTGCCCCAGGCCCTGCAGAGGCCCCCGGCCCCACGAGTATGTCTCCCCCCGCCCTGGCCCCTCCCCCGCTTCCCCCCACTTAAATCAGAACTTTTTATAGGGAACCGGTTGTTAAGATTTTGGCAGCTCATCACTGGATACGTCTGACAGCACATAAGAAAACCCACACAGCAGAGAATCGGATTAAATGCACTGACTGTGGGTAAAGTCGGCTCCTGGGAGAGTAGCCCCATCACATGCTCAGAGTCAGGGCAGGGGAAAGAACGCTTTCTGTGTCTCAGTGATGGAGGGACATCCTAGCAAGCGAATGACACAGGAGGGAGACTCTGTAGGGGTCTATTTACATGCAAAGAACCTCAGAAACAGATTGTGTTTGAACATCCCTGTTCTGGCCAAGCTGAGCTCAGCACCAGACAAGGGGAACATGGGCTAAAGGGGCTTTAACACCTCTACACTCCTCTGTCCCCAGCGTATGCTATAGCTCCTCACAGCTGCTTTAACATGTCAGCAGCTCACAGCCCCAGGGAGTCGTTCCAGCAGCAGGGCATTGCCGGGGTGCAAGTTCACTCTGGACCTGCCCCTTCACCCCAAGGCACATCACCTGTCAATGTCATTCTACACCACCCGAGAATACCCCAACACTGGGGGGACCCTCAGCGTGCCCCCTGCTTTCATGGCTGCAGAGCGCAGCGAAGCAGCTGAGACAGACATGTCATTGCTGAGTTCTCCTCCCGCAGCTGAACTCACTGCTTTAGCTCACGAAAGCTCATGCTAAAATAAATTTGTTAGTCTTTAAGGTGCCACAAGTACTCCTGTTTTGTTTTTTTTTCCACTGGGAGAGAAACTCAATCAATGTAAATATGAGCAAAGCTGTTCTGAATGTTCCCCGCCACACTAGGTGTGTATAGAGTCATGAGTCCTGTGCTGGGAGTGCAGGGCCAGGTGTGTCCTGTACCCGTGTGTATCTTATGTCTACACAAGAGTGTCTTGTTGCCCTCAGGGAGCTTGTGGGGTGTTTATTATGCAATGGTTAGGGATTAGAAAGTTGGGGGGCTTAAATCAAGAATGGAATTTCTAAGCTTGTTTTCATTTAGTGCCTGATTTTTCAGCCCCAGGGATCTGGGAACCTGACAGGGATGGTGGGTATCATAGGCCAGGGGAGGCTAAGCTTAGTCTGTGCCCCCCCCCCAAGACCCTGCCCCCCAACCCCTGAAGCTGGCCCACAGTTCAGTCTCTAAGGATTTTCAGCAAGGATTGCACAGGGTCAACCCCCCTACATTCAAATCCCAAAAAGAACTAAAGAAATGAATTTAATTAAATAACTTTATAAAATCTTATGATGAGAAAAAACAAATAATCTAATTTTCACAGCATGGGTATGTTATAACCCACAGACATTATCTTCACAGTTCTACATAAACATAAATAAAGAAAACAAATTAAAATCTGAACAGTTCAGTCCCCACAGAAACACAGTAAGAAGAAACTAAGAGTCCCAAAAGCTTAGGTTTAGTTCACCTAAGCCTCAGTTAGAGTCTTTGATCACCAAATCTGTAGTCTGCTGAGTCTAAAACAGCATCTTCCCTCCACTTGCTGGCAGGAATCTTCCATTGGAATCCAGGCAGACTCTTCCTCTGCTGAAATCAGTGCTAGTCAGTCAGCTAACTGATTAGCCAACCACTCAGTTAAGACACAAGTGTACAGATTTAAAAAAAACCTTGTTACAAGAAAATACAAAAACAATAGGAAAACATAAATGACTCTTTCCCCATTACTACATTTAAAGAAAAGTTGGTGAGTCACACTAGTTGAGAAAGTTAACTGGAACAAAAAGGGAAGAGAGACCCCAGGGAACTACAGGCCGGTCAACCCCACTTCAGTCCCCGGCAAAATCATGGGGCAGGTCCTCAAGGAATCCATTTTGAAGCACTTGAAGGAGAAGACGGTAATCGGGAACAGTCAACATGGATTCACCAAGGGGAAGACATGCCTGACCAACCTGACTGCCTTCTATGATGAGATAACTGGCTCTGTGGATATGGGGAAAGCAATGGACGTGATGTATCTTCACTTTAGCAAAGCTTTTGATACGGTCTCCCACAGTATTCTTGCCAGCAAGTTAAAGAAGTATGACTGGATCAATGATTGTGTAGTATCCAATGCAAAATTTATCAAGTTGAGTGTCTTCAAAAGGCTCATAATGCACTGAGCATGGTTGTTATAGTCATGTTACAGTAATTGTTACAGTAATGTTATAGTGAGGTTATAGGTTATAATTTCATGTATGTAGTTATGAGGCTGAAAATGTGTCTTCATGGCTTAAAGCAAGCCCAGGCAAAAGCACTCCAAGAACAGAGAGGCAGTTCACACCTCATCAGGGAATGGATGGGACAAACCCAGCCCAGCCTCACAGGAACAATGGACACTGGCTCAGGCAGCAACAAAAGAATCTGTTAGACCCTTGAGGGAGTCACTTCTTTCCTCTGGGCAGTAATGCTCACCTGACTTGGAGGTGGGAGCAAAGCCTGGAGGAATCATAGAATCATAGAATATCAGGGTTGGAAGGGACCTCAGGAGGTATCTAGTCCAACCCCCTGCCCAAAGCAGGACCAACCCCAACTAAATCATCCCAGCCAGGGCTTTGTCAAGCCTGACCTTAAAAACCTCTAAGGAAGGAGATTCCACCACCTCCCTAGGTAACCCATTCCAGTGCTTCACCACCCTCCCAGGGAAATAGTTTTTCCTAATATCCAACCCAGACCTCCCGCACTGCAACTTGAGACCATTACTCCTTGTTCTGTCATCTGTTACTACTGAGAACAGTCTAGATCCATCCTCCTTGGAACCCCCCTTCAGGTAGGTGAAAGCAGCTATCAAATCCCCCCTCATTCTTCTCTTCTGGAGACTAAACAATCCCAGTTCCCTCGGCCTCTCCTCATAAGTCATGTGCTCCAGCCCCCTAATCATTTTTGTTGCCCTCCGCTGGACTCTTTCCAATTTTTCCACATCCTTCTTGTAGTGTGGGGCCCAAAACAGGACACAGTACTCCAGATGAGGCCTCACCAATGTCGAATAGATGGGAATGATCACATCCCTCGATCTGTTTGCAATGTCCCTACTTATACAGCCCAAAATGCCATTAGCCTTCTTGGCAACCAGGGCACACTGTTGACTCATATCCAGCTTCTCATCCACTGTAACCCCTAGGTCCTTTTCCGCAGAACTGCTGCCTAGCCATTCGGTCCCTAGTCTGTAACAGTGCATGGGATTCTTCCGTCCTGAGTTTTGTCCTTGTTGAACCTCATCAGGTTTCTTTTGGCTCAGTCCTCTAATTTGTCTAGGTCCCTCTGTATCCTATCCCTACCCTCCAGCCTATCTACTACACCTCCCAGTTTAGTGTCATCTGCAAACTTGCTGAGGGTGCAGTCCACGCCATCCTCCAGATCATTAATGAAGATATTGAACAAAACCGGCCCCAGGACCAACCCTTGGGGCACTCCGCTTGATACTGGCTGTCAACTAGACATGGAGCCGTTGATCACTACCCGCTGAGCCCAACGATTTAGCCAGCTTTCTATCCTCCTTATAGTCCAATCATCCAGCCCATACTTCTTTAACTTGCCAGCAAGAATACTGTAGGAGACCGTATCAAAAGCTTTGCTAAAGTCAAGGAATAACACATCCACTGCTTTCCCCTCATCCACAGAGCCAGTTATCTCCTCATAGAAGGCAATTAGGTTAGTCAGGCATGACTTGCCCTTGGTGAATCCGTGCTGACTGTTCCTGATCACTTTCCTCTCCTCTAAGTGCTTCAGAATTGATTCCTTGAGGACCTGCCCCATGATTTTTCCAGGGACTGAGGTGAGGCTGACTGGCCTGTAGGTCCCCGGATCCTCCTTCCCTTTTTTAAAGATGGGCACTACAGTAGCCTTTTTCCAGTCATCCGGGACCTCCCCCGATTGCCATGAGTTTTCAAAGATAATGGCCAATGGCTCTGCCATCACATCCGCCAACTCCTTTAGCACCCTTGGATGCAGCGCATCCAGCCCCATAGACTTGTGCTTGTCCAGTTTTTCTCAATAGGCCCGAACCACTTCTTTCTCCACAGAGGGCTGGTCACCTCCTCCCCATGCTGTGCTGCCCAGTGCAGCTGTCTGGGAGCTGACCTTGTTTGTGAAGATAAAGGCAAAATAATCATTGAGTACATTAGCTTTCTCCACATCCTCTGTCACTAGGTTGCCTCCCTCATTCAGTAAGGGGCCCACACTTTCCTTGACTTTCTTCTTGTTGCTAACATACCTGAAGAAACCCCTCTTGTTACTCTTAACATCTCTTGCTAGGAAAGAAAAGACATGACAAAAGGGAGAGACATTTTACCACCTCTTTTCCACCTACATCTCCAGACACCATCACCAAGCGACCGAAGTGCTGATCAAAGGGGAGAGCCTGGCTGAAGAGCCACCAGCCAGCCTGTGGTGAGAAGCATCTAAGTTTGTAAGGACATTGGAAGTGTTAAGATCAGCTTAGAATACATTTTGCTTTTATTTCATTTGACAAATCTGACTTGTGCTTTGACTTATAATCACTTATGTCAGAAGTGAAAAAAGCCAGTAGGGAACCACACGGCTCCCGTATGCCCATTACCAATAATCAAGGAAGCATTTGTCAGAGTGCCCATGCATATTGTTGGGCCAACACCATGGCCAACCAAGAGAGGAAAGAAATATATATTGGTAGTAGTGGAGTTTGCCGCTAGATACCCAGAGGCAGCTACTCTGTCTAATATACAGGCTGAAAACGTGGCTAGGACACTGTTCACTATATTCAGTCGAGTAGGTTTTCCAGAGGAGATTTTATCAGATTGTGGTCATATTTCACATCCCAGCTATTTAGTGAGTTGTGGAGGATGAGTATGAGGTAAAACAGCTGAGGGTCACCCCATATCATCCAGAGGCAAACAATAGAGTTGAAAGGTTCAATTGAACTCTAAAAATCTATGCTGAGAATATGTGCAAGCAAGAGGGCAAGTGACTGGGATGTAATGTAATCCTGTCTGTTATTTGCTTGTAAGGAGGTACCTCAGGAGTCCACAGGGTTTGCCACATTTGAGCTCCTGTATGGGAGAAAGGTCAGAGGTCCCTGGCTCTCAGCAGACACTCCTGGAGGGTGGCAATGAGGCAAAGGGGGAGCCAGTGGCTGAGTATGCACATAAATTTAGGAAATATTTAAAAATGAGGATAGAAATGATTCTGCATAACCTGGCTAAAGCCAAGCTGCACAGAAAGCTTGATACGACCAATGCCGGTGAGCGATCATTTGATGTAGGGGGACTTGGTGCTGGTGATACTCCCTGTAAAAAGGCAGAACATGCAAAACTCATGGGAGGGACCTTATGAGGCTGTGGAAAGGGTTAACGATGTTACTTACAATGTACACGGGCCCTGTAGCGAGGCTGCTCCACGTTCCGTGCATCTAAACAGGTTAAAAGCCTGTCAAAATAGAGAAGCCTTTGCAAATTTGATTATGGTGCAGCAGAGAAGCCACCTACCAGCACGGCAGGGGTTAAGGAGAGCCTTTGGGCCCCATTAGTCCTGTCCCCCATTATACATGCAGCCAATGCCAGGCATGGGGGGGGGGGGAGAGAAAAGGAGGGAGCCTGGCCCAGTTCAGGGTTGACCAGCCAAGCAGCAGAATCTAGCTGCCTCCCTACCTGAACGGAAGGATCACTAGCCTGCCAGCCAAGGCAGCCACCAGGAACCAAGCACCACCTTCCTGGCCACAGAAGACAGAGGAAGAGGCTTGGGAGCACCTGACCGAGGAGGAACCCGGGTGACTGAAGCATGGAGAACTCGTGGGGTTCCAACCCTGCCAAACTTACGGCTGCCTCACCTGGAGGAACCTGGGATCACAGCAGGACACTACCCAGTATCCAGGCAGGGGCATTGCTAGAGACAAGTCACCACAGAAACGTGGACTATAGGGGCCATGCTCCAACCTGAAGGGACAGCAGTAGGAAGTAGCCCAGGGCAGTGGACATAGACTCCCCACTGGGAGGTCCCCTACTCAGGGGTGACTTACACAGGGCCCTGGGCAGAGACCCAGTGGAGAGGAAGGGCCTGGGACCCCCTATCTCCCCCCACCTTAAAGACTGAGGCATCTTGACCAGAGAAGCAGGGGGCCAGAAGTCAAGAACTCCAACCACTAGGCCGCCTGGCCCTCCAAGCCCTGTTACAATGATATATTGTATAGAGGAAGGTTCTCAAATCTTCAAGTCTCATTGATTTGACCACTGAATCCCAAAGTGACACGTCCTTAGACCACATTAAGGTATGTAAATAGTTAACCCCAGCTGAAAAGGCAGAGGTTATGAATGTGTTGAAGAGTTACCAGCAGGTATTTTCCAGCAGGCCAAATGTGAGTCATAAAATGGTCCATAAAATTGACACTGGGAGGGCCAACCCACCCGTAGCAGGGCATATCAACCACTGGAAAAATGGAGTAAAAATTCATGAAGAGAGAAAAAGTTTGCTGGAAAGAATCAAAGAGTCAAACAGTCCATGGGCTTCTCCAGTTTTCATGGTTCCAAAGAAGGCTGGAACTGCTGTCACAGTTCCTATTGCATGTCCTATGCCCAGAATGGATTATATGTTAGTCCTCTAGGCAAGGCAAAAAACCTAGACACTCTGAGTCTAGGCCTCACTAAAGGGTATTGGCAAATCCCATGAGACTGCGGAGATTTGGGACTTTGAGTTCAAAGTGTTACATTTTGGGTTAATCAATGCAGGAGCCACCTTTCAGAAGCTCATTAATCAAGTGTTACATGGGGAACAAGACTTTGCACAGGCTTAGACTGACGACATTGCAATATTTAGCAAATCTTGGTCATTTCATGAAAACCACTTGGGAATTGTACTGACAAAACTCAGAGACACGGGTCTCACTGTGAAAGCATCGACATGCAAAACAGGAGCAGCCAACATCCCTTTTTAGGCCACTGGGCAGGGGATGGCCAAATTTCTTTTGAACCTGTGAAAGTGGAATCCATTGTTAACTGGCCTAGACCCCAGACTAAAAACACGTGTAGTCTTTTACAGGCTTGGCTAATTATTACCTCTCAGTGACATGGTGTCTGCTATGCAAAAAGATGAATCCAAACAAAATAGTGTGCACAGAAGCCTGTCAAAGAGATTTTGATGAGGTAAAGAAAATTCTGTAAGGAAAACCTGGTCTGGCCAGAATTTGACAAAATGTTTGAACTGTGACTCAAAAAGTAATAGCAATTTTTTTAAGTACATCAGAAGCAGGAAGCCTGCTAAACAACCAGTGGGGTCACTGGACAATCGAGGTGCTAAAGGAGCACTCAAGGACAATAAGGGCATTGCAGAGAAACTAAATTAATTGTTTGCATTGGGCTTCACGGCTGAGGATGTGAGGGAGATTCCCACACCTGAGCCATTCTTTTTAGGTGACAGAACTGAGGAACTGTCTCAGATTGAGGTATCATTAGAGGAGGTTTTGGAACAAATTGCTACATTAAACAACAATAAGTCACCCGGACCAGATGGTATCATCCAAGAGTTCTGAAGGAACTCAAATGTGAAATTGCAGAACTACTAACTGTAGTCTGTAACCTATCATTTAAATCAGCTTCTGTACCAGATGACTGGAGGATAGCTAATGTGACACCAATTTTTAAAAAGGGCTCCAGAGATGATCCCAGCAATTACAGGCCTGTAAGCCTGATTTCAGTACCAGACAAACCGGTTGAAACTACAGTAAAGAACAATATTGTCAGACACATAGATGAACATAATTGGTTGAGGACGACTCAACACAGTTTTAGTAAAGGGAAATCATGCCTCACCAATCTACTAGAATTCTTTGAGGTGGTCAACAAGCATGTGGACCAAGGGGATCCAGTGGATATAGTGTACTTAGATTTTCAGAAACTCTTTGACAAGGTCCTTCACCAAAGGCTCTTACGCAAAGTAAGCTGCCACGGGCTAGGAGGGAATGTGCTCTCATGGGTTGGTAACTGGTTAAAAGATAGGAAACAAAGTGTAGGTATAAATGGACATTTTTCAGAATGGAGAGAGGTAAATAGTGGTGTCCCCCAGGGGTCTGTTGTGGGACCAGTCCTATTTAACACATTCATAAATGATCTGGAAAAAGGGGTAAACAGTGAGGTGGCAAAATTTGCAGATGATGCAAAATTACTAAAGACAATTAAGACCCAGGCAGACTGTGAAGAACTACAAAAGGCTCTCTCAAAACTGGGTGACTAGGCAACAAAATGGTAGATGAAATGTAATGTTGATAAATGCAAAGTGATGCACATTGGAACAATACATATAAAATGATGGGGTCTAAATTAGCTGTTACCACTAAAGAAAGAGATCTTGGATTCAGTGGATAGTTCTCTGAAAACATCCACTCAATGTGCAGCGGCAGTCAAAAAAGCGAACAGAATGCTGGGAATAATTAAGAAAGGGATAGATATAGGACAGAAAAGATCATGTTGCCGCAGATGTGGTCGCCCCATCTCAAAAAAGATGTATTGGAATTGGAAAAGGTTCAGAAAAGGGCAACAAAAATTATTAGGGGTATGGAATGGCTTCTTTACGAGGAGAGATTAATAAGACTGGGACTTTTAAACTTGTAAAAGAGACGGCTAAGGGGAGATATGATTGTGGTCTATAAAATCATGATTGGTATAGAGAAAGTAGATAAGGCAGTGTTGTTTACTACTTCTCATAACACAAAAACTAGGAGTCATCAAATGAAATTAATAGGCAGCAGGTTTAAAACAAATAAAAGGAAGTATTTCTTCACACAACGCACAGTCAACCTGTGGAACTCTTTGCCAGAGGATGTTGTGAAGGCCAAGACCAGGGTTCAAAAAAGAACTAGATAAATTCATGGAGGATAGGTCCATCAATGACTGTTAGCCAGGATGGGTAGGAATGGTGTCCCTAGCCTCTGTTTGCCAGAAGCTGGGAATGTGCGACAGGGGATGGATCACTTGATGATTCCCTGTTCTGTTCACTCCCTCTGGGGCACCTGGCATTGGCCACTGTCAGAAGACAGGACACTGAGCTAGATGGACCTTTGGTCTGACCCAGTACAGTCTTTCTTATGTTCTTTTGTTCTTATGTGTATTAATGCATCAAACACAGGTCTAGGAATGGTGCTGATGCAAACAAGGGTGTGACGTGGTGCTCTACTTACCACAGGTCTGGCACTTCCTACTGGCTATTCTGGGGAATAGCTCACCAGGTTGACACCTCTCCCCATAGTTGCACACCATTCCTCCATTTCTGTCTCTTTGTCTGCAGCTCCTTTCTTGCCCCAGGAGCTGCTGCGGCCTCTTCATGAGTCAGCCGTCCAGTTAGGTCACTATCGTGGTTTCCCCTTCTGGGTGGTCTCTTCTCCCAAACAGACTGAGGCAGTCTTCCTATGCACTGCCCTGATACTGCCACTTCTCCAGTGGCTGGTTGGGGAACCCGGGTCCACCCTCTACTCTGGGTTCTGGCTCAGGGACCCTCTAGTTAGTAGTTGTCATAAACAGACAGTTAAGGGTTAATGCCTCTTTTACCTGTAAAGGGTTAAGAAGTTCACCTAGCCTAGCTGACACCTGACCAGAGGAACCAATGGGGGAACAAGATGTTTCAAAAGGAAGGAGGGAAGTTTTCCTTTGTTTTAGAGTCTCAGTTTCAGCCGGAGTGAAAAAGATCAAGGAACCAGCCTCTTATCAGAGCACTCAGTTTTAGAAAGGAATAAATAGGTTCATGTTTATTTTCTTTGTAACTTGTCTTGGTATCATTAAGGGAATTATCAAAATTGGGTATTTGGGTATTTTTTGTGTAACTAAATTTGTGCCCAGGGGAACATCCTCTGTGTTTTGAATCTGTTGTCTGTGAGAGTAGCTGGTATGCTAATCTCTCCCAGAGGGTTTTCTTTTACCCTTCTTTTCTTTAATTAAAAGCCTTTTTCTTAATACCTGATTGTTTTTTCCTTGTTTGTAGATCCAAGGGGGTTGGATCTGGATCCACCAGGAGTTGGTGGGAGAAAGGAGGGGGGATGGTTAATTTCTCCTTGTTTTAAGATCCAAGGGGTTTGGATCTGTGTTCACCAGGAAATTGGTGAAGTCTCTCAAGACTACCCAAGAAAAAAAAGGTAGTACTTGGGGGATGGTGGCAGCGATACCAGATCTAAGCTGATAATTAAGCTTAGAAGTGTCCATGCAGATCCCCATATCTGTACCCTAAAGTTCAGAGTGGGGAAGGAACCTTTACAGTAGTCAATGGCTGTTGTACCCCAGACCTTCCTGCATTTCTTGGAGTCCTTTCCTAACCTTCTGGCTCTCCCTTCCTTCTCTGGGTCTGCCAGCTTCACTGCTCCCTCCTCCCAGGGAGCAACTGCAGCCTACACATCTCTGCAGCCTCCAAGCACTCCTCCCTCCTCCCAGGGAGTGCCTGCAGCTTTTCCCAGCAGCCCCTTCTATTGCCAGCTTCCCGGCTTCTATAGGCCTCGCCTGTCCTTGCACAGGTGAGCTGCTAATTAGGGCTTTCCTCTCAGCCTTCAGCCTAATAGATTAATTGGCCACCTGGCCCCCATTGACCCCTTCAGGGCAAGTGCAGAGTCAATACCCCATCTCAAAGGGAAAGTAACAAAAAGCATCCCCTTGCTTTCTTAGGTAAAAAACGGACACCCTCTGAACAGAATTGATCGGTTATAGAAAAAGAAAGTGATGCAATTTCCAGGGCTGTCAAACACTTAAAGACTTCTCTGTTTAACAGGAAATGTTGGCTCCCGACAGACCATTCTCCATCAGTATGGCTACAGCGAACAAAAAGGGACCAACTCCAAACTACCACACTGCAGCATCACTCTCCAAGAACATGACATGGGAACTGTATATCTTAAAAGTAGAGAAAATTCAGTGGCAGATGCACTGTCCAGACAAGATGGTTATAACCCAGTGCCTACGAATCAGCCACTGTTTGACCCTCCTGCATCAGTGGGTTACAGAAGAGAGGTGGGTTATATTGATTTCAAGGGCCAAAGGAGTTGAAGGTTTTATAAACTGTCTCGCTGTCCAACATTAAACCAGTGTTACAAAAATCCAGGGTTCTTTCTACAGAGACCCTGATTTACTCCGTTTCTTGGCAAACACCCAAATATTCATTCTAAAGTTGAAAGTTTATTGATCAGAACACAATAAAGAACAAGAAATCAAAACAAGCAAAACTAAAATTGAGTACCAGTAATTATGCAAAACAAACAAACAAAACCTACTACAGTCTCTCCTTTTTTGAAGGAAAAATATCAGAGTCTCTTATTTTCACCAACAACCTTTCTTCAATGAAAGGCAAGGGTTAATTTTACTCTCAGTCCTGGTGCTTAAAGGACATTCATTTATCCTGTTTTTAACACAGAGACAGACACAAGATGGAGGAGAGACAGGAGGCTGGTATTCTTGGAACACATGGCAGCTGGTCTGTCAGAGTGGATGCTTTAGGCCAGCAGGTTGGCCACAGCACCTGTTGCTCTGGACACTGGTTCACTTTCCAGTCAGGAACGTCATCCGGTTGACTCCTTTCTCAGATTGGGCAGGGCTGGATGGGCCATCTCATCTCCCTGTGGGATGTGTGCAGTACAGTTCATTTCTGTATCTGGTGAAAAGCCAAAGGAATGAGAGGGAGGATAAGAGGAAGATTAGTTGGGCAGAAAGTAACATGAAAAGGGAAGGGAGACGGAACAGGATCTTATGTGGCTCTGGAGCTGCTGCGGAGCTGACAATCAGGTATCCCCGCTGCTGGGCTGAGGACTGGATGGTATGATGATATGATGGCTTTCAGGACTCACAAATGAAGAACTGTGTTAAACTTGTCCTTAAACAAGCGCAAGGCTCGATGGCTTTCCTCTCGGAAAGAAAATCCTTTGGTCTAGTCTCCGCCTTCTGTCTTAGCATCGAGGAAGATGAGATGAGAGTTTTCAACTCCCCAAAAAGGGGAGTAGAAAGTGGGAGGCATAATTCATCCCCTTATTATTTTGTCCACCAATTAAACTCACTTCTGTAAGGCCAAACTTGGCACAGGTAACTTCCATTCCCACATTTGCTTATGATTCAGTCCATCTCAACACAGGCCTTGGCTACACTTGAGAGTTACAGCGCTGTTAGTGGCTTTATAGCGCTGTAACTCACTCCCCGTCCACACTGGCAAGGCACATACAGCACTGTATCTCCGCGGCTACAGCGCTGCTTGTACTCCATCTCCACAAGAGGAATAAAGAGTATAGCGCTGCTGCTGCAGCACTGGGATGCCAGTGTAAACAGGGAATAATCTTAATACGCTGTAACTGACCTCCGTAAGCTTCCCATAATCCTTTTAAGTAAAGATTACTCTCTTTGTTTTGTTGTGAACTCTGGGCTCCCGAAGCTGCTTATCAAAAAAACAAACACAGCTACTGTTTGCTGTGAATGGGCAGAAGCAGGGGGGCTCCCTTTGGAACGCCCACAGCTAGGGTTTGCTTGAAGAGAGGGGGAGGGAGGGGGCTTGAGGAGAGAAGCAGCATGGCGGGGGGGGTCTGTTTCAGAGTGGCTGCTTATCTAGTCTGTGAGGAAAAAAACAAACAGCTGCTGTTTGCTTTCAGTGAGTGAGAGAGGGGTGGGGGAGGGGGTCGGAACTTGCAAGGCAGCTGCTGACAGAGTGTCGGCTCCAAAAATCCACTCTCTCTCTCCTCCATGCTCCCTGTCACACTCCACCCCACCCCGCCATTTGAAAAGCACGTTGCAGCCACTTGAATGCTGGGACAGCTGCCTATAATGCACTGCTCCCAATGCCGCTGCAGATGCTGCAAATGTGGTGACGACAGTGCGGTGGCAGCTGTCAGTGTGGACAGACTGCAGCGCTTTCCCTACTCAGCTGTACAAAGACAGGTTTAACTCCCAGTGCTGTACAGCTGCAAGTGTAGCCATACCGTCCTTGAGCCATAACAGGCCTTTTTGTTTGGACCAATTCAGTCTCTGTCTGGTTTTCTTGCACCTGCCCATAACATTCTTTATTGGGCCTAGGGTCCCAGCTAGCCTTGATCCTGCCCGGAAAGTGGCCCTTTCTCCCTTTCTCTCGCTCCATCTTTTCCTCTTTCTGTCTGGATTTAGCTTGTTGTGAAGAATGCTCACACAGATGAATAGGAATAAACCAGTTCTCAGGGTCAGTGTGTATCACAAGCAGCTGCCCATCCCAGCACTCAGGATCTGGCACTAACGTAGCCATTTCATTTTTATTTTTTCATTCAAACATTTCTATCGTTTAAAAAAAGAACTATAGCTAAATGATGACTTGGGTTACAGATGATAAATTTGGAGATTATAATGCAGTACTAATTTTTCTGAACAGATACAGAAGGGGGGGATTATAAAAAATGTTTGAATTGACTGGAATAAATTATTAACCATTATTAGTTTAATTACATGAACTCATAAAAAGTTCTATTTCATCAATAGGAAAAATCATATGAAATCGCATAGGGCACCCACTTATTTATATATAAATCACATTTCAATGTGGATGAAAACCTTAAAAGACAAAAAAAACCTACACACTCTCCTCCCTAAAAATATTTATTCCAAAATGCAACTATCTGTAAAATTGTAACCATGTGGCTATGCCATTTTTATAAGGAAATGTCTCTTATTACCTATTTAGGGTTCATTAGTAGGTATGAGCACTTTGGAATTCAAACGAACAACCAATAGCTGGAAAGATGATGGCTGAGTGTTTCAATTTACTCATTCAGTGGATTATAAATTGATCCAAATTGTTAAGTCTATAGTCATTTTATTTAAAAGGGGAACAGTCAACTTTAGGTAAATCTTTCATGTCCAGAGTAAGAGCTAGTCTGAGCTATGTCAGACCTATGGTTTCAACTGGAAAAGGACAGCCCCGGTTTTACATTCCTTTTCCTTGCCTGGTGTTGCAAAAATCATGTTGTGTGATTTGCTGGGTGAAATCCTGGCTCCAATGAAGTCAGAGTTTTGCCATTGATGGCAATGGAGCCCTGGATTTCACCCATTAGCTTGATTTTGAAATCTGACTTGAGACGGTATTCTTCAGTCGTAGCATTCCGTTATCAAACAGTATTTGTGGGATCAGATAGGGGAACTAATCCGTCACTTTCATATAGGGGCACTAGGTCTGAATAGCTCTGAAGCTGGCATTTCAATAGCAAAATTGAATGCGGATAAAGAGAAAAGCTTTAATTACTTAATTGTTAATGCTGTTTACTACAGTAGTGCCTAAGGGGAGAGTTGGATCAAAGAACCAATCAGCACAGAAAAAAAACAGGAGTACTTGTGGCACCTTAAAGACTAACAAATTTATTTTAGCATGAGCTTTCGTGAGCTGCAGCTCACTTCTTCGGATGCATAGAATGGAACACACAGACAGGAGATATTTATACATACAGAGAACATGAAAAGGTGGAAGTATGCATACCAACAGGCAGAGTCTAATCAATTGAGATGTGGCCTAAACAGAGACTGGGAATGGTTGGGTCATTACACCAATTGAATCTATTTCCCTATGTTAAGTTCTCCTCACACCTTCTATGGGCCATCTTAATTATCACTTCAAAAAGTTTTTTTCCTCCTGCTAACGATAGCTCATCTCAATTGATTAGACTCTGCCTGTTGGTATGCATACTTCCACCTTTTCATGTTCTCTGTATGTATAAATATCTCCTGTCTGTGTGTTCCATTCTATGCATCCGAAGAAGTGAGCTTTAGCTCACGAAAGCTCATGCTAAAATAAATGTGTTAGTCTTTAAGGTGCCACAAGTACTCCTGTTTTTTTTGCGGATACAGACTAACACGGCTGCTACTCTGAAACCAATCAGCACAGGACGTTGTTGGGTGCCTCTTTGTAATTCAAAACAGGAGGAGACGCTGCCATTAGTTACAATAGAGACACAAGGAGAAGCTTATAAGGAATGTATCCAACTTTGAAAATCATCTCAGATACATGTAAGGGGAAGAATATCACCAAGATAATTGCACTCAGTTCAATCAAGTGATAAAATATCGAGTGATAAAATATGTCTGATTTGTAGGAATAAGTTTCAAAGGGGAAGGTGGCCCCAGCAAGGAATCCAAACTGGAATGTATTTCCAGAAGTTCCTGAAAACCTTGTGGGATGCTGAAAAGGGATGTTGTATTGCCTTCAAAAATAAAAGTGACCCTATGCAAGGTACTAACAACTGAATGCTTTTTCTTTTTGTTTGTTTTTATTAGAAAGTGGGTCACAAAATGACTCCATGCTCACAGTAGACAAAAAAAGATGCATCTAACCAGACTACTAATAGCAAAGGAAACCTGGAGGAAAAGTGGAAGCAGACAACAGATTGGTGTCTTGGTTCTATTACACTAGACCCCTTACACTGGTTAAAGAGAAGCCATTTGCCTTAACTATGCCTGTATGTATGTGTACATAGTGAATCACAAGATCTGGGAACTTGCTAATGTATCTGATAGTTTAAAAGACATTTCGACTACAAACATTAGGAATTAGTTTCATCCTCTGAGAGCTTTTGAGACACCTGTCTCTTGCTTTCTGTGCAGGTGCATTGGAACCTTTGTTATTGTTATTTGAACTATTCAGCTTTTGGATTGAGACAGAGCCATTGTCCAAGCCAAAGTCCTGGCTCTAACACTGCAATCGTATCACAAAGACGGCTGGACCAGAAGCTGAGGGGAGATCTGGGTAGGAGTAAGGGCGTCAGCACATGACACAAGGGCTAGATTGATCTATTTCCTTCTCCAGTGTTTCCTGTAGGAGGGGGAAATCATATTTGTCTGGGTCCCAGCGGCTGATAAGGAAAACCTGGGGGGAAGTCTCCCCTTCTCCTTTCATCCGTTTTATGCAGCCATCCCTGATCTCCTGCAGGACTCTCTGCTCACTGAAGGTTTTGCGGCAATGGCGCATAGCATGACACAGATCCTGATCCACTTTGGAACGCACATAGTAATACTTCTTTCCCATCCTCCGAATCTCATTGGTGAGGATTTGGTGGCAGGATCTCAAGGGTGTTGAGAGCATGATGATGAATAAGTCATAGCGGTTGAAATTTACCGACTTCATATATGTATGTAAGGGAAACCTAGCTGTCCCAAATCCTGGTAGGTCCCATATTGTTACATTTGGGTGTTTAGGATGTTGATATGGTGTTGGCTCCCTTCCTGTTTCATGCACCCCAGTTTCAGCAGCACCTTCATCATCATCATTGAGACCCCGGAAGGCATTTAAAAAGCTCGATTTTCCTGAACCTGACTCACCCGTGATGGCAACATGAAGCATGGTGATTTTTAATGATTTTATGTTCTGAAGTTTAACTATCACATCTGTGAAAATTCCTGCTGCAATAGTGGCCTGCAATTCTTTAATCTCCTTTTTGGAGAGTCCAGCAAATGTTCTATTGTCTGAAATTGCATCTTCAGCAGCCTTGGTAGCTCTTGAAACTGGCTCAGTCTGTCTTACATGCAAATCTTAGAAAAGGAAAAGAAATATATCTATGAATATGCAACATGAAAACAACCTGTTCACATGGGAATCTGCAGCTTATTGCGGGGGAAAGGGTAATTTCAACATCATCACTTTACGTTGAGCAAAGTTTTAATGGAGTTTAATAAAAGTTAACATCTAGACAAATTAACACCCAATTCTCTAATTCTTTAATAACAGAAGCCACCAGGTCTTTGGCCAAGATTCTCAAAAGTCACTAGTCATTGTGCGTCCCCAACTTCACACACATTAAGGGGGGCCATTTATCAGAGGGTGAGTGCTCAGCACTTCATGAAAATCAGGTCGCTTCAAGCTGGCACCCAAAATGGAAGGTACTTAACGCTCTTATGAAAATCTCGGTCTTTGACACTAGTTATTGGACAAAGTTAATGAAAAGGGTGAGAAAAAAACCTCAAAGCTAAAGTTCAGTTCGGAAGATCCCCCGTAGTGCATTGTATTTTCAGAACATTCACAGACGCGTTGCATTTCTCATCACCAGCATAACCAGCTAATCAGCCCTTCAGAGGGGGCCGGGGGGAGAATCTGGATGTGTGTGTCCAGACAGCCTCTCGTCTTCAACCCTTTCCCTGTGTCCCCTCCTCCCACTCAGAACTCTACTCCAGTGATTTACGGCATTTCCCTGACAGGCCAGGGGAAAACGGGCAGAGGGAGAAGGTGAAAGGAGTTAGAGGAGATAAAAGGGGAAGGAGAATTTTGTTCAGAGCTGGTGAAAATTTCTGATGGCCAGAGAACAAACCTGCCACTTATTTTAGTCCCACTTTAAACTTTCATCTTTCCAGAATGAAGAAATGTCCTCCCACAGGGGTGTGTCCCCAGCAGGTTTTATCTCACACTCACTCACTCTTCTGAAAGAAAGGATGGTGCTGAGGATAAGCCACTGGGCTGTGACAGAGTTCTGGGTACAATTCCCAGCTCTGCCACAGACGGCCTGTGTGACACTGGGCAAGTCACTTAGGCCCAGATCCACAAAGGGACTTAGACCTTGTGATGCTAAGTGTTGCGGTGCCTAACGTTTAGACACCTAGAAAATCACTTGGATCCACAAAGCCTGAGCTAGGCATCTAGATTCTCTGTACAATGCATGGGGAGAGAACGGCACCTAAGAATGAGATCCAAAAAACCTGTATGCTAGGCAGGGAGCCACCTGAGCTAGCCAATGGGAGATCCCAACAAAAGGTTTTTTTGCTATGCCCCGCCCCTCTCATGGAGATGGGCACCACACTCCAGGCTGCAGGGAGACACTTATATCTACTAACAATTCACAGCTGGGAACCACTCTCCTCGAGTCAGTTGGCTTAGACACCTGCGTAGTTTCTTGTGAGTCTGAATTCACCGAGGCAGTGGGAGAACCAGGGTCCAGTCCCCCTGTTCCAATGACTCTTTAATTGTTTATCCAAAGATGAATCCCTTTGTGATGAAGTGGGGTTTTATTCATCTTGTCATGTTGCATGTGAGTCTTACTGTCCTATTCTAATACTGTGTGTGCCTCAGTTTCCCTGAGTACTGCACCAATGCCTAGGTGGTGGGGATAAGGGTGTGTGATTTTTGCTGAGGCCTATGACGTTACAGTCTATATGATTTTATAAAAATATGCTAATGGGTGAATATAATGTACCTGGAATATGCTTCATACAAAAGGTCTCTTGGAAGGTATCATTTTAAAGCTTATAATCTACTGAGCGTGATCATCCTATTTGTTTAAATGTACCACTCTTGTATATGGGACTAGAAATATGAAATATAACTCTGAGGGCCTATTGTAGTTATGCAAAGTGTGGGCCATTAATGGTGGTTTGGAATCTTGATGGCTCCCATCAACCAGGACAATTGACGGTAGATGGCTCTGTTTGCACGCCCTCCTGTGAGTCAGGCCGAGAGGAATGAAGGCTTGGGGGGTCTTACAGTGAGATGTGATCATGTCACCTGAACTGGAATCCATCTTTAACCTGGTGCTTTTCCATTGAGAGAAGGGATGGGAACCCAGAGGGACAAAGGATTCCCACCTTATGCAAAAGATCTATAAAGGGGTGGAACAGAACGAAGCGGGAACCATCGTGAAGAATCCCCCAGCTACCACCTGAGCTGGAACAAGAGCTGTACCAGGGGAAAGAATTGTGCCCAGGCCTGGAAGGTGTCCAGTCTGGGAAAAAAAATTACTGAAGCATCTCTGAGGGTGAGATTATCTCTATTCAGTTTGATTAGACAGAGATTTGCACATTTTCATTTTATTTTGTTTGGTGACTAACTTTGTTCTGTCTGTTAATACTTGGAACCACTTAAATCCTACTTTCTGTATTTAATAAAATCAATTAACTCAGAATATGTATTAATATCTGGGGGGATAAACAGCTGTGCATATCTCTCTATCAGTGTTATAGAGGGCAAACATCTTATGAGTTTACCCTGTAAAAGCTTTATACAGGGTAAACCGGATTTATTTGGGTTTAGACCCCGTTGGGAGTTGGGCATCTGAGCGTTAAAACCAGGAACACTTCTATTAGCTGTTTTCAGTTAAGCCTGCAGCTTTGGGGCAAGTAATTCAGACCTGGGTCTGTGCTGGAGCAGACGGGCGTGTCTGGCTCAGCAGGACAGGGTGCTGGGGTCCTGAGCTGGCAGGGAAAGCAGGGGTAGCAGTAGTCTGGGCACATCAGGTGGCAGATCCCAGGGGGGTTCTGTGATTCAACCCGTCACAAGCCCTCAGGGCAGGTGAGGCTGCCCAGCTGTCTGCACGTAGGTGAGGGCCGGCCCCTTCGTAACCTGAGATCCAGGAGGGGGATGCGCCCACGTGACACCTTTTGCCTGAGGAGCAGGACAAAGACCAGAGGAGGAGCAACAGGCGTGTTGGAGGCCAGGCAGGGGGATCCAGGGCAGTCTGCTGGGGAGGGCTGTCAGAGGGGAGTCCAGGACATCTGGCCCAAGATCCCCCCAAGATGGACTCTGCTGAAAGTCACTGACTTCTGTGCTAACAAGTTCTGATCTACGCTGTGTTCCTGCTGACCAGTAAACCCTTCTGCTTTGCGTTGCTGGTTGAGGGGCACTGCTGACTGCGGAGTTGGGGTGCGGGGCTCTCTGGCTCCCCCAGAAAGGGGTAGTGTGCAGTGTGAACAGGGATGCTGAATGCTCCGAGGTCAGACCAGGAAGGCCGAAGCCGAGCAGGCTCCTTGCGCTGGACAGCCCTGAGGGGAGTCGCGTTACCTGGAGTCCTGGCTGGCTTCATACAGAGCAGTTCCAGAGCATCGGGCCTGTGACTCTGTCACACCCTTCAACAGGAGAGTTTGAGAGACCCACCAACGTACCCATCAGAACATCCCATAGCTCAGTGGTTCACACTCTCTCCTGAATAAAGTGTGGGAGACCCCAGTTCGAATCCCTGCTCCCAGCCTCAAGCAGAAGGGGGAATTGAATCCCAGTGAGTGCTTTAGCCACTGTGCTTAAAAATCACATGTGAGCATCACCACCTCCTCCTTCAGCTGGAATTGGAATGGGGCCCAATCCAGTTATCCTGCTGAGATCACGCCTGCCAGGTTGGGCCCTTCAAGAAAAGACAGGAGTTTATACACTGGTTTGTGGCTCATGCTGGGGCTTAGGTGGGAGATAGGCAGAGTAAGGCCAGAGGGCACATGCCCAGGAACAGAAACTCAGGTGTGTAGGGAAGTTTTACCCTGAAAATTTAAACACCTACAGATTTCAGCAGTAGCCAAGCAGGGGTTTAGTGGGTTGCCGTGGTGCCTAAATCTGGGGTTTAGGCACCTAAGTGTCTTTGTAGATCTGAACCTTAATTTCTCTGGGGCTCAATTCTCCATCTGTAAAATGGGGATAATAATACTCCCTCTCTCCCAGCTTATGTCTGTCCTGTTTATGTAGATTGTAAACTCTTCAGAACAGGGACTGTCTGCTACTATGTCTGTGTACTGTGCCTAGCACCATGGAGCCCCAAGACTGACTGGGTCATGAAGACACCACTGCAATGCAAATAATAAACCACCATAAAAATAGGTTGATTCTGAAGTTACTTCTACACTCCGCAACTGAGCTCTCAGTCTCTCTCCAATGAGAAGTGTAGTTTTACCTGAATCAGCTGCCTCCAGGTCCTATACCTGAAGGAAGAATATGGAAACATATTTAAGTGTTTACCTTCCTTTAGTGTTGAAATCAGAGTCTCCTCACTTGGGGCACCCACAGCTCCGTCCGCACACACAGCCGACACCCGGAATCTGTAGGGCGTCTCAGGCCTCAGGCCATCAATGTTACAAGATTCAGTTCTGTCTCCTGTCCTTCGTTCCAGCCATTTGCCTTTCCCCTCCTGACTCGTATCTCCTGCCTCTTCTTTATATTCCACCTTATACTCGTTTATACTGACTCCATCTCCAGTGACACTTGGACTCTCCCAGCTGAGGGTGATGGCAGATGAATCTACAGTAGCTGTTACAGGCTTCCCAGGCGGGCTGGTAGGGGGAAGGGTCTTCACAGGATCACTCACGTCGCTGCTCTCGCTGAGCCCTGGTTTGCTCACTGCAGCGTATCGGAACTGGTACTCGGTGTTTGCACGGAGCCCTGTCACTGTGAATGTCTCTTGTGTGTTATTTACATCCACAGACGTCCAGTTCTCCTGCCCTACAATTCTGTACTCTGCCCGATAGCCGGATATCGCAGCCCTGCCATAGGCAGCTGGGTTAAACGTGAGCTGCACACGGTCATGTCTGATTCCATCAATCAGGGGAGGAAGAGGTTTTGATGGAGGCTCGAAGCTGGTGCTGGTCAGCTCTCTGTTTTCATACAGATAAATGGAAACTCCTGGATTTTCCTTGTCTGGAACAGAGGCCACAATGAACTGAATCTTCCACTGGATTTATTGACACGAGCAAAGTCAGAGAAGGACTTTACGGCTTGTCGTGCTTTTCTTCTTATCTCTTCATCCTCAAACCACTGTTTGGATTTTGGTGTCTCACAGACAGAACTGGCTATAGCTGGATTGTGAGTTTTCTTCATAAATTGTCTCTTCAGCCATAGGTTCAATTCTGATAAATACGATTCCTCATTGTGCAATGAAGTGAGTGCAAGAGACACAACAAACTCATGCTTGGGGCTGAGAACTATGCGTTGTAGCTCACTCCTGGAGGATACAACTTCCACCTCCTCTAGCTCAGCCAGGTAGGAACTGACAAAATCCATTTCTTCCTGTTTATTCTCCAGAAATTCATTGAGTCTCTGGGTACCAAATGGCGATTGCTCCTTGGTGGTTAAAATCTCCACCAGGGCCCCGTCCTCTGCTCCGCCTCCACGGATAGAGGGCAGGGTTCTAGCTAACTCTTTTTGGAAGGTCTGTCTGTGCTGTTTACACAGCTCTCTGAATTGCTGGATTTTCCTCTGGATCTCGGGGAAGGTTGTAGCCGTTCTGTCCTTCTCCATGTCGTTGCATTGGATGTCACACTCGGTCAGGTGCTCCATGGCACTTTGAGCATCATAAACCAGCACCGCGCTGATCTCACGCACTAGCTGAGCGGCTCTGGGATCCAGCTTGCTCAGTGGGTACAGCCAGACTCGCACCGGTACAGCGTTCTCACCAGCGACTCCAAGCCTCTTAGGGAGAGTGGAGTAAACTTCCATGGCATCTTGGTAAGTAACCGGATTGTTCTCCAGGGCAAAATCGCCATAAAATTTGCAACTGAATTTTTCAGCTTTTTCTTCTGCCTTGTTCCCCTTTTCCCCAGACACCTCTGCTCCTCCGGACATCTTTGGGATCTTTTCTATCATCAGTTTCATTTCCCCCTCTATCTCTCGCACATTCTCTGATGAAGAAACTTCCCGATCAAACACGAAGAAAGCCTGCGCCCCGTACAGCACAGCTGTGACCACATGGGTGGCTGTGCCTTGGTCAAACACAGCAGGATAAGAGACGTTCTTGGTCCCCAACTGGCTCATAGTCAGGTGCTCAAACCTGTTTGTCACCGAGTAGCGGAGAGCAACTCGGGCGTGATTTTTTGATTTCTTGGTATCATTTAAAAACGCTGCAGATCCACCTACTTCCACCATCCCCCCCAGGAGACTGGCCTTCAGGGATCCAGACAGACTGAGGGCTGAGGCCTTATCTTCAATGGTGTCAGATGCAATGATCTGGAATTCAGTATTGGGCTTTGGCATTGTCTCCACGTCTTTCTTAAGGGCCTCAATGCCCCATAGAGTGATACCTGGAAAATTCCACACAAGCACATAGTCAGTCATCAATGCAGAGGATAAGAAATTGTTGCAATTTCATTTAATAAAGTTGCCTCCTATTAAAGAGACACCAGGAGAAAAAGAACACAGCACTGAAGGCTCAAATCAATGTGCCCTCTCATCTGACCCTCCACTTCAATCTCCATCTATCCAGCTGGCTCTGTCTGACAATGCACTAGCTTCGCTCTTACCTCATTCTCTCCTCCTCCATTCCCATCTGTCTCACTCCATCACAAGCTAGACTTTAAGCTCTTTGGGGCAGGAGCTGCCATTTTATACTGTGCATACAGACACTGACTAGTAATGAGGCCATGACCCTGGATTAGTGCCCATGGGGGCTACTGCCACACAAACAGTAATAATTAAAGCACTGACCACCATGGTCTCCATGTGAAAGTATAATATCGTATCAGGATTAGCAAGAGATTTGCAATGCCAGGTTCGCCACCACACCAGTTTACAGAATAATAAGAATATAAAAACGGCTGTATTGGGTCAGACCAAAGGTCCATCTAGCCCAGTATCCTGTCTACTGACAGTGGCCAGTGCCAGGTACCCCAGAGGGAGTGAACCTAACAGGGAATCATCAAGTGATCCATCCCCTATCGCTCATTCCCAGCTTCTGGCAAACAGAGGCTAGGGACACCATCCCTGCCCATCCCAGCTAATAGCCATTGATGGACCTGTCCTCCATGAACTTGTCTAGTTCTTTTTTGAACCCTTTTATGGTCTTGGCGTTCACAACATCCTCTGGCAAGGAGTTCCACAGGCTGACAGTGTGTTGTGTGAAAAAATACTTCCTTTTCTTTGTCTTAAGCCTGATGCCTATTAATTTCATTTGGTGACCCCTAGTTCTTGTGTTATGAGAAGGTGAAAATAACACTTCCTTATTTACTTTCTCCACATGAGTCATGATTTTATAGACTTCAATAATATCCTCTCTTATTCGTCTCTTTACCAAGCTGAAAAGTCCCAGTATTATTAATTTCTCCTTATATCGCAGCAGTTCCATACCCTAATCATTTTTGTTGCCCTTTTCTGAACCTTTTTCAAGTCCAATATATCTTTTTTGAGATGAGGTGACCACTTCTGCATGCAGTATTCAAGATGTGGGTGTACCATGGATTTATATAGAGGCAATATGATATTTTCTGTCTTATTATCTATCCCTTTCTTAATGATTCCCAATGTTCTGTTCACTTTTTTGACTGCTGCTGCACATTGAGTGGATGATTTCAGAGAACTATCCACAATGACCCCAAGTTCTCTTTCTTGAGTGGTAACAGCTAATTTAGACCCCATGATTTTATACGTATAGTTGAGATTATGTTTTCCAATGTGCATTACTTTACAATTATCAATATTGAATTTCATCTGCCATTTTGTTGCCCAGTCACCCAGTTTTGTGAGATCCTTTTGTAACTCTCGCAGTCTGATTTGGGCTTAACTATCTTGAGTAGTTTTGTATCATCTGCACATTTTGCCACCTCACCATTTACTGCTTTTTCCAGATCATTTATGAATATTTTGAACAGCACTGGTCTCTGGGGGACAGCTCTATTTACCTTGCTCCATTCTGAAAACTGACCATTTATTCCCACCCTTCTATATTTTAACCAGTTACTGATCCATGAGAGAACCTTCCCTCTTATCCCGTGGCAGCTTACTTTGCTTAAGAGCCTTTGGTGAGGGACCTTGTCAAAGACTTTTTGAAAATCTAAGTACACTATAAACACTGGATCACCTTGATGACATGCATGGTGACCCACTCAAAGAATTCTAGTAGCTTGGTGAGGCATGATTTCCCTTTACAAAAACCATGTTGACTCTTCCCCAACAAATCTATGTGTCTGATAATTCTGTTCTTTACTATAGTTTCAACCAATTTGCCCAGTACTGAATTTAGGCTTACAGGCCTGTATTTGCTGGGGTCACCTCTGGAGCCTTTTTCAAAAATTGGCATCACATTAGCTACCCTCCAGTCGTCTGGTACAGAAGCTGATTTAAATGATAGGTTGCATACCACTGTTAGTAGTTCTGCAATTTCACATTTGAGTTCCTTCGGAACTCTTGGGTGAATCCCATCTGGTCCTGGTGACTTATTACTGTTAAATTTATCAATTTGTTCAAAACTTCCTCTAATAACACCTGAATCTGGGACATTTCCTCAGATTTGTCACCTAAAAAGAATGGCTCAGGTTTGGGAATCTCCCTCACATCCTTAGTTGCGAAGACCGATGCAAATAATCATTTAGTTTCTCCCCAATGGTATTATTGTCCTTGAGTGCTCCTTTAGCATCTTGATCGTCCAGTGGCCCCACTGATTGTTTAGCCGGCTTCCTGCTTCTGATGTGTGTATATATATATAAAAGTTGCTGTTACTTTTTGAGGCTTTGGCTATCTGATCTTCAAATTATTTTTGGCCCTTATAATAATATTTTTACACTTTGCTTGCCAGAGTTTATACTCCTTTCAATTTTCCTCACTAGGATTTATCTTCCACTTTTTAAAGGATGGCTTTTTGCCTCTAACCACTTCTTTTCTTTGTTGTTTAGCCACAATGGCACTTTTTTGGTTCTCTTACTATGTTTTTTTAATTTGGGGTATACATTTAAATTGAGCCTCTATTACGTTGTTTTTAAAAGTTTCCATGCAGCTTGCAGGGATTTCACTTTGGTGCTGTACCTTTTAATTTCTGTTTAACTAACCTCATTTTTGTGTAGTTCCCCTGTGATAAATGGAAGGGGGGATAGCTCCTTTTTATGGACCCAGCCAGCCAGTTAGCTATAAAATCCATCTTAGTAGCTGTTCTCTACTTGCTTTACCTGTGGGCACCAGGCCAGGAGAGCCAATGGGAAGGCTAGAACTTTTTAAAATTGAAACAAGACTCCCCTTTTGTCTGTCTGCGGTTGTTCTCCAGGAGAGAGGGAACAGGGCAGAACTCTGCTGTAAGAAGCTTGGGGCCAGGTATGAAAAAATCATCAGGATCATACCTAGAAGCTACTCATTTAAAACCCCAGATATGTAAGTAGATCAGGAAATGTCTAGGAAGACACAATTAGGTTTATCCCTTTTATTTCTTTATGGCTTGTAGACTCCTCTGTGCTAACCCCAGGTGCTTCTGTTTGCTTGTAACCTTTAAGCTGGACCTTAAGAAAGATATTTTTGGTCCTTAATTCTTGTATTTGCTCTTTTAAAATCTAGCAATAGCCTGAGTCCCCAGATGTATTTTCTTTCTTTGGTTTTTAATAAAATTTACCTTTTTTAGAACAGGATTGGATTTTTGTGTCCTAAGAGGTTTGTGCATATTGTTTAATTAGCTGCTGGCAACGGTTGATTTCCTTTGTGGTTTTTTTCTCAGCTCTTCCCTGGAGGGAGATGCGGGGGTGAAAGGGCTTGAGGGTACCCCACAGGGAGGAATTCCCAAGTGCGCCTTCCTGGGTCTTCAAAGGGGTTTTGCACTTGGGTGGTGGCAGCGTTTACCCATCCACTGTCAGAGAGAAGCTGTAACCTTGGGAGTTTAAAACAAGCCTGGAGTGGCCAGTATTAATTTTTGGACTCCTTGTGGGCCCCCACCTTCTGCACTCGAAGTGCAAGAGTGAGGAATCCACCTTGCCATCCTATTTCTGAAATTAAATGCTACAGTGTTGGGCCGCTGTGGTGTTCCCCCTCCTGCTCCCCCCCAAAGATGTTAAATTTTATTACGTTAGGGTCACTATTACCAAGCAGTCCAGCTATATTCACCTCTTGGACCAGGTCCCGTGCTCCACTTAGGACTAAATCAAGAATTGCCTCTTCTCTGGGGGGGTCCAGGACCAGCTGCTCCAAGAAGCAGTCATTTAAGGTGTCAAGAAACTTTATCTCTGCATCCCGTCCCGAGGTGACATGTACCCAGTCAATATGGGGCTAGTTGAAATCCCCTACTATTATTGAGTTTTTTATTTTAATAGCCTCTCTAATCTCCCTGAGGATTTCACAGTCACTATCACCATCCTGGTCAGGTGGTCGGTAATACATTCCTACTGCTATATTCTTATTATTCAAGCATGGAATTTCTGTCCATAGAGATTCTATGGTACAGTTTGGTTTGGTTTAAGATTTTTACTTCATTTGACTCAATGCTTTCTTTCAAATATCGGGCCACTCCCCCACCACTACGACCTGTTCTGTCCTTCCGATATATTTTGTACGCTGGTATTACTGTGTCCCATTGATTATCCTCATTCCACTCATTATCCTCATTTCTGTAATGCCTAGTATATCCATATCCTCATTTAATATGAGGCACTCTAGTTCAGTGGTCTCCAAACTTTTTTGATTGCGCACCCCTATCAGTAAAAAAATTTTGAGCATGCACCCCCTGCCGCGCTGCAGGGCCGGCTCTACTGTTTTGCCACCCCAAGCCAAAAAAAATAAATGCCGCTCGGACTCCCGCCCGAACTGCCAAAGCAAAAAAAAAAGCCGCCCGAACTGCCGAAGTGGCGCTGCTCCGGCAGCGCTTGTCCTGCCACACACCCCGAAGGATCCTCTTGCGCACCCCACCTTGGAGACCACTGCTCTAGTTCATCCATCTTATTATTTAGACTTCTAGCATTGCTAGATCACGTTAAAAAATCACGTTAAAATGTCATTTTTTAGCTGTCTGCCATTATGTGAGATAATTGAATTGGGACTCTTTTCCATTTGACTGTTTCTCATCAGCTCCTACTTGTGTTTTATCATCTTCCATTCTCCCCTCCTTACTAGGACATAGAGAATCTCTATTAATAGTTCCTCTCCTAAGGGATGCCTCTGTTCGAACCATGTGTCAGCTTCCCACACCCCTTAGTTTAGAAACTACTGTACGACCTTTTTAATCTTAAGTGCCAACAATCCGGTTCCACTTTGGTTTAGGTGGAGCCCATCCTTCCCGTATAGGTTCTCCCTTTCCAAAAGTTTCCCCAGTTCCTAATAAATCTAAACCCCTCCTCCCAACCTCTCCTCCCTACACCATCGTCTCATCTACGTATTGAGACCCTGCAGCTCTGCCTGTCTAATTGGCCCTGCGCATGCTACTGTGGAGGTCCCGGACTTCAGTCTCTTCCCTAGCAGCCTAAATTTGGCCTTCAGGACATCTCTCCTGTCCTTCCCTATGTCACTGGTACCTACATGTACCACAACCACCGGCTCCTCCCCAGCACTACACATCAGTCTGTCTAGATGTCTCGAGAGATCCGCAACCTTCACACCAGGCAGGCAAGTCACCATGCAGTACTCCCGGGTACTGCAAACCCAGCTATCTATGTTTTTAATGATCAAATCTCCATTACTATTACCTGTCTCTTCCTAATAACTGGAATTCTCTACCCTGGAGAGAGATCCTCAGGGCGAGAGGACACCACAACATCATGTGGTAGGAGGGTCCCAACTATGGGATCGTTTCCCTCTGCTCCAGTTGGATGTTCTCCTTCCCTGAGGCTTTCACCCTCCTCAACAGCACAGAGGCTGTCAGACCGGGGGTGGGACCGTTCTACTGTTTACTGGAAAGTCTCCTCTATGTACCTCTCTGTCTCCCTTAGCTCCTCCAGTTCAGCCACTCTGGTCTCCAAAGCCCGGAAGATGGTCTCTGAGGGCCAGGAGCTCCTTGCACCAAATGCACACATAGGCCACCCACCCATAGGACAGCTAATTAGACATGCTGCAACTCTCTCGCAAAACTCCCCTGTTAGCTGCTCCTGGTCACCAGCTCCTCGGGTCACTTAGGAGTTGATTTTTTAACCCCTGTTCTCCCTGGTTAAGGGTTGATGGGGGCTAAAAGGCTTGGGACTCAAAACCTCGTTAAGAAGCTCTGAGCCTTGCCTAGCAGGCCACAAGGCTCAGCACATGGTCCCCAAACAAACAGACCACACTATACACTTCAGTCAAGCAACAAGCACAAACACACACACTAAAGGTTTAGAAGAGACTAAGGATCATCTAGTCTAACCCCCTGCCAAGATAGCGGATTTGTGTGTCTAAACTATCCAAAAGAGATGGCTATCCAGCCTTTTTTGAAAATCAAAGTTAGTCTATAATTCCCCAGGTCCTCTTTGTTCCCCTTTTTAAAAACAGCACTGTGCTTGCCCTTCTCCAGTCCTCTGGTACCTCACTCATCCTCCATGAGTTCTCTTCTGATTGCTAACAGTCCCAAGATTGCTTCGGCTAGTTCCTTAAGTATCCTAGGATGAATGTCATCAGGCCCTGCTGACCTCAATACATCTACCTTATCGAAATATTTTTTAACCTGTTCTTTCCCTATTTTGGAAAAGAGTGAGCCAGGTGTTATGTTGAAAGGGTCCCGCAGGGTAGGTAAGTTGGCAAGAAGTCCATAAACTACAGCAAACAAATACAAGTGTGTTTGGTGCAGCTCTAAGCGTACCTGGTATGAGAGTGTCGCTGCGGCAGTCGTACAGCATCCCCAGCCGGAGAGGGCGGCCCAGGGCTGGCATCTCAATTGTTGAAGCTCCAGGGTAAGCCATGGTGGTAGGTGAGAGGCCAATCCAGCCCTAAAAAACACCAGCAGCACAGTTACACAGACAATGTGATCTCCGATTCATGATCACCCTATTTGGCTTTTGTCCCCTATGAGTTTCTGCTTGATGCTGTTACGTGTTGGGTTCTACCTTGTTGCTATGGGTCAGGTGTAACCACCACTTTGTATTCAGGGTAAATGTAAAAAAGCCATGTAATCGGTGGCTGAAACAGCAGCAGTAGCGCCCAAAACACAGGCACATGGAAAAGCTTGAGCAGAAGCTGACCCAGGTGGCCCAAGCTGAACCACAGAGACAGACAGAAGCAGCCCAAAAGCGAAGCAGACAGTGACAGAAGTGCTGGTAATGTGGTCCTGAGAGAAAGCGAAGAGAGAGAGATTTTTGGGCACAGAGGGCTGGCTGGAAAGGGGATTGGAACTGCAAGAAACTGTCTCCTGTGTTGGATTCCTACTGTGTTCAGGGAAACAGGACTTAAGAACATAAGAACGACCATACTAGGTCAGACCAAAGGTCCATCTAGCCCAGTATCCCAACAGTGGCCAGTGCCAGGTGCCCCAGAGGGAATGAACAGAACAGGGAATCACCAGGTGATCCATCCCCATCGCCCATTCTTTGTAAATAAATAAGACGGCATCAAAGAATATACCTGGCTCTGTGACATTCCCTAGGTGCAATCTGAGCTGCTGGGCTGCTGTGTCCCCTTAGCACCACAACTGGGGTGCTTGAGCAGCAAACCCCCCCAGGCCTCTGCTCACGCACAGCCACTAGCCTGCAAAGTCACTCCCAGCTGACTACATGACTGCTATGCCCAGCCATTCATGATTTATATACAGGGCGACACCTGCATACCACCAGCCCCAGCCTCGCCCCCCAGAAATGTGTGTCCTGGAGTCCTCAGGATTCTACTGAGCAGTATAAGCGCATGGACAGTCTGACATTCCAATGATGGGTAATGTTTGTGCACCAGCCTCTGTTAACCCAAGTAGAAGTTTCCCAAACACTTCAAACACACCCACTGGTTTAGATAAAACAATACAATAAATTTATTCATTAGAAAAAGATAGAGCTTAAGTGACTGTAAGTGATGAGGCATAAAGGTCAGAACTGGTTACAAAAGAAATAAAAAGCTAGAACCACAAATTAATTCCTAAATCTTACCAAGGCTGATAGTTCTAAAAGCAAAACAGGCTGTCTGACCATTAGCTGTCATACACTTCACAGGTTGTATCTTCTTCCAGCCTGGGACCACTCCCCTTGGTTCAGTGTCCTTAGATATTCATTGTTGTCATGAGCAGAAAGAAGAGAGGTGGAGAGGAGGAGGAGTGCCTGGGGACATCCCCCCCACTTCCTGTCCTCCAACCCTTTGTGCTGGAAAAATCCTTGCTGGGTAAAGGGGTCAGGCAGTTCCACTGCATACATGAGCTGAAGCTGTCCTTCAGCTGAATTGCAAATACCTTCCCCCCTGCTGGTGAATGTCCGATTATATCGGTAATGGCTCTGTAGCACCTTTCTGGCATGCAAGTGTGCCTTTGTCTCTGAGAAACTGGCTTTTTGTCAGTACCCAGAAATACAACATAATTCAGTAATAACCATACTGTAAAATCTCATCGTTTTAAGTGCAGTGTTGTTACACACATAGTAACAGGACAACGATGTTCAGCAGATTATGGGATTTCAAAAGATACCGCATAAGGCATACTTTGTACAAAATATAACATATAAAAGTGGTGAACATGGGGTACAGGGTGTCACATGAGGTACAGAGTGTCACAGGCTCTATCATCAATCTTTCTTCTTAGCTAGAACAACACACAAGAACCAAAATCTGGCTAACCACTTGGATCAAAAGTTCATCCTGGCTGGAAAACAGAAGGTTTATTCCCTATTCAGCAAATAATTATACTTCTACTGAGGCAGCTGAACAATATCTCCCTCGCGGGAAGGTGGTTTATTTATTTATTTATTTTTCTATTTAAAGAACACCTTAGTAACATGTCACAGAACAAACATACTGAACAAAGTCTAAAAGAGTATAACTTACATGGGTGACAAGAGCAAGAGATCCTCCAGACCATGAATTCTATGTGGGAGAGTCATATGAGGGGAATTCAAATAGTATTTAGCCAATCAAAACATGGACTTAACAGTTACAAGAGTCTAAAGGTATCAGTGGGGCAGCGGAGCTTTCTGTTCAGCGGGGAAGAAGCTCCAGTCTGGCAGGAGAGGGCTGTGGGATTCTAGCCCTGCAGGGGATCAGGAGTTTCTGGTCTGTAAGGAATGGAAGGCAAGTTCTTGCCCAACAAGGAAGGTGTTTGGGGTTAATCCAGTGGGTGCAGGTTGTGAGGATTCTTTCCAGCAGGAGATGGGGCATTTCCAATCTAATGGAGACTAGGGATGAGGTTCCAGCCTGGAGACAGACGTTGATTCCAGACTAGTAGTGGGGGAGTGAGCCCTGGTCAGGTGGAAGAGGATTGTGGCTGCAGCTACAGGGCAGCTTATTTTAATAGCTTTGGAACATGACATTCAGGATAAATCAAAAAACGTTGCACAAAGAAAGAATCTCTGAGCTAAATACTCAGCAAAAATGGAGCCATCCTCATTCATAAAAAGAAACCAGGTAGGGGAAAAACTGAACAAACATTTAACTGAAGACACAGCAAAGCCAATGAGCTGGAGTAAACAATATTCTTAATGCAGAGGAGGAGACACAGACGCACGACTTGCTTCTCTAATCAGGACACAAAGTCCTAATGAACCTGGCTCAGTCCAAACCCCCAAGGGCGTCAGAATGTTCAGCAGACACAGAAATAGCAGCAAGTGAAATGGATTTTTAATCATACGGCTGGCCACAAAAATCCAGGCTCTTCCACACCCAGAAACTTCCAGCCATCGGACACTAAATACACACCCTCCGGCTCAGTTAAATAATATAATTTTCACAGTGGAGAGAAAAGGCAATTTAGCAGCATCCAACACTTATCCCACAGATTTCTGTTCACAATTCAGACCCCAGCAGCTGGCTCCCACCCCTGAGGCCCCTATAAAACAGGCCAGTCCCAGGCTGACAGACTCAGACACATTCCTGGAGGCCAGAAAAGGACGAAACAAAGAATTCTGACGTTTGTACAAACCAATATAATTCAGTTCTGACAAGATATTTGCCGCGGTCCTACCTGGTGGACAGATTCCCTGGCTCTGACAGGCAGGAGAGTTCAGAAAACTTCAGTGCTTTCTCCAAGGGCTTCACACAGAATCTCCTCAGAGAAGGAAATGAGCAAACCTGAAAGTGAAACCATCACCCTGAATTGCTGAGTTTCTCAGAATACACTCAGCCATAGACACTCCCATCCCACTGAGAGCAGAGATGTAGAAGCTCCTGAGATAAAAATTCTGTTTGAAGAGGCCCAAATCACAAGATCACCAATAAGCTAGAAGGGTCACACTCCCAAGCCCCAATCAGGAAAAGGAGAGTCACTGCAGTGTTGGGGGATATCAAGAGATTACAAAGTCGGATAAAACAGTGATAATGGGAGACTTCAGTTGCCAGCACATAGAATCATAGAATCTCAGGGTTGGAAGGGACCTCAGGAGGTATCTAGTCCAACCCCCTGCTCAAAGCAGGACAACCCCAACTAAATCATCCCAGCCAGGGCTTTGTCAAGCCGGACCTTAAAAACCTCTAAGGAAGGAGATTCCACCACCTCCCTAGGTAACCCATTCCAGCGCTTCACCACCCTCCTAGTGAAAAAGTTTTTCCTAATATCCAACCTAAACCTCCCCCACTGCAACTTGAGACCATTACTCCTTGTTCTGTCATCTGCTACCACTGAGAACAGTCTAGATCCATCCTCTTTGGAACCCCCTTTCAGGTAGTTGAAAGCAGCTATCAAATCCCCCCCTCATTCTTCTCTTCTGCAGACTAAACAATCCCAGTTCCCTCGGTCTCTCCTCATAAGTCATGTGCTCCAGCCCCCTAATCATTTTTGTTGCCCTCCGCTGGACTCTTTCCAATTTTTCCACATCCTTCTTCTAGTGATTTTTCCTCCTGCTGATAATAGCCCACTCTAATTGAATTGTCTCGTTAGCATTGGTAAGACAACCCCCATCTTTTCGTGTACTCTGTGTGTGTGTGTGTATATATATATATATATATATTCCTACTGTATTTTCCACTCCATGAATCTGATGAAGTGGGTTTTAGCTCACGGAAGCTTATGCCCAAATAAATGTGGTAGTCTCTAAGAACAGGAGTACTTGTGACACCTTAGAGACTAAAATTTATTTGAGCATAAACTTTCGTGGACTACAGCCCACTTCATTGGATACATAGAATGGAACATATAGTAAGGAGATATATATACACATACAGAGAACTTGAAAAGGTGGGAGTAGCCCTACCAACTGTAAGAGGCTAATTAATTAAGATGAGCAGGAGAAAAAAATCTTTTGTAGTGATAATCAAGATGACCCATTTCAGACAGTTTGACAAGAAGGTGTGAGGACACTTAACATGGAGAAATAGATTCAATGGGTGTAATGGCTCAGCCATTCCCAGTCTTTATTCAAGGCTAGATTGATGGTATCTGTTATTAGTAGCTACCGGTGTGTAGCTCTGCTCTTGTTCGATGATGATAACAGTCGGTTGCGTGCGTGTTCCCTCTGTGTGCTGCCCCAGCTCTGTGCAGGTAGCTGACACAGCAGACCCGACGAGAACCCCCAATGACCACAGACTCTAGTAAGGTACGAAGGAACCTGAGCCAGGTGTATGGTCAAACGAAGCACAGTAATAGTTTCCCGTAGACTCTACAAGACATACTACGAGTACGTGCCCCCTGGCAATGGACCGGCTCAGTCAGTGGCGGGACTTCCCACTGCCCCCTAGGCTGGACAAAGACATGCACTCTGGGACCTACTTTTATACAGTTACAGGACAGATCACTCATCCCTCCTGACATATTGAGGTACAGCCCCTTGGCTCATTGGGGTGCTGCCTCCCCTTTGATCATGTTGTTCCAGACATACAGATCTGTCCATCATGCTGTCCTGTCTTTAAGATGCACCTGCCTGTTCCTTGTTATGTCTATGGAGTGCCCTTGTATCGGGCTGTCCAGGTGCCATCTTGGCACAAGTTCCTCTTATTAGCCCTTATGTGTGGATGCACTTGCATCTAACAACCCTTTTCTTGCCAATTTCTGTGAGTGGGGCCTGCCTCTGGCTCACAGCCCAGCTTTTGCTTAGCAGTGCCTGGAAGTACTTTGGTTCAGGCTTCAGGCCTCAGACTAGGCCTCTGACACAAGAGTTTATATTTCAGGGCCTCATCTTACTACAGTATCTAGTTTGCATATCAATTCAAGTTCAGCAGGTTCTCATTGGAGTCTGTTTTTGAAGCTTTTCCGTTGCAAGATTGCCACCTTTAAGTCTGTTACTGAGCCGCTAAGGTACTGCTCAGAGACGCAGGGTGTTCAGTAGTAACGAATACTAATTCTGCACTATGGAGACATTGGGCCAGATCCTCAGTTGGTGTAAATCTATCAAGTCAATGGAACTTTGCTCATATGCATCAGCTGAGGATCTGGCCGATTGTGTACTCCAGTGGATCTAGGGCAGCACTGAAGGACTGGAGGGACGGTATAATAAACCCTGTGGGTTTCAGTGTAGCCAACTCTCATGGTTTTATTGCAAGTCTCATGGTACTGGATGCTTTTCTTATAAGCCCCAGCTCCGGGAGTCATGTTAACATACGAATTTCAGCTAGTGCTCATGACTTTGCAGGAAAGCTTGGACACATCATCCATCTGCCTCTGAGGCTACGTCTACACAGCCCGCGGCAGCAACTCTCAGTGCCTGGGCAGACTCAGGCTTGTGTTACAGCCCTGAAATCAATTGCAGAGACATTCGAGCTGGAGCTTGGGCTCTGAAGCCCTTCCCCTACCCTAGGCTCCAGAGCTGCTGTAGCGCCAGTCCGGTGAGTCCGAGCTGTCGACCTGGGGTCTGCAATTCACTGCCGCGGGCTGCCCCTCCCGGTGTAGACGCACCCTTAGAGACTCATAAACCCGGCGGCAAATAAAAGAACCAGCCGTTTGTGGGTGTGAATTTCCAGGATTTTTAAGGCAATCAAATCCTTTGGAGGCCCTGGCTCGTGCGTTTTGAACACTCGGGGTTTGTGACACGGGGGTTTGTACTTTCTGGGATCTCAGCAGGCAGCACGGTGTCCTCTCCATTTCACTTACCGACAGGCCATGGGAGCAGTGACTGGCTCACCACACTGCAGGAACCGGCCCGTTTAGACCAAACACTTTATATTCACTTTTATCAGACCAGCCTAATAACAAGCCCCCCCGGCCACTCTCTCTCTAGCTGACCTGCTCATTTCAGAGTGTCAGCAGCCAAGTCTGATTATAGGAGGCAGGGAGGCTGCAGCCCTGACCAGCTGGAACCCGTTTCAGTGCGACAGGCAGCCGCACTGTCTGGGGTTTAATTTTTAATCCTTTATTTTAAGAAGCCTCCTCAGTGCACAGTGCCATGACCTGCCATTGGGCCAGGAATCTCAGACTCCATCGACACCAGCTGTGGATCTGGCCCCGAGCATCCAGCATGGTACGTCTGTGTTATACCAGTGCGACACACTCCGATTGGCCTGAGCAGAGGAAACAAAACTAGAAACCCCAACCATTCCTCTGCACCAGTAAATCCTTCCAGGAAGGACTACAACTCCCAGGAATACCCTGCGAGAGCCCAGCTCTCACAACAGAGCAGGCTGGGCGAATTAAACACAGCAACAAGGGAGACCAGAACCCCGTCCTTCCCCCTAGCAAAGCCTCTGCAGAGTATGCTCTAAATCTAGCACCTATTTGCTCTCCAAGCAGGGACTAATCACCCCCTCCCCCAGCTCAGCTGCGTTTCTGTTTGCTGTGCTGCTTCCCCTGTTACTTTACTGAGCTGAGCACAAGCTGGGCTCTGAGGCTGAGTGTGCAGCCATGATGAGATGCAGTGAGAGCAGAGAGCAAGCAGGCCTGGGGAATGCCAAGAGAACTGAACCCTGTCAGAGAGTGGGCTGGAGCCTTCGTTACTTTCCATTTCTCTGCTGAGAAACCCAGTCTGGCCAGAGGAAGAAGCAAGGAAACACCTGGAGAGGTTTCTGCTCAGGTAGGAATCTTACAGAGATCTTGGGGCTAATCCAGCTTTCATTCAAATCAATGGGAGTCTTGCTGTGGCTGTTGTTAGGAGCAGGACTGAGCATCGGTAGCTTAACCACATCCAAATGTAGTAAAATCTCTGCATGGCAAATCAGTGCAGCAAAGAGACATTTGGTTAAGCTTTTGCTGCCCATGTGATGACTAATAACTAGTCGGGATCAGACTGCGGGCTCAGTTATGTCGGGCAAACTTGGAGTAAGTCCCCTGCCCTGCTTTCAAAAGAAATAGCCCGATTCGCACCAGCAGCACTGAGACCACACCGTGGCCGTGCTAGTTTTAGAGAATTTAGAAGCTGTAAAACAAAGCGATGAGTCAGATCCTGCTCTCGTTTACACCCATGTAAATCGGGACTAACTCCACTGATGTCCATGGGGTTACTCTAGGTTTACAAGCGTGGAATTCAGAGCAGAGTTTATTATGGCTTCAGCTCTGGAGAGGCACTGCGCACCCACCACACCCACTGAATTCAGTGCAGGTCCTGAGCCCCTCTGTGAGCTTGGCCCAGGATTAGCAATCAGAGGGTCTGATTCACCTCTCACTTCCCGCAGTGCAAATACGGAGCAGCGCCACTGACCTCACTGCTGTAAAACGGGTCTAAGTGACTGGAAAAGCCGGGCCGAGAATTTTTGCAAGGGCCAGAGACATTCTCGCTGAACAGCTCTGCCCAGCTGACACCAACGGACCTGGCCTTTGGTGTCTGTCTGACAATTATTCTATTTTATTGTATTGCTGAGGGGCTTGGGCTGCGAACACATCAATTTAATGACAGCTTCAATTCTTCTAATAAGAGGAACAACACTTTCTGCCCCTGTTACCGCCAGGGAGATGGAAGCCGTTATTCAAGAAAAAGCCCAGGTGGACACCTCTCCAGCACCCGAACTCCTTCATAGAGCCTGCACCCCAATCCGCTGCCCCAGCCCAGAGCCCGCACCCCACACCCAAACTCCCTCCCAGAGCCTTAGGCAGGTGGCGGGGATGGGACTTTGGCCCGTTCTGGGCATCACCAAAAGTTCTACAAACCTGCAGCCCCGGAGTGTAGCATAGACTTGGGTCTGAGACTCCACCAGGGGACATGATACATCACCACAGTGATGACAAGAGGGGTGTGCGAAGGAGCCGAAGCCGATCAGTCCACAGGAATGCCCCGCAGTGGGGAGGCCCTTCAAAAGCACAGAATGTGGGAAAAGCTTCAAGCAGAGCGACCACCTGCTGAGTCACCAGCAGACCCACACCCCAGGGAGCCTCTATGTATCCAGCCAGTGCGGAAAGAGCTTCAGCCGGTGGTTACATCTGACAGCGCATGAGAAAATCTACACAGCAGAGAATCGGATTAAATGCACCGACTGTGGGTAAAGTTGGCTCCTGGGAGAATAGCCCCATCACATGTTTAGAGTCAGAGCAGGGGAAAGAACGCTTTCTGTGTCAGTGATGGAGGGACACAGGAGGATGAGACAGGAGGGAGATTCTGTAGGGGTCTATTTACATGCAAGGAATCTCAAAAACAGATTGTGTTTGCACATCCCTGTTCTGGCCAAGCTCTGCTCAGCACCATAGGCGTCGACTTCCCCTCTTTCCCCTGGGTGCTCGACCCCTGCTCTGCCCTCGGCCCTGCCCCCACTCCACCCCTTCCATGAGGCCCCACCCCTGCCCCTTGCCACCCCTTCCCCATCCCCATTCCAACCCCTTCCCCAAAGTCCCTGCCCCAACTCCACCCCCTCCCTGCCAATATTCCAACTCCTTCCCCAAATCCCTGCCCAGCCCCACCTCCTCTCCTGAGCCTGCCACATTCCCACTCCTCCCCGCCCCCAGCTTGCTAATGCTGTCAAACAGCTGTCCAGTCACCCAGAGCAACCCCAAGGCTCAGTGTTCCCAACATTGCTCCCTTCTCTTTTTTCCTGTGCACACACACAAAAAAGATTCAGAATGTCTCCCCCATCCCCTGGCCCCAGCCACCTCCCACCACAGCCACAACTTTGATCTTTATTTAAAAACATATTAAACTTTATAAAGCATTGAGGTACCTTAATGGGTAAATGCTAAATACCAAAGCCAAACACTAGTTATCTGTGCCTAGCAAAAAGTGTCTCTCAGTTTTGCAACTTTGAATGAAAGATTCAAATTGATTTTTTGTGGTATTATTTAAAAACAGACCAAAACCAATTCATCTTAAATCTACAAAACAAGAATTTTACAAACCAGGAGTGTTGATTTAGATCCTTAAAACCTCACATATTTACACAATATATATTTACACACACACACACACAGATACATGCATATGCTTTTTCTTAACATTCCTTGCACTGCTGTTATTTTTTTATACAACTGTACCCTGATTACACTCCCATTTTGTACAATCAGAGACAGACAAGTTAAGTTACAATAGAAACTCCTTATGTTCCTTTAGTGATTTTGATTAACTCGTCCAATAGTCAGATAATATAGATCAGGGTATCTGGCTGCTTGTGGCCTGCAGCAGTCCTTTAGAGACCATTTCTGTGGGAAAAGGGCCCATTTCCCCTCAGAATAGCTGTAAAGGATCCTGGGGACAAAAACACAGTGGTGGTAGTAGACACTTGATCCCCTTGGATAATTTGTTTAACTACCAGGGTTTCACCCAATGTGACTGTACCAAGTAGCACAAATAATTACATTTACATAACTGGGTTTTATCATCAAACCAAAAACTTCCTTCTTGTAACACCACAACTGTTACGCTTTACCATCTTCACAACCGTTACCTTTTAACATTTCCACAACTCACAACCATTTACTTCCCTCAAAATTCCCCTCACACTCTATAGTATTGATTTCTGCAAACAACTGCCTTTTACCCTGTGCTGTCTTTACCTCGGGATTGTTCAAAAAGGCGTAAAAAACTTTTAGTTCCATGGTCACCCCTGGATCTTTTACTCTAAAAATTTCAACGGAATCCAGCAGACTTCTATCATGCTTTTTCCAAAAAAACCCAAACACTTCACATGAATATCTAAACTACCCTCCATTAAAACTTCAGATAAACCAAAGAGGTACAGGCTAACAGCAGAAAATTAAGCAAACTGAGGGGGAGGAGGTGAAAAAGAAGAAAAGGTATAGTTAGCTCTGAGCAAAGGGTGGGGCTCCTTAAGTTTAAACAGCTGGGAACCCTTACCCCCAGGTTTTTATCCTGGTTCTGGGAGAAGAGGGGGGTTGTTACCTGCTCCTGAAAACCCTACAGTTTTTCACTTTGAAACTTTTTTTTCCTCCACTCCCCTAGGACCAAGTCCCAGCTCCTGCCTCTAAAGCTGGTCTGTTAACTCTGCTTTTGACTTCAAACCCTGTTGTGCCAAATCATCTTTAAACACCCCCGGGCCCTAACTCTAATTTACAATCCTCTAGTAGCCTTCGCTGGAGTAGCACCAAACTTGAAAGATTACTGGCAGCTTCCTATAATGCTGCCTTTACTTCAAACCTCTTACAAGTGGATTTAAGTGCCTCCTTTTCCTGGAAGGCATCCAGTCCCCATGAGCATGGACCTTCTTTTGCAATCCATTGACCAAGGAGGGTGAGCTCCTCAGCCACCCCCCATCCCTCTGGGTACCCTAACACTGCTCCCATTTCCTTTTTAATCTCATTCCAGGCTGACTCCTGCACCCTGATTCTTCTGTAAAAAAAAAATCCATTATCCCGACTTGCAACTACCATCATGAGAGCCTGCCATACTCCCTCTAAGCAGCAGCAGGGACAGTTGGGGAGGGGGACTTACCTGGCTGCCACTCACCTGTCCAGCATGATGCATCCAAGTCACGGCACCAAGATGGTAGAAGGCTTTCCCTTCACCCTCCCACTTCCCTAGTTCTTGTCACGCAGACAGAAAGCAGAAGTCCAAAGTGCAGACAATGCGATGTTTAAAATATAGGCATTTACAGGTAGGCCTGAATATCTGTATTCTACCAGTTTGGGGGATCATATTTCCCATTCTTTGCTGTTTTCCCTGATTGAGCAATCTCAGTGTGGTCCCCATAGGACCCCAGTCACATCCGGTGCCTGCGCTAACCACTGGGCTAAAAGTTATAAAGTGGGAGCTGGCAGCAGCAGCTCCTGTTGTGGGTGCAGAAAGGCAGGTGCCTAACTCATCATCACAAGGAACTACGTAAGCAGCTGAGCTCCCTGACCCCAGGAGAGGGGTTCCCAGCTGTGGGTCGCTAGCAGAGAGACCCACCTCCCTGCAGCCTGGACCTAGACACCTCACTGTGCGAGAGGGGCAGGGTTCAGGATACAGCATCTCCCACTGACCAGCTCGGGTGGCTCCCGGCCCAGCATGCTGGCTCTGGCGATCCCATTCTAAGGCACCGCCCTCTCCCCTGAATTGTACAGGGAGCTGGGGGATGCACTAGGGCTTTGTGGGTCCCACTTCTGTTCCAGTGATTTTCTAGGCCCCTCAGAGTCAGGCACTGTGACGCTGAGCATTGCAACGCCTAAGTCCCTTTGTGAATCCGAGCCTGCGTCTCCTCCTGCTGCCGCAGTCAGTGCCTCTCATTTCCCACACTGAACTGTGCTTAGCCAGCCGCGGTGCCCAGGTCTGGGGGTCCCAGTCATGGGCTGGCTGCTCTGGCACATCTGCCAGGCACCTACCCTGTAACTCCTGCTCCTCTTCTCTGACTTCTGCATTGTACCACCTCTGAATTGTGACACTTCTGGGACCCGGCCCCCGGGGTGGGAGTCATGGCCTGGCAAGGAGAGTGACCCAGGCTCACCTGGTGGGATCCGACTTCCATCCCTGATTCTAGGCTCTCCTCAGGGTGGGAAAGGCCCAGAGCCCTGAACTGGCCCAGATCCAGAGGTGTGACACTGGGCTGGGCCCCTCAGGCAAACCCCAGAGTGCAATGGCCTCCACGGGGCCCTGGCTGTCTCTCCAGCAGGAGTCCAAGTGACTGCAGCTTGGGGACTAGGCAGAGGCCATTTGGATCAACAGCTGAGCCCTGCCCCACACACTAATCAGATGCTTTAAGGGTGGAACCAGAGGGGAGGGAGCCATGCTGTGAGACCATGTAAAATGCTTCACTCACTGCAGGAGCATCTCCTTGTGGCCAGGTGCGACACAGCAGCTGTGTCCTCATGTGGGGCTCCCTGCAGACAGTCGCTCTATCACTGTGGTGGTCTCTCTTCAGGCAGCTTGGCCCTCTGGTCAGGTCACATTTTAGTCCAACCCAGCTATAATCCAGTGACCTAAGAGTAGGTCTCTCTGTCTGTTTGTCTCTGGGCTCCATGGTCCTTACACCCCTTCATGGGGTTTCACCCCACCTGTCTTGAGGGCTGGTAGGGCAAGCCAGGTCCTCCCTCTGCTCTGGGTTCCAGCTACAGGGACCCGACAGCCAGTAGTCAAGGTCTCCTCCCTCAGACTCCTTGCTGCCTCCCTGGATACCTTCTTACCTCTTCTATCCCCCAGAGAGTAATTACCGACTCTTTCTGCAGCCCCATTCTGCTATAAACCTCCTTGCTTTATAGTCACCACCCAGCTCCTCCTCAGCTGTGCTTCATTATCCGTTAAGCCTCTCTCTTGCAGGGACCCCCAGTTATGAAGTTTTTCCTAATGTCCAACCTAAATCCCCCTTCCTGCAATTTAAGCCTGTTGCTTCTTGTCCTGTCTTCAATGGACAAGAACAATTTATCACCCTCCTCTTTATAACAATCTTCTATGGACTTGAGAACTGTTATCATGTCGTCGCCCCCCAGTCTTCTCTTCTCCAGACAAAACAAACCCAATTATTTTCCCATCATCCCTCCTGGGTCAAACCCTGCTCGCCATCCCTCTCACCTGTAATGTATGGCGGGGGCCCTGGGCTGAGAGGTAGAGGAGGAAAGAGAAAAAGAAATAATACCACAGGTAAAATTAAGAGTTTTATTTTTAAGTATTTATATTGTTCTGTTGTGTGCATGTCTGCATTGGCCAAACTGCCAGCCATAAAAAAAAATTTTGTTCTGAGTTTTGGTTGTTAATGAACATACACAACAATCAATTCATGAAGTCATTATCCCAAAGACTGACATAAAGTCAGTTGCACTCTGGACCCACCCGCCATGGCCGTGGTAAAGGAAACTGTAGCAGAGAGAGAGCCTGAAGCACTGGGCCTTGTGTACAGTCAGAGGCCTGAACCAGAGGCTGTGAACCAAAGTTAGGCCATGTATTAAAGTAGCTGTTTACAAGTTCACTGTGTGACCTTGGCAAAAGTATTCCTAGCGTGGCTAGAATACAAACACCTCTAAGAACACACTGGGTCTGGAGGAGCACCTGTGCCCTGCTGCTGACAGCTCAGCACTGAAATGAGGCATACTGGATCCCTCGAGGTACACACACCTCTTTCCTTTGCTCACGCACCTGGGGAGACTCCGGCTCACATTTCCTCATTTCACACAGCCCTATCAAACTGCTCCAACTAATGCCTCCACCTTTCAGTACGGCTACCCCTCACACAGCGTGTTCCTAGCAGGGTCCCTCAGAGACTGGTTCTTGGCCTTACGTTATTTAACATTTTTATCAGTGACCTGAAAGAAAACAAAAAATCATCCCTGATAAAGTGTGCAGATGACACAAAGAGAGGGTGTGGGAAATAATGCAGAGGACAGGTCACTGATTCAGAACACTCTGGATTGCTTGGGGAATTGGACGCAGGCAAACAATATGCATTTTAATATGGCCAGATCTAAACATATACATCTAATAGCAAAGCATGTAGGCCAAATTTACAGGATGAGGGACTCTATCCTGGGAAGCAGAGACTCCGAAAAAGACATGGGGGTCATGGTGCATAATCAGCTGAACGTGAGCTCCCAGGCTGACACTGTGGCCAAAAGTTCTAATGTGATCTTGGGATCCATACACAGGGGAATCTTGAGTAGGAGCAGAGAGCTTATTTTACCTCTGTATCTGGCACTGGTGCAACGCTGCTGGAATCCTGTGTCAGGGATCAGTCACAGAAGCTTGCTCAGTCCTGTGCCTTCCAGATATCTCCCCTCCCCTCTCCACCCCACCCTACCCCACTCCACTCCAGTTTCCTCCTCATCTTGCAGGAGCCTTCCCGCTCCCTACAAGCCTCTCCACTATCCCAATAACAACAACTGCTAAGTTCCTCCCTCTCTACCTGCAGGCCCCTTCTGCTCCAGACTTCCTCTCTTTATAAAGCCCCTCAGCTCCTCCCCAGCTGGGATTCATCTTTAATTAGGCCTGGCCCATCCTCCGGGTGCAACCAGGTGCCTGCTACTTTAATTTAGATGGACTAAAGGGGTCAAAAGAGTTACGGGTGTTAACATGAGCCAGTCACTGTCCGACATTAAGCAGTGTTAAACAAGGTTTGGGGTTTAGTAGACAGAGACCTCCGCCTGCTTAGCACCATGACAAACGCACTAGGAAACTCATACTAAAGATTAGAAATTTATTAACTGAAACACACAAAAACAAAATGATTAAAACAAGGCAAAGAACTGGAATTGAGTGCAAAACAACCTTAATTAAAACCTATCAAGATCCATTTTTGGAGATGCTGAATATTGGTTAAAGTCTTTTATTTTGACAAACAGTCCTCCTTGGTGGGGAAGATGGAGTTAGTTCCTTTTAATTTTGAGTCAGGAATAATAGGCACTTTCCTGCTTTCGACAAAACAGACGAGAGAAAAGAGAGAGAAGAGATTTAATCTGGCCCTGAAGGTCTAGCCAGGGAGCGGGGTCTGGGGCTTACCCCGCTCCGAGCATGTCATGGCCGGGAACTGCAGCCAATGGGAGCTGCAGGGGTGGTGCCTGCAGATGGGGCAGTGTGCAGAGCCACCTGGCCATGCCTCCGTGTAGGAGCTGAAGAGGGGACATGCTGCTGCTTCTGGGAGCCGCTTGAGGTAAGTGCCGCCCGGAGCCTGCACCCCTGATCCCCTCCCACACCCTGACCCCCTGACCCAGCCCTGATCCCCCCCACCCTCCGAACTCCTCCGTCCCAGCCCTCCTGCACCCTCCTGCACCCTTAACCCCTCATCCCCAGCCCCACCACAGAGCCTGCACCGCCAGCTGAAGTCCTCACCCCCGCACACACAACCCAACCCCCTGTCCCAGCCCGGAGCCCCAGCCTACACTTGAACTCCTCATTTCTGGCCAACCCGAAAGCCCACATCCCCAGCCAGAACCCTCACCCCCCCCGTACTCCAACCCCCAATTTCATGAGCATTCATGGCCTGCCATATAATTTCCATACTCAGATATGGCCCTTGGAAAGAATCAAAGAGTCAAACAGTCCATGGGCTTCTCCAGTTGTCATGGTTCCAAAAAAGGCTGGAACTGCTGACACAGTTCCTGTTGCATGTCCTATGCCCAGAATGGATTATATGTTAGTCCTCTAGGCAAGGCAAAAAACCTAGACATGCTGAGTCTAGACCTCACTAAAGGGTATTGGCAAATCCCATGAGACTGCGGAGATTTGGGATTTTGAGTTCAAAGTGTTACAGTTTGGGTTAATCAATGCAGGGGCCACATTTCAGAAGCTCATTAATCAAGTGTTACATGGGGAGCAAGACTTTGCACTGGCTTAGACTGACGACATTGCAATATTTAGCAAATCTTGGTCATTTCATGAAAACCACTTGGGAATTGTACTGACAAAACTCAGAGACCCGGCTCTCACTGTGAAAGCATCGACATGCAAAACAGGAGCAGCCAACATCCCTTTTTAGGCCACTGGGTAGGGGACGGCCAAATTTCTTTTGATCCTGTGAAAGTGGAGTCCATTGTTAACTGGCCTATACCCCAGACTAAAAACACGTGTAGTCTTTTACAGGCTTGGCTAATTATTATCGCCAGCTCAGTGATGTGATGTCTGCTATCACAGACATGCAAAAAGATCAATCCAAACAAAATAGTGTGCACAGGAGCCTGTCAAAAAGATTTTGATGAGGTAAAGAAAATTCTGTAAGCAAAGCCTGTTCTGGCCAGAATTTGACAAAATGTTTGAACTGTGACTCAAAAAGTAATAGCAATTTTTTAAAGTACATCAGAAGCAGGAAGCTGCTAAACAACCAGTGGGGCCACTGGACAATCGAGATGCTAAAGGAGCACTCAAGGAAGACAAGCCCATTGCAGAGAAACGAAATGAATTCTTTGCATTGGTCTTCAAGGCTGAGGATGTGAGGGAGATTCCCAAACCTGAGCTTTTCTTTTTAGGTGACAGATCTGAGGGACTGTCCCAGATTGAGGTGTCATTAGAGGAGGTTTGGGAACAAATTGATAAACTAAACAGTAATAAGTCACCAGGACCAGATGGTATCACCCAAGAGTTCTGAAGGAACTTAAATGTGAAATTGCAGCACTGCTAACTGTAGTCTGTAACCTATCATTTAAATCAGCTTCTGTACCAGATGACTGGAGGATAGCTAATGTGATGCCAATTTTTAATAAAGGGCTCCAGAGGTGATCCTGGCAATTACAGACCTGTAGGCCTAACTTCAGTACTGAGCAAACTGTTTGAAACTATAATAAAGAACAATATTGTCCAACAAATAGATGAACATAATTTGTTGGGGAAAAGTCAACATGGTTTTTGTAAAGGGAAATCATGCCTCACCAATCTACTAGAATTCTTTGAGGGGGGTCAACAAGCATATGGACAAGGGGGATCCAGTGGATATAGTGTACTTAGATTTTCAAAAAGCCTGTGACAAGGTCCCTCACCAAAGGCTCTTATGCAAAGTAAGCTGCCATGGGATAAGAGGCAAAGTGCTCTCCTGGATTGGTAACTGGCTAAAAGATAGGAAACAAAGGGTAGGAATAAATGGTCAGTGTTCAGACTGGAAAGAGGTAAATAGTGGTGTCCCACAATCTATACTATACTAGGATCTATACTGGGCCCAGTCCTATTTAACATATTCATAAATTATCTGGAAAATGGGGTAAATAGTGAGGCAGCAAAATTTGCACAAAATTACTAAAAATAGTTAAGACCCAGGCAGACTGTGAAGAGCTACAAAAGGATCTCACAAAACTGGGTGACTGGAGAACAAAATGACAGATTAAATTTAATGTTGATAAATGCAAAGTAACTCACACTGGAGAGCGTAATCTAAATTAGCTGTTACTGCTCAAGAAAGAGATCTTGGCGTCATTGCAGATAGTTTTCTCAAAACATCCACTTAATGTGCAGCTGCAGTCAAAAAAGCAAACAAAATGTTGGGAATAATTAAGAAAGGGATAGAAAATAGGACAGAAAATATCATGTTGCCTCTATATAAATCCATGGTACACCAATGTCTTCAATAATGTGCAGATGTGGTCGCCACATCTCCAAAAAGATACATTGGAATTGGAAAACTTTCAGAAAAGGGAAACAAAAATGATGAGGGGTATGGAACAGCTTCCGTATGAGGAGAGATTAATAAGACTGGGAGTTTTCAGCTTGGAAAAGAGACGGCTAAGGGGAGATATGATTGAGGTCTATAAAATCATGATGGGTGCAGAGAAAGTAGATAAGGAAGTCTTGTTCACTACTTCTCATAACACAAGAACTAGGGCTCACCAAATGAAATTAATAGGCAGCAAGTTTAAAACAAATAAAAGGAAGTATTTCTTCACACAACACACAGTCAACCTGTGGAACTCCTTGCCAGGGGATGTTGTGAAGGCCAAGACTATAACAGGGTTAAAAAAAGAACTAGATAAGTGCATGGAGGACAGGTCCATCGATGGCTATTAGCCAGGCTGGGCAGGGAAGGTGTCCCTGGCCTCTGTTTGCCAGATGCTGGGAATGGGCGACGGGATAGATCACTTGATGCGTCCCTGTTCTGTTCATTCCCTCTGGGGCACCTGGCACTGGCCACTGTCAGTAGACAGGATACTGGGCTAGATGGACCTTTGGTCTGACCCAGTCTGGCCGCTCTTATGTTCTTATGTGTATTAGTGCATCAGACACAGGTCTTAGGAATGGTACTGATACAAACAAGGGTGTGACATGGTGCTCTACTTACTGCAGGTATGGCGCCTCCTCCTGGCCATTCTGGGGAATAGCTCACCAGGTCGACACCTCTCCCAATTGTTGTACACCATCCCCTCACCTCTGTCTCTTTGTCTGCAGCCCCTTTCTTGCTCCAGGAGCTGCTGCGGCCTCTTCATGACTCAGCCCTCCGGCTAGGTCACTATCATGGTTTCCCTTTCGGGAGGAAGGGGGAGGTCTCTTCTTCCAAACAGACTCAGGCAGCCTCCTATGCACAGCCCTGATGGTGCCACTTTCCCTAGTGGCTGGTTGGGGAACCTGGGTCCACCCTCTACTCTGGGTTCTGGCTCAGGGACACTCTAGTTAGCAGCCAATGACTGTTACACCCTGTACCTTCCTGCATTTCTCTGAGCCTTTTCCTAACCTTCTGGCTCTCCCTTCCTTCTCTGGGTCTGCCAGCTTCACCGCTCCCTCCTCCCAGGGAGCAACTGTAGCCTGCACATCTCTGCAGCCTCCAAGCACTCCTCCCTCCTCCCAGGGAGTGACTGCAGCCCTTCTCAGCAGCCCCTTCTATTGCCATCTTTCTGGCTTCTATAGGCCTCGCCTGTCCTTGCACAGGTGAGCTTCTGATTAGGGCTTTCCTCTCAGCCTTCAGCCTAATAGATTAATTGGCCACCTGGCCTCCATTGACCCCTTCAGGGCAAGTGCAGAGTCAATACCCCATCTCAAAGGCAAAGTAACAAAAAGCATCCCCTTGCTTTCTTAAGTAAAAAACTGACATCCACTGAACAGAATTGATCTGTTATAGAAAAAGAAAGTGATGCAATTTCCAGGGCTGTCAAACACTTAAAGACTTCTCTGTTTAACAGAAAATGTTGGCTCCTGACAGACCATTCTCCATCAGTATGGCTATAGCGAACAAAAAGAGACCAACTCCAAACTGCCACACTGGAGCATCACTCTCCAAGAACATGACGTGGGAATTGTATATCTTAAAAGTAGAGAAAATCCAGTGGCAGATGCACTGTCCAGACAAGATGGTTATAACCCAGTGCCTACGAATCAGCCAGTGTTTGACCCTCCTGCATCAGTGTTAGCAGAGAGGGGGGTTATATTGATTTCAAGGGCCAAAAGAGTTAAAGGTGTTATAAACTGTCTCGCTGTCCAACATTAAACCAGTGTTACAAAAATTCAGGGTTCTTTTTACAGAGACCCTGATTTACTCTGTTTCTTTGCAAACACCCAAATATTCAGAACACAAGAAAGAACAAGAAATCAAAACCAGCAAAACCAAAATTGAGTAATTATGCAAAACAAACAAACAAAACCTACTACAGTCTCTCCTTTTTTGAAGGAAAAATATCAGTCTCTTATTTTCACCAACAACCTTTCTTCAATGAAAGGCAAGGGTTAATTTTACTCTCAGTCCTGGTGCTTGAAGGACATTCATTTATCCTGTTTTTAACACACAGACCGACACAAGTTGGAGGAGAGACGGGATAGAAACAGTGGGCTGGTATTCTTGGAACACGCGGCAGCTGGTCTGTCAGAGTGGATGCTTTAGGCCAGCAGGTTGGCCACAGCACCTGTTGCTCTGGACACTGGTTCACTTTCTGGTCAGGAATGTTATCCAGTTGGCTCATTTCTCAGATGGGGCAGGGCTGGATGAGCCATCTCATCTCTCTGTGGGATGTGCGCAGTACAGTTCATTTCAGTATCTGGTGAAAAGCCAAAGGAGTGAGAGGGAGGATAGGAGGAAGATTAGTTAGGTGGAAAATAACATGAAAAGGGAAGGGAGACAGAACAGGATCTTATGTGGCTCTGGAGCCGCTGCGGTGCTGACAATCAGGTATCCCCACTGCTGGGCTGAGGATTGGATGGGCATGATGATATGATGACTTTCAGGACTCACAAGTGAAGAACTGTGTTAAACTTGTCCTTAAACAAGCGCAAGGCTTGATGGCTTTCCTCTCGGAAAGAAAATCCTTTGGTCTAGTCTGCGCCTTCTGTCTTAGCATCGAGGAAGATGAGATGAGAGTTTTCAAAAGTGTCTTTTTAAGAACTCCCCAAAAAGGGGAGTAGAAAGTGGGAGGCGTAATTCATCCCCTTATTATTTTGTCCACCAATTAAACTCACTTCTGTAAGGCCAAACTTGGCACAGGTAACTTCCACTCCCACATTTGCTTATTATTCAGTCCATCTCAACACAGGCCTTGGCTACACTTGAGAGTTACAGCGCTGGTAGTGGCTTTACAGTGCTGTAACTCACTCCCCGTCCACACTGGCAAGGCACATACAGTGCTGTATCTCTGCGGTTACAGTGCTGCTTGTACTCCACCTCCACAAGAGGAATAAAGAGAATAGCGCTGCTGCTGCAGCACTGGGGTGCCAGTGTAAACAGGGAATAATCTTAGTACGCTGTAACTGACCTCCGGAAGCTTCCCATAATCCTTTTAAGTAAAGATTACTCTCTTTGTTTTGTTGTGAACTCCGGGCTCCCGAAGCTGCTTATCAAAAAAACAAACACAGCTACTGTTTGCTGTGACTGAGCAGAGGCAGGCAGGGGGCTCCCTTTGGAACGCCCACAGCTAGGGTTTGCTTGAAGAGAGGGGGAGGGAGGGGGCTTGAGGAGAGAAGCAGCACATGCGTGGGCGGGGTCCGTTTCAGAGAGGCTGCTTATCTGGTCTGTGAGGAAAAAAACAAACAGCTGTTGTTTGCTTTCAGTGAGTGAGAGAGGGTGGGGGAAGGGGTTGGAATTTGCAAGGCAGGGAGCTGACACAGTGTCGGCTCCAAAAATCCACTCTCTCTCTCCCCCATGCTCCCTGTCACACTCCACCCCACCCCCCTCTTTTGAAAAGCATGTTGCAGCCACTTGAACGCTGGGATAGCTGCCCATAATGCACTGCTCCCAACACCGCTGCAAATGTGGCCACGACAGTGCACTGGCAGCTGTCAGTGTGGACACACTGCAGCGCTTTCCCTACTCAGCTGTATGAAGGCAGGTTTAACTCCCAGCGCTGTACAGCTGCAAGTGTAGCCATACCCGTCCTTGAGCCATAACAGGCCTTTTTGTTTGGACCAATTCAGTCTCTGTCTGGTTTTCTTGCACCTGCCCATAATATTCTTTATTGGGCCTAGGGTCCCAGAGAGCCTTGATCCTGCCCTGCAAGTGGCCCTTTCTCCCTTTCTCTCGCTCCATCCTTTCCTCTTTCTGTCTGGATTGATCTCGCTGTGAAGAATGTCACACAGATGAATAGGAATAAACCAGTTCTCAGAATCAGTGTGTATCACAAGCAGCTGCCCATCCCAGCACTCAGGGTCCGGCACTAACATGTAGCCATTTCATTTTTATTTTTTCATTCCAACATTTCTATTATTAAAAAAAGAACTATCGCTAAATGATGATTTGGGTTACAGATGATAAATGTGGAGATTATAATGCAGTTCATTTTTCTGAACAGATACAGAAGGAGGGGATTATAAAAATGTTTGAATTGACTGGAATAAATTATTAACCATTATTAGTTCAATTACATGAACTCATAAAAAGTTCTATTTCAGCAATAGGAAAAATCATATGAAATCGCATAAGGCACCCACTTATTTATATATAAATCACATTTCAATATGGATGAAAACCTTCAAAGACAAAAAAACCTACACACTCTCCTCCCTAAAAAATATTTATTCCAAAATGCAACTATCTGTAAAATTGTAACCATGTGGCTATGCCATTTTTATATAGAAATGTCTCTTATTACCTATTTAGGGTTCATTAGTAGGTCTGAGCACTTTGGAATTCAAACGAACAACCAATCGCTGGAAAGATGATGGCTGAGTGTTTCGATTTACTCATTCAGTGGATTATAAATTGATCCAAACTGTTAAGTCTATAGTCATTTTATTTAAAACGGGAACAGTCAAGTTTAGGTAAATCTTTCGTGTCCAGAGTAAGAGCTAGTCTGAGCTATGTCAGACCTATGGTTTCAACTGGAAAAGGACAGCCCCGGTTTTACATTCCTTTTCCTTGCCTGGTGTTGCAAAAATCATGTTGTGTGATTTGCTGGGTGAAATCCTGGGTCCAATGAAGTCAGAGTTTTGCCATTGATGGCAATGGAGCCCTGGATTTCACCCATTAGCTTGATTTTGAAATCTGACTTGAGACGGTATTCTTCAGTCCTAGCACTCCTTTATCAGAGGGCTTGGCTACACTTACAAGTTGCAGCGCTGGGAGTTACAGCGCTGCTCATGCAGCTGTGTAAGGGCCAGCGCTGGAGTGTGGCCACACTGACAGCTACCAGCGCTGCAGTGTGGCCACACTTGCAGCACTTTCCAGCGCTGTATTGAGAGGTGCATTGTGGGCAGCTATCCCACAGAACACCTCGTCCCGTTTTGGCGCCGTTTTGGCGCTGAGTATTGTGGGAAGGGGAAGGAAGTGTGCGGGTCATTCCGCTTCCTGTTTGCCAGCGCCCCGTGGTGCATCGCTTCACATCCCAGCATTCATTCCGGCAGCGTTTGGCGCCATTGTGAGTGTCTTTCTGTTACTCTCTGTGAATCGCGATTTCTGTGGCAAATGGAGCCCGATCTGCTGAGGACTCTGCTGATGAGTGTCACCAGCACAACACGTTTGGCAGTCGAGCTATTCCTTCAGCTCCAAAGTGACAGTGAGGAGTCCGACGATGATATCAATATGGATTTGTCTGCGCGTGTGACACTAGAGTGCTTGCGGCATTCACGGAAATGCTCAGCACCGTTGAACGCCGCTTTGGGCTCGGGAAACAAGCACTGAGTGGTGGGATCACATCGTCATGGAAGTCTGGGATGACGAGCAGTGGCTGCAGAACTTTCGTATGAGAAAAGCCACTTTCATGGGACTGTGTGCTGAGCTCGCCCCACTCTGCGGCGCAAGGACACAAGATTGAGAGCTGCCCTGACGGTGGAAAAGCGGGTGGCTATTGCAATCTGGAAGATGGCAAATCCAGACAGCTACCGGTCGGTCGGGAACCAGTTTGGTGTGGGAAAGTCGACCGTGGGAATCGTTTTGATGCAAGTTTGCAAGGCAATTAATCGCATCCTGCTAAGAAAGACCGTGACTCTGGGGAGCGTGCAGGACATTGTGGATGGCTTTGCACAAATGGGTTTCCCTAACTGTGGAGGCGATAGATGGGACGCATATTCCTATTCTGGCCCCCACCTGGCATCAGAAATGCGTTAATCGTAAGGGGTATTTCTCTATGGTTCTCCAGGCGCTTGTGGATCACCGCGGGCGTTTCATTGACATTTACACAGGCTGGCCTGGAAAGGTGCATGATGCACGCATCTTCGGAACAGTGGCCTGTTCAGGAAGATGCAGGCAGGGACTTTTTTCCCAGACAGGAAGATCACAGTAGGGGATGTCGAAATGCCCACTGTGATCCTTGGAGACCCCGCATACCCGTTACTGCCTTGGCTCATGAAACCCTATACAGGGAAGCTTGACAGGAGCAAGGACCGGTTCAACTACAGGCTGAGCCGGTGCAGAATGACTGTGGAGTGTGCTTTTGGGCGTTTAAAGGCTCGCTGGAGATGTTTGTATGGGAAGCTAGACTTGGGGAAAGCAGCATCCCAGCGTTATAAGCGCTTGCTGTACCCTCCATAATATTTGTGAAGGGAAGGGTGAAACATTCAGTGAGGCATGGACCACCGAGGTTCAAGTCCTGGAGGCTGAATATGCACAGCCAGAGAGCAGGGCTAATAGAGAGGCCCAGCACAGGGCTTCAAGGATTAGGGATGCCTTGAGGGAAGAATTTGAGGCTGAAAGCCAACAGTAATGTTTGCTGCCTTGCATGGGAGTGAATTGCACTGCTTACACTGTTATTCTATTATCCATAATAATAATATGATTTGCAGTGCCTCTTTCTTTACTGGGCTAAGGTGTCTTTCACTATCTGCTATAATAAAGACTGTTTTCAAAGCCAAGAATTGTTTTATTGAAAGAAAAATACTTCCTTGACAGACAGACAGACACACAACATTTCATTAACACAAGAGGGCAAGGGTGTGGGTTGGTGAACTGTACAGTCACAAGTTTGCATATGCCATGTCTGGATTGCTGTTTAATGAATCCTGCACTTCAGGGTGCATATACTGCATGGTGATGGGGTTGAATGCAGAGGGTAAGGGTGGTGGTAGGTATCAGGGCTGGTTGGGGAACGTACAGGTGTTGGAGGCAGCTGGTGGTGGTAAGAGCCTGGATGCTGGGGAAAGGTGGTTGGAGCTGACATTGGGGCACAAGGCACAAAGGACGGGCGGGTGGGGAGTAGCACGGTAGTGCTCTGCTTGCATGGCAACGAGTGACTCTATAGACTCCGCTTGGCGCTCCAGGATGCTTAGCAGCCGCTCCGTGCTTTTCCTCTTGGCCACTGCATTTCTCTTGCGGTCCTGCTTTCTTTCTCTCGCCACTCCTTCAATTCTTTTCTCTCTGTAGCAGAGTGCTGAAGAACAGTTTTCAGCATGTCCTCTTTGCTCTTTCGGGATTTTTCTCAAATTTTGAAGCCTCTGTGATGTTGAACATCTGGGCAGTCCAGTCAAGGTCACTGTACACACAGAAATGACAACATTTAACACGGGCAGCATTGTATCCACTATCTCCAGACATGAATTGTTACACTGAGGGAGTTCTCACTTGCAAGTTCTCACTTGCATTCTTTATCCCAAAAGGAAAACACAACAGAAGCCACGAAATGGTGAGTGAGGAGTGGGGCTTGAGTGAGAGGGGAGCTGGTTGCGGGTAATCTGGAGTGCTAGAGGGTTGAGTGAAGATGCAGATGCAGGGGTGATCTTATCTCCCTATCTCTTCACTAAAGAGTCTCCCAACATTTTTCACAGGACTTAATCCTGGAAGATGTTTCCCTACTGCGAGTCACTAGGGAACAGCGGGGGGCTCTTTTAGAGCAATGTGGATTCCGCCCGGGACCCTATGCGGCGTGCCTGTGTTCAGAAATGGTCCCCCCCCCCCTGGCCGAAGAGTGGCGCGGACGCGTCACCGTCACTGGGACAAGGGACACAGTGGCTCTGCCTATAAACCTGCGCAGGCATATTGCCCACGCTCTGGATGAAGCTTTTGCTGAGATAACTGAAGCAGATTACCGCGACGTGATAGACCACATCAACGGGCTATTCCACATCTAGACGCTGCCATGCATGCATCCATAACCCCCCTTCCTCTCCAGAAACATTTCCACCCAGAAAATAAAAGCCGCTTACCGGTACACCGCTCCTCTGCTTGTCCTTCTGCAACTGCTGGCTGCTGCTGCGATTGGGTACTTTCCTCCTGGCTTGAGAAGAGCTCCTGGCTGCATGCCTCCAGGGAATCTGCGGTTTCTTCCCCCATCCCAGGAGCTTCACTCGCGGTTTCCTCTCCCCCCCCCGCAGCCTCCTCCTCCTCCTGTCCCCCAGCCTGCTCAGAAGTGTCCATCGTTACCCTGGGATTGGCAGTGGGGTCACCCCCAAGTATGTTGTCCATCTCCACGTAAAAACGGCAGGTCGTGGGGGCGGATCCGGATCTGCGATTCCCCTCTCGGGCTTTGTAATAGGCACTCCGCAGCTCTTTAACTTTCACCCTGCATTGTAGTGCGTCCAGTTGATGGCCCCTATCCAGCATGTCCCTTGATATCTGCTCAAAGATATCGTAATTCCTACGGCCGGAGCGCAGCTGTGCCTGAACAGACGCCTCACCCCAAACACTGATGAGGTCCTGCAATTCACCTGTGCTCCATGCTGGGGCTCGTTTGCCGCGTGGAGGCATGGTTACCTGTAACCTGTAACTGATTAACTGATTGCACTCCACACCTGGCTGCAGCAAACAGGAAGGAGATTTTTAAATTTCCCGGGGCATTTAAAGGGCGGGTCACCTGAGGCAAGAGCAGTAGAGTGCAAACTGATGTGCAGAGTGGCTGAACAGGAATTCTGGGATAGCTCCTTATTCCCTGGAGGACAGGTAAAGCGCTGGTGAGTGTCCACACCTGCTGAGCAGCGCTGGTGTCACCAGCGCTGCACTCTTATACCCCAACCCGGATGGGTTTTCAGCCAGCGCTGCAACCAGGGAGTTGCAGCGCTGGTTGTGCCCTGCAAGTGTGGACGGGGTGTTAATTGCAGCGCTGGAAAGCCTCCACCAGCGCTGCAACTTGTAAGTGTAGCCAAGCCCAAACAGTATTTGTGGGATCAGATAGGGGAACTAATCCGTCACTTTCATATAGGGGCACTAGGTCTGAATAGCTCTGAAGCTGGCATTTCAATAGCAAAATAGAATGCGGAGAAAGAGAAAAGCTTTAATTACTTAATTGTTAATGCTGTTTACTACAGTAGTGCCTAAGGGGAGAGTTGGAGCAAAGAACCAATCAGCACAGGACGTTGTTGGGTGCCTCTTTGTAATTCAAAACAGGAGGAGACGCTGCCATTAGTTACAATAGAGACACAAGGAGAAGCTTATAAGGAATGTATCCAACTTTGAAAATCATCTCAGATACATGTAGTGGGAAGAATATCACCAAGATAATTGCACTCAGTTCAATCAAGTGATAAAATATCGAGTGATAAAGTATGTCTGATTTGTAGGAATAAGTTTCAAAGGGGAAGGTGGCCCCAGCAAGGAATCCAAACTGGAATGTATTTCCAGAAGTTCCTGAACACCTTGTGGGATGTCGAGAAGGGATGTTGTATTGCCTTCAAAAATAAAAGTGACCCAGGCAAGGTACTGACAACTGAACTTTTTAGAAAGTGGGTCACAAAATGACTCCATGCTCACAGTAGACAAAAAAGATGCATCTAACCAGACTACTAATAGCAAAGGAAACCTGGAGAGAGAGAGGAAAAGTGGAAGCAGTCAACAGATCGGTGTCTTGGCTCTATTACACTAGACCCCTTACACTGGTTAAAGAGAAGCCATTTGCCTTAACTATGCCTGTATGTATGTGGACATAGTGAATCACAAGAGCTGGGAACTTGCTAATGTATCTGATAGTTTAAAAGACATTTCGACTACAAACATTAGGAATTAGTTTCATCCTCTGAGAGCTTTTGAGACACCTGTCTCTTGCTTTCTGTGCAGGTGCATTGGAACCTTTGTTATTGTTATTTGAACTATTCAGCTTTTGGATTGAGACAGAGCATTGGGCAACTCCTGTTACATCATTCAAAAATCTCTTCAACGTGTAGGATGTGGTTCCAGAATCTCATCCAGCTGCTGGGGAACCGAACACGGGTAGAATATCCAGAAGACTGACAGCTGTCAGTGTGCCGTGTGTAGACACAATACAAAGTCTTGTTTTCACATTGGCCATTGGGAACTTTTTTACAACAGATATTAGCTCAGCAACAGAGCTGTCAGCCTTCCTAGCCAGGGCAGTGAGCCATTGTCCAAGCCAAAGTCCTGGCTCTAACACTGCAATTGTATCACAAAGACGGCTCGACCAGAAGCTGAGGGGAGATCTGGGTAGGAATAAGGGCGTCAGCACATGACACAAGGGCTAGATTGATCTATTTCCTTCTCCAGTGTTTCCTGTAGGAGGGGGAAATCATATTTGTCTGGGGCCCAGCGGCTGATAAGGAAAACCTGGGGGGAAGTCTCCCCTTCTCCTTTCATCCATTTTATGTGGTCATCCCTGATCTCCTGCAGGGCTCTCTGCTCACTGAAGGATTTGCAGTGCCTAGCATTACACAGGTCTATATCCACTTTGGAGCGCACATAGTAATACTTCTTTCCCATCCCCCGAATCTCATTGGCGAGGATTTGGTGGCAGGATCTGAAGCGTATTGAGAACATGATGATGAATAAGTCATAGCGGTTGAAATTTAACCACTTCATATATGTATGTATGGGAAACCTAGCTGTCCCAAATCCTGGTACGTCCCATATTGTTACATTTGGGTGTTTAGGATGTTGATAAGCTGTTGGCTGCATTGTTGTTTCAGTTATCCCAGTTCTAGCAGCACCTTCATCACAATCATTGAGACCCCGGAAGGCATTTATAAAGCTCGATCTTCCTGAACCCATCTCACCCGTGACGGCAACATGAAGCCTGGTGATTGTCAATGATTTTACGTTCTGAAGTTTAACTATCACATCTGTGGAAATTCCTGCTGCAATAGTGGCCTGCAATTCTTTAACCTCCTTTTTGGAGAGTCCAGCAAATGTTCTATTGTCTGAAATTGCATCTTCAGCAGCCTTGGTAGCGCTTGGAACTGGCTCAGTCTGTCTTACATGCAAATCTTAGAAAAGGAAAAGAAATAGATCTATGAATATGCAACATGAAAACAACCTGTTCACATGGGAATCTGCAGCTTATTGCAGGGGAAAGGGTAATTTCAACATCATCACTTTAAGTTGAGCAAAGTTTTAATGGAGTTTAATAAAAGTTAAGTATCAGAGGGGTAGCCATGTTAGTCTGGATCTGTAAAAGCAGCAAAGAATCCTGTGGCACCTGATAGACTAACAGACGTTTTGCAGCATGAGCTTTCGTGGGTGAATACCCACTTCTTCAGATGCAAGTAGTGGAAATATTTTGGATGCTGCAAAACGTCTGTTAGGCTATAAGGTGCCACAGGATTCTTTGCTGCTAATAAAAGTTAACATCTAGACAAATGAACACCCAGTTTCCTTATAATTCCTAAATAACAGAAGCCACCAGGTCTTTGCCAAGATTCTCAAAAGTCCCTAGTCATTGTGGGTCCCCAACTTCACACACATTAAGGGGGACCATTTATCAGAGGGTGTGTGCTCAGCACTTCATGAAAATCAGGTCGCTTCAAGCTGGCATCCAAAATGGAAGGTACTTAATGCTCTTTTGAAAATCTCAGTCTTTGACACTAGTTATTGGACAAAGTTAACGAAAAGGGTGAGAAAAAAACTCAAAGCTAAAGTTCAGTTCGGAAGATCCCCCGTAGTGCATTGTATTTTCAGAACATTCACAGACGCGTTGCATTTCTCATCACCAGCTAAACAGCCCTTCAGAGGGGACCGGGGGGAGAATCTGGATGTGTGTGTCCAGACAGCCTCTCCCCTTCAACCCTTTCCCTGTGTCCCCTCCTCCCACTCAGAACTCTCTTCCAGTGATTTACGGCATTTCCCTGAAAGGCCAGGGGAAAACGGGCGGAGGGAGGAGGTGAAAGGAGTTAGAGAAGATAAAAGGGGAGGGAGAATATTGTTCAGAGCTGGTGAAAATCTCTGATGGCCAGGGAACAAACCTACCACTTCTTTTAGTCCCACTTTAAACTTTCATCTTTCCAGAATGAAGAAATGTCCTCCCACAGGTGTGTCCCCTGGCAGGTTTTATCTCACACTCACTCACTCTTCTGAAAGAAAGGATGGTGCTGAGGATAACCCACCGGGCTGTGACAGAGTTCTGGGTACAATTCCCAGCTCTGCCACAGACGGCCTGTGTGACACTGGGCAAGTCACTTAGGCTCAGATCCACAAAGGGACTTAGACCTTGTGATGCTAAGTGTTGCGGTGCCTAATGTTTAGACACCTAGAAAATCACTTGGATCCACAAAGCCTGAGCTAGGCGTCTAGATTCTCTGTACAATGCATGGGGAGAGAACGGCACCTAAGAATGAGATCCAAAAAACCTGTATGCTAGGCAGGGAGCCACCTGAGCTAGCCAATGGGAGATCCCAACAAAAGGGTTTTTTGCTATGCCCCGCCCCTCTCATGGAGATGGGCAGCACACTCCAGGCTGCAGGGAGACACTTATATCTACTAACAATTTACAGCTGGGAACCGCTCTCCTCGAGCCAGTTGGCTTAGACACCTGCGTAGTTTCTTGTGAGACTGAATTCACCGAGGCAGTGGGAGAACCAGGGTCCAGTCCCCCTGCTCCAATGACTCTTTAATTGTTTATCCAAAGATTAATCCCTTTGTGACGAAGTGGGGTTTTATTCATCTTGTCATGTTGCATGTGAGTCTTACTGTCCTATTCTAATACTGTGTGTGCCTCAGTTTCCCTGAGCACTGCACCAATGCCTAGGTGGTGGGGATAAGGGTGTGTGATTTTTGCTGAGGCCTATGACGTTACAGTCTATATGATTTTATAAAAATATGCTAATGGGTGAATATAATGTGCCTGGAATATGCTTCATGCAAAAGGTCTCTTGTAAGGTATCATTATAAAGCTTATAATCTACTGAGCGTGATCATCCTATTTGTTTAAATGTACCACTCTTGTATATGGGACTAGAAATATGAAATATAACTCTGAGGTCCTATTGTAGTTATGCAAAGTGTGGGCCATTAATGGTGGTTTGGAATCTTGATGGCTCCCATCAACCAGGACAATTGACGGTAGATGGCTCTGTTTGCAGGCAGCCTTCCTGTGAGTCCGGCTGGGAGGAATGAAGGCTTGGGGTCTTACAGTGGCATGTGATCATGTCACATGAACTGGAATCCATCTTTAACCTGGTGCTTTTCCATTGAGAGGAGGGATGGGAACCCAGAGGGACAAAGGATTCCCACCTTATGCAAAAGATCTATAAAGGGGTGGAACAGAACAAAGCGGGAGCCATGGTGAAGAATCCCCTAGCTACCACCTGAGCTGGGACAAGAGCTGTACCAGGGGAAAGAATTGTGCCCAGGCCTGGAAGGTGTCCAGTCTGGGAAAAAAAATTACTGAAGCATCTCTGAGGGTGAGATTATCTGTATTCAGTTTGATTAGACAGAGATTTGCGCATTTTCATTTTATTTTGCTTGGTGACTAACTTTGTTCTGTCTGTTAATACTTGGAACCACTTAAATCCTACTTGCTGTATTCAATAAAATCAATGTTTACTTATTAATTAACTCAGAGGATGTATTAATATCTGGGGGGATAAACAGCTGTGCATCTCTCTCTATCAGTGTTATAGAGGGCAAACATCTTATGAGTTTACCCTGTAAAAGCTTTATACAGGGTAAACCGGATTTATTTGGGTTTAGACCCCATTGGGAGTTGGGCATCTGAGCGTTAAAAACAGGAACACTCCTGTTAGCTGCTTTCAGTTAAGCCTGCAGCTTTGGGGCCAGTAATTCAGACCTGGGTCTGTGCTGGAGCAGACGGGCGTGTCTGGCTCAGCAGGACAGGGTGCTGGAGTCCTGAGCTGGCAGGGAAGGCAGGAGCAGAAGTAGTCTGGGCACATCAGGTGGCAGATCCCAGGGGGGTTCTGTGATTCAACCCGTCACAAGGCCCTCAGGGCAGGTGAGGCTGCCCAGCTGTCTGCACGTAGGTGAGGGCCGACCCCCTTCGTAACCTGAGATCCAGGAGGGGGATGCGCCCAAGTGACACCTTTTGCCCGAGGAGCAGGACAAAGACCAGAGGAGGAGCAACGGGCGTGTTGGAGGCCAGGCAGGGGGATCCAGGGCAATCTGCTGGGGAGGACTGTAAGAGGGGAGTCCAGGACATCTGGCCCAGGATCCCCCCAAGATGGACTCTGCTGAAAGTCACTGACTTCTGTGCTAACAAGTTCTGATCTACGCTGTGTTCCTGCTGACCAGTAAACCCTTCTGCTTTGCGTTGCTGGCTGAGGGGCACTGCTGACTGCGGAGCTGGGGTGCGGGGCTCTCTGGCTCCCCCACCAAGGGGTAGTGTGCAGTGTGAACAGGGATGCTGAATGCTCTGAGGTCAGACCAGGAAGGCCGAAGCCGAGCAGGCTCCTTGCGCTGGACAGCCCTGAGGGGAGTCGCGTTACCTGGAGTCCTGGCTGGCTTCATACAGAGCAGTTCCAGAGCATCGGGCCTGTGACTCCGTCACACCCTTCAACAGGAGAGTTTGAGAGACCCACCAACACACCCATCAGAACATCCCATAGCTCAGTGGTTCACACTCTCTCCTGAATAAAGTGTGGGAGACCCCAGTTTGCATCCCTGCTCCCAGCCTCAAGCAGAAGGGGGAATTGAATCCCAGTGAGTGCTTTAGCCACTGTGCTTAAAAATCACATGTGAGCATCACCACCTCCTCCTTCAGCTGGAATTGGAATGGGGCCCAATCCAGTTATCCTGCTGAGATCACGCCTGCCAGGTTGGGCCCTTCAAGGAAAGACAGGAGTTTATACACTGGTTTGTGGCTCATGCTGGGGCTTAGGCAGAGTAAGGCCAGAGGGCACATGCCCAGGAACAGAAACTCAGGTGTGTAGGGAAGTTTTACCCTGAAAATTTAAACACCTACAGGTTTCAGCAGTAGCCAAGCAAGGGTTTAGTGGGTTGCCGTGGTGCCTAAATCTGGGGTTTAGGCACCTAAGTGTCTTTGTAGATCTGAACCTTAATTTCTCTGGGGCTCAATTCTCCATCTGTAAAATGGGGATAATAATACTCCCTCTCTCCCAGCCCATGTCTGTCCTGTTTATGTAGGTTGTAAACTCTTCAGAACAGGGACTGTCTGCTACTATGTCTGTGTACTGTGCTAGCACCATGGAGCCCCAAGACTGACTGGGTCATGAGGACACCACTGCAATGCAAATAATAAACCACCATAAAAATAGGTTGATTCTGAAGTTACTTCTACACTCCGCAACTGAGCTCTCAGTCTCTCTCCAATGAGAAGTGTAGTTTTACCTGAATCAGCTGCCTCCAGGTCCTATACCTGAAGGAAGAATATGGAAACATATTTAAGTGTTTACCTGACTTTAGTGTTGAAATCAGAGTCTCCTCACTTGGGGCACCCACAGCTCCGTCCGCACACACAGCCGACACCCGGAATCTGTAGGGCGTCTCAGGCCTCAGGCCATCAACGTTACAAGATTCAGTTCTGTCTCCTGTCCTTCGTTCCAGCCATTTGCCTTTCCCCTCCTGACTCGTATCTCCTGCCTCTTCTTTATATTCCACCTTATACTCGCTTATACTGACTCCATCTCCAGTGACACTTGGACTCTGCCAGGTCAGAGTTACGGCAGATGAATCTACAGCAGTTGCTACAGGCTTCCCAGGGGGGCTGGTAGGGGAAAGGGTCTTCACAGGATCACTCACGTTGCTGCTCTCGCTGAGCCCTGGTTTGCTCACTGCAGCGTATCGGAACTGGTACTCGGTGTTTGCACGGAGCCCTGTCACTGTGAATGTTTCTTGTGTGTTATTTACAGTCACAGCCGCCCAGTTCTCCTGCCCTACAATTCTGTACTCTGCCCGATAGCCGGATATCTCAGCCCTGCCATAGGCTGCTGGGCTAAACGTGAGCTGCACATGGTCATGTCTGATTCCATCACACAGTAAAGGGAGAGGTTTTGATGGAAACTCAAAGTTGGTACTGACCACAACTCCATCTTCATACAGGTAAATGGAAGCTCCTGGATTGTCCTTGTCTGGAACAGAGGCCACAATGAACCGAGTTATCCCATTAGATTTATTGACACGAGCAAAGTAAGAGAAGGACTTTACGGCTTGTCGTGCTTTTCTTCTTATCTCTTCATCCTCAAACCACTGTTTGGATTTTGGTGTCTCACAGACAGAACTGGCTAATCCTGGAACATGAATGTTCTTCATAAATTGTCTCCGCAGCCAAAGGTTCAATTCTGATAAATACGATTCCTCATTGTGCAATGAAGTGAGTGCAAGACAGACAACACAATTATGCCTGTGGCTGAGAACTATACATTGTAGCTCACTCTTGGAGGATACAACTTCCACCTCCTCTAGCTCAGCCAGGTAGGAATTGATAAAATCCATTTCTTCCTGTTTATTCTCCAGAAATTCATTGAGTCTCTGGGTACTATATGGCGATTGCTCCTTGGTGGTTAAAATCTCCACCAGGGCCCCTTCCTCTGCTCCGCCTCCACGGATAGAGGGCAGGGTTCTAGCTAGCTCTTTTTGGAAGGTCTGTCTGTGCTGTTTACACAGATCTCTGAATTGCTGGATTTTCCTCTGGATCTCGGGGAAGGTTGTAGCCGTTCTGTCCTTCTCCATGTCGTTACACCAGATGTCGCACTCGGTCAGGTGCTCCATGGCACTTTGAGCATCATAAATCAGCACCGAGCTGATCTCACGCACTAGCTGAGCGGCTCTGGAATCCAGCTTGCTCAGCGGGTACAGCCAGACTCGCACCGGTACAGCGTTCTCACCAGCGACTCCAAGCCGCTTAGGGAGAGTGGAGTAAACTTCCATGGCATCTTGGTAAGTAACCGGATTGTTCTCCAGGGCAAAATCGCCATAAAATTTGCAACTGAATTTTTCAGCTTTTTCTTCTGCCTTGTTCCCCTTTTCCCCAGACACCTCTGCTCCTCCGGAAACCTTTGGGATCTTTTCCACCATCAGTTTCATTTCCCCCTCTATCTCTCGCACACTCTCTGATGAAGAAACTTCCCGATCAAACACGAAGAAAGCCTGAGCCCCGTACAGCACAGCTGTGACCACATGGGTGGCTGTGCCTTGGTCAAACACAGCAGGGTAAGAGACGTTCTCGGTCCCCAACTGGCTCATAGTCAGGTGCTCAAACCTGTTTGTCACTGAGTAGTGGAGAGCAACTCGAGCGTGATTTTTTGATTTCTTGGTATCATTTAAAAACGCTGCAGATCCACCTACTTCCACCATCCCCCCCAGGAGACTGGCCTTCAGGGATCCAGACAGACTGAGGGCTGAGGCCTTATCTTCAATGGAGTCAGATGCAATGATCTGGAATTCAGTATTGGGCTTTGGCATTGTCTCCACGTCTTTCTTAAGGGCCTCAATGCCCCATAAAGTGATACCTGAAAATTCCACACAAGCACATAGTCAGTCATCAATGCAGAGGATAAGAAATTGTTGCAATTTCATTTAATAAAGTTGCCTCCTATTAAAGAGACACCAGGAGAAAAAGAACACAGCACTGAGGGCTCAAATTAATGTGCCCTCTCATCTGACCCTCCACTTCAATCTCCATCTATCCACCTGGCTCTCTGTCTGATAATGCGCTAGCTTCGCTCTTACCTCATTCTCTCCTCCTCCATTCCCATCTGTCTCACTTCATCACAAGCTAGACTTTAAGCTCTTTGGGGCAGGAGCTGCCATTTTATACTGTGCATACAGACACTGACTAGTAATGAGGTCATGATCCTGGATTGGTGCCCATGGGGGATACTGCCACACAAACAGTAATAATTTAAGGCACTGATCACCATGGTCTCCATGTGCAAGTATAATATTGTATCAGGATTAGCAAGAGATTTGCAATGCCAGGTTCGGCGCCACACCAGTTTACAGAATAATAAGAACGTAAGAACGGCCATAGTGGGTCAGACCAAAGGTCCATCCAGCCCAGTGTCCTGTCTTCCGACAGTGCCAGGTGCCCCAGAGGGAATTAACAGAACAGGGAATCACCAAGTGACCCATCCCTTCGTCCATTCCCAGCTTCTGGCAAACAGTGGCTAGGGACCCCATTCCTGTCCATCCTGGCTAATAGCCACTGATGGACCTGTCCTCCATGAACTTGTCTAGTTCTTTTTTGAACCCTGTTCTAGTCTTCGCCTTCACAACATCCTCTGGCAAGGAGTTCCACAGGTTGACTGTGTGTTGTGTGAAAAAATACTTCCTTTTCTTTGTCTTAAGCCTGCTGCCTATTAATTTCATTTGGTGACCCTTAGTTTTTGTGTTATGAGAAAGTGAAAATAACACTTCCTTATTTACTTTCTCCACACGAATCATAATTTTATACACTTCAATCATATCCCCTCTTAGTCGTCTCTTTTCCAAGATGAAAAGTCCCAGCCTCTTTAATCTCTCCTCATATGAAAGCCGTTCCAGACCCCTAATCATTTTTGTTGCCCTTTTCTCAACCTTTTTCAAGTCCAATATATCTGTTCTGAGATGGGGTGACCACATCTGCACACAGTATTCAAGATGTGGTCGTACCATGGATTTATATAGAGGCAATATGTTATTTTCTGTATTATTATCTATCCCTTTCTTAATGATTCCCAATGTTCTGTTCACTTTTTTGACTGCCGCTGCACATTGAGTGGATATTTTCTGAGAACTATCCACAATGACTCCAAGATCTCTTTCTTGAGTGGTAACAACTAATTTAGACCCCATCATTTCATATGTATAGTTGGGATTATGTTTTCCAATGTGCATTTCTTTACAATTATCAATATTGAATTTCATCTGCCATTTTGTTGCCCAGTCACCCAGTTTTGTAAGATCCTTTTGTAACTCTCGCAGTCTGATTTGGGCTTAACTATCTTGAGTAGTTTTGTATCATCTGCAAATTTTGCCACCTCACTGTTTACCCCTTTTTCCAGATCATTTATGAATATTTTGAACAGCACTGGTCCCAGTACAACCCCTGAGGGACACCACTATTTACCTCACTCCATTCTGAAAAATGACCATTTGTTTCCACCGTTTGTTTCCTATCTTTTAACCAGTTACCATTTATCTCAGGGGAACTGGGATGGTGGCTGGGATGATTTAGTTGGGAATTGGTCCTGCTTTGAGCAGGGGGTTGGACTAGATACCTCCTGAGGTCCCTTCCAACCCTGCTATTCTATGATTTATCTGTAAAGGGTTAAAAGACGTGAGTGGGCACCAGGCCAGGAGAGCCAATGGGAAGGCTAGAACTTTTTAAAATTGAAACAAGACTCCCCTTTTGTCTGTCTGCGGTTGTTCTCCAGGAGAGACGGAACAGGGCAGAACTCTGCTGTAAGAAGCTTGGGGCCAGGTATGAAAAAATCATCAGGATCATACCTAGAAGCTACTCATTTAAAACCCCAGATATATAAGTAGATAAGGAAATGTCTAGGAAGACGCAATTAGGTTTATCTCTTTTTATTTCTTAATGGCTTGTGGGCTCCTCTGTGCTAACCCCAGGTGCTTTTGTTTTGCTTGTAACCTTTAAGCTGGACCTTAAGAAAGATATTTTTGTTCCTTAATTCTTCTATTTGCTCTTTTAAAATCTAGCAACAGCCTGAGTTCCCAGATGTATTTTCTTTCTTTTGTTTTTAATAGAATTTACCTTTTTTAAGAACAGGATTGGATTTTTGTGTCCTAAGAGGTTTGTGCACATGTTGTTCAATTAGCTGGTGGCAACAGCTGATTTCCTTTGTGTTTTTTTCTCAGCTCTTCCCCGGTGGGGGGGGGAAGGGAGTGAAAAGGCTTGAGGGTACCCCACAGGGAGGAATTCCCAGGTGCACCTTCCTGGGTCCTCAAAGGGGTTTTGCACTTGGATGGTGGCAGCGTTTACCCATCTACGGTCAGAGAGAAGCTGTAACCTTGGGAGTTTAATACAAGTCTGGAGTGGCCAGTATTAATTTTTAGAATCCTTGCGGGCCCCCACCTTCTGCACTCAAAGTGCCAGAGTGGGGAATCCACCTTGACATCCTATTTCTGAAATTAAATGCTACAGTGTTGGGCTGCTGTGGTGCTCCCCATCCTGCTCCCCCCCAAAGATGTTAAATTTTATTACGTTATGGTCACTATTACCAAGTAGTCCAGCTATATTCACCTCTTGGACCAAAACTTCTGCTTCACTTAGGACTAAATCAAGAATTGCCTCTCCTCTGGGGGGTTCCAGGACCAGCTGCTCCAAGAAGCAGTCATTTAAGGTGTCAAGAAACTTTATCTCTGCATTCCGTCCCGAGATGACATGGACCCAGTCACTATGGGGATAGTTGAAATCCCCCCATTATTATTGAGTTTTTTATTTTAATAGCCTCTCTAATGTCCCTGAGCATTTCACAGTCACTATCACCATCCTGGTCAGGTGGTCGGTAATATATCCCTACCGCTGTATTCTTATTATTCCAGCATGGAATTTCTGTCCATAGCGATTCTATGTTACAGTTTGGTTTGGTTTAAGATTTTTACTTCATTTGACTCAATGCTTTCTTTCAAATATCGTGCCACTCCCCCACCACTATGACCTGTTCTGTCCTTCCAATATATTTTGTACCCTGGTATTACTGTGTCCCACTGATTATCCTCATTCCACTCATTATCCTCATTTCTGTGATGCCTAGTATATCCATATCCTCATTTAATATGAGGCACTCTAGTTCAGTGGTCTCCAAACATTTTTGATCGCACACCCCATCAGTAAAAAATTTTTGAGCACGCACCCCCTGCCGCTCTGCAGGGCCGGCTCTACCATTTTTGCTGCCCCAAGCCAAAAAAAAAAAAAAGCCGCTCAGACTCCCGCCCGAACTGCCAAAGCAAAACAACAACAAACAAAAGCCGCCCGAACTGCTGAAGTGGCGCTGCTCCAGCCGCGTTCCTCCTGCTACACACCCCGAAGGATCCTCTTGCTCACCCCACCTTGGAGACCACTGCTCTAGTTCACCCATCTTATTATTTAGACTTCTAGCATTGGTATGTAATCACGTGTAAAAAAAATCATTTTTAGCTGTCTGCCATTATGTGAGATAATTGAATTGGGACTCTTTTCCATTTGACTGTTTCTCATCAGCTCCTACCTGTGTTTTATCATCTTCCATCTTCCCCTCCTTACTACGTATTGAGACCCTGCAGCTCTGCCTGTCTAATTAGCCCTGCGCATGCTACTGTGGAGGTCCTGGACTTCAGTCGCTTACCTAGCAGCCTAAATTTGGCCTTCAGGACCTCTCTCCTGTCCTTCCCTATGTCGCTGGTACCTACATGTACCGCAACCACCAGCTTCTCCCCAGCACTACACATCAGTCTGTCTAGATGTCTCGAGAGATCCGCAACTTTCACACCAGGCAGGCAAGTCACCACACGGTTCTCCCAGTCATCACAAACCCAGCTATCTACGTTCCTAATGATAAATCCTCATTACTATTACCTGTCTCTTCCTAATAACTGGAATTCTCTACCCTGGAGAGAGATCCTCAGGGCGAGAGGACACCACAACATCATGTGGTAGGAGGGTCCCAACTATGGGATCGTTTCCCTCTGCTCCAGTTGGATGGTCTCCTTCCCTGAGGCTTTCATCCTCCTCAACAGCACAGAGGCTGTCAGACCGGGGGTGGGACCGTTCTACTGTTTACTGGAAAGTCTCATCTATGTACCTCTCTGTCTTCTTTAGCTCCTCCTGCTCAGCCACTCTGGTCTCCAGAGTCCGCACATGGTCTCTGAGGGCCAGGAGCTCCTTGCACCAAATGCACACATACGCCACCTGTCCACAGGACAGGTAATCAGACATGCTGCAAGGGAGGAGAAATTGCAACTACAGAACCAGTTTCTCCTCCCTTGGTTTTCATACCTCAGCTGCTAGAAGAGGCCCTCATCCTCCCTGATTGAACTAACCTCGTTATCTCTAGCCTGCTTCTTGCTTGCATATATATACCTGCCCCTGGAAATTTCCACTACTTGCATCCAACGAAGTGGGTAGGGTATCCACCCACGAAAGCTCATGCTCCAAAATGTCTGTTAGTCTATAAGGTGCCACAGGATTCTTTGCTGCTTTTACAGATCCAGACTAACACGGCTGCCCCTCTGATACTAAACAAATACAAGTGTGTTTGGTGCAGCGCTAAGCGTACCTGGTATGAGAGTGTCACTGCGGCAGTCGTACAGCATCCCCAGCCGGAGAGGGCGGCCCAGGGCTGGCATCTCAATTGTTGAAGCTCCAGGGTAAGCCATGGTGGTAGGCGAGAGGCCAATCCAGCCCTAAAAAACACCAGCAGCACAGTTACACAGACAATGTGACCTCTGATTCATAATCGCCCTATTTGGCTTTTGTCCCCTATGAGTTTCTGCTGGATACTGTTACATGTTGGGTTCTACCTTGTTGCTATGGGTCAGGTGTAACCACCACTTTGTATTCAGGGTAAATGTAAAAAAGCCATGTAATCGGTGGCTGAAACAGCAGCAGTAGCGCCCAAAACACAGGCACATGGAAAAGCTTGAGCAGAAGCTGACCCAGGTGGCCCAAGCTGAACCACAGAGACAGACAGAAGCAGCCCAAAAGCGAAGCAGACAGTGACAGAAGTGCTGGTAATGTGGTCCTGAGAGAAAGCGAAGAGAGAGAGATTTTTGGGCACAGAGGGCTGGCTGGAAAGGGGATTGGAACTGCAAGAAACTGTCTCCTGTGTTGGATTCCTACTGTGTTCAGGGAAACAGGACTTAAGAACATAAGAACGACCATACTAGGTCAGACCAAAGGTCCATCTAGCCCAGTATCCCAACAGTGGCCAGTGCCAGGTGCCCCAGAGGGAATGAACAGAACAGGGAATCACCAGGTGATCCATCCCCATCGCCCATTCTTTGTAAATAAATAAGACGGCATCAAAGAATATACCTGGCTCTGTGACATTCCCTAGGTGCAATCTGAACTGCTGGGCTGCTGTGTCCCCTTAGCACTACAACTGGGGTGCTTGAGCAGCAAACCCCCCCAGGCCTCTGCTCACGCACAGCCACTAGCCTGCAAAGTCACTCCCAGCTGACTACAGGAGTGCTATGCCCAGCCATTCATGAATTATATACAGGGCGACACCTGCATACCACCAGCCCCAGCCTCGCCCCCCAGAAATGTGTGTCTTGTGTCCTCAGGATTCTACTGAGCAGTATAAGCGCATGGACAGTCTGACATTCCAACGATGGGTAATGTTTGTGCACCAGCCTCTGTTAACCCAAGTAGAAGTTTCCTAAACACTTCAAAGACACCCACTGGTTTAGATAAAACAATACAATAAATTTATTCATTAGAAAAAGATAGAGCTTAAGTGACTGTAAGTGATGAGGCATAAAGGTCAGAACTGGTTACAAAAGAAATAAAAAGCTAGAACTACAAATTAATTCCTAAATCTTACCAAGGCTGATAGTTCTAAAAGCAAAATAGGCTGTCTGACCATTAGCTGTCATACACTTCACAGGTTCTATCTTCTTCCAGCCTGGGACCACTCCCCTTGGTTCAGTGTCCTTAGATATTCATTGTTGTCATGAGCAGAAAGAAGAGAGGTGGAGAGGAGGAGGAGTGCCTGGGGACATTCCCACCCGCCTTCCTATCCTCCAACCCTTTGTGCTAGAAAAATCCTTGCTGGGTAAAGGGGTCAGGCAGTTCCACTGTATACATGAGCTGAAGCTGTCCTTCAGCTGAATTGCAAATACCTTCCCCCCTGCTGGTGAATGTCCGATTATATCGGTAATGGCTCTGTAGCACCTTTCTGGCATGCAAGTGTGCCTTTGTCTCTGAGAAACTGGCTTTTTGGCAGTACCCAGAAATACAACATAATTCAGTAATAACCATACTGTAAAATCTCATAGTTTTAAGTGCAGTGTTGTTACACACATAGTAACAGGACAATGATGTTCAGCAGATTATGGGATTTCAAAAGATACCGCATAAGGCATACTTTGTACAAAATATAACATATAAAAGTGGTGAACATGGGGTACAGGGTGTCACATGAGGTACAGAGTGTCACAGGCTCTATCATCAATCTTTCTTCTTAGCTAGAACAACACACAAAAACCAAAATCTGGCTAACCACTTTGATCAAAAGTTCATCCTGGCTGGAAAACAGAAGGTTTATTCCCTATTCAGCAAATAATTGTACTGAGGCAGCTGCACAATATCTCCCTCGTGGGAAGGTGATTTATTTATTTATTTATTTTTCTATTTAAAGAACACCTTAGTAACATGTCATAGAACAAACGTACTGAACAAAGTCTAAAAGAGTATAACTTACATGGGTGACAAGAGCAAGAGATCCTCCAGACCATGAATTCTATGTGGGAGAGTCATATGAGGGGAATTCAAATAGTATTTAGCCAATCAGAACATGGACTTAACAGTTACAAGAGTCTAAAGGTATCAGTGGGGCAGCGGAGCTTTCTGTTCAGCGGGGAAGAAGCTCCAGTCTGGCAGGAAAGGGCTGTGGGATTCTAGCCCTGAAGGGGATCAGGAGTTTCTGGTCTGTAAGGAATGGGAGGCAAGTTCTTGCCCAACAAGGAAGGTGTTTGGGGTTAATCCAGTGGGTGCAGGTTTCCAGCAGGAGATGGGGCATTTCCAATCTAATGGAGACTTGGGATTAGGTTCCAGCCTGGAGACAGAAGTTGATTCCAGACTAGTAGTGGGGGAGTGAGCCCTGGTCAGGTGGAAGAGGATTGTGGCTGCAGCTACAGGGCAGCTTATTTTAATAGCTTTGGAACATGACATTCAGGATAAATCAAAAAACTTTGTACAAAGAAAGAATCTCTGAGCTAAATACTCAGCAAAAATGGAGCCATCCTCATTCATAAATAGAAACCAGGTAGGGGAAAAACTGAACAAACATTTAACTGAAGACACAACAAAGCCAATGGGCTGGAGTAAACAATATTCTTAATGCAGAGGAGGAGACACAGACACCTGACTCGCTTCTCTAATCAGGACACAAAGTCCTAATGAACCTGGCTCAGTCCAAACCCCCAAGGGCATGAGAATGTTCAGCAGACACAGAAATAGCAGCAAGTGAAATGGATTCTTAATCATACTGCTGGCCACAGAAATCCAGGCCCTTCCACACCCAGAAACTTCCAGCCATCGGACACTAAATACACACGCTCTGGCTCAGTTAAATAATATAATTTTCACAGTGGAGAGAAAAGGCAATTTAGCAGCATCCAACACTTATCCCACAGATTTCTGTTCACAATTCAGACCCCAGCAGCTGGCTCCCACCCCTGAGGCCCCTATAAAACAGGCCAGTCCCAGGCTCACAGGCTCAGGCACATTCCTGGAGGCCAGAAAAGGAGGAAACAAAGAATTCTGGCGTTTGTACAAACCAATATAATTCAGTTCTGACAAGATATTTGCCGCGGTCCTACCTGGTGGACAGATTCCCTGGCTCTAACAGGCAGGAGAGTTCAGAAAACTTCAGTGCTTTCTCCAAGGGCTTCACACAGAATCTCCTCAGAGAAGGAAATGAGCAAACCTGAAAGTGAAACCATCACCCTGAATTGCTGAGTTTCTCAGAATACACTCAGCCACAGACACTCCCATCGCACTGGGTGCAGGGATGTAGAAGCTCCTGAGATAAAAATTCTGTTTGAAGGGGCCCAAATCACAAGATCACCAATAAGCTAGAAGGGTCACACTCCCAAGCCCCAATCAGGAAAAGGAGAGTCACTGCAGTGTTGGGGGATATCAAGAGATTACAAAGTCGGATAAAACGGTGATAATGGGAGACTTCAGTTGCCAGCACATAGAATCATAGATTCAGGGTTGGAAGGGACCTCAGGAGGTCACCTAGTCCAACCCCCTGCTCAAAGCAGGACCAAACCCAACTAAATCATCCCAGCCAGGGCTCTGTCAAGCCTGACCTTAAAAACCTCTAAGGAAGGAGATTCCACCACCTCCCTAGGGAACCCATTCCAGTGCTTCACCACCCTCCTAGTGAAATAGTGTTTCCTAATATCCAACCTAAACCTCCCCCACTGCAACTTGAGACCATTACTCCTTGTTCTGTCATCTGGTACCATTGAGAACAGTCTAGATCCATCCTCTTTGGAACCCCCTTTCAGGTAGTTGAAAGCAGCTATCAAATCCCCCCTCATTCTTCTCTTCTGCAGGCTAAACAATCCCAGTTCCCTCAGCCTCTCCTCATAAGTCATGTGCTCCAGCCCCCTAATCATTGTTGTTGCCCCTCGCTGGATTCTTTCCAATTTTTCCACATCCTTCTTGTAGTGATTTTTCCTCCTGCTGATAATAGCCCATTCTAATTGAATTGTCTCGTTAGAATTGGTAAGACAACCCCCATCTTTTCGTGTACTCTGTGTGAGTGTGTGTATATATATATATATATATATATATATATATATATATATATTTATATATATATATATATATTCCTACTGTATTTTCCACTCCAAGAATCTGATGAAGTGGGTTTTAGCTCACAAAAGCTTACGCCCAAATAAATGTGGTAGTCTCTAAGAACAGGAGTACTTGTGACACCTTAGAGACTAAAATTTATTTCAGCATAAACTTTCGTGGACTACAGCCCACTTCATTGGATACATAGAATGGAACATATAGTAAGGAGATATATATACACATACAGAGAACTTGAAAAGGTGGGAGTAGCCCTACCAACTCTAAGAGGCTAATTAATTAAGATGAGCAATTATCAGCAGGAGAAAAAAATCTTTTGTAGTGATAATCAAGATGACCCATTTCAGACAGTTTGACAAGAAGGTGTAAGGACACTTAACAAGGGGAAATAGATTCAATGTGTGTAATGGCTCAGCCATTCCCAGTCTTTATTCAAGGCTAGATTGATGGTATCTGTTATTAGTTGCTACCGGTGTGTAGCTCTGCTCTTGTTCGATGATGATAACAGTCGGCTGCATGCGCTGCTTCCCCAGCTCTGCGCAGATCACTGACACAGCAAACCCCGAGAGAACCCCCAAAACCACAGACTCTAGTAAGGTACGAAGGAACCCGAGCCAGGTTTATGGTCAAACGAAGCACAGTAATAGTTTCCCATAGACTCCACAGGACATACTATGAGTTTGTGCCCCCTGGCAATGGACCGGCTCAGTCAGTGGCGGGACTTCCCACTGCCCCCTAGGCTGGACAAAGACGCGCACTCTGGGACCTACTTTTATACAGTTACAGGACAGATCACTCAGCCCTCCTGACGTATTGAGGTACAGCCCCTTGGCTCATTAGGGGCTGTCTCCCCTTTGATCATGTTGTTCCAGACAAACAGATCTGTCCATCGTGCTGTCCTGTCTTTAAGATGCACCTGCCTGTTCCTTTTTATGTCTATGGAGTGCCCTTGTATCGGGCTGTCCAGGTGCCATCTTGGCACAAGTTCCTCTTATTAGCCCTTATGTGTGGATGCACTTGCGTCTAACAACCCTTTTCTTGCCAACTTCTGTGAGTGGGGCCTGCCTCTGGCTCACAGCCCAGCTTTTGCTTAGCAGTGTCTGGAAGTATTTTTGGTTCAGGCTTCAGGCCTCAGACTAGGCCTGACACAAGAGTTTATATTTCAGGGCCTCATCTTACTACAGTATCTAATTTGCATATCAATTCAAGTTTAGCAGTTTCTCATTGGAGTCTGTTTTTGAAGCTTTTCTGTTGCAAGATTGCCACCTTTAAGTCTGTTACTGAGTCTCTAAGGTACTGCTCGGAGACACAGGGTGTTCAGTAGTAACGAATACTAATTCTGCACTATGGAGACATTAGGCCAGATCCTCAGTTGGTGTAAATCTATCAAGTCAATGGAATTTTGCTCATATGTATCAGCTGAGGATCTGGCTGATTGTGTACTCCAGTGGATCTAGGGCAGTGCTGAAGGACTGGAGGGACGGTATAATAAACTCTGTGGGTTTCAGTGTAGCCAACTCTCATGGTTTTATTGCAAGTCTCATAGTACTGGATGCTTTTCTTATAAGCCCCAGCTCCGGGAGTCTTGTTAACATACGAATTTCAGCTAGTGCTCATGGCTTTGCAGGAAAGCTTGGACACATCATCCATCTGCCTCTGAGGCTACGTCTACACAGCCCGCGGCAGCAACTCTCAGCGCCTGGGCAGACTCAGGCTTGAGTTACAGCCCTGAAATCAATTGCAGAGACATTCGAGCTGGAGCTTGGGCTCTGAAGCCCTTCCCCTACCCTAGGCTCCAGAGCTGCTGTAGCGCCAGTCCTGTGAGTCCGAGCTGTCGACCTGGGGTCTGCAATTCACTGCCGCGGGCTGCCCCTCCCGGTGTAGACGCACCCTTAGAGACTCATAAACCCGGCGGCAAATAAAAGAACCAGCCGTTTGTGGGTGTGAATTTCCAGGATTTTTAAGGCAATCGTCTCCTTTGGAGGCCCTGGCTCGTGCGTTTTGAACACTCGGGGTTTGTGACACGGGGGTTTGTACTTTCTGGGATCTCAGCAGGCAGCACGGTGTCCTCTCCATTTCACTTACCGACAGGCCACGGGAGCAGTGACTGGCTCACCACACTGCAGGAACCGGCCCGTTTTGGCCAAACACTTTACATTCACTTTTATCAGACCAGCCTAATAACAAGCCCCCCAGCCACTCTCTCTCCAGCTGACCTGCTCATTTCAGAGTGTCGGCAGCCAAGTCTGATTATAGGAGGCAGGGAGGCTGCAGCCCTGACCAGCTGGAACCCGTTTCAGTGAGACAGGCAGCCGCACTGTCTGGGGTTTAATTTTTAATCCCTTATTTTAAGAAGCCTCCTCAGTGCACAGGGCCATGACCTGCCATTGGGCCGGGAATCTCAGACTCCATCGACACCAGCTGTGGATCTGGCCCCGAGCATCCAGCACGATACGTCTGTGTTATACCAGTGCAATACACTCTGATCGGCCTGAGCCGAGGAAATGAAACCAGAAATCCCAACCATGCTCTGCACCAGTAAATCCTTCCAGGAAGGACTACAACTCCCAGGAATACCCTGCGAGAGCCCAGCTCTCACAACAGAGCAGGCTGGGCGAATTAAACACAGCAACAAGGGAGACCAGAACCCCGTCCTTCCCCCCAGCAAAGCCTCTCTAGATTATGCTCTAAATCTAGCACCTATTTGCTTTCCAAGCAGGAATTAATCACCCCCTCCCCCAGCTCAGCTGCGTTTCTATTTGCTGTGCTGCTTCCCCTGTTACTTTACTGAGCTGAGCACAAGCTGGGCTCTGAGGCTGAGTGTGCAGCCATGATGAGATGCAATGAGAGCAGAGAGCAAGCAGGCCTGGGGAATGCCAAGAGAACTGAACCCTGTGAGAGAGTGGTCTGGAGCCTTCGTTACTTTCCATTTCTCTGCTGAGAAACCCAGTCTGGCCAGAGGAAGAAGCAAGGAAACACCTGGAGAGGTTTCTGCTCAGGTAGGAACCTTACAGAGATCTTGGGGCTAATCCAGCTTTCATTCAAATCAATGGGAGTCTTGCTGTGGCTGTTGTTAGGAGCAGGACCGAGCATCGGTAGCTTAACCACATCCAAATGTAGTAAAATCTCTGCATGGCAAATCAGTGCAGCAAAGAGACATTTGGTTAAGCTTTTGCTGCCCATGTGATGACTAATAACTAGTTGGGATCAGACTGTGGGCTCAGTTATGTCGGGCAAACTTGGAGTAAGTCCCCTGCCCTGCTTTCAGAAGAAATAGCCCAATTCGCACCAGCAGCACTGAGACCACACCGTGGCCCTTGCTAGTTTTAGAGAATTTAGAAGCTGTAAAACAAAGTGATGAGTCAGATCCTGCTCTTGTTTACGCCCATGTAAATGGGGACTAACTCCACTGATGTCCATGGGGTTACTCTAGGTTTACAAGCGTGGAATTCAGAGCAGAGTTTGTTATGGCTTCAGCTCTGGAGAGGCACTGCGCACCCACAACACCCACTGAATTCAGTGCAGGTCCTGAGCCCCTCTGTGAGCTTGGCCCAGGATTAGCAATCAGAGGGTCTGATTCACCTCTCACTTCCCGCAGTGCAAATACGGAGCAGCGCCACTGACCTCACTGCTGTAAAACGGGTCTAAGTGACTGGAAAAGCCGGGCCGAGAATTTTTGCAAGGGTCAGAGACATTCTCGCTGAACAGCTCTGCCCAGCGAAGGGAGCTGGCAGACACTAACGGTGCTGCCCTTTGGTATCTGTCTGACAATTATTCTGTTTTATTGTATTGCTAAGGGGCTTGGGCTGCGAACACATCAATTTAATGACAGCTTCAATTCTTCTAGTAAGAGGAACAATACTTTCTGCCCCTGTTACCCCCAGGGAGATTATTCAAGAAAAAGCCCAGGTGGAAAATTAAGTGTATAGTTCACTTTACGGTGAAATGATTTAGAATAAAAGTCTGGCCTTAATTCCCCCCCTTTGCTGTAAAAACAAAAATAACCGGAATAGCAGCTACATCTCCCCACGCTGAAAGAGGGGCTCTGCTGACAGCGAGACCCCTTTGTGGTGGTGTCAGAGCCGCACTGGGGTCTCAGCTGATGGTGTGTAACAGCACAGATGGCTGGACACTTTCCTAATGGGACCAATCCTGTAGTGCTACAGGCAAAACTCCATTTGAAACTGCTAATATATGATGCAAGAAGCTCAAGCTTGTATTCCCAGGGTCCCCCCCCATTGACTTTCATTCTGGGCAAGCAGCAGTTGCAAAACTAGGCTCAAATTATTCTGATTTCATTCTCACTCACTTCAGCAGTGGAAGGTCTCATGTTTTCAGGCTTATGAATATATATATATATGTATGTGCTTCATGTCGGGACAGCAGCATTGCCATCACAGTAACCTCCAGAATTTCTTTCTTCTCCAGTACCTGAAGAATCCTTGAACAAACAGAAGCAGCATCATACAAAATACATTGAACTGCAGGGAACAGCCTCAGAAAGACATGATGAGGATGGTTTCTACGGCTGTGATAATGGGCCAAGCTGCAGGACCTGGTGAAATTTGAAACCAAAGAGGAACCTAGGAGAGAAATCCACTCCTAGGGAAAGGAGACCCAGCACCCTTGCCGATATTAGACTATGGAGACTATGTGATGTGGGGAGAGACTCCCAGAGCAGAATCTTCCTAATGCAGCTCCCGCTAGACAGCTCCTAGCACAATGGGGCCCTGACCAGGTTAAGGCCCCTAGGTGCTATCGCAGTATCAGTATTAAATACTAATACTAGAAATACCTTTCCTGAGCTATAAGCTGTAGGGGAAGGAAGATGCTCAAAGCCCTGCAGAGCCCTGACCCGGATGACAGGCCATACAAGTGCGCCGAGTGCGAGAAGTGCTTCCGGCAGAAGAAGATCCTCAAAGCCCATCAGAGCATCCACACTGGAGAGAAACCGCACACGTGCGCCGAGTGCGGAAAGAGCTTCCGGCAGAAGAACAACCTCCGGAAGCACCAGTGGATCCACACCGGCCAGACGCCCCACCAGTGCACCGAGTGCGGGAAGCGCTTCAGCGAGAAGCAGCGCCTGCGGAAGCACCAGAAGACGCACACGGGGGAGACGCCGTATGCCTGCGCCGAGTGCGGCACGCGCTTCAGCCACAAGCATAACCTGAAAACCCACCAGCGGGTGCACACCGGCGAGACGCCCTACAAGTGCCCCGAGTGCGAGAAAGGCTTCAAGCAGCAGAACCACCTCATCAGCCACCTGCGCACCCACCGGGAGGAGAAGCTCCACAGGTGCACCCAGTGCAACAGGTTCTTCAGGAAGAAGCCCAATCTGCTGAAGCACCAGGAGAGCCACGCGGGGGAGAGGCCTTACCGCTGCAAGGACTGCGGGAAGACCTTCAAGCAGAACAACCACCTGGTGAGTCACCAGAGGAGCCACGCCGCAGGCAGCCTCTACATATGCACCGAGTGCGGGAAGAGCTACAGCCAGTGGGCGCATCTCACCGCTCACGAGCGGGCCCACGCCGGGGAGGGCCAGCTGACCTGCAGCGAGTGCCGGTGAGCGCTTCGCAAACACAGTCTCAGAACACACGGAGGAGAGGCCATCAGTAGGACCGAGCGTGGTACAGCTTCGTGGAGCAGACGACTAAGAAAAGACCCGGAAAATCAACACTTTACCCATTTAGATGAGATGCTTTTGTTCTGAGTTTGTACCATGCCTACCACAGTGAGCCCTGGTCCATAGCTAGGGTCGTAGGCACTCCGGTAATACAAATAATAAATCATAATATACACCACGGTGAATAGGAGAGCTTCATTGTGAAGCCAATAGGCTGGTACGCGGCAGAGAATCATCCACGCAGGAGAGGGACTCTCTAGGGGTGATAATTACTAGACCATTTCAGCAATAAATCTAATCTTAGTAGGACAGATGACTCTCTGGAGGAGAGACGCAACGTGCATTATATGGAAATCTGAGTAGCAAGAACTGTGCTGTTAGACTAGATCCATGGAGCTGGATAGAGTGTCACTAGTGAGTCCTCTATGCCCCTGCAGGATTGCTAGCAGAGAGAATGAGTCTCGTTTTGTTAAAGTATTTCTGCACAGTGCATCATGAAACAAGATGGCTACATGCTGCATTGTATGTAGTTACATGATGGTCATTTTGTCATTGTCAGAATAACCATCAGGTTTACACACCATTGTTGATCGGTTTTCCAATTAACAGCCTCTGTTTCCTTCCTTATTTATTCAGGAGTTTCTCAGTTTGCCCCAGAATGTTTCCATTTGCATGACTCTCCAGCCCATCCTTTTCAAATCACAGCGTCTGTTCCCCATGGAGAAAGTTCTGCCTTATGTTTTTCCCCCAAAGATACTGAATTCAATTCCTTGTGGTGTCTGTTCTATGGATAAACAAGGGGAATGAGTGAAAATTACTAAAATCAGCAAAAGCAGCAAAGAATCCTGTGGCACCTTATAGACTAACAGACGTTTTGCAGCATGAGCTTTCGTGGGTGAATACCCACTTCTTCGGATGCAAGAGCCACAGGATTCTTTGCTGCTTTTACAGATCCAGACTAACACGGCTACCCCTCTGATAATTGCTAAAATGAGATTCTGCAGAGACCAACGTATTATGTGCCTAGTTCACCGCACTGGAACGTGGATCAGTGCTGCACAGGTCGAGATCCATTCAGGGAGTTCTTGTCATCCAGGAGTCAGGAGAGCGAGAGGGTTTCCGGGCTTCTGGTGAGACATGGTCTATGATGGACACAGCTGTGACGTGACGTGGCTTCTCCTGTCATTCTAGGCCTGATCCCGGGAACATGCTCATGTTTAACCTTTAGCACATGAGCCGCTCCTTTGAAGTCAGTGGGACGATTCACCGGGTTAAAGCCAAGCACGTGTGTAAGTGTTTGAAGGATCAGGGCCCTAATGTGTACACATATTTTTTCCTTTCTGAGACTGGAAACCTCATTTGAGCCTGGGAAGGGGAACAGAAACAAAGGGGTGAATTTTTAACTGTCCCAGCAAAGAACAGGGTGAACAATAATTGGCGGTGAGTCATTTAAACTCAAGGGCTATTAAAGGGCTCATTGAGCTGTATCTATTGCAGAACAATCCCAGCATCAGAGAAAAGATTAATCAGTTTTAAGGGCAATAGGGACCATTCAACCATCCAGTCTGATCCCCTGTTGCCGAGAGAATTTCACCCAGTTACCCCTGTCCTGAGCCCACGCATGTTTTCAAGACAGACCATCCTGATTTGAAGTATCAAAGAACAGTGAAACCACCACTTCTCTGGGTAATTTGTTCTAGTGTTAAAAATTTGTGTCTCATTTCTCATTTGAATTTGTTTGGCCTCTGCTTCCAGCCATTAGTTCTTGTGACGACTCTCTCTGCTGGATTAAAGAGCCCACTCGTACCCAGTATTTTCTCCCCAGGAAGATACTTCCAGGCTGTAACCAAGTCAGCTCTCCATCTTCTTTGTGATAAATTAAACAGACTGAGCTCTTTAACGCTCTTGTGAGAAGGCATTTTCTCCAGGCCCAGAGAACCGTTTTTATGGTTCTTTTCTGCACCATCTCCAATCCTTTTTAAAATGTCAGTACCAAAATTGGACACAGTATTCCAGTACCGGTCTCACCGATGCTGTGCACAGAGGTAAAAATTACCTCTCGACTTCTACTCACTGCTCCCCTGTTTATCCAGGGATCACACCACCCTTTTGTTTGCCACACCATCACACCGGGAGCTGAGGGTTAGTGGTTTGCCCAGCTGGCCCCTCTGTTTTTCAGCATCACTGCTTTCCGGGGTACAGACCGCCATCTGTTGGTATGGCTTGCTGTGACCAGGGCATTCCTGGGCTCACTACCACCCACGGCTGCACCCCCAGTCAGGTGCAAAAGACAAAAGGGGTTAGTTAGCTGTCACCCCTTTCCAGCAGGGCACCACCAGCAACAGTGTTACTCAGCAACACTCAGCCAAGTCACTGGTAGCAAACCAAACAATCATCCCGTCAGGCCTACTTTTCCTGGGGGAGGCTCTGGCAGGCACGCTCCCTAGTCAATGCCTGGCCCTAGCCAGACGTCTCTGGCTCACACACTGAGAGCTGGAGGTCTGCTCTTCCTCCCAGCCAGTTCACAGCTGAGCTGGGCTCGCCCCCGGGTAATCTCCCCCTGCTAGTCCAACACCTATTGCAGGGCTGAATGGGCCCACGCAGCTCGTTAAAGCCGGTGTGGGGCATGTAAACCCCATCGCACCTGCATTCCCTGTTCCCGGCTCTATGACCTCACGTGTGTAGTTACCAAGGATGTATTTATCAAATATGGATATAAAATCCCCTCAAATTTCCACCTTTTCTTCTTTGATAATCAAACACTGCTACTAAATCACCCCAAATGTTTTAATTTATCAAATATGGACATAAAATCCTCTCAGATTTTGATCTGTTTCACTGCCATTACCAAATATCAATATAAATGGTATTTTAGATTTTTGCCATTATCCAATTCTCAAACACGGAAAATTTCCTCGGATTTTGGCCCTTTTAATTCTGTACTGCTATAAAATCACTTCAGATGTTGCTACTTCTCTTAATTTTATTGAATACTTTATATTTCACATTTGCTCTAATTATTTAATATTGATATAAAATCTCCTCACCCTGCATCAGTTTCCATCAGATTATTGAACAGTGATTAAAATCTCCTCAGATTATGCCACTTTTCATCCAGCTTTCAATTATTGACATAAAAACCCCTTAAATGTTCCCTCTCTCTGTTATTGAAGAATGATTTAAAACAGCCCTCAGATATTGCCCCTTGCCACTAAATATCAAATACTGATTTTAAAAGCCTCAAATTTTTCCCATTTTCTCCCCAATTCTCAAATGTTGGTATAAAATCCACTCATGCTTTGCCTCTTCTCTCTAATTATTAAGTATTTATATAAAATCACCTCTGTTTTCTATCTAATTTTCAAATATAAATATAAAACTCCCTCAGACTTGGGGTTTCCCATCCTGTGTAACTGCAGCAACGTCTCTTTGTTTTGGAGGGAAACTGCTGCCCTGAGTTTTTCACTCAGATGGGCCCTTACATAAGAACATAAGAACGGATGTACTGGGTCAGACCAAAGGTCCATCCAGCCCAGTGTCCTGTCTCCCGACAGTGGCCAATGCCAGGTGCCCCAGAGGGAGTGAACCTAACAGGCAATAATCAAGTGATCTCTCTCCTGCCATCCATCTCCACCCTCTGACAAACAGAGGCTAGGGACACCATTCCTTACCCAGCCTGGCTAATAGCCATTAATGGACTTAGCCACCATGAATTTATCTAATTCCCTTTTAAACCCTGTTATAGTTCTAGCCTTCACAACCTCCTCAGGTAAGGAGTTCCACAAGTTGACTGTGCGCTGCGTGAAGAAGAACTTCCTTTTATTTGTTTTAAACCTGCTGCCCATTCATTTCATTTGGTGGCCTCTAGCTCTTGCTTTGGATTAACTGCTCTGATGGGCTGACACCAAAATACTGGTGTGAGTGAGATTGGAACCCGGGGCTACCAAGAGCCAAGCCCTTTCTATGACACTCATGCGCTGGGCCCCGTGTCACGTCAGCCGCAGCCTGGCGGGGCCCTCGCACACTCAGCCGGGCCGTGGGGAGCAGCTGCAGTTCCTGCTCCTGGGGCTCCCGGCACTGGATTTGAGGCAGCCAAGTGGGCTCATTGCCTCTCGGCGCTCTCTGCCGCCTCGCTCTCTGGCCCTCGGGGAGGAGGCGTAGCAATGGTAGTGGAAGGCGATAAGCAGGGGGGACTGGGATCAAGGGAGGGAAGAGAAGATGGCTGGAGAACGGGGAGAAAATGGGGCAGGGCAGAGTGAGGGAGGCTGCCCCAGGTCTCCCATTCCCTCAACAAACGCCTGGTTCCCACTGCCCCCTAACAACCCGCCAGCCTCTCCCTCCCAACACACACTGCCCTTGCCAGGCTCTGCCATTGCCCTGAAAACCTCCAAGCTCATCTCTCCTCCCCCCACCACCCACAGTCTGTAACCATCACCCCCTGGGATTGCTCTGACCCAGCCCGGCTGCCTGGCAGTGCCCCGGGGGCCCCTCTAACCAGGACAGTGCTGCGAGCCCATAGGACTCTAATGGCCGGAGGGGTCTGATACAGCCCTGTGCCAACCAGCTCCGACACTCCACGCTCCTGCCGGGGTCCCCAGACGCCCCGTCTAACTCCTCACAGTCACACTGCCCCTTGCTGGCCCACAACTGCTCAGCAAAATCACCGCAAATCCCTCTTCCACGCTCCCCACACCTCAGGGACCCCTGGCTCCCCTCAGTCCCTCCCCCCATTGGCTCCCCAAACACCCCTGGTTCCTCTCCAGTTCCTGCCTCTCCCACCCCTGCTCCCCCTGCTTGGGGATTCTCTGACCTGGACTCAGTGACGATCGGTCACCAGTATCACACATGGGGCTGCACCAGATTTTGCCGCTGTGGGAATTGGCGCACTGGGCCCAGCTCTGCTCTCTGTGATAGCAGTGTAAATCCAGAGTAACCCCACTCACGGCACCAGAGTGACTCCAGGTTTACACCAATGTGCCTGGGAGTGGAGTTTTGGCTCATGCTGGGCAGGCGGCATGTGTTTGAATCCCAGTCCCTGAACCTAGGGCAACCCTTGTCCCTTTCTGTCCAAGCCAGAGAAACTTTAATCATGGGGGTGGGCCCACTGGACTGTGTTTCAAAATAGGGGTAAAATCCTCATTAGTTCAAACAGTGTAAATTCTTGTATCTCCCTGTACATGCTTAGGGGCAGCATCATTACAGCAATACCGGCGGCTGAATTGGGATTATTTACGAGGTTAGACAAAGCCACTGTGGTGGGCTGGGATGGGATGGGGAAAGCTACTTTGACCAACCCTTCAGAGTCTGTGCTTCAGCAGCATCTCCCCCAAGACAGTTGTTTTCAGAATAGCTCCTCTGTTAGAAAGGTAAAACCAAGAGCACAGAAAGCTCCTGTTTCAACAAAGCTGGAAAAACAGCAGGGCCAGAGTTCACAAGCTCAAAAACAGTAGAGAGAAAGCATCATATGTAAATAGATTTTTTAAATTAACAATGTTTGTAGTAGCTGCCACTCCCTGAGGGTTGCTGTATTGGCCTGTTAATGCACAACACAGCTGGTTACAAGCATTCAAATTCCATGTACCTGAGCCAAGTATTATATTAAAAAACCAGTAAAATCCATGTTGTTGTGTATTAATGCTGAGTCATAACCTATTCACCATACTGCATGGGCTGATACTAACGAACTCAGGCAGAATGGACTCTCCGGGACCTATTATTAATCCAATTATTTGTTCGGCGAGAGACAGGTTGTTTCTTACTAATGATCTTTTCTTTTTAGTACAGCAGATGATGCCGTGTTGAACAAAACAAAAATCAGCATAAAATCAGCTGAAAGATGATACAGTCTGAAATAGATATGAGAGAGAGGTTTGCAGAGCTGTGTAGTTGGAGAGCCTATGTCAAGTCAAAAATAAGAGGAATCACACCAAATATCAACCAGATCAATCGATTTCAGCAAACTCTAACATGACACAAGAATCCAGGACAAAGAGCCAAAAGCTTCATAATTCTGGGCAGAGAGACCAGACCAGAGAAGAACAACATAAATATACTGCAGAACTAAAGACACAATCATATTCCTCACTCCGTGGATTATCCAAATGGACGAGAAACCATTCCAGAGCTCTGAGTGTGGGAAAATCTTCAACCCGAAATGAAATCAAAACACACAAGGCAAGTCACGCAGGGAAAAAAAGCCATAAACGTACTGAATAATGGGGGGAAGCAACATACCAACTAGAACTAGTCTGAAATTTTCCAGCTGGACAACTGTCAGGTGGAAAATGTTGATTCAACTAAATGAACATATTGATTTCATCAAACATTTCAATTAAACTTTATCCATACGTTTTGTTTTGATTAGGTCAAAGCGCTTTGTTTCAATCATATAAACTATATTATTCATCATGATCTGATATTTGAATACAGTGGAAACAAAGTGCTTTGATAAGGTTGTTTCAACATTTCCCAAACAACACTGGTCGGAAGCGGGCAGCCCCGACTCTGGAATATTCCTGATACTCAGCTCCTATATTAAACTGATCTCTGATCTCTGCATGGCCTTTACAGTTGTGCCCCCTCATGTGCCGTGGGCTGATCTAAGCCACAGCCTGGTACCCGAGCATCCTGCTCATCCCTGAGCGGCCCTTGGCATGGACCAGAAGCTGACGTAGGCTGCAGTGGCCAGCCAAGATCTCCGCACCTAGTTACCACCCACGGGGCTGCTGGGAAATGTAGTTTATTTTTTACATCTGCGATCAAGAGAAAGAACAGGAAACTACAGCAATCGCATGCGACAGCAACCCCTGCCAGGAAGTGGTACCGTGCAAGCAAGCCCCGAATGCGGAGCGAGGGATGGAGCTCAGAGCACCTGGCAGTGCCCTAGGGACGGTCTGAATGTGCTCACTCCGGGAACATCCCTTCCATAGATCTACCGTCCCTTGTCTCCCAGCCTTCCCCTCCCCCAGCCCCAACATCCTCCCTCTCGGTCCCTTTGTTCCACCCTTGCACTCAGACACTGCAAGAGGCAGGAGTGGACACAGGATCTCCTAAGCCTGACCGAGAAGAGAGAGCTGGGAACTCACAGCAGTTACAATTCCAGCTTCATCAGGGAACCGCACAGGAAAACACCTGGTGGGATTTCAGCTCAGGTAGGACACTGACTTTCTTGTGTTTGCACCGGACCCATAATGACACAGAGGACTGAATGATGGGCTCTGTCTAGGGAACTGAGCTAAAATCTCTTCCACGTATAACCTGCCTTTAAGGGAGCAGCTGCATTCCAGGAGAGCTTTCTGCCGGGGACCGGGAGGCGCAGGGATGGGTAATGGGCTGTAGACATCTTTCAGCTCGAGGTTGCTAGTTAAATCCAGACCAAGGTGGTGGTGCCTGAAGGTTGCTGCCATCTGAGGCTGTTATGGGTTGTGGGGATCTCGGCGCAGTTCCCAAAGGATGGGGGTGGGGTTCTCCTCCCCAACCCTACCATCACAGCTGGCCCATCGCAACAGAGCCGCTGTAGACTGAACAGTGGCTCTCAACCTTTCCACGCTACTGTCCCCCTTGCGGGAGTCTGATTTGGCTGGCGCACCCCCAAGTTTCACCTCACTTGAAAATGACTTGCTCACAAAATCAGACATAAAAAGGCAGATGTGTCACAGCCACACTGTTACTGAAACATTGCTGAGTCTCTCATTTTTACCATATAATTATAAAATAAATCAATTGGAATATAAATACTGTACTTACATTTCAGTGTAGAATATACCGAGCAGCATAAACAAGTCATTGTATGAAGTTTTGGTTTGTATTCACTTCACTAGTGCTTTCTGTGTAACCTGCTGCAAAACCAGGCAAATCTCTAGATGAGCTCTTTGGGCTCTGCTGTGGCTTTTAATGCCACAGCATGTAATGGGGCTAAAAGTGAGCTTACCCGGAGGATGCATGTTCCAAGCTCTAAACACGTTTGTACGCGTCCCCCTGTTTGAGAACCACTGGAATCCACCTTGTTTGGGTCAGGAGAGGCTCAGGGCTGGGGTAGGGGTGCAGGAGGGGGCGTGGGCTCTGGAGGGAGTTTGGGTGTGGGAGGGGATTCAGGGCTGGGGCCGCCAGGGATTGAGGAGTGGGAGGGGGTTAGGGGTGCAGGCTCCAGCCGGGTGGCACTTACCTAGGGCAGCTCCTGGAAGTGTCCAGCCTATCTGGCTCCTAGGCTCAGAGGCAACCAGGTGGCTCTGCGCACTGCCCCTGCCTGCAGGCACTGCCCCCACAGCTCCTGGCCAATGGGAGCTGCGGAGTCGGCGCTCGAGGCGGGGACACCACGCAGAGACCCCCTGGTCACCCCTGCACCTAGGAGCTGGATATGCCGCCACTTCTGGGAGCCGCATGGGGCCAGGGCAGGTAGGGAGCCTGCCTTAGCCCCTCTGGCCGCCCACCGGACTTTTGGCCTATTAAAATCTCCCTGATGGCTTTCAATAGCCGCTGGGAGATTGAGGCCGATTCCGGGAGACTCCCGGCCAATCCAGGAGGGTTGGCAACCCTAGCCGCTGGTGCCAGCACTGCCTGGGATTTGTGTTCTCCAAGACGCAGCAGGCGTTTGAGGGAGAGATCAGGGATGTCAGGGTCTCCTGGTCTTGGGAAATACTAAACAAGAAATTTGTAACCTAACCGTAGTGTGATGCTCTTTGGGCTCTGCTGTGGCTTTTAATGCCACAGCATGTAATGGGGCTAAAAGTGAGCTTACCCGGAGCATGCGTGTTCCAAGCTATAAACACGTTTGTACACTGTAGGAAGCCACTGCTTTTGCTTTAAGAAGTTTGGTCGGTTAATTGAAGAGGTGACAATGAGAGGTGGCTGAAATACGACACAAGGGAAATCTCTTTACCCATTGGTCCAAATTACCACAGACTCTCAAACAATATACCCGAGAGGCAGCACTGTTAACGTAGTACAACAGTGAAGAATAGAAATGTTTGGAGACCCCACTGTGAATAAAAGTTTTGTGGATTATTTTGCATTTGACGATAGCGCCATTTGCTAGCAACAGAATAATTTGCTTTTTCCATTTTCATTACAGTGGGTGGAAACTAGAGAAGAGAAACACCCTAAAAATATAAAGCAACTGGAGGAGCAGGAGTTTCCAAAAGAAAGATACAAAAAGGTGGTTTCTGGAGCAGTGATAATGAGAGAAGCTGAAAGAGCTGGAGGAAACTGAGAAAGAAGAGGAAGCCAGCAGAAAACAAGCCAGAATATATTCACTGCTGGTGAAAGATTTTTCAACAAACTCAGCAGCATTTTTAAGATTCCCAGTGCCTGTGCACACATATCTGGTACACATACAATAATCACACATTAGACACCACAGAACAAAAACATATCAGTTTGGGAAAAAACTCATGGAGGGTTCACGGAATTAACAGAGCTGGCGGAATGATACGAAACATATTTTGGAGACTGGAAGCTATGAATTTGGTTCCATATTATTCCTGCGGTCACATTATTTGCTATTCACCAGTATTTGAACAGCCATCAGGTATTTGTGAAAATGTCTGCGCATCGCCAAAGTTTCATGAATTTTAACTCCAGTGATCACCTGTCCAAAGCTTCATCCTGGGAAATATATTTTTCATTATTTATTATGCATTATATTTTTATTTTAAACGTTTCAGCCATCCAGTCAGGGAGCAGAAACAATCCCATGTGACCTAGCTGATCAGTCAAACCCCCACGAATAATGAATAGCAAATAACTTGTGGACAACCCGTAGATTGAGTAACCCCTCTGGTGAATACATGCACGTTGCAAAGATGCTGCGGCACAGGAGAAAGGGCTGAACTCACAGCACAGGCCGTTTGCAATGACCCATCATTCAGCCAGCTCCAGTAGATAATACCCTGTATGTGGGCACACGAACGGCAACACCATGTTCCAAGCTGCCCAGGTTCTCTGTGGGGACGAGAAACCCTATAAATGCACCGAGTGTGGGAAAGGCTTTGGGCAGGAGAAGATCCTCCGAGAGCACCGGCGAATCCACACAGGCGAGAGGCCACACAAATGCACTCACTGCGGGAAAAGCTTCACCTGGAGCACCAGCCTGATCAAGCACCAGCAGATCCACACGGGCGGCAAGCTGCACGCCTGCACTGCGTGCGAGAAGAGCTTCCGGTGGCGGCACAGCCTCCTGCAGCACCAGTCGGTGCACACCGGCGAAAAGCCGCACACCTGCGCCCAGTGCGGCCGCAGCTTTGTGGAGAAGCAGGCGCTGAAGAAGCACGAGGGCATCCACACGGGGGAGAAGCCCTTCACCTGCAGCGAGTGCGGGAAGAGCTTCCGGCAGAAGGGCAACCTAGTGTCGCATGAGAGGAGCCACCTGGAGGAGAAGCCGCACCGATGCCTCGAGTGCGGGAAGTGCTTCCGGGAGCAGCGCTTCCTGGCCAACCACCAGCGCACCCACGCCCAGGAGCGGCCCTACCAGTGTGCCCAGTGCCAGAAGAGCTTCAGTGCCAAGCAGGGGCTCCGCATCCACCAGCGCCTGCACACCGGGGAGCGGCCCTTCCAGTGCCCCCTCTGCGGGAGGAGCTTCACCGAGAGGAAGAACCTCAACAAGCACCAGCGGACGCACAGCGGGGAGACCCCCTACACCTGTGGGGAGTGCGGGAACAGCTACACCCAGAAGTACAGCCTGAAGGTACACCAGCGAACCCACAGCGGGGAGACCTCCCACACCTGCAGCGAGTGTGGGGAGAGCTTCAGGCAAAGGAACCACCTGGTGAGCCACCAGCGGAGCCACAAAGCCGGGAGCCTCTACATATGCGCTGAGTGTGGGGAGAGCTACAGCCAGTGGGCGCATCTCACCGCCCACGAGAGAATCCACACCAGGCAGAGCCAGCCAGCTTGCACTGAATATCGGTAACAGAGGCAGCGTATCTCAGAGTATGCCAAGGATCCAGACGAGAGTCCACATCCATACATGAGTTAAGGGCCCCGGCTAGGTAGAGGGCATTAGCCAGAGCCATTCTGAACCAGAATGCTTCCCAGGTAGGCGTCAGGATGTCTGGGCCTCCCTGTGTTTCCCTGTCTCTCTAAGGACCCGATCCAGTCAACGGGAACCTTTCTGTTGACTTCAGTCTGGATTGGGTCTCGGTTGTGTAAACTGGGTAGAACGTGTCATAAGCCATTTTACAAGCCAACTAGGTAACAGTGATAAGCATCATGCAGCATTTACGTGGTCTCTAGACTTGCAGGCAATGTTCCCTCTAATTTTTGACAGCCTGTGTGCGCAAAAAAATTCTTCTGTGCAAATTTTTGTGATTCTGTGCAAATTTTTGTGCCATGTGCACGGGGTTTAGGATCTGTGTGCAGGCGCACACGTGCACATCTTAGAGGGAACAGTGCTTGCAGGTACTTGTAAACATCAGTTAATTAAATGAGGCAGAATCCTAGTCTAGGATGCCGTGTAGGTCAACCAGTTTGTAACACAGCCTGTAGGGGGCTGGGGATCCATTTGGAAGTTGTGTTCACGCCTTCCTGGGACGATTTTATTTCAGAAGAGCTCTGTCTAAAATGTCCCTCTCGGGCAGGCAGGGCCAAAGAAACTGTTTCAAAACACAGAGAATGCTTCGCAGAGCCAATCCTGCTCCCATTGAAGTCCATGGAGAATTTGCAATTGAGGCCTTTATGTTTGCTGTCTGCGCACAATGCATTTAGAGTAGATATTGCACACTTTAAAGGGAAGTGATTCCATTTCTAAGGCACTTACCTTACGCAAGAAACATTTGTGTCTTGACATCTGATGCTGATGGTGTACACAAAGCTAGAGCTGGGGCAGAGAAGATCTTTAAGCTACAACTTTCACTGGGTTTAGCTGGGCGGGAAAGGCTGGAACCCCTGGCAGCAAACCTAACACCAGCACCTTCAGAAAAGGACAGTCGGTGAAAGAACTTCTGGGGATCCTGGCAAGGATGGACCCGTGACAGGCATCACTAACCTCCCTACTGGGTATACTTGAAGACTTACATTTAAAAAGCTAATGCCCTCAAGGGGCAGGCAGTTTGAGACGGGCAACAAACCCAAACGCACAAAATACACCGTACAAAAACCCACCAGCCACAACTAACAGAGATTCCTCCAATAACACAATGTTGTTAATATATGATTGGCTCCTAGAGAAAAGCTTGGGATCCAGATTCTCGCTCATCGTGAGTGGATGCTGGTATTCCACTGGGGAAGGAAGCACCCAGTCCCACCTATTTCATGGAAGAGTTTGAAGGGGACTTGCTGAATTTAGCTTCCAAAGTTCACCCTTTGCATGTAGAGAAATACCACGTGTATGCACCACTTGCTGGAGGTGCAGGTCTTGGTGGGACATTTATCAATGACCCTGCTGGACACGAGGGAAGGGACCAAGTTCTGGCAGTCATTGAGCAGCAGAAAGATTAGCTCAAAGCACATGCTAAAATGTTCATTCTTCCAGATTTAAGTCCAACCACAGCAAATGGAAGCAAAGAATGTCATGCTGTGAAGCAGAAGTCTTGTGGGTGAGGACACAAGCGTTTCCAATGTATGGGTAATTCTTAACAAGTCCTTTGCCTGTTGGGACATTGGGTGATGAAATTGGGTGCTGAGAAACATCACACAAGGCAATGCCAGAGAAAAAGAGGGTTTGAAAGGTGACCCGGGAGATGAATGAGCTGTAACTGTGCCATTTGTATGACTCACACTCAGGCTGTGAATGCAGGCTTTCTTAGAATTTATTACTATTATTTATTATTTGCATAATGTCACCAGGTGCCGAGCAGTTTACGGACAGGTGTAAAGGAAAGTCTTCGCTTCATTGATTTTACAGTTTAAAGTTCCTGTCTACTATATGGCCCTTAATGCACAAACATTAAAATCAGCACTAAGAGTTGTTGATGTCTGTTCCTTACCATTTAATTGTGTTGAGCTAGAAGCTACTCAACCTATTGTTTTGTAGAAATATATAGCACAGAATTCTCTTTAAATGTGGTACTGATTTTCAAATGTGGTAAGGAGAGTGATCCTGGCAATTAAGGTCTGTAACTCATAGGCCTAGTAAAAACAGTAAAACATATTAAGAGAAAAAAAATCACTCATCAGCCACAAGGAACAGAACCATGAGCAATAATGAGCATGGGTTAATTATTATGAGGAATATGTTAGACACAGAGAATGTGTTTGGCATTGCACAAGACAGAAATCGGTTGTCTACAATTAACCCTGACTTGAGGTGCTGATGATTGTAAGGCAAATGTAGAAAAGATGAGATGTATTAGGAGATTCTCTGTGAAAAGAATAACATTTGCTGCACAAACAACTGGCATGTTGACAGAACGGCGAATTAGTGGGTAAAGTGACTGCAATAAATCAGAAATGTGAAATATATTTGGATTTTAGTCAAATATTTGATTCTGTGACTCACAAAATTTTCTTTGAAAAGTTAATTCATATTGGTTTGGATTGAAAACTGGCTGGACAACCAGTCAGTCTAACCTATCTATGTTTTTATTATGGTTCCCATCACTGGGGTATTTTCACAAAGATACCAGATATGGTCATGGAATCAGTTATAGGGAGGTGTCTCACAGGTTTTACAGGAACTGGTGAGAGGTCCTGGTTTAGTTAACATCTCAGTCAATGATCTGAAAGAGGAGGTGACCAGCACACAAATGAAATCTGCACATGATACTAAATTGGAAGGAGTTTCAAACATCAGTCAAGGCGTGGAAATAATCTCGCGGGTCTAGTGGCATTAGAGACCTGGGCAGAAAATAACTAAATTAAGATCAGCTTGGAAAAAAGCAGTTAGAACATGTCAAGGAAAGTAACCAGAATCTCACATGGGGAAGGAGACACCTGGGAAGCAGAAATGGCTGGAATGGACCTAGGTGGTTTCCAGTGAAGATAGTGCTAGGCTGCTCTCAGTGGTGGCAGATGACAGAACAAGGAGCAATGGTCTCAAGTTGCCGTGGGGGAGGTCTAGGTTGGATATTAGGAAAAACTATTTCACTAGGAGGGTGGTGAAGCACTGGAATGGGTTCCCTAGGGAGGTGGTGGAATCTCCTTCCTTAGAGGTTTTTAAGGTCAGGCTTGACAAAGCCCTGGCTGGGATGATTTAGCTGGGGTTGGTCCTGCTTTGAGCAGGGGGTTGGACTAGATCCCTCCTGAGGTCCCTTCCAACCCTGAGAGTCTATGATTCCAGGTCTGACAGTGGTCAGCAAATTAGACACGTGATGTGGCAGCAAAAAGTTTCATCTTGCATGCAGTTGTTAGCACTGGTTTTCAAAAATCAAATGAGAAGAAAATTCCAAAAAAGTGACCAGTGCATCAGTTATCAAAGCATTTCCTATTAGCCCTTGAAGAGTTCATGTTACAGTTTTGAAATGGGCTGGGAAGTTCTGGGATACAGCAGAACGGTCCATGGCCACATGTCCATAGACGCCACCACAACCAACTCAGCTGCACTCCTGCCTGCAGCAGTGGGGCTCTCAAACCCAGGAACACAGGGATGGCCCTGAGAACACAATAGCAGCAAGGCTTTTCCCCGTCCCTGGCTCCAGACACACACTAGAGGGCAGTGGCGCACGGACCTGCTAGCCTGATGCTCCAGTTCTCCTTACCTGTGAGCTGAGGCTGGGGAATTTTCTTTCTAGATAGTTAAGTGGTTAGAAGAAAATTCTCAATTTTGTTTGGTTTTTTTGTTGTTGTTCTTTTTGTTTTTTGCTTTGTTTAATGAAGTTCCTTGTTCTAGCAGCCATGTGGATGCCAGGTGCTGGGTCTTGGATTGGTCCCCTGCCCCTAGGCCGGCGGCAGGGGCTGGGTTGTGGCACGCAGCGGCAGTACACTTACCTGCACTGGCAGAGCACTCCTTGCCTCTTGACCCCAGACATGCAGTCCTGTCCCAAGACAGCTCTGGCCAGAGTGGGGCCTTCCGAGGGTCCACGGAGGGAGTAAAAGAGATGAGCTGCAGGATGGGCTCGGAGGACCACACGCTAGGTGTATGCGACTAGCTGAGAATTGTCCTCTCCCCCTCAGGCCATAGGCATACGGACTGGGCCGTTCCGTGGGGTAAAAAAACTCTTCCTCCCATCCCCGGGGAAGAAGCCAGCACTTCACTGATTGATACTCTGGGCAGGCCCTGAGGTTAGTACGCACGGAGAAATACCAGCCAGAGCATCAGCTCAAAGACCCCAGCTGGCACCAGGGGGCTCACAGGGGTGAAACTAGACCTGTGCGAGGAGCTGGGGCACATGGAGATGCTACTCTCATTAGCTACACCAGAGCCCTTCATCTTGGGTCCAACGGGATTGTGTGGAAGAACTACTCCAATGGGAGGAGATTAGGTGACAAATTCAGAGCCTGCAATGAGTTACTGAGACTGGCGTTCTCATCGTATTAACAGTGCCACTGGCTCAGCGAGGGTACGGGAAATGCACACGTTCACCTAGCGCCCCTTGGTGGTGCTGTTTGGGAAACCCAGCGGATTAGTCTTTGGCACATGTTACGAGGGAGGTCTCTGATCTCCTGAAACTCCACACTGAAGGAACGTGATCTCTGAGTAAGCCCAGTTTATTGTGTGGATCTCTTCCTTTCATCTGAATAAATCTCGTTTGCCTCCTGGCACTGCCTGCCAGGGCCCTTTGGACATGCAGGGACAAGCCCCAAGAATACAGCTTTGAAATCGTTACCAAGCAGAGGAGTTGGGCAGCAGGAGGAAACTGATGAAACAGAGAAAGCTGGGAGGGCGACAAGGGCTTGTTTCCTGCTCCACCCCTAATGTGCCCTGAGTATCCCACCTCTTGGGGAGAGGGCCTGGTTTGGTTAACCCCTCAGGGAATGCTCTGGAAGAGGTGACCAGCACGCCCGTGGATGGCATCCCCATGGGGTCTTCAGCTCACAGTTCTCGCTGGAGAAGCTTCCATGGGGAGGAGGATGTGAGGGTGGCATTTCCCCCACCCAGCATCCCTCCTCCGCCAGCCCCACGTCCCTTTCACTCATGGAAGCAGAGGGGAGGAACTGGATCAAAGTCTCTGTGAATTGCTGCATGTGGCCTTGAGTTCTGAAAACTGAGGACATTCCCTGTGCCCACAGGGCCTCCCACGTGCTGACGGGACGCTGCTTCTGAGGGCCATCGCAGCTCTGGGGCTAAAGGTTTCCCCCGGGCTAAGTGCATGCGATTGGGTCTCCCACAGTCTGCTACTGCCTCAAGCTAATGGAGGGGGGTTGTTTAACTGAACTGATAGAAGCCAGTGGTTTGGGCGCTGAAGTTCCTGGGCTGTGAGAGTGGGGATAGCCGTGTCTATGCAGCCAGTTCGTTACACCTAGCCAGGGGCTGACGCTGGAAGATCATGGGTGAGCCGTGATCAGGACAGATTTTCACGTAAATCAAAAATCACACAGTGCAGAGTTCCTTTCAGAACACACCTTCCTTTATTGATCTCTAGCATTCCAGCTACAGTTCCAGAGAGACACCCCATCATTTCCATCCCCAATTTAATTACTGCTTCCCCCCAGGATTAACCCTCACCAGACCACACACCCTCCCCTACCCGCTCCTGTCTTATTTTCATATCCTTTAATCAACCCATCTCTACCACTCCTTCTGCCCAGGCAGGGATCACTACAAGAATTCAAACAGAGTTAAAGACCCAGGATCCTCTATAGAAATACGAGCCAACACATGCCTCTTAATCAGGAATACGGCACTCTCCAGTCATAGAAATGGTACCTGTGTATTCCCAAAGAAACTTACCCAGCCAATTCTCTGGGGTTACAGACAACATTTAGATTTACTTTTTAAATAAAGGGTGTTGGGAGGGTGAGGATCTCAAAAACTTCGTACCAATGGGAGTGTTTGCATGAATCTCTGTCGATGAGCTACACGTGCTCTCATCCGGGGGGGTACCCTATCCCCTGGTAGGATGAGGGTTATCGTATTTCCTCCTCGGTCACTAAGGCCTCAATCCTGCAAGATGCTCGGCACGCAGCTCTGATCCAGTGAAGCCCTTATGCCCTTGTTTAACGTTAAGGCGGTGAGTGGTCACGCTGATGCCAATGCATGTGCTAAAGCGCTCTGCTTTGCTGGATCAGGGCCAGTGCATTCAGCACCTTGCAGGACAGACCCTTTCTGCTCCTGTTCCCTCCGACGGCAATGACAGCCTGTCCACTTATTTCACTAGGCGTTGGACTGGGCCCTAAAGTCTGATCTCTGATGTTAATCTCTGGATGTATCAGCTGTTATGACTTGAAATCCATGGGTTAATTCTACCCCAGTACAGCTCCACTGAAATGATCTCCCTCCTCCCAGATGTTTAATATTCATTCCCCTGTGGCACTGGGAACCCAGGAACAATGTGCCCATGGGGAGACCCAGAAAGTGAAAATGGCTAGAAACTGAAACTGACCAATCTGGTTTCATTGTCCAGGCAGAGTGACACGGAACATTGAGCAAAACAGCAGAAAACTATGAAAGGAAAATTCATTTTTCAAACCATTCCTGTTTCGCTCATCGGAACGGCTGTGAGTGACACGGGCAGGAACCGTTTGTGTTGGACATCTCTTCAGTTTTATGCTGACTGCACTGACGGCCTCTCCCAGGGGACACAAGAGTGAATTCTTGCCCTCCTCACATGCAGCAGAAACTTGCCTCCTTTTGGAGCATTAATGAAACCTTCCCCTTCTGCCCACAATCTTCAGGCATAGAACAGAAACATCACAAACACAAACAGAAAGGACCAGAAGAGACTAGAACAGGAGGTGGGAAATACCACAAAGGGAAAAACAGGGATGCAACCACATGCCACTGGCATAGCAACGCTCCCTGAACTGGCCTGTAACAGCAACCAGGGAGCAAACACTCCAGTGCATCCACTTGGCGATTTCTTGCTGTTATGTACAGCAAGGGGAGTGAATAAGATTTCTCCAACATACATGACATTTGTATGATGTCTCTCCTTGTGTCTTAACGGACTATTTTCCCACCTTCAGGAAATCTCAGGCTGATATTCAGAATTACAGGTTCACGGAATTTAAAGCCAGAAGAAATCACTGTGCTTCTCTAGTCGACCTCCTGCACCGGCCGGTCACAGAACTACACCCAGTGATTCCTGCAGAGGAGAGAATTATTCTTAGCTTATCTCCAGTTCTGGGTAAGTGATCTCACTCATGCAGATTCACTGGGGAAGATTTATCTTGTGAGGAGCATGCCCCCCCTCGGGGCATTTAAATGGTCTCCTCTGGTTTGGATTCTCTGGACCATAATGAGGTCATCTGACAGCTGAGGCATGTCCCAGGCTCAGAGCCGATAAATGGGGCCCTGCCTTTGTGGATTTTCTCAGCTATCACCAGGAACATCCTCAGACCAAGCCTCTCCCACATTCAGTTCATTGGGATGGTCTCTCCCCAGTGCAGGTTCTCTGAGGTTTTGTGAACCTGCTTCTCCCTGAAGGGTTTGCGGCAAGGACTATGGTCGCTTAGTCTCTCTGTGCAGGGTCCCTGGTGATTTAGAAGAAATCTCTGGTCTCTGAAGTTTTTTTTAATCGATTATAAGAATAACAGTTTCTCTGGGTGGATTCCAGGGGGTGGGATGAGATCCTGCTTCAGGTGCCACCTTCTCTCCTGCGTGGTTTCTAGGAGAGGTGGCTGTGGGCTGAAGCTTTTCCCACATACAATGTATTAATATTTCACATGAGTCATGAGATCCTGCTTCTTTTTCACACTCATCCTTCTCGCTCCCTGGGTAAACGAACACATTCAGAGATTAATTCATGCGCTAGTGGAAAATTTCCAACTACCCGGATAATGCAAACAATACCGAGCACATCTAAACAGTGCTTTACGGGCCAGTGCCAGGGCCAAACAGCCCCGAGCGAGAGCTGGGTGCGGGACGCCGGGCAAACATGGCTGACAGCTGCTGTAATTTACACGGCTCTGCAATGGTCACAAGGCGCTATTCATTCAGCCAAGGGCTGGGATGGTGCCGCCACATCTGCACCCCCCTCTGCTCTGTTCACTGGCACCAGCCGCCCTCACTGCATTCCCCTAACTCAGAGCTGCTGGTACCTTCGTGCTTCCGCTATCCCACAAGGGGCTGCACCCGAACTGCCCAGCTGAGGGGATTTAACCAACACCCCGCGGGCCGCGTCTAACTGGCACAAAGTGAGTGCAGCTGCCCTAATCCTTAATGTGGAGGAGGGGCTTACGGAGAACCCGGGTCCCAGCATGCCTGGCCTCGACCTGCACTGAGCGGCCAGGCCAACGCCCTGTGGAAGACCCGGGCCCTTGCGGCCCACGCTGCTGAACACTGGGCCTGCAGTGATCCAGGGCTGACTTTTGGCCAGGCCAGAACTACGGGCTTTAAGGTCCTCAGGGCTGCATGCTCCAAGACGGCGAGAAAGCGAAGAGCTGTCCTGGTTTGCAGGGGTGCTGGGCATCCCCAGCTCCCATGGGAGCCCGCAGGAGGCGTGGGTGCTCAGCACCTCTGAAAAGCAGGCCAGCCAGGTCTGATCCTGCAAGACGTCAGGCATCTCCAATGGAGGCTGAAGGGTACTGACGGGGCTCAGCACGTCACAGGATCAGTCCCTACAGCAGCAGTAAAGAACTTTGCCGTGAGTCTCCCTCGTTGTTATCTCATCTGCTCCCAAGCACAGGGAGCCGAGCGAGCTGGGAAGGGACGGGGAGCTGGGGGAGGGACAGGGGTGGAGAGTGCCTTGCTTGAGGGCGAGGCATGGAGCCGGGGGGCCGGGACTTGGGATTCCTTCAGGGGCTTCTATGTGGGGTGGGCACAGAAGAGCACGAACCTGGCCGGCCAGTGGACAGAGGAGCTGCACAGGGGACCCAGGCTCAGTGCGTGAAGACAATCAGGATCCCCTGGGGGACTCCAGGGTGTCTAAGGAGCGACCGAGGCCTTCCAGACACTCAGAACGTTCACATGGCGTCCCCGCCGTTCAGCCTCTCGCATCCAGTGCAGTCCTGGGCCCCTCCGGGAGCTCCCAGCCGAGTTCAGAGCGATCCGCTCTGTAAAGCTCCTAGCATGACGTCAGGCTCATGTCAGGGCTTTGTCTCCCAGGTGGGTTCTCTGGTGCGTAGTCAGGTTTATCTTCTGCGTGAAGGTTTTCCCACACTCGGGGCAGGTGAAGGGGGTTTCCCCGGTGTGGATTCTCTGGTGGATTTTCAGAGACCCCTTCTGGCTGAAGCGCTTCCCGCACTCGGGGCAGGCGAAGGGCCGCTCCCCGGTGTGGATGCGCTGGTGGGTGACGAGGCCGCTCTTGCAACTGAAGCTCTTCCCGCACTCGCCGCAGGTGAACGGGCTCCCCCCTTGGTGGGTCTTCTCGTGCGTCACCAGGAACGTGCGCTGGCTGAAGCTCTTCCCGCACTCGGCGCACTGGTAGGGCCTGTCCCCGCTATGGGTCCTCTGGTGGCTGGCGAGCGTCTGCTTCTCCTTGAAGGACTTGCCGCAGTCGCCGCACTCGTAGGGCCGCTCCTCCGTGTGGGTCCTCTGGTGGTTGAGGAGGAATCGCTGCTCCCGGAAGCTCTTCCCGCACTCGGGGCAGGCGAAGGGCCGCTCCCCGGTGTGGATGCGCTGGTGGGTGACCAGGTTCTGCTTCAGGCTGAAGCTCTTCTCGCAGACGCTGCACTTGTAGGGCCGCTCGCCCGTGTGGGTGCGCTGGTGGATGATCAGGTTGTGCTTGAGGCTGAAGCTCTTACCGCACTCGGGGCAGATGTAGGCCCTCTCCCCCATGTGGTTCTTCTGGTGCCGGGTCAGGCTGGGCTGCTGGTTGAAGCACTTCCCGCACAGAATGCATTTGTACTCCCGCTCCTCCGCCTGGCTGTGGATTATGAGGTTTCTCTCATCGCTAAAGCTTTCGTCGCAAGCCGGAAACGCGAACGGCCTTTCTCCAGGGGGGGACGTCAGGTGAGTCATGAGATCCTGCTTCTGATCCGCACTCATGGGACTGTCATCTCCTGGGAAAACAAACACACTGCAGATATTAACCCAGGCCCCGGTGGAAAAGCGCCATGAACACACCATTTAACACCAAACAGACTCCTCACTGCCTGCTCAGCATCAACAGCCATTAACTCTGCCTGAAAACATCTGGCTTTTATTATTATTAACCACGTCCCCGTTCCATTGATTTCTCCACTTCTACTCCCAATAGCCCCAGTGCGGTTTACAAATATAAACGGATACAGAGATTAACAGGATCACGCGGAAATGCAGCCTCCTCTAGGGTGGAATACGGGAGCCCTAAAACACCACACAACGATGCTACACAACAGCTGGGCACCCAAAATGAAGAATCCAATTTCAGCAGTGGGGGGAATTTAAATAAGGACAGTGGAACCAGTCTAGGGTGACCAGACAACAAGTGTGAAAAATTGGGACAGGGGTGGGGGGGTAATAGGCTTCTATATAAGAAAAAGCCTCAAATATCAGGACTGTCCCTATAAAATCGGGACATCTGGTCACCCTAAACCAATCAAGTCAAACAGGGCACTGACCCTTCCCAAGCCCGCCTGGCCCCTGTAATGACGATCAGTGATCAGGGCCTGGCTGTCTGTTACACCTCACCCAAAGGATGGTACCCATAGCAACAGAGACCCGTGCACGGCTACACTGTGGTATTTATTCAGTGCTGGAGTAGAGGGAAGAGGGACATTTGTTCAATCTCACCACTTGGTCCTACCACGTCTGTGTCTCCTGGAAGGTCCCCAGCTCTCCTAGCCTGAGGGCTCAGTGTGAAGGCATGATGGGTCACAGCCCAAGGTGCCCTGGCTGGTGGCTGGGGGGTTCCTCATCGTTTGAATACGTTGCAACCAGAGGGACGTTGTCCCTTTGCATGAGGAGCCTTTGTACACTTAGGGTGAGCAGATGTCCCGATTTTAGGGTCTTTTTCTTAATATAGGCTCCTATTACCCCCCACCCCCGTCCCGAGTTTTCACATCTGCTGTCTGGTCACCCTGAGCAGACTCTAAAGCAGCTGAATTGGGATGCCCCAAATTTTCCCAGCAGGCGACTGCATGGAGACCCAGGAGTCCAAGTGACGAACGTCCTCTCCACAAAGCCAGGCTGGTATCAGCCAAACTCCCCCTTCTTATTGCAGCCCACAGAGACTACAAGTCCCAGCATGCCACGGGCCAGAGCCCCAGCATGCCACCAATCAGGCTCAGCCCTGGCTCAGACAGTACCGCCCGCCGGGCCCTATGCAGCCCGTAGCGCCCGGCGCAGCATGTGACATCCCCAGCAGCCAGGAACAAACGTTCATCCGCGGAGCTCCGCAGCGCCCAGGCGAGGCGGGTTAACCCCCTTCCACGCTGCAGCGAGCCAAAGGCGAAGGGACTGGCCCGAGGCCGCGCGGCCAGGCGGTGGCAGAGTTTGCACTGGATGGGAGCAGGGCAGCGGTGCCTGCAGCCTCTGGGACAGCAGCGGCTGCGCCCGTGGGTCTGCGGCGTGGGCTCTGCCTGGGGAAGAGCCGTGTGAACGCCCCGGCGGGTGCTGCCCCCCGGCACCCACCCCCACATCTCGGCATCCCGCAGGGCCCCGGCTATGCAAAGCAGCAAGTCGCGGCGCCGGATCTGAGTGCCGCCCCGCCCCTCCCACGCGCGTTTCGTTCTGCGGAACACCCACGCGAACGCCCTTACCCGGATCCGATCTCACTCCGGCGTGGCCGCGCGCGGACACTGCCCCGGTCCGTGACCCGCCGGGAGGTCTGTGTACAACCACCCAGGCCGGGCTGTTCCCCGCGGAACAGGGGCTTGGTCCCGGGTGCGAACGGACTGGACCTGGCTGGAAGCGTCCGCCCGGAGCGGAGTTTGCGGGGCCTTCCCCGGGCGGATTCCCCGAGCCGGTGAGGTGCGCCCGGCGCCTGCTCGGCTGCAATGCGGAGCTCGCCGTGTCTCGCTTCGCTTTCTCCTCTTCCCGCAGCCCCGCTCCGCTAACGGCAGCGGGGCTCCCCCGTTCCCGGCCAGGGGAGCAGGACAGGCTGGATTCGCACCGCACGGGCTAGTGGACAGGCGATGGTGGGAAATCAGCTCGCCCTTGGCGAGTCACGCGGAGCCTGCTCCATTGTGCGGGGCTCTCAGACTCACACCCTTGCAATGCATCCCTGGGAGCAGCTGGAGCACTTCCTGCAAGGGGAAGGAGGCTGCCCGCGATTGCTGCAATTTCCTGTTTTATCACGGGGTGGGAACGGGCTGACAGGCCTCCGCCATGGAGAGGGGGCTCTGGCCAGACAACGTGACCCCCCAGGATCAGGCCGGGTAGAGGAGCTCGGTGTAGTGCCAAAGCGTCTCTCTCCCCACAACAGAAGTTGGTCCAATAAAAGATATCACCTCCCCCACCTTGTGTCTCTCATCTCCTGGGACCCGCAGGTGACAACAACACTGCAGACTCCTTCTGTCCGGTGTACGTCCATGATATTTTATAGTATCCTCCAGATCATCCTGCTTCCCAGGCTCAAAGACAATCTGGTCACCCTGTGCGGATGAATCCAGAAAGCGACCTGCAAAGGGGTAAAATGGGTTTGCGCCTTTTTAAAATATGATGTATAAAAAGAGGCAGTTCCTCCCCCCTTGCTTTTTACATTAGAAGTGTAGGTCTTATTTGATCTGTTTTTTTCCTGGAAGACTCTATGGATGACTAGAAAACTCTGGATGGCTGGAGATGTTCGAATACTATGAAGATGAGGATGGTATAAGAAGACAGACGGACAAACAGAACTAGACTTATGGCACTAGAGAGACCATTCATGTGACCCTTGATTCATTGAGTGGGGAGATAATTGTCATTCACTTTGGTTTTTGTTTGCTTTTGTTGACACATTTAACTCAGATGCCCGAGAAACATGTGGAAGAAAGTTGTCTTTGTTAAAAATTCAGACCTGGCCCCGATGCCTTCCGTTAAGGGCTAGGGAAACTCACAATCCTTCTTGGCCCCCTCTGAACACTGCTGCTAACACCCTCCTGCTTCGGGTCATCCTGACTTCATCCAACCCCCCTCTGTCCCGCCACTGGCTCCCCCTTCTCCACCGCAGCCAACACACGCTTCTTGTCTTTCCCTGTAAGGCACTTCGTGACTTGGCATCACACTCCCTGATCTGGTATTTTACCTCCCCCCCCCCACCTTTGCACTGCCAAATAACCCAGTGTTTGCTGTCCACCAGGGCCAGCTCCAGGCCCCAGCATGCCAAGCGCGTGCTTGGGGCGGCATGCCACGGGGGGTGCTCTGCCGGTCGCCGGGAGGGCAGCAGGCAGGGAGCCTTCGGTGGCATGCCTGCGGAGGGTCCGCTGGTCCCACGGCTTCAGTGGACCTCCTGCAGGCGTGCCTGCAGAGGGTCCGCTGGTCCCACAGTTCCACCGAAGCCGGGCGACCAGCGGACCCTCCGCAGGCACGCCTGCGGGAGGTCCACTGGAGCCGCAGGACCGGCGAGCGGCAGAGCGCCCCCCGTGGCATGACGCCATGCTTGGGGCAGCGAAATGTCTAGAGCCGCCCCTGTGTCCACCACGCAGCATCAAGCCTCAGACACAGCCGTGCTCTCTTCAGTGCCGCCTGGTAGAAGTTCCCCAGCAAGATCCGTCGAGCTATCACTCTCTGCCTGTAAATCCCTTCCGAAAACTCACGTCTGCTGTGGTGCCTACAGAGCTCTGCCAGCTGACACAGGGAGGGGAGAGAGGATGAAATGTATGGATACGGTTAGAGAGCAGCTTGGATGTTGTATTTATAGATTCCATGGCCAGAAGGGACCATTGTGATCATTTGGTCCGACTCCCTGTATAACACAGGCCAGGGAACTACCCCCAAAATAATTCCTAGAGCAGAGCTCTTTAGAAAAACAGCCAACCCTGGTTTTAAAATGACCAGTTATAGAGAATCCACAGGACTAAATGGTGGTGAATCATCCCGCAATTTACATGATCGAATCGTATCCACGCGTTTATAACATGCCTATCACCGCAGTATCTAAGCAAAACCAATGCACTCGGTTTGTAAAGAAGCCTGTACCAAGTCCCTTTTCCCCCAAGTATGTTCGCACCGGCAGTAAATATGGCCAGAATGTTTGCACCACACTTCAGTCTGGGTGCACGTACTTCACTCTCTAAATGCTACAGTACAGTACGTGCCCGTTAAAAGGTGCCCACCAACATTGGAGGGTGGCCCTGAAACTCTATGCCCACGTTTCACTAACATTAGACGTCAGAGGACTCGACTCATGCAAGTGGCTCCATTGAGGGCTGGAGGATCAGACTAGAGTGACCAGATGTCCTGATTTCATAGGGACAGTCCTGATATTTGGGGCTTTGTCTTATATAGGCGCCTAATACCCCCCACCCCATCCTGATTTTTCACGCCTGCTGTCTGGTCCCCCTAGATCAGACCCCTGGTCTCTGGTTACTTATTCCGAAATGAGACTGGTTTGCAATGCAGAGGGGCGGGGCTTGTAATGCAGAGGGACGGGGCTTGTAATACAGAGGGGCGGGGCTTTGCTGGCCCCGCAAGTGTGGGCAGCTTTGCCAGGGCGGCCATGCAGAAAACAAAGGGTTTGCATGACGGCTCCGTGGGCTGATGGGAAGTGTAGTTCTCCCTCCCGGCTAAGGTTAAACCCAATCTGTGCTGTGATCCCAGGCAGCTCCGGGACCTTCCGGGGACGGACTACAGCTCCCAGGGGCGCTCTGCAGCTCGGGGGGGGGGTTAAAGCCTTACAGTGGAAGGGGCTCTGTGGGCTAACGCAGCAGCGCATGTGACCTGCGTGGGCAGCTGCCTTATTCCTCAGCATCCTGAGCGTGTCAGGGTTTGCTTTAAAAAACAATAACAACCTACTAGTCCTGCCTGCAGAGCTCCCCCTTCTCTTTTCTCTGCTCTTTCACTGCCTGCCTGGTAACTGCTCAGATCAGACCAGAGTGCCCCTGCACTGGCAGCCATTAAGAGAGAAAAACCAGGCGGGGGAATAGGAATCGCTAAATACTGGTTGATAAAAAAGAGCAGCTCCGGAGTCCTCATTCTCCGCTGAGTTCCAGCCGAGAGAGCCCGTCCACACCCGGGGCATCCAGCACCAGAGGGGAATGGCCGAGGAGATCGCCGCTCAGGTAGGACATTCACCCCGAACATCGGGTTTGCAGATCAGTTATAAATACACCGGAGAATCTGTCACGAAGCAGACTGGGGTCTCAGTGAGGCTGGTGTCAATCCAGAGCAGCTCTACTGAATTAAGTGCAGTGGCTCCAGATTTACACCGAGAGCAGAATGTGTCTCTGTGTCCGGATACTCAACCGGAGCCGACCAGTCAGGCTGCAGCTAGGGGGACCAGACAGCAAGTGGAAAAATCGGGACAGGGATGGGGGGTGTCTAAGACAAAGCCCTGAATACAGGGACTGTCCCTATAAAATCGGGACATCTGGTCACCCAAGCTGCAGCCTGCGGGTTTCTAAACACACGGGTGGAGACTTGGAGTTTGTTCTACTGGAGCAGTGGCTAAGGAAAGGGTAAAAGGCCTCTCTGTGCTGGGCTCCACTATAACATCATAGATTCCAATGCCAGGCGGGACCGTTCATTGAAATCATCTCGTCTGACCTCCTGTGCAACACAGGCCAGAGAACAGCCCCCGGATAATTCCTGGAGCAGAGCTTTTAGACCAACGCTGCCTAGGAGCAGGGAATAGACACTTCGAGCTGCCCCATCTGCCCTGCACAGTACAGCGGTGCCGGGCTCTCACATCTGAGGGGTCTGTCCTGCAGCGCCACATCTCTCTATAGAGCCGGGGAGGTTTTGTAGCTGTCAGCAGCTGCATGTTCCATTTGAAAACGCAGCCTGGGATGGTTGAGAAGTGCACTCAGGCTGAAGAACCTCGTTTTAGAGATGGGGCATGGAAGGGGATCATCTAGATTAGTCTTAGCCCAGGTCTACACTAGTGGGGGGGTCGACCTAAGATACACAACTTCAGCTACGCGAATAACGAATAGCGGAGCTGAAGTCGGCGCATCTTAGCCGTGAGGACGGCGGTGAGTCGACCGCTGCCGCTCCCCTGTCGACTCCGCTTCCGCCTCTCATGAGCTGGAGCTCCGGAGTCAATGGGGAGCACAATCGGGGATCGATTTTATCGCGTCTTCACTAGAAGCAATAAATCAACCCCCGATAGATCGATCACCGCCGATCCGGCAGGTAGTGAAGACCTGCCCTTAGACTGGAGCGCAGGTTAGAGGCTGAACCAGGACTAGGGGTTTCTAATCAGCAGCACAGAGCTCGGCTGTTCCTGTGAGATTTCATCCCCGAACGGCAGAGACCTCACGAGAGCATCTGCTCTCACAAGGTTTGTGCCACATGAGGCCAAAATCACATGAGAACAGGTTTCTGCTTCAGCTTAGCCAGAACAGGAAACTAAGACCCTGCCAGGTTTAGAATCCAGCCTAGAATCAAAACCATAGGGTGAGCTTTGGAGCTGGGGATCCATATCCAGCCCCTCCGCTTTGGAAGGGGTTTGGCTCGTAGGTTCTGCAGCATTCATAGCTATTGTACTTGGGAAGAGAATTAGAAAAATAACCTATGGTTATGGTCACCGAAATGTGTTACTGCTCTGCAAAGGCTGGGCCTGTTCTTTGGAGGAGCTCAAAGTAACGATCCCTGCAGACAAACCGTTCCCCGGCAAGGCAATGCCATGTATTGGAGATAAGCAGTGCTGTATTTGCACCCACAAGACAAGGCATATGCCTGTAGCTAGCTGAAGGGCAAAAGTGCCGTTTTCAGGAAGGTAAGTGCCAAACAAGGTTTCCAGAACCAAGCAGTCTCACAATCCCATTACAAACCCTCGGGTTCCCGGAATTTGTTCACCTGCTTCCCACTTAACACACTGTTAACCCCCGGCCCGCGCACACACACACACACACACCACCAATACCATTAGCCCTTCCTGTTCCAGGCGGGCACTGAGCGGGTCGCTGTTTGTGTTTCAGAGGCTGGTAACGTTTGAGGATGTCAGTGTCTATTTCTCCCCGGAGGAGTGGGCGATTTTGGAAGAATGGCAGAGAGAGCTTTACCGAGACGTCATGAGGGAGAACTATGAGCTTCTGATCTCAATGGGTAAAAATCAACAATCATTTTGCCTTTGCTTTATGGATAGCCTGGTTCTGGGTATGTCTGGGGTGACTTCAGTTTAGCAGGATGGACCACATTTTTAAGGGTTTGATTTCAATGGGAGTTAAGCCCGTGGGTGATTGTGAAATCCACTAGGTGCCTACCTGCATCTTTAGGCATCTGGATACCTTTAAACATCTGGCCCTTTCTCCATGATGGTAACGCCGTGAGCCTGATTCTGAGCTCAGTTACGCTAATATAATTCTGGAGTAACTCCAGTGAGGTCCATGGAGATTCACCACTGTAAATCTGGTTTAAGTGAGAGCAGAATCATGCTCCATGAATGGAAACAAGGCAGTAACATGCCTCAGCTCTGACCCACTCATCTGAAAATGGGGTGAACAGTGAAATGGCAAAGTTTGCAGATGATACAAAGTGATTCAAGACAGTGAAGTTCAAAGCAGACTGTGAAGAGCTACAAAGGGACCTCACAAAGCGGGTGACGGGGCAACAACATGGCAGGTGAAATTCAACCTTGATAGGTGCAGAGTAACACACACCGGGAAAAAATAATCCCGACGACACATTTATAATTATGGTTCTCAGTTAGCTGTTACCACTTAGAGAGATCTTGGAGTCACCATAGATAGTTCAGCTCAATGTGCAGCAATGGTCTGAAAGGCTAGCAGATTGTTAGGGACCATTCGGGAAGGAATAGAAAATAAGGCAGAACATTTCACATACCATTATGTAAGTCCCTGGTGCTCCCACACTTCCTATACCAGTGGTCCCTAACGCAGTGCGCCCACGTACTGGCCGGCGGATGAGCATCCGCCGAAATGCCACCGAGAAGCAGAGTCATCCAGAGGCATCGCCACCAAAATGCTGCTCCTTCTCGGTGTATGCTTGTCCGCCAGCCACTGTCCTCAGTGGTTCGTCATCCGGCGCCCGCCAGACGAAAAAGGTGGGGGACCACTGTGCTATAGTATGACCAATTCTGGTCACCCCATCTCAGAAAGGATACAGAGGAGCTGGAAAAGGTTCAGAGAAGGGCAACAAAGATGATCATGGGTATGGAACAGCTTCCATGTGAGGAGAGACTAAAAAGATTAGGGCTGTCATCTCAGAGAAGAGCCGACTCGTGGGGATATGATAGAGGGCTACAAAATCATGACTGGTGTGGAAAAAAGCGTTATTTGCCCTTTCCCACACTACAGAAACCAGGGATCACCCAATACAATTAATAGGCAGCACGTTTAATACAACCAAGAAGTACTTTTTCACACGATGCACAATTAACCTGTGGAATTCATTGCCGGGGGATGTTGTGAAGGCCAAAAGTATAACTGGGTTAAAAAAAAGAACTAGATAAGTTCATAGAGAACAGGTCATAGAATCACAGAATATCAGGATTAGGAGGCACCTCAGGAGGTATCTAGTCCCACCCCCTGCTCAAAGCAGGACCAACCCCAACTAAATCACCCCACCCAGGGCTTTGTGAAGGTCCATCAATGGCTATTAGCCAGGATGGGCACAGATGCAAAACCATGCTCTGAAGTGTCCCTAGCCTCTGTTTGCCAGAAGATGGGTGGATCACTCCAGCTGCCCTGTTCTTCACAGTTCCCTGAAGTTCTGGGGAGCCATTGACGGACGACAGGACACTGGGCTAGAGGGACCATTGGTCTGACCCAGGATGGTCGTCCTTGTGCTCTTAACTGCTGGCTTGTGGCTTATCCCTCCTCAATACATTTTTCTGAAAAATGCCCTCCTAGCGGGTTTGGTTTGCAACTTTGTTTCTGCAAATCATCATCGCTCTAGGTGACGCGTGCAATAGAAATGCCTAGTCATTCATGCATTCATTCATTCCAGTGCTCGCTCTCCTGCGGCAGCCAAGAAACTCACCACCGTCCACCTGAACAAATATTCTCTTAAATATTCCTTTGCCTTGCTGTAGAGCGGAGGTACCCTCCCTTTTGCTGCACCCCTTCTCCACGGGAGTCACATAACAGCCCACCCCCAAACTCCCGCCCAGCTGGGGCAAAGGTAACTCAGCAAGCAGAGCCAGCGGCTCACCCGAGGTCGGGGCAGGACCTGGCTGGCTACGTCTCCGGAGAAGCCCACGGCAGTGCAGTGCAGGAGTAGACCAGGGCACCGGGTGCTTCCTCCCCCCGCTCAGAGCCGCTAGCTCCTGCAGGCTCCGGAGGGTATGAAATACACGGTGCTGGGGCCGGTCAGGCGTGTGGGCCAGGGCAGGACAGCAGCGGGGACAGTGCGCAAGGAGTTCCCAGCAGTCCGGGAGCGGGAGGGAGAGGAGAGCAGCAGGCTGCTGCCTGGATGGGGTGGGGCTGCACTCCCCCTCCCAGCCCGAGAGCCGGGGGCTTCCTGCGTGTTATTTTTCCACATATCAAATCCGGGGTCGTGAGCTTTCAGACGTTTCGGACCACGCGTGGTGCTTACTCCCGTGACAGCAGTGGACTGACTCACGGCAGTAAGCACTACTCCCTGGAGTAAGTTGTTTGCAAGATAAAACCCTTACACACATAGTGCTTAAATTCAGAGCTGGCGGAGGCAGGCACAGCTCCACTGACACCGGGTGGAGCAGAGAGTGGCAGGGCCCCCTTGGCACCTGCCTCTGCTGGTCCACAAAGTCACTCGGAGACCCTGGGGGTAGTAACCAGCGGTGCCGTTTATTTGCAGGCTTGTTCCCACCCGTTTCACCGCGTACAGTTGGCCCGTCACCCTCTGCGGGCAGGAGGGAATCGCTACCTCCCTGCTCCCGTTCCCTGCCTTTTCCCTTCCTGCCCCAGGCTTTTATACAGCCCAGATTAATCTCTGCTTCCCCAGGTAGGGCCAGGTTATCTCCAGCCAGCTCTAACGTATTCCCCCGAATGGGAGCTGGCGGGACAGAGGGTGTAGGCCCAGCTGGCCTGTGCCCAGCACCCTGTCAGACCAGGGCTGTTCTGATCACTGACGTCAGGGGTGACTGTCCCTTGGTCCACACACGCTGCGACTGGGACAATTCTCAGTGGAATCCAGCAGTAGAACATTCTACGTGGCAGAGGGGCGGGTGGTGATGTGGGATCCTACAGGGCAATGAACCGGGAGGGAGACAACACGAGGGATTAAAAGCCCCTGTTTATCCTCAGAGCAGGTCCAGCCTGGACTGCAGCAATGCCAGGTCCCCACCACCACCCCTGCCCGTCTGCACCGGTTTAGAGCGGGTCATTGTTAGGTGAACCTCACTTAGGACCTAGCAAAGACGCAGTTTCTCCCTGTAAAACCCAGGGTCCCTGGCTGGGGTTAGCCCTAGGGACTAGCACAATTTAAATTCACCCTTTTTTCTCAGTCTAGGCCCTAAGGGTGAGAGGGGAGTCGCGTCTCCAGCGCCCACTCACGCCTTGGCCTCTCTCATGAGATGGGTGGGGGTTGCTGACGGATGGTGGATTTCATAACAGGGGCGCCATTAGGTACCGGAAAGAGACCCTGCAGCCCACCCACACAGCGGCGTCTGTGCACCACTGGCCCAGGCCACATCCACACCAGTGACCTGGCAGGCATGTTGCCCAGCGCCGGCCAGTCCCCCTATGTGGGGCCACTATATTCCCACGCCATGGAGCACGTTGCCAGCCAGGGTAGGCCCCGGGCTGCGGCAGTCCAGGCGAGACGCCCCCTCCCCGTTGAGTCCCGTTGCCGCGTGAGGCCTGGAAGGAGATGGCACCATCTCACCCGCTTCTCTTCCTGGTGAGAGGGGTGGGGAGGCCCGGGAGCAGCAGACGGTGCCCACCCAGACTCCTGGTTTCCCTCCGATTTAGGGCACTGTCTCCCAAGTGGTTGCCATGGCACTGGCTGTCTAGGGTACCAGCCCTGAAGGATGCAGGGCAGCGCGATGGATACCCCTATGCTATGCAGAGGGCTGTATCTCTGTGTCCAGTCCGGGGGGGGGGGGGGCAGCCTGCTAGGCCGGCTCTCCATGGTGGGAGAGCTGTGCGGGGGGAGAGGCTCGCTAGGCCCAGTCTCTGTGTTCCAGGCGGGTAGCCCCAGCTGGAGGGAGGCCCCTGGGGGATGAGGAGGACTGGGCCGAGTGGAGAGATGCTCCCTCAATGGGATGGGGGACACACACCCAAAGCGGGGAACCCTCCTGAGGGCAGTGGAGCAGGGAAACCTGCCCGTGGGAGGGAGTAGGAAGAGTGGGGCTTGCAGAAGCAAGACCCTCCCTCGGAGGGGAGTTTTCCCCTTGCCAGGGGGCACATTCACTAGGAGGAGGGGACCATGTCAAGGGGCCACAGAAGACTCTGAAGCCTGGGAGATGCAAAAGGAAACTAACTGGGTCTGCCTTGCGCTCTCAGCAGGTCATTCTGTTACGAAACATCACCTCCCGCCGCGGACCGAGCGAAGGGAGGAGCCGCCACGTCCCAGGGAATGGAGCGACGCAGAGGAAAAGGGGACTCGGCAAAGCTGCTTCACAGGTGAGGGATCAGATCTACTCCAGAAAGGCTCAGGTGTAGGCCCAGCCGGCCCTAGCCCGCGGAAATGGGCTCACAGCTTCCTAGGGAGGAGCTGCATTTAAACACGAAGCTTTGAGGGCTGCTCCTCTGGTTCTTTCTTGGCGGATGCAGACGGGGCAGAAAAGGAATGAAGCCAACATTCCATAAGCTCTTCAGTTACAGGGTTTCTCTTCCAAGCTTCAGGTTTTTACCTCTTAGTTGTCACATCTTGGTGGGCTGGGCTCTCAAATGCCGTTCAAAGATTTTGTTCACCTAGAGCTTGTTGAATTTTTTGCTACAAATTTAGCACTTGGTCAGTTAATCTCGCTCTCAAATCCATCCTCCATTTCTTCAAATGGTTCATTATTCTCTGGGCAGTGGGGGCCTGTCATTTTCAGGCTGTTGGCTGTTTGCAAACTGTTTGTTTTGATGATTTCTATTCATTATTAGTGCTGCTTATAGTGCTGTGTGGTCAGGGCTGGCGCCAGGGTTTTTGCCACCCCACACAGCAAAAAAAATTTTAAAAACATAAAAAAAAAGCCGCGATCGCAATCGGCGGCAGCTCCACCACGCTGCTTTCTTCTCCAGCGGCACAGCGGCCCTTCCCCCCTTACCTTCCCTCCGAGAGGGACCCACCGCCAAAGAGCCGGACGTGCCTCCCCCTTCCCCTTGGCCGCCCCAAGCACCTGCTTGCTGAGCTGGTGCCTGGAGCCGGCCCTGTGTCTGGTTGGGCAAATTAAGACACATGATATTGTGTGTGCTTCCTGAGTGGGAGAACAGCAAATAAAAAATCAAGAATAGCACATGATTGAGATCACACGTTCTGGTGTGGATTTTCCTACTCAATCTTTTCTGTGAAAATGTTTGGAATTCAGGATAATTTTTACAATACAGTAGAATCTCAGAGTTACCAACACCAGTTACGAACTGACTGGTCAACCACACACCTTATTTGGAACTGGAAGTGCACAATCAGGCAGCAGCAGAGACATAAATAAAACCCCACCAAAGATAGTACAGTCCTGTGTTAAACATCAACTACTAAAAAAATAAAGGGAAAGTTTAAAAGACAAGATTTGACAAGGCAAGAAAACTGTTTCTCTGCTTGTTTTATTTAAATTAAGATGGTTAAAAGCAGCATTTTTCTTCTTCACTGTAAAGTTTCAAAGCTGCATTAAGTCAATGTTCAGTTGTAAACTTTTGAAAGAACCACCCTGATGTTCTGTTCAGAGTTACGAACATTTCAGTTACGAACTACCTGCATTCCTGAGGGGTGCGTAACGCTGAGGTTCTGCTGTATGTGACCCTCATCTTAATCTTCATAAGTAAACAGCGGTACGACCCTTGGGCTCATTGCAAACTGGTGTGACCTGACAGCATTTTTTTTAATCTATATTTCATACATGCCACCTAGGATTAAAATAGTAAAGACGATCATGTGAGCAATTTTATCTGTAACCAGCAAATTCTAATAAATCATAGAAAGGACGGAAGCAGCATGTATAGTGGGAGAAAGGTCTCCAGAGTTGTGTTCCCAGCTTTCTGTCACTAACCTATTGTGTGACCTCTTGATCTCACTGTGCCTCAGTGAGCCACTCTGTAAAACGGGTATGATACCAGTACTGCTACCTGCCTATCTCACAGCATGGGTTTGGGGGACTAGATAATGCCCGTAAAATGCTTTGAGATCCTAACATGGAGGCAACATCCTGTTGGCATGATGACTTCCTACAAAAGTTTCAAATCTTTTAAACCTTGTATCTGTAGACATGGAGGTGGTACAAGGGGCCTATGACCAGTGCTGCTGTGAGACACACCTTCATGGGATTACACTGGAAATCAGAAAGCGTTGATATTACAAGTTTTACCTTCCCTTGCAATAATGTTCTGAACTCTCGTCTCTGTGTTGTAGATGATGAGAACTTTACTATAAAATCAGAACCACCTGACCCGGTACCAGAGAGATCAGAAGAGAATCTCTCCTTGTCTCCAGACTGGAGAAACGCCTACGAGATCCAGTGCAAACCGCAAAGGCAACAGATGGACCATGCAGGAGCCAAGCATGAGAAGGTAACTATAAAATTAGAGCCAAGGGAGTCCTCATCAGAAAAGTCTGAAGAAGATCTTTCCACATCTTCAGACACCTACAGGATCCAGTGCAAACCAGAAAGGCAGCAGATGAGCCCCACTGGAGCAGAGAATGAGAACCTTACTGTGAAATTAGACTCACCTGAACAGTCCAAAGACACTATTCTTGAGTCTTCAGATTGGGACAGCGTCTTCAGGATCCCTTGCAAATCAGGAAGGCAGCTGGTGAGCCCCACTGAAGCGACCCATGAGACCTCCGCTGTAAAACTGGAGGTACCGGACCAATCATCAGAAACTTGCCAAGAGAATGTGACCGTGAATTCAGACTGGGGGAATGTCTGCACGATCCCATGCAAATCACAAAGGCAGCTGAGGAGCTCTCTAGAGACTGAGGCTGAACAATCCAGCTTTGGCAGCATGAAGAATTTTGCACTTTTCCAAGAACACCTGAAGAGAGAAATGCCTTACGTGTGCATGGAATACGAAGACAACTTTGCGGATCAGGTTGGCCTGGAACCACACCAGGGAAAGCTCCCTCTGGAAGCTCCTTTTAACTGGACTGGTTGTGGCAGCGGCTTTGGGCCGATGTCCCTTCTCGTGACTCATGAGAAAACCCACATGGGAGTGAGGCCGTACATCTGCACGGAATGCAAGAAGGGCTTCAATCACAAACAAGACCTGATACGGCACTACCGTATCCACACGGGAGAGAGACCCTATCAGTGCACCGAATGCGGGAGGAGCTTCGTCCAGAAAACGCACCTTATAACACACTTCCGAATCCACACGGGCGAGAGGCCGTTTCCGTGCACCGAGTGCGGGAAAAACTTCAGGAAGAAAACCCACCTGATGCGGCACCAGAGGACTCACTTGAGAACCCGGCTGTTCCCCTGCTCTGTATGCCAGAAGAACTTCAGCCACAAGCAAGATCTCGCCAGGCACCAGCAGATCCACACGGGGGAACGGCCGTTCACGTGCACCGAGTGTGGGAAAAACTTCAGTTGGAAGAAGAATCTCATCACCCACCAACGTATCCACACGGGGGAGCGACCCTTCAGCTGCACCCAGTGTGGGAAGAGCTTCAGCTGGAAGAAATACCTCGTCACGCACCAGAAGACCCATGAGGAGAAGAGACTGTACAACTGCCCTCACTGCGACAGGAGCTTCTGCCAGAAGTCCATGCTCAGCATGCACCAGAAGACTCACCTCGAGAGGCGATCCTACACCTGCACCGTATGCCAGAGGAGCTTCGGCCACAAGCAGGACCTCATAAGGCACCACCGGATCCACACCGGAGAGAGACCCTTCGCCTGCAGCGAATGCGGGAAGAGCTTCAGCCAGAAGACTCACCTCGTTACCCACTTCAGGATCCACACGGGCGAGAGGCCGTTCCTGTGCAGCGAATGCGGGAAAGGGTTCAGCAAGAAAACCCACCTGATGAGGCACCAGCAAATCCACACAGGGGAGCGGCCCTTCAGCTGCACCCAGTGCGACAAAGGCTTCAGCTGCAAGAAGAACCTCCTCACCCACCAGCTGATCCACTCCGGGGACGTGACCCACTACGCCTGCACCGAGTGCGGGAAGAGCTTCACCTGGAAGAAGAACCTCCTCACCCACCAGAAGATCCACGCGGGGAAGAAGCCGTTCGTCTGCACCGAGTGCGGGAAGAGCTTCAGCCAGAAAACCCACCTGAACACCCACCAGCGCATCCACACCGGAGAGCGGCCCTTCCCCTGCGCCCAGTGCGGCAAGGCCTTCAGCCAGAAGTCCATCCTCATCACCCACCAGAAGACCCACCTGGGCAGCCGGCCCTACGCCTGCACGGAGTGTGAGAAGAGATTCAGCCACAAGCAGGACCTGAAGCGACACCTGAGGATCCACACAGGAGAGCGGCCCTACGCGTGCACCGCGTGCGGCAAGAGCTTCAACCAGAGGACGCACCTCATCACGCACTGCAGGATCCACACCGGGGAGAGGCCCTTCCCCTGCGACCTCTGCGGGAAGCGCTTCAGCAAGAAAACGCACCTCATGAGGCACCAGCGAGTGCACGCCGCGGTAAAGCCGCACATGCGCAGGCTCAACATAGGGGCCATCTCCATGGGGAGCCAGATTTCGCTCTCGGTTGGGAGTCCTATTTCACTCGGGGGTCCCCTGAAGGAGGAGACCATCTACATTTACCAGCTGTGAAAGAGGAGCCACGCTAGACGCCTGCCCCACGGAGCTGAGCGAGGAAGGTGCAAAGAAGCAGCTTCTTGTAAAATAACCACTCAGAATCCAGACAGTTCTGGATGTGAGAGAAGCTTCACTACTGCTCCACAGCAGGCCACGGGCCTGGACCCAGCAGGCAGGAGCAGGTCCAGTCTAACCATCCAGCTCCTGGTCCCACCAGCAAACACGCACAGAGCAGAATCCACGTCTATTTATCAGGCTGACACCTGCAGATAAACATTAGAGCACCCCAGGGACCAGCCGAAGGTTCGTCTCCTCTCTAAGGTTAATTAGTGGCCTCACACAAAGAACATACTTTGGCTCAAATTTGCAGCAAGTTGCCTTAGTTGCACATGCAGAAGTTGAGTGCATCTGTCTGTGCCCCCAAAAGTGCATCAGCCTATGGAAGATGAGCAACTGCATGCACAAAAGCATGTTTGGAGTGCACATAAACACCACGTGCTCCCAATATTTGCAAGCACAGTTAGAGTCCCCCGGGAAACACGTCCCTTTGTATCCTGGATGTAAGAACATCCATCACAACTGGACATTTTAAAGGTCACAAGACAGTCCACATAGACATTCACGGGAATCTACGGGGAGGAATAGAAGCTTCACTACTAGGTCTTGCTTCAGTCTACTCTGCAGATTTGAACCAGGAGAGCAAAGACAGACCTGCAACGAATGTGTGAAAAGCTGCTGTCGATGTTTATATGTAAATCTCAAATGGGATCATCGCAGGAATCAACAAACCACAAAGACTGCACTCAATTGTACAGTAACCTGTGAACGCGGGAGAAATGGGGGGACAGTGTCCGGCGTGTAGAATGGTTTCAAAAGGAGTAAAGGAATAACCAGGATACCCTGTTACCTCCTTTGTCTGCCCCTCCCCCTGCACCCCATATCCGCAGGGTGGCAGAGGACACTGAACATGAGTTGGCAGGAACCCGTAGTGGGAAGGAGTTTTGAACAGAACCATCATTTCTCCTTGAACTGCTCCTGGAAACACTGGAGTGTATTTCAGTGGCCAGGGGCTTTCCGTTCAGACAGGGGGAATGTCTACCCAGCTCTTCGCTCGTTCGGCTCGCACATCCGCAGGGGAGAGCTGCTCGAGGGGATTCAGAACCGGGTGCACCATGAGAATCCGGGCACCGTCTGCTTCCCCACAGGGACCAAGGGCTGTTACTGCTGGGGTTAGATATAGCTGCCAAACTGAGTGTGCTGAGAATCAGACACGCTGAGAATCAGACACGCTCACACAGTGTAGCCATGACACACTAACAGGGCTTAAATTCGTCCGGAGCTGAGCTCTGGAAAATATTTCCGAGCCACCCTGTGGGGTGCAGCCCCCGCCATGTGGGACTGAAGCCCTGAGTCTCTGTGCACCCCCCTCCTGCACCCCTGGTGCAGAGCCCATCACCCCGCCACAGGGCAGAAGCCCCGAGCTCGCCCCACCAGCCCAGTGGCTGGAACTCTGAGCCTCCCCTCCACCCTGCTGGGCCCTGGAGTTTTTACAGCATGGGGGGGAGGGCGTGGGGGGCTCCGGGAAATAATGGATGAGAATTTAAGCTCTGCTCACTAATACCACAGCCTCTGCTACAGGGGCTAGCAGAGACTTTGGTGCCTAACATACAACACGACGACTTGTTCATCCACAGAAGCAGAGAATCTCTGAAGTCACATTCAGTGTCCTGCATAAAGTACAGGTCCGTTGTCGTGACCGTGATGGTACGACGGATGTTACTGCACTTACCTCTCCCGGGCGGTCTAGGGGCCCAAGTCTGAGCTGTCCAGCGCCTCGGGGCTTGTGTCTCTCCCCCCATCGCTGTAGTAGCTGAATCCCTCCAAGTAAAACCAACCCCCCTATTGCCGCCATGGGAGGGTTTTAGGAGCAGCTTGGACAAACACCTGTCAGGGATGGTCTGGATCATACAGGGGGCTGGACTGGGCGACCTCTCGAGGTCCCTCCCAGCCCTGTGATTCGATTGCTTTCTTCCGCCCCAGCTGGCAGGGAGCAGGGTTGGTGGGCACACGCCCACCCACACCGGAGTAAGTAAAGAACACGGGTTTAACTTTGTGCAATGTAAGAAACGTGGGGAAAGTTACTGGGAAGTGAAGTGCTCCTGTTAGTCTGTAGCCGCAGAAAGAACAGGGCTGCTACTCTGCAGCACATCAGTATGCTCAGCAAATACCTGCCTGGCTTTGTCAAGGCGGGCGCCGAGTGAAAAGGCAGGAAATCCCCTGCTGTTCCTACCTGTTGTAACCGTCACCAAAGAAAGAACAGGAGTATTGTGGCACCTTAGAGACTAACACATTTATTTCAGCATGAGCTTTCGTGGGCTACAGCCCCACTTCTTCGGATGCATAGACTGGAACGCACAGACAGGAGATATTTATACATACAGAGAACATGAAAAGGTCACCGAAGAGCTTCACTCGGTGGTTCACGTACCACACTGAACCTGCAGCGTCAGGGGCTGGACTTTGCTGCTCAGTGTAAATGGAGCGAGTTTGATCTGGACCCCACTGAGGACGAATCAGTGTTAAATGCCCCACCCCCCCAGTGCTGTTTCGACAGAGCCCAACTATCTGGCCACACTCCAGGGCTGCACGGGGGCAGAGGGGTGGAAATGGGGCAATTTGCCCTGGGCCCCGCAGGGGCCCCGACGAGAATATTGTATTCCATAGTATTGCAACTTTTTTTTATGGAAGGGGCCCCCAAAATTGCTTTGCCCCAGGCCCCCTGAATCCTCTGGGCGGCCCTGCCTCACTCACTCTAGATAAAGTCCCATAGTAGCAGGCCTGCTGGGGTGGGCAAAGGGGGTGATTGCCCAGGGTCTAGGGCGATTTAAAAGGGCCTGGGAGCCCCCGGCCACCACTGCCAGCAGCACAGCGGGGTTCAGGAACGCCCCTATGCCTCTGGGGGGGGTCTCCGCATGCTGCCCCCACCCTAAGCACCAACTCTGCAACTCCCATTGGCCAGAAATTGTGGCCAATGGGAGCTGCAGGGGCAGTGTCTGTGGGCAGCAGCGCGTGGAGACCCCCCTGGGCCCCCTGCCTAGGAGCTGCCGCAAGAGGGGTGAACCGGTCGCTTTCGGGAGCTGCCAAAGGTAAGCGCTGACCCCCTCCCACACCCCAGCCCCCTGCCCCAGCCTAGAGCCCACACCCTGCACCCAAGCTCCCTCCCAGAGCCTGCACCCCCTCCTGCACCCCACACCCCTGCCCCAGCCCACACCCTGCACCCAAACTCCCTCCCAGAGCCTGCACCCCAACATTCTGCCCCAGCCTAGAGCCCGACCCAAACTCCCTCTCAGGGCCTGCACCCCCTCCTGCACCCCACACCCCTGCCCCAGCCCATACCCTGCACCCAAACTCCCTCCCAGAGCCTGCACCCAACCCCCCTCCCGCACCCAAACTCTCCCCCAGCCTGGTGGCAGTGAGCGAGGCCGGGGGAGAGCGAGCGACAGAGGGTGGATGGAGTGAGTGGGGCAGGGCCTCGCAGAAGGGGTGGGCTGGGGTGTGGCCTCATGGAGGGGGCGGGGCAAGTGTATTTGGGTTTGCGCAATTAGAAGTTGGCGACCCTACCGGGTGGGCATGCAGCAGCCCTGGCCGTGCCGGAAGAGCGCACCACGTGCAGCCGGCAGCTCCCTGGGCACCGGCCAGCACAGACACAGCACTGCCCGAATGTCAGGCGGACCACGTCTGCGCGGGCACAGCCTGGGCGCGTGGGGCCCATTGACTGGTCTGCCCTGGGGCCCGGACTTGCTGCCGGCCGGCCGGCCTGCCTAGCACCGTACAGAGCTACGGTCTCACCTGTGTTTTCATTTTGTAAGTAAAAGTCCCTGTACAAACCAATGTGTTTCCACGGTGAGATTAAAATACCGCACAATGACGCACACGTCAGCGCAGCACTGAGGGCCGAGTACTGTAAGGTGCTGAGAGCCTTCTCCCGGGGACGTCACTGGGAGCTGAGAGCCCCGGGAGAGAACAGGCCCTGGGCACATCGTGTACAATCGCTAACTATTCGTACTCTGTGACCTGCCTGTTTGCGAGCAGGAGACGCTATGGTGGAGATCAGAGACTGGCGGCTTCGAGGGGCGGCGCTTTGGGATTCTTGTCTGGAGAGTTTTCTATCGACATCTGAACCACTCTGCCATCCTGACCTGCTCTGAGCAAGTGGAGCCAACGTGGTGATGCCAGCGCCTGCGCCCTGTCTACACTAGCACTCCCACGGGTGCTACCACCACTGCCACTGGCCCCAGTAGCCATTGGATCAGCTCCCCGACGGGCAGCTACGGCAGCCTGACCCCTCACCCCTCCCACACCCAAACGCTGGATGGGGCGAACTCAGGGCAAGTCTCCCCCCGGAGCCCCTTGTTGTGTCAGGGGTCGGGCTGTGATGCTCAGCTCCCCCTACGGGCACAGACCCAGGGGGGACGAGTTATATACACTCGTGGTGCCCGGGCTCCAGCAATAGTCGGGGCCCGGGGGCCCGGCTCCACCAGTGTTTGGGGCTGGGTCGCCTCCCGGCCCCACCTGCTGCCCCCATGGGCCTCCCCCGAGTATCCCCCACCCCCTTGCTGGCCCAGTGCATGTCCCTGGCCATGGAGCCTGCAGCTCACCCTGACTCTCCTCTGCCGGCTCCCAGCATCAGCTGGTGCCGCAGGGTCCTAGTGCCCCCCATTCACTAATGGCAGGGGAGGCTGCCCTTATCCTGCCCTTCGGCCCTAGCCCTGAGCCTCTCCAACGCCCCAAACCCTCATCCCCAGCCAGAGCCCTCAACCCCCGATCCTCAGCCCTGAGCCCCGCATCATGAACCCCTCAGCACCAGCCCCAACCAGAGCTCTCATCCCCCCACACCCTAATCCTCTGCCCCAGCCCTGAGCCCCCTCCTGCATGATGACCCCCTCATCCTCAGCTCCAGCCAGAGCCCTCATCACTCTGCACTGCACCTAATCCTCTGCCCCAACCCTGAGACCCCTCCTGTATCATGAACCCCTCAGCCCCACCCCAAACCCACAGCCCCACAGCGCTGACCCCTGCACCCCTCCTATCCCCAAACTCCCTCCCAGAGCCTGCACCCCAGACCACCTCCCCCACCCAAACTCCCTCCCAGAGCCTTAGGCAAGTGGGGAACGGAGTTTGGGGGGGGGAGGGTTCTGGGCACCAGCAAAATTTCTACAAACCTGCCACCCCGGCATAGACCTGGGGCAGAATCCAATCATTTGCTTGAACCTGGGTGGGGGGGGAATACGGGAGCACGTATGGAGACCTCCCCCTCGGAGAAGAATAATGACCAGTTAACACCCATGGTACAGAGTAGGTTAGACACTGCGACACCCAGCAAAGCCGTCATTACCACGATCACTTTAGCTTCTTAAGAGTGTAAAAGTAATGAAAATGTTAATTGCCATAGAGACCAAATGTCTCTCTCCCACCGTCCACATGCATAATTCTCACTATTGCACCTGGCTTCCAGCCATTAAGAAAACAGAACCCCACAGGTCTTTAAATACTAGCACCTCTGGTCAGATTCTGGTAAGGGCTTGGATTTTTCCGAGGTTTCTTTCTCCCTTCCTTCTACTTGCGCCAAGAGTTTAAAATAGTGATAATAACAAAAACATACACACTTAAAATAAACCACCACCACCAAGGTGACACAATGGCCCCCCACAGAGTCACATCTCACCATCAATTGTCTCATTAAAAGCCAGCGCAGCAAAGAATATTAATATCATGCTTTTGTAGTAAGCTTTGGACTTCTCGGGGCAGGGGTGTAAAGCTCCATTTCTGTTTCACCGTGTAACAATTTCATAAATTCATACGAGCAGCCACATTGGGTCAGACCAAAGGTCCATCCAGCCCAGTGTCCTGTCTTCCGACAGTGGCCAATGCCAGGTGCCCCAGAGGGAATGAACAGAACAGGGAATCCTCACGTGATCCATCCCCTGTCGCCCATTCCCAGCTTCTGGCAAACAGAGGCCAGGGACACCATCCCTGCCCAGCCTGGCTAATAGCCACTGATGGACCTGTCCTCCATGAACTTAGCTAGTTCTTTTTTAAGCCCTGTTATAATCTTGGCCTTCATAACATCCTCTGGTGTTTCAGGAGGTGCTGCTACTGGGTGAAGCCCTTCCCGCACTCCCTGCACAGGAGGGGCCGCTCCCCGGTGTGGATGCGCTGGTGCCGTGTCAGGTTGGGCTTCTGGCGGAAGCACTTCCCGCACTCGGCACACGGGTGGGGCCGTTCCCTGGTGTGGATCCGCTGGTGGATGTTCAGAGACGACCCCCAGGTGAAGCTCTTCCCACACTCACGGCAGAGGAACTGCCACCCCCTGGGCTGGGCTTTGGGCGGCCTCACGAGGGGCAGCTGCCAGCCAAAGCCGCTGCTGCCCTCAGCCCACACCAGCACCTTGTCTCCTGGTGGGACCCATTGGTGCTTCTTCCGCGTTCCCGTCTCCTTGAAGATCTTCTTGTCCCTGGCATGGGAGCGCTGGTGCACTACGAGCATTATGGGGTGGCGGAAGCTCCGCTGGCACTCGGGGCATGCATGCCCCCTCTTGCGGGCGTGGGTTCTCTGGTGCGTGAGGAGGTGCTGCTTCTGGCGGAAGCGCTTCCCGCCCTCAGCGCACGGTGGGGCTGCTCCCCGGTGTGGTTCCGCTGGTGCCGCACCAAGCTGGGCTTCTGGCTGAAGCTCTTCCCGCACCTGCCACATTTGTACGGCTTCTCGCTGGTGTGGGTCCGTCTGTGGATGTTGAGGGACGACCAGCAGCTAAACCCCTTGCCACACTCGCTGCTTACGAAGTGTCCCTCGGCTGGGTGCATCCTGCTCCTGGACCTCTGAGCGACCTCATCCTGGCAGCTCTCCCCTGGCCCGGCGGGGGCACTGAACATCCATTCTCTTGTCCCCTTCCCGGTGCCCTCTGTGACCTTACAGATACCTCGGTCCCCAGTGCCCTCTTCCACCAGCCTGGCTCCCACAGGCGTCTTCTGATTCCCCGTCACTCTACACTGGTTTGCGCAATTCCTTCTTCTGTCAGGACACTGGAAAATAGTCTCCTTTTCTGGGAGCATCTCCTGGGCTTCTGCCTTCTCCACATGGTCCTCACGTTGCTTCTCTTTCTTGATGTTGTTCACAGGCAGAACTTCTGCGATATTAAAGAAAGAGAGAACGAGATCCAGACATTACTGCAGATGCTGGTAACAAAGGAAAATTCCACTGAGCACTTACTCTTCTGAATATTGACTGAGGCGGAGAAATGGCCCAAAGTGTCCCAAATCCCCTTCTTTTCTTGACACTGCCTTGTCACTAGCACAGGGCACCGTGGCGTCTGGGCTAAGGGGAATGCAGACACCTTTCTGGACGGGTGGGAGGGATTTTTAAGGCAATCTGGAGCATTTTAGCTCTTGGTCTCTGGTTCTCTGCAGCCCAGTCCTGGTGCAAGCTGTGATGTGGAAGCTGTTTGACAGCCTGTGTGAAAGGAGCTGAGGGTTGGACAGGTTTCCACATTCAGTCACGTGCAGTGGTGTAGAGACACGATTCAGTCACGCCCCACCAAGCGATGTAAAGACGCGATTCAGTTACACGCACCCCCCCCTCGAGCAGCGTAGAGACGCGATTCAGTCACACGCGTTCCCCCCCTCGAGCGGCGTAGAGACACGATTCAGTTCCCACCCCCCCAGCAGCGTAGAGACGCGCTCGATATAACTTTGTGGCCGCAGACACGGCATTGCTTACATCGACTGTTGCTGGCCTCCGGGAGCCGCCCACAACGCCCCACACTGACAATACAATTGATACACGCCTCCCGCTGGGGACACGCCTGCCGACACAAGGAGCAGCGTGTGCACACGCACAAGCGATGTAATAACTGCAGAGCCCGTGTGCCATGTAAGTTAGGGCGACATCATTTTGTAATGTAGACGTGGCCGAGGCAATGGCAGTATCACTCTGCTGGGCTTTGCAGTAATTCCCCCTCGCTGAGTTTAGGTCGGTAACCGTCCCCGTGGAGCCAGAGGGCAGCTCCGGAGATACAGAGAACAGACGCCTGTGAATGGTCCGTGTCTCCCTCCCAGCACCGCTCAGTAGAATAGGCCATGGAGCTTTCCACGCGGCCGAGAGCTCCCTTCCCGCCCAGCATCCCGGGAGCACGTGCTGTACGTTGGGCTGTTTACAAGCTGGACAGTTAAATGCGGGAAAGGGATTGTTTGCAAAGTGCTGTTTCCAAGACTAAAGCCGAGCTGAAGTATTTTAGAGGCAGCTTATATCTACCAGCCTTTATTATTGTTCAATATGTATATTACAGTAGCAGCCAAAAGTCCAAGCAGGTTCCCTGCCCTGGAGAGCTTTCTGCTAAATGACTCGCCCTGTGGCCCCAAGCTGTGGTCCTGGGGGGCGACGGGGGTGACAGCGGCACCGGATTGGACAGCAGGATGGTAGACAGGGAGTCCTGAGTTCTGGCCCCTGGTCTGACACGACTCTCCCGTGGCCCCGGTGGGGATTCTCTAGGCACTTTGCGGAGGATCTGGCTGCTCAGCAAGCAAAGGGACATGTGACCTAGATGAAATCACTACAAGGTGGGTGCACAACTGGTTGAAAGATCGGACTCAAAGTGCAGTTATCAATGGTTTGCTGCCAAATTGGGAGGGTGTATCTGGTGGGGTCCGGTACCTTCACCCGCCACAAGACCAAGCTTCCTCTCTGCCTCTAGCATAGCATGTGGCAGTGAGTTCCACAGGTTCATTATGCACTGTATAAAAATGTCCTTTTATTCCCTTTCAGTTTCACTGGGGGGGGGGTCCCCTCGTTCTCCTGTCACAGGAAAGTGTGAATGGGATTCACCTTCTCTGGACCAGTCATTATTTTGCGCATCTCTAGCGCATTCCCTCTCGTGACTCCTCTGGAAACAGGTCTAATCGTACCAATCCCTCTAGCCATTTTCACTGCCCATCTTTGGAGTCCAGCTGCTTCAGCTCTTTTTTGCTATCTCACTTCCCCCCCCCCATGTTTTCTGTCACCTCTGATGACCCCCTTTTTCTCCTCCTTGATATTTATTCTCATCACCCAAATCCTCAGGTCAGTGCCCCTTTGCAGTGAAACCTGGGGCTCCCACCAGCCCGAACCTTTCTCCCTCTCCTGGATTCCCCCTCTGCCTTACAGTCCCCCCGTCTGGAATCAGCTCCCCGTGGGCTCCCCTAAGCTGACCGGTCACCAATAGTAAAAGCACATGCAATACCCGTCTCCCGCCCACGCCGCTTTCCTGACATGCTGTAGCTAAGCAAACCTGTCCCCTGCCTGGCGGCTTGTCTTACCCCGCGTGTGTAAAGGCTCCTTTTCATCACGCAGCAGGCGAGACCCTGGGGAAAAGGGGCTGCAGCGTTACTGAGCGACCATCTATTTCACGGTTCAGCTCAGGTTCTGGAGCAGATGATTTACTCCAACCCCCACAGCAGGGGGGTTCCTCTGCTCTCCAGCAGTTACCAAGGGAAGTAAAGTTTCAATAATCTCCATCGTTCACACCTGTTTCCCTCCACTTCTGCTTCAATCCAAATCCTGCTCTGCCCTCGCAGAGATGCACAGACACCAGTGTACTGGCCACCGCACCCAAATGCAGCCGGCACCGTGGCCCGACCTGGGAGAGCCCCTGGAGCGTGTCACCTGCCCTTGTGGCCCTGGAGCCAGGGGCTGGTTTCCTCTTCTCCTGCCCCAATTTTAATCTGTAAAAGCAGCAAAGAGTCCTGTGGCACCTGATAGACTAACAGACGTTTTGGAGCATGAGCTTTCGTGGGTGAATGCCCACTTCGTCGGATGCATGTTAGTCTATAAGGTGCCACAGGATTCTTTGCTGCTTTTACAGATCCAGACTAACACGGCGACCCCTCTGAATTTTAATCTGGTTGCTCAGGAGGCAGCCTGGCCTCCGCCCCCTTCCCAGGGGAGTGGGACCGACCCCGCCCAACGCTCCTTATTTGCACAGACGTTTCCAAGTGGAGGGGAGCTCGTGGGAAGGTTTGGTGACCCCACAAGGACATCAGCCACTGAGCTCCGCAAGCCAGGCCACCCGGGGAGCCTGCCCGAGGGGGGCAAAGCTCTGCTCCTGACTGTGCAATGCAGAATTCATGCAACAGCAGATGCAGGGATCCCGTCGGGCAGAGATTATAGAGAGAGATGCAGACCCCCCAGATCTACATACACCCCACCCCACTCACATTGCTGGAGACGGGCTCCGAAGAGTATCCCAGAAAGAGAGAGAGAGAAAATACCTTTGGAGCTAAAGGGGGAAACCCTCAGGGCCTGGGCCCAGTTACTGTTTTCCTGGCTGACAATTGAGTCCCGCCTGTACTAGGCCTGGACTCCGGCCCAGGGTTGGCTGGGGGCCCTGACAATCCAAAGGGCCAGAGCAATGCAAAGGTTTGCTCTGGGGGGGAAATAAAGGCAGGAGGGGTTGAGGGTAGCAAGAAGGCAGATGCCATTGGCTCCTTTTCTCAGATGACCCAAACTCTCCTATTGCGGGGGCCGATGGGAGGCGAGGGGGCTGACAGCTCTGAGGAAGATCTTTGTTCTCAGGGCCCAATAGCCAGTGGGTTCCCCAGCTCCCTGGCCAGCCACAGCACTGGGAAGTGACCGAATTAACCCCAGCATCTCCAGGAGCAAACAGGGCTCAGCTGGGCGTGGAGAGGAGCACCCAGCCCTGCTGGTGTTGGCTCGGGATATCAGCTCCGGCACTGAGCCACTAGTCATTGTACCCAGTGTACAGCACCGTGCACATCTGCAGCTCGGTGACTTTGTGTTGTGCGGCAGCATCGCGAGTAGCTAAAATGGCCAGTTCTCGAGTGACAAGGTGGGGGAGGTCATGTCAGTTAGTGCGCCGACGTCTGACGGTGAGAGCGCTGGTGCAGTAAGACGTGACCTCCCCCGATGAGCCTCTCTCAGACCCTGGGGCCAACATGGCTCCAACTTCACCACAGACAACAGGTCTCGCGTGACAGCGCCCGTAATGCAGGAGTAAAGCTCGGGGACGGAAGATGGAGCTGGCACACCCAGAGCACTTCCTCTCTCTTCAGCCTCCTTGGGGGCGTCTTCACAGCAGGCAGCACCCTCTGCCACAGGGTGTCAGTCCAAGGCTTGCAGGGCTCGCACGGTGGCACTAAAAATGCCCTGTAGACTTGGGGCTCTGAACCCCAGGGAGGCGTGGTGGGTGCAGAGCCCACGCTCCAGCCCAAGCCCCAAGGCTACAGGGCTATTTTTAGCACCGGAAGTGGGATGGGGGTCGCCCCACACAAGGCAGAGCAGGCTGAATCAGACCAGAGATGCTCAGACTGAGGGTCCTGAGCTGCAAGTGACTCTTCAACTTGTCTCCTCTTTGCAGCACTTGATATTAAAATACCATGTGACTGAATTATTAACCAGTCAGGAGACTTCTACTGTGTTAGTCACCAATTGTTGATAAAGTACTTGGTCAGTCATTTTGCTGTGGGGATTATATATATATATATATATATATACTATTTCCGTCATACTGTTTAAATAGGACGGTATAGAACTATATGAAACCATGAATTCACATGACTGGGGCTCTTTTGGGTAATGCTGATGGCTAATTTGGCTCCTGAACCACTGAGGTCTGAGTATCACTGAATTAGGCCAATTAACCTAATAGGCTGATTGATGAGGGAGCCCCACTGAGAAGGAACAGACAGGCTGGTACAAAGCCAGGACGCTGGCGGCAGGAGAGAGCTGCAGGGGAAGCAGCCAATGGGAGCTGTGGAGCCGGTGCTCAGGGTGGGGGCAGCACACGGAGCCTCCCTGGCCGCCCCTGAACCTAGCAGCCGCAGGGACATTCCAGCCACTTCCAGGAGCCATGCGGAGCCAGGGCAGGTAGGGAGCCTGCCTTAGCCCTGCTGAGCCGCCGACTGGACTGACTGGAGCCACCAGGGTTGCCCTCCGCGTGGAGGTTCCAGTTGAAAACCAAAGTCCTGGCACCCCTCAGTGGCACGTGGGCTGGACCTGGCTGAAAGACTAATAAAAGGCATGAGAATGGCAACGTGCTGGGCTGGGCAAAGCTCCTACCTGTGGTACCTCGGGAAGCAGGGCTAGCGATCTTCTTAATAGCTTCCTTGTCATGAACGAAGTGTGTAGGTGCTACTGGGAACAGCAGAATGCCACTCTGGGTCAGAGCAAAGGTTCACCTAGCCCCATGTCCTGTCTACCGACAGTGGCCAGTGCCAGGTGCCCCAGAGGGAATGAACAGAACAGGGAATCATCACGTGATCCATCCCCCGGGGCCAGGGTTGCCAACTGTGTAATCACACAAACCAAAATGACCTTGCCCCGCCCCCTTTCTGAGGCCCCGCCCTGCTCACTCCATCCATGCCTCCCTGTCGCTCACTCTCCCCCACCCTCACTCCCTTTCAGCAGGCTGGGGCAGGGGGTTGGTGGATGGCGAGGTGCAGTCTCTGGGCAGGGGCCGAGGGGTTTGGAGTGTGTGAGGGGGCTCCAGGCTGAGCCTGGGGCAGGAGGTTCAGGTGCAGGGGGGGGTGCAGGGTGCAAGTTGTGAGAGGGAGTTTGGGTGCTGGAGGGGGCTCCGGGCTGGAGTGCAGGCTCTGGGAGGTTGGGTGCTGGAGGGGGCTCAAGGCTGGATCAAGGGGATTGGGGTGCAGAAGGGGGTTCGAGGTGCCTGTTCTGGCCGAGAGGTGTTTACCTGGGGCTGCTCCCGGTCAGTGGGTCTAAGGCAGGTTCCCTGCCTGCCCTGGCCCCACGTCTCTCCCAGAAGCAGCCAGCATGTTTCTACAGACCCTGAGGGCGGGAGCTCCGCACACTGCCTGTGCCACAAGCACCGCCTCTGCAGCTTCCATTGGCCACACTTCCTGGCCAATGGGCGCTGCAGAGTCAGCGCTCAGGGCACTGGCAGTGTGTGGAGACCTCCTGCCCCCTCCCCCCCGGGGGCCATAAAGACGTGCCAGCCACTTCCGGGAGTGGCACAGGGCCGGGGCAGGCAGGGAGCCTGCCTTAGTCCCGCTGTGTTGCCTGACTTTTAGTGGCTTAAAATCTGAGCTTGGTGTCAGTAGCCTCTGGGAGATGAGGCCTAATTCCAGGAAACTCCTGGCAAAACTGGGAGGTAGGCAACCCTCCCTGTCGCCCATTCCCAGCTTCTGGCACCATCCGTCCATACTGGCTAATAGCCACTGATGGACCTACCATCCATGAACTTATCTAGTTCTTTTTTGAACCGTTATGATCTTGGCCTTCACAACTTCCTCTGGCAAGGAGTTCCCCAGGTTCATTGTGCGTTGTGTGAAGAAATACTTTGTTGTGTTTTAAATCTATTAATTTCATTTGGTGACCCCCTAGTTCTTGTGTTGTGTTTCTCCACAGCAGTGAAGATTTTATAGACCTCTACCCATAGCCCCCATCACCTTTTTTCCAAACTGAACAGTCCCAGTCTTATTAATCTCTCCTCATACAGAACCTGTTCCATGCCCGTAATCATTCTCTGTTCCTTTTCCAATCCCAATATCTGGGGTGACCACATCTGCACGCAGATGGGGTGACCACATCTGCACGCAGTATTCACGGTGTGGGGGTACCATGGATTTATATAGAGGCAATAGGTTATGTTCTGTCTTGTTACCTTTCCCTATCCTAATGGCTCCCAACATCCTGTTCACTCGTCTGACGGCCGCTGCACATTGAGCGGACGTGTCCAGAGAACACGAAGTAGGGAGCAGTTGCAATTTCCAGTGAGGACCAGCAAATAGCACAGGAGTTTTGCAGGTGTAAAACCTAGGAAGAGAATAACTAAACGAGAGCCATCTGAGACCACGGGATGTAGCATCTTTGGAGCAAGTGCACTGCACCCCCGGCACCACCCTGCGCACAGCACACACACACACACATCCCACTGCACCACCACCCCAGCACCACACTGCACCACCACCACATTGCGCACAGCACCCCCCCCGGCACCACACTGCGCACAGCACACACACACACACATCCCACTGCACCACCACCCCGGCACCACACTGTGGACTGCACTCCCAACACCACACTGCATCACCACCACCACACTGCACACAGCACACACACACTCCACACCACACTGCACACTAACCCTGCTGCATCTTAGGAGGTATCTAGGCTACTTTACATCAGTGCAAGAGGCTGACCCACAGGCAGTTTGCAGCTCCCCCTTCCCTTCCCCAGCCATGCCATGCACCAGACTCGGCCACACTTTCAATCACTTAAGCAGCGCCTCTGCCAAGCTGCCTGGGACACATCCACCCAGCCCCCGGAGCAGCCCTCAGCCGGCCAGCAGTGGTTCTCCAGCCAACTGCAGGGCTTGGATTGCCTGGGACAGCTCAGTGTCCTGGTGTCACCATGGACAGTGCACGAGGACCACGGATGTTTGTTTGTTCGCGTCAAACAAATCCCTACATGTGGTGGCTGAGGACCAGGCCAACATGCCTAATGCTGCAGGGTGTCCAGGAGCTGCAACCTCCCTGCCCCACGGCTCAGCCAGCCAGAGATGCCAATACCCAGAGGTTACGCTGAGCATCGAGGAGAGCAGGGAGCTCTAGGGCCACCCGCCTCTCACAGGCCTCTGACCAGCCACCCAGGAGCAAAGGTTTGCAGGTACTGCTGGCCTGGCCTGAATTCAGCCTAGAAGCGAGAGGCTGGAACCCAATCCCCTGACCAGGTTCCCCTCTGCGGCTGGCCCTGGCTGCCCAGCAGCCCACAAAACCAGACAGGCATTTCCAAACCACAGATCTCACCTGCTGCCCCAAAGCTTTTATTGTAAATGAACATACCGGGGGGAGACTCCCCGGCTCTGAAAGACGGTGCGAGCGCGGGGCTGGTTAGCAAGGATGGTGACATGGGCGTTTCCCACCAGGGACACGCCGTGAATACACAGCAGCAGCACAAGATGGTTGGTGATGAGAGGGCTGCGGGTACACAGCAGGTTTGGCTACATGCTAGAGAAATGGTCCCCAACCATGCTAAGCAACTGTGCCATCCCGCCCCATCCGGCAGCCTCCTGCCCGCCAGTCCCATCCAGCTGGCTGCCTAGCCAGGAGCCTGATCAGCGAGCAACGCAGTCCTTACCGGTCCTCCAGGCTCTGCCGGCCCACCTCAGGGTGCTGACCCCCAAGGAACTGACATGCCACCAGCAGCTCCATGGCACACTGGAAACGCACACCTGGCCCAGTGGCAGCACATCAGGGCCCGTCGTGGGACAGGGCAGCCCTAGATCACCAACCACGGGGGGCTGAAACGCCATCCCACAGCTGTAACCTAGTGAGCGTCCACACCAAGTGCAAACACGCGCAGTTACCGTGGGTATCAGCGTGGCACCAAGCGCCCTGGCGCAGGAAGAGTGCCCGCCCCGAAGAACTTCCTCTGAAGGCACAAGTCCATGTCACGCCCAGCGCTAACCACCATCCAGAGCAGGACGCGGTCCTCACCGGTGCGGCTCAGTGCCCACGAGCGAGAGGGAGGTGGCTGCAGGGACGGGGTGCGCACGGCTCTCGCAGCCCAGTCCCGTCTGTGGAGTGTACAGCCTCACTCCCTGCCGCCTGAGGCAGGGTCCCCTCCAGAGCACCCCGCTCCATGAACCCTGCTGCACAGCGGTGCCCGGCTGGCATGCCGGGGGGGCTTGCGGACGCTAGACAAGAACGAAAGGAAGCAACACGCTAGTTTGTTCCCACTCTCACCCTAGCCAGCCGCTGCTGCTGGGAGGGGCCCCAAAGCTTCGGGAGACGTCAGCACCGAGCCAGCGCGCGGTCAGGTAGCGAAGCCCCAGTGGTTCTGTAGCCAGCTCCCCCCGGCGCTCCTGGGAGCTACGCAAGGTCAGTGTGGGAGGCAGGCGCTGGCCTAGCAGCCCGACATCCCGGTGAACCAGTCAGCAGGTAGGGCAGAGCCCTGCATGCTTCGCATGTGCACACGCCCATCTCCTGCCCCTGCCCCAGATCAGCTCTGGGGCTCCCGGGAGGCCAGGCCAGTGGCCCGTTCCGCCCGCGTGCTGGGACTGCCCAACAGGACTGTGTGTGGCAATGGCTGGTGGGAACCGGGCTCCTGTCCCACCCTCCTGCGCCAGCCCGTGGGGCAAGCAGAAGCCTGTGCTTGTGACAGCAGGGGCTGGTGCCCGGGAAGGGACGGTGCAGCGCAGGCCCCACCTCACTGTCACTAAGTGAAGACAGGATTTGGTCCCCAACCAGCCCTGGCTTCTTCCCTCTCATCATTCGACCCTGTTCACCCAGCCACACCCACAGGCCAGGCTGTCCCCTCCCCACCGCTGCAGCAGGCAGCTTCAGTCCCCCCAACACCCCTGCGGCAGCAATCCACGGACAGGCAGTGCCTTCGCCGCCGGCACGAGGGATCCTGGGGAGGCCTGAGAGCCAGACGCCCACTGCTGCCTGGGAAGGGGGCAGCCGTCGGAGCGGGGCCCATTGCTGAGTGATACCCCCTGAGCTGTAACACCCTGGGGCACTGCTGGCTGCGCTTCCAGGTAAGGGAGAGAACTTACGAGAGGGTCCCACACGCACTGTCACTGCTGCAGGCCAAGCTCAGCACACACACCGGGGTCCCTGCATCCCTCCGTTCCCCACATGCTCCCCGGGTGCCACCCTCCCTTCCCCCTCTAGGACAGGGGCTCCCTGCCACAACCCACAGCCTCATGCTAGAGGCTCTGTGTGCCCCCCATTCTGCCCTCCCCAATCTGCCAGGTGCTTGGGTGCCCCATGTGCCCCCAGCCATGGGCTCTGCGTGCCCCACCCCCCAGTCCTCCTGCCATTAGTATTTCTTTTCTTCCTGTCTGGGACATACGACAGTCATGGTGTCGCCACGCTCCTGCTGGGACGACGGGCAGAGCGTAGCTGGGAGTATCACGCTGCAGCCTGCTCATGGCTCTGTTCTCCGCCCTGGAGCTAATTACACACCTGGCCGAGGCTGGCGGCTCAGCTAAGCAGGTACCAGGGCTCCCCGTGCCCCCCGACGGGCCCATGGAGCCGAGCTCTGCCCCAGCATGCAGTCCTCCTCCACCAGGGCATCAGCACCCAGCTTCTCCTTCCTGCTCCCCAGCAAGGGCACCTCGCCCTCGTGCCCCCCTCCCCGCCAACTGCTTTCAGACCAACTGCAGCCTTCTCTGGGGCTGGGCCTCCTGCCCCTCCCCCCCCGTTATTGTGTCTACAGGGGCTGGAGCTTGCAGTCCCAGGCGGCCTTTCACTGCCCTGCAGCTGGCTCGGGGCGGGATCCAGAACCCAGCAATACCCTCGGTACAACGTACGCCCAGGCTAGCCAGGCTCTGCCTCCGCTTGGATCGGAGCTTCCAAGAGCCACCCCCAGCCCACGTTTAGCTCCAGGGAGGCGAGAGGGCAGAGCTCCACAGGCCGTTCCCGCCCAGGGAGTCTCTTTCAGGGGTGGGTTTCCCGGGACACTCGCCGCAGGGCCCCAGGCCTGCCAGCTTGCCGTGCCCTCTCCTCGCTCTGCTCACAGCAGTACTCGGAGTCTCTTTGCACTCTGCAGCAACGTGTGCTGATCGATCAGCCGGCCTGCCCGCTGCCAGCAGCTGTGTCCTCTCTGAAGTTCGGTGTGTGCAGAATGAAGTCAGATCTGTAACGTTCCCCGGTCCGTGTCTGGTGTCGTGGGTGCGGCAGCAGCACGGGTTAGTCCCAGGTTCCCAGATCCAGTCTACTCGCTCCAGCTCGCACAGGGGGACGGGTGCTCTCTGATGCGCCCGCAGAGCTCTCTGATCGTCAAAGCTCCTGTCACCCCCGCTGCATTGACACCATGTCTCTGCTTGCTTGGCTTCAGGAGCTCCCCGCCGTGGGGGATGCGGTGACTGAGGTGCCTTCTGCAGGCCAAGCACACGTGGGGCCAGTCCCCACCGCGGCACAGGGTGAAGGTGTCCCAGTGGGGGAAGCTTGCGTGGCACTGGGGGAAGCGTATGGCCTCTGCTGGGAGTGGGTTCTGCGGTGAGTGAGGAGATTGGGCTTCTGGCTGAAGGTCTTCCCGCAGTCGGTGCAGCTGTAGGGCCGCTCCCCGGTGTGGGTGCGGTAATGGGTCACCAGGTTGGGCTTCCAGCTGAAGCCCTTCCCGCACACGGTGCAGGCGAAGGGCCGCTCGCCGGTGTGAGTCCGCTGGTGTGTGAGGAGGTTGGGCTTCTGGCTGAAGCTCCTCCCGCACTGGGCGCACTGGAACGGCCGCTCCCCGGTGTGGGTCCGGAGGTGCGTGACCAGCGTGACCTTCTGCCGGAAGCATTTCCCACACTCCGGGCAGGCGTACGGCCGCTCCCCACCGGGCACTCGCTGGGGGAGCTGCAGGGCGACGTGCTCCTTGAAGGGTTTCCCGCATGGGGAGTGGGAACAGCACCTCTTCCCGGCGTGGGCCTCCATCAGCTCCACGCTCGGCGGCCTGGCGGGAGGTCTCTCCCCTCCGTGGACACGCTGGTGGATCTTCAGGGACATCTTGCCTTTGAAGCGCTTGGGGCACTGGGCGCAGGCGAAGGGCCGCCGCCCCACATGGGTTCTCTGGTGGGCGAGCAGGTTGGGTTTCTGGCTGAAGCTCTTGCCGCACTGGGGGCAGGCGAAAGGCCGCTCGCCCGTGTGGGTCCGGTAGTGAGTCACCAGGTTCCCCTTCTGGTTGAAGCGCCGCCCGCACTGGCTGCAGGCGAAGGGCCGCTCGCCCGTGTGGAGCCGCTGGTGCGTCATCAGGTTGGCTTTCAAGCCGAAGCTCTTCCCGCACACGTCACACCGATGGGGCCTGTCGCCCCAGTGGCTTTCCCGGTGCTTTGCCAGCTGGCTGTGCTGGCTGAAGCTCCGCCTGCACTCGGGGCACGTCCAGGCTGTCTCCCCCACCTGCGCATCCTGCTGGGCTGGCAGGGACAGCCGGGCCCTGAGGCCTTTCCCGCGTTCAGGAAGCGGATACGGCTGCCATCCTGCGTGGCTGCCCTGATGGGCAACGAGAGCCGGCCAAAAGCTGAAGCTGCTCCCGCACTGGTTACAGATGAAGGGCCGCTCTGCCCCGGGGGCTGCGTGCGCCGCGTCGCCAGGGCCCAGGCAGGGCTCCAGGTGTCTGAGGAGATGTTGGTTCAGGCTGAGGCCTCTCCCATACTGGACGCTCTCGCAGGGCCTCTCCATGGCATGGCCGGGCTGGGGCTTCAGAAGAGCCGCCTGTGGGCAGCTTTCCCCGCACTGCACACACAGGAAGGCCTGCTCTGCTGAGGGGGTTTGCTGGGGCAGTGGGATGTGCTGTTTCTGGGGGAAGCTGCTACCACAGTCAGTGCACGTGCACAGTGCCTGGCTTCCGGGGATCTTCTGGGCTAGCACCGGCTGAGTGGGGTCACGCTGGCTCTCCTGCTCAGCACCTGCGGGCTGGAGCGGCACGGCGGGGGGACTGTGGAGTGGGATTGGCTCTGGATTCCCACAGGGTCTGGGCTGGCTCAGGTTGTGGGTTCTCTGGTGCGCTTTCAGGGACACCTTGTCCTTGAAGCACTTCTGGCACTCCCCGCACGGGTAGGGGCGCGCATCTGTGTGGGTGCTCTGGTGAGTCACCAGGTTGGTCTTCTGGGTGAAGCGCTTCCCGCACTGGGGGCAGGCGTAGGGCCGCTCCCCGGTGTGGGTCCTGTAGTGAGTCACCAGGTTGGTCTTCTGGTTGAAGCTCTTCCCGCACTGGGCACAGCTGAAGGGCCGCTCGCCTGTGTGGGTCCGGTAGTGAGTCACCAAGTTGGGTTTCTGCGTGAAGCTCTTCCCGCACTCGGGGCATACGAACGGCCGCTTTTCCTCCTGGTCTCCCTGCTGTGCTGGGGACTTTGGCTTCCCCCCAAGCCCGCCCCACTGCGGCGGCTTCTCCCCCACGTGGGTTCTCTGGTGGGCAATGAGATTGGCCTTCTGGCTGAAGCTCTTCCCACACTGTGTGCAGGAGAAGGGCCGCTCCCCGGTGTGGATCCGCCGGTGAGTCAGGAGGTTGGGCTTCTGGCTGAAGCTCTTCCCGCAGTCTGGACACCTGTAGGGCTTCTCTCCCGTGTGGATCCTCTCGTGCGTGATGAGGCTCTGCTTCTGCCGGAAGCGCTTCCCGCACTCGGCACACTGGAAAGGCCCAGCCCCTAGCTGACGTACGACGGCATCTGAACACTTGCTGAAGCCGGCTGATTCTTCCATCTTGATCCTTGTCTGGTTTCTCTGCTGCCTCTTGGATACCAGCTGCCGACTGTGAAACGAGCCGTCGGAACTGTCACAGACCACGGGCGACAGCTCTAAGTCTGCAGCAAAGCTCTCTGAGTTCTCTTCTTGCTCGACTGTGTTCACACCCCCGTGCTCTGCTGGATTGCAAAGAGAGAGTGACGGCATGAACCCATGGGCCTTCCTCGCCGTTGGTAAAACTCTACAGGAACGAGCAGCTCCTCAGGCTGGGCCCCGACTGTACCCAGCTGAGGGCTGCAGAGGCAGCCTGCAAGAACAGCAGAGGCCGCAGCTAACTGGCACAAAGCAGAGCAGACTGCAGCTGTCCTCATCTTTGCAATGGAACTGCAGCCCTTTGAGACAACAGGTCCAGCAAACCACCCCCTATGCTGACCTCAGCCTCCGCTGGAAGGGGAGCCCAGAGCAGAACCAATCGCTGCTCTCACTCACCTACGCAGGCACTTCCGAGGATCTTGCTCTCCTCCAGTTTCTGCTGAGCCTCCATGTAGCGCTCCTCCCATTGCTCAATACGGAATAAACCATCGGGCTTGAAAAATCCGTAGCCTGGTTGAGGGGATAGAGGATGTCATCATGTACGGTTAGGCGCATCCAGTGCCAACACCACTGTGCTGGAGACGATGCACCTGCGACTTCACAACTCAAACAATTAACCTAAGTCCCAGGGGAACCTTTGTCTTTATTCTAAGCCTCTGCTGCCTAATGGGGAATTAAAGATACAAGACAATACAATCAACACACCCTCAAGCTCCCTGGCTAGCCCCCCTTTTCCTCACTGCTGTCCTGGGGGCGACTGGCAGACAGGGGAGAGCAGGTCTGGCCAGGAAAACAGTGAGCTCTCAACACATCTTCCAAATGTTCCTAAAAATACTTGGTTCTTTTTTGGTGCCTTTCAACCCAGAATCTCAAAGCCTGTAACATGTGTCAATGAATCCCATCTCCAGCCTGTCTCCTGGGAGGAAAGTCTGGATCACTAGCCACACTGTACTGATGGAGAAACTGAGGCCCAGGAAGGTTAAGTGACCTGACTCAAATTTGCACAGGGGATCAGACTGACAGAGCTGGGATTAGAACCCGGGAGCCTAGACTCATCCTTTGCCTTGTCCACTAATCCTCCCTGAACCGCTCAATCAAAGGGGAGGGGCGACTGCCAGATGCCATTTAGGACTGGTGCAAACCCATGACTGACATGTCTCCTGATACGCTAGCAGATCTCAGTGAGTAAAGACATGGAAGGATTAAGCCAATGGCAGTTTCATCTGCTTCTCTCAACCTCATGTGCTGCTACCTAGCTACTGTGCTGAGCACTCACCTGCGCAGGGATCTGGCGGACGCTCTAAGCCACCAGAGACCAGCTGAACCCCCACACCTGGCTGTTCCCCTCGTTCAATCCGGAACAAGAGATCAGGTTTGAGAGCCGGGTGGCCTGGGTCGGGGGGAAAATATTCCTGTTAGCAGGTGCTTGACCACTGCTGCCCGCAGTGAGGCCAACGGGAGCCAGGGCTCGGTCCCCGCTGCATTGCTAGCTGGCGCTGGGTGGAGGGACACAGCTGCTCAGAGCACGGCTACAGTCAGAGAGGGGAGAATGGAAAATGGCACAATCATACCCAGCCCCTCTAGCGCCCGGGGGGGCTGGGAGGAATAAGTCTCCGCTGCCCACTCAATCACCAGTGTCTCATGCAAGATGGACAGCAACAGGGCCAGGCTGGGGGCAGATTTTAGGAGGTGGCCTAAGTGGACCGAGGCCCTCCAAATAATTTCATGAGGGTCTCCAAAGAGGCTCAGATGAGAATGACTTTGGAGCAGCACTGACCTGGATTTGAACTGGTGACGCCACGAGAAAAGGTTCCACAGCCCAGCTCCAGTTCGCTGTGCCATCCTGCCCCCTCCTTTGAGGGGTGCGGTTCTTCGGACATGGCTACCCCCAGCCTCCCTGCCTTGTGTGGGGGATGGGGCTCGCAGACCCTGCTCCACCAGGGGCCCAGGCTGATCGCTCTTCCCTGGGGAGCTGCTTTCGCCTGAGGAGGGGAGGGACAGAATGAGGAGGAAGACAGGGCACTCCCTGCTGCCCCACCAACCAGCCAGGTACATCGCAAAGAGGGTGATCCTCTCCAGCACCCCTCACAGCCATACCCAGAACCACCCGCTGCAGCCGGGGAGCAGCCCTCTGCCCTGCCGGGGGGCTGCAAAGTGGAGCCGTGAGGAAGGACAGAGCCTGGCTCCTGGCAGCCCCAGTACAGGTTCCCTCAGCTCCTGGCTGGGGGAGCACAGGCGGTGAGAGGGAGTGAGGCGGGCAGTGAGTTGAGTGACACTGTCGTCCGGGGCTGGAGGGAAGGGCTGCCCCATGCACCGGCAGAACCAGCTCTGCTTTCGGGGAGCAGACCTGCAAAGGGGTTTGAAGGAGGAGAAGGTAACGGCTCCTCAATCAGTGAGACAGCTGAGCCCCACCCAGCACTGCCCCCCACCGAAGAGGTGTATTTACATCCGCACTCTCCAGCCCTTGTACTGCCTGGCATCTCACCTCTAGCCTGTGCAGCAGACAGTCCTCACCCAGCGAGGTGACCAGCTCCTAGTCCCAGTACAGCTCCCTCTGCCATTCCGCTAACGCCGCCCACTCCGCCAGGGAGAAACAGACCCTGCCATCCTCAGACGTCACCGGCACCTGCAACAAGAAGCCCCCACTCAGCCCTGCCTGCTTCAGCAGCACAGCAGTCACCCACCCCAGTCTACTGGGCAAGGCCGAAATGGGAGAACAGGCTGTGTGTGCCAGGCACTCGTACCGGGCGACATGACTGAGTACAAGATGGGTGGCTGGTGGTACCACGGCTCCTGCCTACCTCACCGTGCCGCAGATGTCATGTCAGAGAGCAGACGGTTCTGTCTGGAGGACGGAGCTTGGGATAGCTGGGGTAGGAATGGACAGGGGACACGCCTGTGAACAAACTGCTGGCTGGCAGCATCTCACACATGGGAATGGCTGGAGCAGGGGACTGGGAGTTCTACACTCAGCTCTGCCACTGATTCAATGTGTGACCTTGAGCAAGTCACTTTCTCTGCTGTGCCTCAGTTTCCCTATCAGTGAATCTGGGATATACCACATCCTCCCTCCCAGGAAAACAGTCGAGCTGTATTTCTTACTGTCGGGAAGGTCTCTAGCTAATGGAACCCAGAATCAAAGAGAAAGCTGGCCAGGAGGAGAGGGGGCACAGAAGGATCCTGGACTCCCGGAGGTGCAGTGACTAAGACCCAAAGGGCTCTCAGGAGAGGTGAGGAAACTGAGGCAGGGTCTTGCATGCAGCTGTTTGTTACTTCTCCATAGCTCTGCATATCCCTTGTACTCTGGGTATGAGTGAGGTGTGTGTAGTTCTGTGTCACTTGCTTTAACTGTAACAAAATCCCTGTAGGGTTAACCTGTAAACCAGAGTGCCCGGGCGGGCGGAGCTTAAATCCTGGGGAGACCTGGGGAATCAGCACTGGTCTTGGGGCCTCGGGCGACTGGAGCGCGGGTTCCACCCCTCCAGGAGGGGGTGCCAGGCATACAGCCGAGATCTCAGGCGGCTGAACAGTCCATGGGATCCAAGCCCTCAGTCTATGACAGCAGCCTGGTTACTGTCCCCAAGGGGCAAGGAGCTCAGCCAGGAGTGTGAACGAAGGCACAAAATAACAAATGGGGGGACGCACTGTTAGGTCTCCAATTCCCCCACCACAAACCCCTCACAGAGCAGCAAGAGCTCAAAGGCAGCACCACCTTCCTCTCTTCTGTGATGGGGGGAGGGGGCGGAAAGAGAGATCAGAATTAACCCCTCCCTGTCCGCAATGCCTGTGCACAAGCCAGCAAGCAGTCAGGCAAGCCTCTGGCACCCTGCAGTCCCCCAGCTGCGGCCTACCTGGGCAGCACCCCCTGCAGGCACTTTCCCATCGGAGACGCCTCGGTGGAAGATGCCGTGGATCCTGTGTGGAGGATGTGAGGACGAGATCCTGTCCCTTCACCTTTTACTAGGATTGGCAACTCGAATCGTCCCTTCTCCCAGCTTCTTCGAGGGGCTGCTGCAGATCCCTGCACTGACAGCAAGGAGAGCTAATAAGTGGGGGCTGGGGACAGGAGGGAGGCACAACCCAAAGGCTGGAAGCTGCTCAGAGAGAGACCTGACCGACGCTTTCATCCCACCTCTCTCCAGCCATCTTAGGGAAAGAGTCCAGCGAAGCCCAGGCGCTGTACTGAATTCACAGAGCCCTGTTATTGCAAACTTCCCCAAGACCAGCCCGCTCAGCACTCCTGGGACTTGTAGTCCATGCTGGCGAGAGGATGCACCACACGTGAGTGCTGCCTAGCCTGCTTCACAGTACACAACGGGGGAGGGGAGAGAAAACTACAGCTCCCAGCAGCCCCCGGTACAGCATACAGCCAGCCCGTCCCTCTATCCCAGCCCCCCAGCTGGGCTAGACCCACAGCCCTGAAGGGTAGCACCGCAGGAAGCAGGAATGCGGAGAATTTCCTCCCAGCCCATCGTTTGTTTCACTAATTCAGCGACTCCTGGCCTTAGCGCTAGCCTGTGGCTGAGAGTCCTACAGGTGAATTATGCACCAGTTCCTTCCTTTGAGGAGTTCTCCACGTGCTGCCTTTCAAGTCAGGGAATGGCCCTTTGTTCTGGCAGTGCGGAGCCCTGATTTACCTGCCTAGCCAGTCATCTTTGTCTCCTCCTCTCTCCACTGAACTGGCCCAGTCTTTTCAATCTCTCCCGGCCTCAGCTCCATCTCTACCCCCTTCCTATCCTATCACTGCGCTATCCTGGCTGAGAAAGGGGGACCAGCACAGAATGCAGAATGGGGGATGTATAGAATGGCAGCACTCCGGACAAGAGCCCCACCCTAATCCAAAGCTGCCAGAAACCCTCCCCGATTCATACACTACAGCCCCCTGCCACAACTTCAAAATAGCCAGTGTTTGCGTTCCAACTCTGCCTAGCTAGCACATGAAGGGTTAAGTCTGATGTGCATGACAACTGCAGTCAGCCCCTGATTTTCGGAGGGGCTGCTTGTCAGCTCCCCACTGAAGTCAGGAGAGCTGCACACCTCTCAGTGCCTGACCCGTCGCGCTGACAGAGAACATCCCATTTCCAAAGCGGTTAGCCGATCCTCAAAGCACTCCAAGGTAGCAGGCAGTAATGGAGACGTGGATGGGAAGGAACTTTCCGCAGGCCTTGCAGCTAGCGAGTGTCAGAGCTGGGACTCGGACCCAGGCTTACCCTGCACTTTAACTGAACTGTTGTGCCTGTCCCAGATGTCCATAGTAATAAGGGAGGAATTACCTCCAGTCTCCTCTCCAGTGATTTTTCTCCCTGGCAGCAGAGGAGCCTTGCTGTAGCTAATCCTGGAGGTGCTGTCGTGTGCGCCGAGCGGGCAGAGCACCTGCTTTACGTTGCAAACGCCATTAGTTCCACTTTTCTGGGGCAGGAGCATTTATTGAAAACTCGTCATCTCTTCTACCCTCTCTGTGTGGAGCTTTCTGCACTTTCATCTTCATCTGTGCCCAAATGCTCTGCTTTGAAGGGAAATGTTCACCCCGGGCTGGTGCTGGAAGGACACAGCACCCTGCAAGAAAGCTACTCGCTGGGAAATGTTGCATAACCACGGACCAGAATTTGAGCTAAGAAAACAGGCTTTGAAATTCAGCTCAGGAAACAGGGGAGGGATAGCTCAGTGGTTTGAGCATTGGCCTGCTAAACCCAGGGTTGTGAGTTCAATCCCTGAGGAGGCCACTTAGGGATCTGGGGCAAAAAAATTGGTCCTGCTAGTGAAGGCAGGGGGCTGGACTCGATGACCTTTCAAGGTCCCTTCCAGTTCTAGGAGATTGGTATATCTCCAATTATTACCTTTTTATTATTACCTTCAGATGCTTTAAAATCCATGTTCCTCCTGGTTCGCTAGAGCATTCGAGGAACAAGAGGGCACTATGGATACCAACTAAGCTATGCAGCCTAGGGGTAGTGTCGGGGAAGAAGTCCCAGGCAAGGACTGGCAAGAAGTTTCATGCCAAGTGCCATCAGGCCGGTTAGACACTGGTGACTGGGTGTGGCCGAGGGACTTCCACACTCCTCTCCTCTGATGCCCCCTCAGATGTATTGGGCCACAAATTCTAATAAAAGCCCCCGCCAGCTCCATTAGTGCTGTGGCAGCTCTTGGTGAGTCTCTGAGCCTACCAGGCAGAACCACTCTCAGTACTCGGCCGGTAAGAGAGGAAGCAGTTAAGGAAGCTCATTTGGATCAGCGGTTCTCAACCTTTCCTGGGAACTGGAGTAGTGCACCAGAGTAAGGAGCTGTGCTGATCTCACCCGGTGAGGATCGGGGGTAACTGCGGAAGTGCCAGCAGTGCAGAATCAGGCACTCGGACCTCTGCGGCACAAAGAGAATCATCCCCCATTTACAGATGGGGAAACCGAGGCACAGGAAATTACTTGGCCAGCACTACTCAGGAAATCAGGGCAGAGCTGAGTTCGGAACCCAGGCATCCTGACTTCCAGTCCCCAGCTCTCGTCAGGAAGCCACACTCCCACGTGAAACAAGTGAGGCATTGCCCGGCCCACACCAGGAAGCCGTGTGCGCATCCCAGTCCCATGAAGAAGCCAAAAGGAAGGGAAGAGGCCGAGCCCGCTGGAGGGGCCATTGGAGTGTGGAGAGGAAAACTCACAGGAACTTTGCAATGAAACCAGAGAAATCCCTCCGCTGGCCCCTCGTTCTGTTTACAAAGACAACAGAGCTGGGCTCCCCGTGCAGAGGGGCCTCCCGACTGGCAGGCAGCCAGGGACAGGTTTGGCTCAGAGAGGGAGATGTCAGGGAGGCAGGAGGGGATGGGGTCCAGCCTCCACATTAGCACTGCAGGAAGCACAGAAGAGGAGAGACCCTGGGACCACTGTACACCCTCTCTTCACTCCCATATAACTGCTGGGGAGGACCACTCCTGACCTACCTATATCAGGTGAGGCAAGCAATGGTGATCCTCAACCACCTCCCATAAAGACATACATGGAAACCACTGCTTTCCCCACCCAGAAAGCACTTTCCAAGGCATACATGGGATAGCCTCTTGATGTGGGAGGTGTTGATGGGCTTTTCCATCCCATAGTGCCCAGAGCTAGTGCCCGATGTTGTGCTGGGGGCTGGGTGGACACTTGAAGCGGGTGGGGGTAAAGCTGCCCTTCATTCAGGATAAATGTAAGAAACAATTAAGTCCTTCATGGAATAAGATGGCTGAAACAATAGGAGCCACCACCCAAAACACAGGCCATATGCAAGGAGTTGAGCATATGCAGGGGGATGGGTATTGCTGCGATGGAGCCGTGCGTGCGTGGGGAGAGAAGCAGCCAGAAACACCGCAGAGGCAAACAGAGAAGGCAGCAGGGAAGCACCAGAGACAGCCAGAGAAGCATTTGTAGCATGATCTTAAGAGAAAGCTCTTGGGCACAGTGCTAGCTGGAAAGGGGCTTGGAACCATGAACAAAGAACCTCTTTCCAATTGCTTGATTCCTGCTGTGTTCAGGGAGACAGAACTTTGCATATTCTTTGTAGATAAACAGGGTTGCATCAGAGAAATGCCTGATTCCATCATCGATTGCGCCTAACAGAAACAACCCACAAGTCCCCAGATATTGGCTAAGCACCCAGGTCAAAAAGGGTGGCACTGGTGAGAAGAACTGGCTTTCAGCACGCTCTTGGTTTGCAGTCATTTACGAAGAAGTACTCAAGGGTTTGGTTCTGCTCCCATTTCCCTGCTCTGCCCCACATGTTGGCTCCCCGGTCTCCCTAGCCACTGTGCTATAACAGAACCCCCTCTACACACAGGGAGGGGTTTCTTGGACGGCTCCATTGATTGATGCAGTTGAACCACAATAAGAACAACTAAACCCTTGAACCTACAAAGAGAAAGTGCACTTCCCCTCCCTATCCTGCTGCCTGACACCCAAGCTCAGCCACTTTAGCTCCTTCAGCAATTCAAGTTGTTTCCATATTTCATTAAGCACAGGGGGATGTTGGACAATAAGGGTCAATCCAAGCTGAAAACATCTGTCCCCAGGAGACTTGCACACAGGGTGTGTTTTTCACAGACGTCCCAAAGCAGTGAGACTGAGCATCTTTGCAATACATCTCTACTCCGATATAATGCTGTCCTCAGAAGCCAAAAAATCTTACCATGTTATAGGTGAAACCGCATTATATTGAACTTGCTTTGATCCGCCGGAGTGCGCAGCCTCCCCCCCACCCCCACCCGAGCGCTGTTTTACCGCGTTATATCCGAATTCGTGTTATATCCAAATTCGTGTTAGATCGGGGTAGCGGTGTACAAGGTTGTATCTACTAGCAGCCAGAGTCTGGCAAACACTCAGTGCGACTTTTGAGTCTCCTTTAGCCCATCCCCCGAATTCAAGTCAAACAGAGCTAGCACTGCAGGGAGCGAGCTGGACAAACATCAACAGAGCTCAGCTGAAAGCTTGTTCCCAGCTATTACCGAGATCTAAAGAGAGAATTTACTGCTGTTTCGCTACAGTCCTCCTCCAACAGCCATGGCACGATGGTCCCCTACAGTCCATTTACAGAGCTAATTTGTAATGTCCTGTCTAACAGGGCTCCTGTCCCTTCCCTTAGGGCAGCGGTTCTCAACCAGGGGGATGCTTAGCCCTGGGGGGACGCAGAGCTCTTCCAGGGGTACACCAACTCATCTAGAGATTTGCCTAGTTTTACAACAGACTACATAAAAAGCACTAGCAAAGTCAAATTTCATACAATGACTTACTTGTACTGCTCTATATACTATACACCAGTGGTCCTCAACCTTTTCGTCTGGCGGGCACCAGATGAAGGACCAAAATTCTTGACCGCCAGCCAGGATGCGGGCGCATTTAGATGCCCCCACGGGTGCACCGCATTGGGGACCCCTGCTATACACTGAAATATAAGTACATTATTCATATTCCAATGTATTTTATAACTTTATGGTAAAAATGAGAGAGTAAGCAATTTTTCAATAATAGTGCGCACTGACACGTCAGTGTTTTTATGTCTCATTTTGTGAGCAAGTAGTTTTTAAGTGAGTGAAACTTGGGGTACGCAAGACACATCAGACTCCTGCAAGGGGAACAGTCGTGTGGAAAGGTTGAGAGCCACTGCCTTAGGAGATGGGTTTACATGCTTCTCACGGATGCACTAGGGAGATTTTCCTTGATATTTACCCTTCATTTCCCTTTTCTCCATTCCAGCCCATGAGTCCCAGTCACCCTCCCACCCTGGCAGCACCTGAGTAATTCCTCTGCCAGCGCAACTAACAACTCACCTCATCATGGGGCACTTACAAGGGATAAAACTAACCTCAGCCAAGCTGCTCCCCACCCCAACCGAGCTGCTCCCCACCCCAACCCTGCCTCTCCCCACATCCACAGCCTCCACCCCCCCTCACCCCCCCAGCCTCTCCCTGCCCCCATCCCTCTACCTCAGCCTCCCCCTCCTCCCAGCCTCTTCCCACCCCCTCTCCCCACATCGTCCCCCCACCCCCCTCACCCCCCCAGCCTCTCCCTGCCCCCATCCCAGCCTCTCCCCACACGGCCCCCTCCCCTCACTTCTCCCCCCCCCACCCCGCCACCCCAGCCTCCCCGCCCCATCCCTCACCTCAGCCTCTCCCACGGCCCCTCCACCTCACTTCTCCCCGCCCCCATCCCTCCACCTCAGCCTCCCCCACCCCACACGGCCCCCTCCCCCTCACCTCTCCCCACCCCCACCCCTGCCTCTCCCCACACCCCAACAGCGCCGCCTCACATCACGGCAGCGGCGCTTACGTCACCCCGTGACTCCATTTTGTGGCGGGAACACGTCATCGCGCATTGTTATGGCAACGCAGTCCAACTCCCGCGCTCAGCCCGAGACCCGCATCACCGCGGCGACCGCCCAGCCTCGCGGGATGACGTCACGTCGGAACGCCGCGCGGACGCGCTCACCTTCAGCCAGCCCCGTGGAGGCGCCGCAGCTGAGCGCGACCCCGCAAGGGATCACGGGAAAGCTAGGAGCCAGAAATCTCGCGAGAACACGCGGGACTTCGCGGGGTGATGGGAGATGTAGTTCCGGGTGGGGCAGGGCGCTCCCGGGAGGTGGGAGAGCAGGAGGGGCCGGCGCGGTGTTCTGTGGAGGAGAGGAGCCTTAACAGAGACAGCTAGAGCGCCGCCCCATAACACCATAGAGCCCTGCCAGAGCGCCGCTCCCATGGCACCATAGAGGCGAGTCTGCCAGAGCTCCGCTCAGATAATACCACCATAGAGACGTGCCAGAGCGCCGCTCCCATGGCACCATAGAGATGTGCCCGCAGGGCGCTGCGCCTCTCACCATAGAGACTGTAGAGACGTACCAGAGTGTCCCTCCCACAGTACCATAGAGATGTGCCAGAGTGCTGCTCTGGCAGCACCATAGAGACTTACCAAAAAAAAAATGTTATGGTCCCTTCCAGTTCTAGGAGATTGGTACATATCTCCAATTATTACCTATTGATATACCAATTTCCTTGAATTGGAAGGGACCTTAAAAGGTCATCAAGTCCAGCCCCCTGCCTTCACTAGCAGGACCAATTTTTGCCCCAGATCCCTAAGTGGCCCCCCTCAAGGATTGAACTCACAGCCCTGGGTTTAGCAGGCCAATGCTCAAACCACTGAACTAGCCTTCCCCCCTCAGAGTACCACCTCTGCCCAGTTATAGAGCTGAGAGGCTGAGGCCATGGAACCCAGGTGTCCTGACTCCGCCCCCCCCCCTCCGGCCTGCTCCAAGTTAGGGTTGCCAGGTGTCTGGTTTTTGACTGGAAAATCCAGTTGAAAAAGGGACCAGGCACTGCTCTGTCCTGCCCCCATTCCACCCCTTCCCCCAAGCCTCCGCCCCCGCCTGGCTCTTCTCGTCCCTGCTCCGCCCCCTCCTCAACCCCATTCCACCCCTTCCCCCAAGCCTCCGCCCCTGCCCTGCCTCTTCTCCCCTCTGCTCCACCTCCTCCTCACTCCCATTCCACCTCTTCCCCCAAGCCTTCGCCCCTGCTCCACCTCCTCCTCACTCCCATTCCACCCCTTCCCCCAAGTCTCCGCCCCTGCCTGGCTCTTCTTGCCCCTGCTCCGCCCCCTCCTCACCCCCATTCCACCCCTTCCCCCAAGCCTCCACCCCACCTCTTTCCAGCTTCCGTCCCCTTCCCCGAGCGATGCCGGGAGCAGAGTGGGGCTGGGTCACTTGCTGCTGCTGGTTCCAGGCCCCTGTGGACGGGACGGCTCTGCTCGGACCCGTTCTGGGCACCACCAAAAATTATACAAACCTGCCGCCCATACTCCCAGCCCCACTTTAACTGTACCGGGCTACCTTTAGAAATGCTCCCAGATTCCCCGGCTGTACGCCCTGTGCAGTCACCCTCCCCCCGCCTCTCTTTCGACCCGGCCAGGGGCCAGGGACTCAGCTGGGAGCACGTCTGGGGGCTAGATTGGCTTGGCGGCAATGGGGAGTGGGGCCCGGGGAGAGGAGGTCAGCTCGGAACGCTTTGAAGGTGGGAGGAGAGTGCTTTACAAAGGGTTAGAAGAGCAGCGCGAGGGTTGAGTCTTGTTGGCAGGGAGAAAGTGGGATCAGGGGCTGGGTGGGGGGGCAGGCTACGGTTAGGGGTGAGGCACAGAGCAGGGAATAGCTGGCTTCAGTATCTAGGGATAAGTGTCTCCGTTCCCCCCCCCCCCCGCCGCAACCCACCCCCAGCGCTCAGACTCTGTGCTGAGAATTCAGCTCTTCAAATCATTCGGAGAAACACTGAACTTCAAACCAGCTCGACCTTCAGCATTTCCAACCCCTGCTCCCTGCTCCTCTGTGCAGGGCGATGCATTGCCTAATCCACCTGCCCTCCCAGCCAGTGACCTGATGCCACGAGTCCCCTGCCTGCCAGGGACACTGGGAAAGGTTCAGCTCTGCCACACGGTTGGTTCTCTCTGGGGGGAACATCTGTCAGGTTTCAGATAAAAGGTAGCGACCAGAATGGAAAAACAGAGTGATCCAGCCGTGGGGGCTGGAAGACCCAGTGCCAGGGACGTACACAGCGAGGTTCCCCAGCTTGTAGGGAGCAAATTGGACTCAGTGGGACCTGCCCAGGCTTTGCCATCGCTGCTGCTCTGAGCTCCTTTCTCGTCACAGGGCGGGGGTGGGGAAAGCCTGCAGAGCCCCCTGGGCTCCTGTGGGCAGCACCCGTAGAGCCCTGCAGCTGTTCTGCACGACTCCCGGGCAGAGCTCGGGGCGAGCTCCGGAGAGATGGCCTCGTGGCTGGGAGTTCTGTTCCTTTCTCTGCCAGCCGGGCTGCAGGGATAGTGACCATGATGCGACCCTCAGGGGCTGGGGAGCTGGATGCACGGCCCCGGTGCCCTCGGGTGGGCAATGCCCCTGAACTGCAAAAGGCTGTGATGAGGAGCTAGCCGGGGGCGGGTCCCAGCACCAGCCCGGAAGCTCCTTCCGTTGCAACGGGCGGCAGAAGCTGAACCTCTGTCGGTCTCGTTCCATTCTACCTCCTGAGCATCCCCTCCCCCACCCCAAACACATGCCTGTCCCTGGTCAGATGGGGGCTGGGTGTGGTGCAAGCTGGCAGGGTGGTGGGTCTCTGCATTGCGGTGACCCGCAGGGCATGAAAAGCTTCCCCCAGGCACAGCCAGGGAGAGGAGCCAAGAAAGGATGTGCTCAGGCTCCAGGAGCCTGCCGCTGCAGCACTGACTGGGCTCGTTCAACGGCCCGAAAGGCTAGATGAGTTTAGGGACCAGCCACAGGAAAGAGCTTCCAGGCCCCCAGGAACTGGGCACCCCGTTCCCCTGGCTCGCCCGCCCGCCTGCCCCACCCCCACGGCCGGGCTGTGCCAACTCTGCCTGCCTCTCTCCCAACAACAAATCGATGAGCGATTGCAATGGGAAGGTGCTGGCCAGGGCCAGGGCAGCTTCTGGGGAATTAGTTAATGGATGACTAAGATCAACAGCAGGGGGTTCTTGGGGTGGGCGAGAGGGGCCGACGCTCCCTGGGGTCCATTCGCCACCCGCACAGATGAAGGGGCTGCTCGTTCTGGGCTTGGGCTTGCTGGCCCTGGCTGCGGCAGGCGAATTGACGCTGCGGGAGAGGGTGGTGGGCTTGGTGCTGGAGGCTTTTCACAGCAGGAAAGTCGTGCAATGGGTGTACAAGGAGCAGGCGGTGGAAGACGTCACTGAAAGAGTGAGTGCGTGAGAGCCGGCGACGCGTTGCTGTGCGCTGAGCTGCTGAGTCCCTCCCCAGAGGTGGCTGCTCTGCAGTGATGGGGGAAGGGATTCCTGTCTGCCCAGCCTGTATGGTGCTCTGGGATCGTGGGGGATGGGAGGAACGTGGGACTCTCATGGCTGAGAGCCCATGTGGGTGGGTTTGCGGTGGGGATGGAGGAGGTCTGCAGAGGCTGTATGGGGGCAGGGAAGGGGAGCTGTGGGGAGGGTGGGTTTGGGTACAGGGAGGGGAGTGGGGGGGTGGGCAGGGGCTTGGGGCAGACACCGCCATGCTCAGCACCCCCAGTGGCCCATGCGTGGTGCATCACGTGCCTGGGCATGGCCGGCTAGGGGAGAGGGCAGGGTGGCCAGGGCTCTGCACACCCAGAATGGGGAAGGCAGGACGGAGCTGCTCCCGGCCCCGCAGGCAGCGCGAGGCGGGCGTCGGGCGGGAGAGCTGGTTCCAGCTAACGGGGCTCAGCGTTCTGGGCCGGAGGGGCTAGGGCTAGGCTGGGTTGCGGGCACCTGGCCAGCCTTGTCGGAGGCGAATGGGCGTTGACCTGCAGAGCTCAGCTAGACGTGAACTGTGCCCAGGCCCCCTGAGGGGGCGGCCAGCGGCTGGCACAGGGTGCGGGGCACTGCCGGGGCCTAGGAGTGGTGACGTCCCAGTAGCCCCGCCCCTCCTGGGGGGGGACCCCAGGCCCACCCCCCTTGAGTCCAGCCCGGGGACCCAGCCTTGGCAGCTGTTGCTGCTACTCACAATCCCTCGCTGCCCCTCCCTGGGCTGTAACCCGCTCTCCTGGGTACTCCAGTGCCTGCTGCAGCCTCCTCCCGCGCTGCGGCTGAGCTCGGGCGGGCTGACCAGTGCCCGGCCTCCCCGGTGGCAGCTTTGCCGCCCAGCTGTGCCCCTCGATCCCCTGGAGACGTCGCTGACCAGCCGTTGGCCCCTTCCCGGCTGCTGCAGCATGGGACGAACCCCCCCACACACACACACTCCAGCACAGGCCGCGGGCACTCGGGGGCTTCTCCCAGGCTCCTCTGCGGACACCGCAGCTCATGGGAGCGGGCACATTGGACGTCATGTCAGACTTGGGGAGCGGCACAAGGCAGAGAGAGTCTCTACCAGCCCCTCCGTCGCCACGCCGGCAGCGGGGAGAGCCCCTGGGGTGACACTGCCCCTCCCAGGGTCATGCCATGGCGGCGAGTGAGGCTGGACCCTGGAGGTGGCTGGCTGGTGTCTGTCCCTGCCGCGTGCTCAGGCCCCTGGCTCTACGCTGGGCCGGAGTCTGTGGCGAGTCAGAGCGAGCAATGCGCAGCTCCCCTTGGGCGTTTCCTCGGGGCCTGCGGCGTCCCGGGGAGCCTCCACCCGCCTCAGCAAAGGGAGCCCAGGGCTCTGGCAGACCCTGGTTTGTGTTTGGTTCCAGGAGTATCCGGCGGGGCCCTTTGTGCGGCTGCAGGTCAGGCTCCAGCAGACCCAGTGCCGGAACCAGCCGGGGAGCAGACAGGACTGCGCCCTCAAACGCAGAGGGGTGAGCGAGGGGCCAGCCGCCTCCAGCCTGGGGTCAGGGGCGGCTCTAGACACTTCGGTGGAGCCGCAGGACCAGCGGCCCCTCCGCAGGCATGCCGCCGAAGGCACCCTGCCTGCCACCCTCCCCGTGACCGGCAGAGCGCCCCCCCATGGCATGCCGCCCCAAGCATGTGCTTGGCATGCTGGGGCCTGGAGCCGCCCCTGGCTGGGGTACTGCTCCGGAGGGTCATTTCCTCCCCCTCCACTGGGGAGCGGGGCTGTGGTGACACACGCCCAGCCCCTGGGAATGAGGGTGGGGGGCAGCCCCCTGCGGTGACAGGCTCCCAGCCCCTGGGAATGAGGGTGGGGGGCAGCCCCCTGCGGTGACAGGCTCCCAGCCCCTGGGAATGAGGGTGGGGGGCAGCCCCCTGCGGTGACAGGCTCCCAGCCCCTGGGAATGAGGGTGGGGGGCAGCCCCCTGCGGTGACAGGCTCCCAGCCCCTGGGAATGAGGGTGGGGGGCAGCCCCCTGCGGTGACAGGCTCCCAGCCCCTGGGAATGAGGGTGGGGGGCAGCCCCCTGCGGTGACAGGCTCCCGGCCCCTGGGAATGAGGGTGGGGGGCAGCCGCCAGCTCCGCCGGGCCCCAGGGAGGAGTGCGGAGCGTGCGAGCGGCAGGGAGGGGCTGAGGGCTGGCACGTGCGGAGCAGCGAGGGCTCCAGCTGGACCCTGCGTCGTGTCGGGGCACCGTGCTGGGCTCCGGTCCCTGCTCTGCCAGGGACTCCCTGGGGACAGTGTGTGGCTCTGGCTGTGCTGGGGTCGGCGCCTGCCCCACCCCATGGCTGTGCGGGGGAGGCCCAGCACCTACAGGGATTGGGGCCAGAGAGGTGCGGGTGCGAGGGGGAACAAGCCCCCGGTGAGGGAGGGGCACAGGCGGCACTGGGGACACGTGCGGCGGGGGAGCTGCTGCATGTTCTCGGCCCAGCCTGCCCCACTCGCCCACGGGGCTGACGCCTCCCTTGGCCCCTCTCTCCTCAGAGGAAGCTGATCTGCCTGGCTTGTGTCAAGTTTGACTCCCACAGCCCGGGCGAGGTGCTGGCTCAGTACATGCACTGCAGGATGGAGACGCAGCAGGCTGTGAAGGTGGGTGCGCCCGCGGGCTCAGAGCCGCTCTCCTGGGAAATCCCACAGGTCGGCCAGGGGCCTGGGAGCAGTGCTGGGTGGGGCCAGGCTCAGCTGGGCCATTCCACCCCCCAGGGCCCACTCCCAGGTGCTGCACGGGTCTGCACATGGAGGACAGACGGACACCCGTGCTCCTGGTAGACGCACATGCCCGCGATACATGCACACAGACATGCACACGCATGCAGCACGCGAGCAGAGGCTCAGTGGTTCCACGCTCTGTGCGGACTGATGGTGCACACAGCGCTGGGCCCAGCCCATGCCCCCAGGGTGCTGCCTGGGGCTGCATCCGCACCACCTCCCTGGCCGGAGCTGTGACCTGGCACCTCTGCCCCTGCAGGAGACGGAGACGACGAGACAGGAGGAGGAGTGCAGGACAGTGCAGGAGAAGGGCGAAGCGCCCTACCATCCCGGCGTGTTTGCCTTCTCCAGAGGGCTGCCACCCTAGCCAGGGTGGCACCCCCACATCCACAGCATGGTAGGACGGGGCCCCCAGGCAGTGTCCAGGTGGGGGCTGGGCTGCTCATGGTTCCCTTAGGGGGCTCTGGGCTGGGCACCAGATTGCTCCCCCCTCCGGCCGAGCCCCCCTGCAGAGCGCCCTGTGCCCGCTCCCCTTTGAGCTGATGCCCTTTGACCCACTGCTCTCCCCAGGGGCTGATCCCGCAGGCCGCAGCCCAGCAGGGGGCGCCAAGATGCACCGTAGTGGGAGGGGGCGTGTCCAGCGCCCCCAAGGGGGAACCAAGGGCGGGCAGCAAAGGGGCAGGGGGTTCTGGGTCCAGCCTGGACTCGGGCTCACCCAAGGCAGCGGTCACCAAGCTGAGCTGACAGCACCCCCACAGGGCCCAGAGTGCCAGCCGGTGGGCATGCCAGCAGCCCCTGGGGTGCGCTGGGCTGCGGAAGGGATGCCAGCGGCCCCTGGGGTGTGGAAGGGACGCCTACGCCCCCTGGGCTGCGCTGGGCTGTGGAAGGGATGCCTGCGGCCCCTGGGCTGCGGAAGGGCTGCGGAAGGGCACGCCAGCGGCCCCTGGGGTGCGGAAGGGCATGGCAGCGGGCCCTGGGGTGCGGAAGGGACGCCTGCGGGCCCCTGGGGTGCGGAAGGGCATGGCAGCGGGCCCTGGGGTGCGGAAGGGACGCCTGCGGGTCCCTGGGGTGCGGAAGGGATGCCAGCGGCCCCCTGGGGTGCGGAAGGGATGCCTGCGGGCCCTGGGGTGCGGAAGGGATGCCAGCGGCCCTGGGGTGCGGAAGGGACGCCTGTGGGGCCCTGGGGTGCGGAAGGGATGCCTCTGGGGCCCTGGGGTGCGGTCGGGATGCCTCTGTGCCCCTGGGGTGCGGAAGGGATGCCAGCGGGCCCCTGGGGTGCGGAAGGGCATGGCAGCGGGCCCCTGGGGTGCGGAAGGGACGCCAGCGGGCCCCTGGGGTGCGGAAGGGACGCCAGCGGGCCCCTGGGGTGCGGAAGGGACGCCAGCGGGCCCCTGGGGTGCGGAAGGGACGCCTGCGGGCCCCTGGGCTGCGGAAGGGACGCCAGCGGGCCCCTGGGGTGCGGAAGGGACGCCAGCGGGCCCCTGGGGTGCGGAAGGGCACGCCAGCGGGCCCCTGGGGTGCGGAAGGGACGCCAGCGGCCCCTGGGGTGCGGAAGGGACCCCAGCAGGCCCCTGGGCTGCGGAAGGGACGCCAGCGGGACCCTGGGCTGCGGAAGGGCACGCCAGCGGGACCCTGGGCTGCGGAAGGGACGCCTGCGGGCCCCTGGGCTGCGGAAGGGACGCCAGCGGGCCCCTGGGGTGCGGAAGGGCACGCCAGCGGCCCCTGGGGTGCGGAAGGGATGCCTGCGGGCTCCTGGGCTGCGGAAGGGATGCCTGCGGGCTCCTGGGCTGCGGAAGGGCACGCCAACGGGCCCCTGGGGTGCGGAAGGGATGCTAGCGGGCCCCTGAGCTGCGGAAGGGATGCCAGCGGGCCCTGGGGTGCGGAAGGGCATGGCAGCGGGCCCCTGGGCTGCGGAAGGGATGCCAGCGGGCCCCTGGGGTGCGGAAGGGCATGGCAGCGGGCCCCTGGGGTGCGGAAGGGATGCCTGCGGCCCCTGGGGTGCGGAAGGGATGCCTGCGGGCCCTGGGGTGCGGAAGGGCATGGCAGCGGGCCCCTGGGGTGCGGAAGGGATGCCTGCGGCCCCTGGGGTGCGGAAGGGATGCCTGCGGGCCCTGGGGTGCGGAAGGGCATGGCAGCGGCCCCTGGGCTGCGGAAGGGATGCCTGCGGGCCCCTGGGCTGCGGAAGGGATGCTAGCGGCCCCTGGGGTGCGGAAGGGACGCCTGCAGCCCCTGGGCTGCGGAAGGGATGCCTCTGGGCCCCTGGGGTGCGGAAGGGCACAGCAGCGGGCCCCTGGGGTGCGGAAGGGATGCCAGCGGGCCCCTGGGCTGCGGAAGGGATGCCAGCGGGCCCCTGGGCTGCGGAAGAGCATGGCAGCAGCCCCTGGGCTGCGGAAGGGATGCCAGCGGACCCTGGGCTGTGGAAGGGATGCCAGCGGCCCCTGGGCTGCGGAAGGGATGCCAGCGGGCCCCTGGGCTGCGGAAGGGATGCCAGCGGGCCCCTGGGCTGCGGAAGAGCATGGCAGCAGCCCCTGGGCTGCGGAAGGGATGCCAGCGGACCCTGGGCTGTGGAAGGGATGCCAGCGGCCCCTGGGCTGCGGAAGGGATGCCCTCGCTCCTGCCCCAGGCCCCAGGCAGCCGTACCCCAAGACCACGCTTCGGGCAGCCTGGCTCTCTGCAAACGTGACCCGCTGAGCTGCTTTGACACAGGGGCAGACGCCGCCTCCAACTCCCAGAAACAAACCCAGCCTGGAGAGCAGCAGGGGCGGGGATCCCCCAGCCGCAATGCTAACCCCATGGCGTGTCTCCTCTTCCCCTGGCCAGTGCCCACAGTGCCAGGACACCTCCGGTGCCCCCCACCCGCAGAAGGACGCTATCGCTGCCGCCCAGCGGAGACCCGGCGACCACCCCTGCCCGCCAGACACCGCGCCCACTTGAGCACCAGGCCGGGCCAACGGATCCTGCCGCCCCTTCCCCCCGCCCCCGCCTCGCCCAGCTCCATCCCCAATAAAGCCAGACCCACAGTTGGGAAGGGCCGAGCTGTTATTCAGCCAGGATGCGGCTGCGAAGTCGGGCCAGCCGCCCCCAGGGTATTTCTCGGGTCACGGGACTATGGCAGCACTTGCTGCTTCAGCAGAACAGGCACCTGGGCCTGCTCCCGCTGCCCCGGACTGCCCCACTGGGTCATCTGCTCCAGCGCATCGTCTCCTGCCGGGGCAGGGCAGCCCAGGAGCCTGTCACCCGCTCTGCCACCCGGCTGGGTCCCTGGGCTCTGCCCCGCCTCGCGCTGGGGGGAGGAGCATTTAGCTGGGCATGGTGGCCCCGGGGTGTGGAAATCACCCTCCCCACTTTTACAATCCAGCTACCAGGAAGCAGGAGGATGCTGGGGTGAAGGACCAGGCCAGGCAGGGATCTGGGTGACAGAGCCGGGGTGAGGGGTGCAGCCCCCAGAACAACTCACCAGGGCAGGGGCTTAAGAACCCCAAGATTATCAGGCCCCTTGTGGCAGGGAGGCCCCACAGGCCAGCTCGTCGGAGGAAAGTCACTGGGCCCTGCGGTGCAGCTGGGGTGCCCCCGGCTCTACACACCGGGCACAGAGAGGCAGGGGCCGGAGAGGAGACACATTTATTTCACAGGCAAATCTCTTCACATGGCACTTCCACACCGGGCAGGCCCATGGTGCCAGAATGGGCAGCTCCCAGGCCCTGCCTCCCCTTGGTCAGCCAGGGCTGCGTCCCCCTGAGCCCAGGGGATTGCCCCACCCCTCCCTGGGTGCTGCCCCACAGGAAGCAGGCTGACCACGCCTCCCTCCCAGCGGCTCAGGGATGCTTGCCGCAGTCAGCGCTAGGGCTGGCCCTGGTCTGCTCCAGTCTAGTCCAGCCTGCGAGGGGTCCGGGAGGGGCTCCTGCCAGCCTCGCATGGGGTAGAATGCCTGGGGTCAGCTGCACGCCATCCCCGGTCCCTGGCAGGTCTCAGAGCAATGTGCCAGGGCACACACCATCCCAAAGCCTGGCTGGCGCTCCCCGGCGGGGGATGCTGCCAGGGCCCCACAGCGCTGGCAGGAGCTGCCCTTCACCAGCAGACGGGGGTTCACCATGTCGTGGAAAAATTGACCACGCCTTTATTTTGGGTCAGACACACTGAGGCACTTTTATTATAGTACAAGCATGCATGCAGGGAGAGGGTTAAAACTCCCCTCTGCCTGTTACAAATTTTACCGAGCTTATAAAGTTTAAAACCGCAAATTAGCATTTACTTAAAATACCCTTATTTGGGAGTATCAGTTGTGACATTTGCAAGCTACTTCAGTTTTTTTTCATACATGGTGTTTCCTTTTATTGTTTCTGGGCAGTTTTCGTTGGTAGTCTGCCTGCCTGTAAGACCCCTCCTTTGCGGTTGCATTGGATAAGGCTCAGCATTCTAGCTGAGCTTCCCTCAGTTCCCCTTTCTCTGGTTTCTTCATCACCCCCCCCCCCCCTCATGCCCCTGATATAGACAGACAAGAATTGCAGAAGTTAACCTTTGTTCTATATAGCAATTGGGTTTTGCTAACAGACCTGGGCCTGAAAGGCAGGGGTTAGGATGCAGTTTGCTTCTGACCCTATGGGTGGGGTATGGATCTTCATTGTTAAGAACGCCTTAGTGTGTACCAAATTGCCCAATACCACTACTGCCAATAGAGTTGCACAGCAAGAACCCTCCCAACTACATGTGCGCCCACCTACGTGCGGCTACATTGTACAAGACTCTTTATTAATTTTCCATTGCTAATATGCTGTTATACTAGGCCATGTTTCACAATTATCAGTAGGCGTTGGTTCCCCTTTCTCCTGTTGGCCTTTCGATTATGCCATACCAGCTATCCTATGTCTTAATATCAAGCTGACCTATAATGGCCTAATGTTAATTATGCTCAGCTAATTCAACATGGGGCAAGCGGGACACAGTCTGGGGCAAGTGGGACCCCTTAAAATCCCTAACAATTCCCTCCTTTTGATGCCAAATCAATGGCATCAACTTCCTCAATGTGAATATTAATTAAGGCCTGGACCTCAAAACTTGTAGGCTCATTTTATAGGGTGCTTCCAGGGTTTCAGGCAGACAGGGATTTATTTCCCTCAAGGAACAAGGGCCACTTAATAAAGTGGCATAAACAAAGCAAATATAGGGCAGGGACAACAAGCTTTACAGCAACAATAACAAAAAACAAATATGCATGGACAACCCTCCTTTTGATAGTCCCCACTATATGTACCTAGAGGTATGGAGGGCTAGAGGGTTTTGATAATGTAATGGGCTAGGCATATCAGGTGGCTTGATTTCCCAAATGTCTTGGCGAATTACCCAATCTCATATGCATGCTTCCCACGGGCCTGGCAGGATTCGGTATGTGGAAGGTCACACTTTCTTTAACTGGTCCATATGCTTGGAAGGAGTACTGTGAATGCACACGAATTACCCAGAGAATTTCCAATTATGCCTTCATGACCACAGGTCAGATGGTACTCCTGAGATGTCTGTAAGGGCCGTGGGCCAAGCCTGGTGCTCAAGATCACTCTGAATGGCCATTAGCTGGTTACTCAGGAAATCCCAAACATGCCAGATCCCACTGCAATTCCTTTCCAGCATCAGTGATATTTAATACCACCTCTTAATACCTTTTGGGTCATAGAACTAAGGGCTGAAATAACGTGCAATCCACCCATTCCTGCCTACACCTGAGTTAACTGCCCCAGTAATAAGACTGGGTATACTTTTCCAGTTGGCCCAATTTACCTTCAGGCTGTTGGGTTTCACAAATACTTGGACAAATAGCGGCAATTTGAAAGGGAGTTAACGGTAAAGTAAACCTGATAGTTCCTAACGTGGCATTAAGTATAATTTATTTGAATCCCTCTGGGTCTCTTTTCTATAGGGGCTATACCACAGCTATTGGTTATATACGTGGACAACTTCCTCACGATGCCTCTGGGTTTGTAGTACGAGAGGAGAATACTGTAATAAGGTACAGGTGATGTTATCTGCTACAGGGATGGCCTCTAGGCAGGAAAACAGACTTTTCCATGAGTATCGTGGCAGATTCCAGACACTAGCATTTTATCTACCTTGTCATAGAATGCATCTATGTCAAAGATTGTTTCCTTACACAGTTTGGCTAGTTTGTTTGCAAGTTCCCCTTTTCCCGTTCCACTGTCCCTACATACTGAGGGTGGTGAGCACAATGTAAATGCTGCTCAATGTGGAGAGTCTTGCAGACTTGCTGCATGTCCTGACCCATAAAGTGGATACCTCGGTTACTGTTTATAGAAACAGGGAGACCGAATCATGAATAAAAATCCTAAACAATTTCTTTGCTACTGTGATGGAGGCAGCCTCTGCACAAGGCAAGGCTCCAATCCATCCAGAGACTATACAGACACATATTCATATGAGCAACCGTTTGGCATGTTGATAAAGTCAATCCAGATATTCACAGACAGGCCCCACAGAGTGGGGTGAGCTGCCGGTTAGTCCGGACTGGCTTACCACTATTGTGTACTACTAGTGTCATGACACCAGTGTAATCATCCCTCCTTTGCTCACGTGGGCCAAACCATGGGTCACATGAGCAAAGCAAGGCAACAAAGTCTTGGGCGCTACCGAGCGACCATCCAGCTGCTCCATCAGCCCCATCCCACCCTAAGTTCATTAAGGAGGAGAGTTTGAGGAACACTACAAGTTTCATTTTCAGGTAGTTTTGGCTAGCGTCCATAAGCTATTCTTCGAGATTTCGTAGTCTTAATTCACTTAGCTGTCCGGCAGTGAGGCAGCAAGGGAGAGGTTGCTAGCACTATCACCTTGCTTGCTTGGAGGCTTTATTATGTCCTCAGGTGGAAAGGTTGTGTTCTTAGTAAGATTCAAAGGCTCAGTGGGTTTGTCAGCAGACAAAGGAAAAGTTGCCACATCTTTACCCTGTCCTTTACTCCTGTTGTCTAGAAGGAGCAACAACGCCAGAAGGAAAGATAGACCGCTCATCAGTCGGAGAGCCATTACAGTGAGAAACATGGGCAGGTAGTCAGTTCTCGGCACTTCACAGCGGTGTTGGTAATTAATAGGATTTGATAAGGGTCTTTCAGAATGAGGCCAGAGTAGTTTCTCACTGGTGGACTTCCATGTAGATTCAGCCTTCTGGTTCCAGCAAGCAGCAGAGCTATTATATATAAAAAGACCTAACACATTTCATTAGTCTCTTGCAATAATTAAGCATTGTGTTATTTATTAAATGAATGTCCATCTGAGCCAAAGCCAGCAGGGCACTGTTGATAGTTGCATTGGGTGCCCTGGTATAAATTTTATAAAAGCTTAATCTGGCCTTTCAATTGGGAGTGGCCTTCAAAAGGCATGTGACCATACTAGATCTATGAAGTTGCACAACTTGTTATAATTTTTTTTTCAGTACATTAAGTTCATAATCACTGTTGCTACTCACAGTTTTACAGCAGTTTTGGCATTTGTCTTTTCACAAGAGAATACTTTACTAAAACTAACACATACTTACAATTACAACATTCAAACATAAAATTAATCTAAATAATTTTCCTTTATAAATACCCTTACTGATTGCAGGCAAAACTGAGGAATTACTCAAATTACTCCCCATATTTTCCTGTATTTGTTTTATAGACAGGTCAGGTTTTAATGGTTTCTATCTTTTAACTTCTGTTCTTAAATACATGTTGATTTTTAAATGGAAAACACAAGCCATTTTGGCTTTTCTTTGACAACATAACCGTTGATTGCATAGAGCCACCTTAAGGCTTAGTGTGGGGGTACTTACTACAGCTTTTATTTGCTATTTGTTACCAAAACAGATTTAAAATCTCTTACCAAATTTTTTTAACACATTACATTACCTTAAGAATCAAATATTAAATACCAAAATTAATACTAGTTTCTTTTTGTTTGTTTTTACAACCCCAAAACAACACCAATTTATTATAAAACAAAGATTGTACCCACCATACGTGTTTTTAACAAAATTGACTATCTTTTACAGTCAAATGATTTTTACTTATATAACCTCTTGCCTGGATTATTCACAGACAGTCTTATTGCTTAATTTCCTCCAATAACTACAGAGTTAATTTTTAACTTTCCTTCTTTTAACTTCCTCAAACTGCGGTTGCCTGCTTGTATGGGCCCGATCCTTTTTTCTTGCTACATTTTTTTTTTCTTTTCATGGGCACAGGCATTGTTTCACTACCAATTTAGCAAGGAGGGCGGGCTTTTGACTTAACCCCCCATCTATCTATTTACATACACACATCACATTTTGATGCATATTATTTATTAATAACATTTTTATATGTCTAGACTTAATACAATCCTTCTCTGAGCCGGTGACAACCCCTCAGCACTGAAAACAACAGCATGAACAGCACAGTAAAATTCCTCTCTCGGTCTAGTTTGAGAGAGGGTTTACTACACTTTGGGAAGTGGTCCTGCTGGGTTTAGACAAATTTCAGCCAGTTGGGCAGCCCCAATGTGCCCAACCCGGTTGGCATGATCGGCTCACAATGCCCACAGGGAGGGAGAGACTTTAACCAGCTGTTCCTGTTGCAACGAGGAAGGGCTGGGGTCAGTCTGCTCCTTCAGAGTGTCCTTCTGAAAACCTGCCAGGACCTCATTGTGAGCGGGATCAGACACATCCAGATACACACCATTTGGGGTACAACAGATTGCACAATTTAATTCACAAAGCAAATCTTTTGATATTTCTTCCCCTCGGGGCCAGTGGAGGCCGGGCAACAGCTCCCTGCCTACTTTCTAGGACCATAATATGAGTATATATACGTGGCAGGAGTGCCCTTCTCTGGCATGGGAATCTACCTAGATTCCCCTTTTGCCCCCATTACGGATACCGGGCAGACAATTACAACCTAGCTGACAGGCATCCCCAAAGGGCTAACTATAAAACACTTAACAGACATGCTAGCACAGTGGACAAAACATACAACAAAACACATCACACCCCTTTGCCTCTCTCACCAGCAGTCAGGGTGTAACGCTCAATTATTTCAGCATTCACTGGCACATCTACGGGCTGTTAGCTTCAATTACTGACAGCTAGTTTTACGGCCCCTCCACTGTCTGCCTATTGCTGACGGGAGCCTTGGCCAACCTTATTCTCTAGGACCACTCCGGGGTTACTCACTTCCCCAGGGTTCATAGCGACTTCTACCTCGGGGTTCTAACCCCAAACCTATAACCGACACAAAACAACCTTCACAATACAGGCATGGCGTTGACAAGGAGTGCACCCCTGAGGTGTACAATCCCGTCAAGGTCAAAACTTCCCTTCAGGGGAAATTGCAGTTTTGGATCATTTCTGGTATACCAATTCCATTTTTCTAAATATTTACACGTCGACGACCTATAATGTACGTACATATAAGCAGCAGGCGTGCCTTGGGGTGGGACCGGCAGGACTTTCGATCCTTTGGCCCCCATGCTCACCACAGCACACTTCACTCAAGCCAATCACACCAGGATGCTAACTCGGGGGTTACCACAGTTCTACACTAATGGCCCAACTCGGCCTGCCCTTTTTTCATGGCAGGAACACAAGGGAGCAGGTTCCCAGGCATTTTCCCTCTAGCAAACCTGCAGGAAGGCGGACAAGGGGGGGCGGGCTAACAGAACATCCCGTGGTCCCCGTACGTCTCTCTCCAGCCCTGGGCACCAGCCTTCAAGCCAACGGTGCTGCAGTAGCTTTTGAGCTGACGGTACGGTTTCCTGGGGCTTCCCTCCTCTCCGAGGAAGGGAAGGGAGCTTATGGCTCCGGGGGGAACAAAAAGGGACTCTGCGGCCTCTTACAAGGCAGTGCTCAAAGAGCGGTCACAGGGCCATGGGGATATGGAGGGGTAAGGGCAGCAGGATAGGGAACAACACAAGCACCCTGACTGGTTAGCCACTTACCAAAGCCTGCCAGTCAGGGAAGCTTTTCAATCTCTCTTCAAGCGGGTTGTGGAGCTTGCTTTCCACAACCAACAACACTCCGGCTGCTCGGCCTTATACACACACATAGGCCGCACGGCCTCACACACACAGGCACGTTTCCTGGCACAGCTCGCCAGGGCGGAAACTACCCCTGGTCCCTCCCAACCTAGTGGCTCCGGGACGCCGAACGCCCAGCTCTAATAGGCGATCAGTTTTCTCCGGACCCAAAGAGCGTGGTCCGAGGGGCTGCCGGCACACCTTGCCTTGAGACTGAGACTGTAGCTCAGCCTACAGTAGCTCAGCCTAACCTGACCTGACCTGACCTGACCTGACCTGACCTGACCTGACACGTTTCCCGTAATTCCCCTATCCCTCCCACACCCCAACTCGAGTCTAATAAGGCCTTAGCAAGGGCCTCAGGTGCGTCTGACCATGTCCCAAGGTTGGATCCAGCTTATGACTTACCCCAACCAGAGCCTACGGACCAGTTCTCCTCCAAGCCCCTATCAGCAGAGATTTCAAAAGGTCTCTTACCTCTCAGATGGGCCCTGGGGTTGGAAAGGAACTGCCCGCGGTCCTCTGATCCAGGGATGTCATCTGTGGATCCCGGACGAGCCCCCAAATTGTCGTGGAAAAATTGACCACGCCTTTATTTTGGGTCAGACACACTGAGGCACTTTTATTATAGTACAAGCATGCATGCAGGGAGAGGGTTAAAACTCCCCTCTGCCTGTTACAAATTTTACCGAGCTTATAAAGTTTAAAACCGCAAATTAGCATTTACTTAAAATACCCTTATTTGGGAGTATCAGTTGTGACATTTGCAAGCTACTTCAGTTTTTTTTCATACATGGTGTTTCCTTTTATTGTTTCTGGGCAGTTTTCGTTGGTAGTCTGCCTGCCTGTAAGACCCCTCCTTTGCGGTTGCATTGGATAAGGCTCAGCATTCTAGCTGAGGTTCCCTCAGTTCCCCTTTCTCTGGTTTCTTCATCACCCCCCCCCCCTCATGCCCCTGATATAGACAGACAAGAATTGCAGAAGTTAACCTTTGTTCTATATAGCAATTGGGTTTTGCTAACAGACCTGGGCCTGAAAGGCAGGGGTTAGGATGCAGTTTGCTTCTGACCCTATGGGTGGGGGTCTGGATCTTAATTGTTAATAACGCCTTATTGTTTACCAAATTGCCCAATACAACTACTTCCAATAGAGTTGCACAGCAAGCCCCCTCCCAACTACATGTGCGCCCACCTACGTGCGGCTACATTGTACAAGACTCTTTATTAATTTTCCATTGCTAATATGCTGTTATACTAGGCCATGTTTCACAATTATCAGTAGGCGTTGGTTCCCCTTTCTCCTGTTGGCCTTTCGATTATGCCATACCAGCTATCCTATGTCTTAATATCAAGCTGACCTATAATGGCCTAATGTTAATTATGCTCAGCTAATTCAACATGGGGCAAGCGGGACACAGTCTGGGGCAAGTGGGACCCCTTAAAATCCCTAACAACCAAGATTACAGATCCCCCCCCCCCCCGCCAGCTCCTCCTCTCTGCCACCGGGGTCAGCCAGCCGGTTCTCGCACAGGCACTGGGTTGGGAGAGGGAAGGTGCTATCCTGGTACAGGGACTGGTTCCCCCAGGACCTGGCCGGTAGGGACTGAGCGCTGGGCCCTGCTGGCAGCTGGCAGGCCGCCTGCGGGAAGGAGACTCACAGGGAAGGACCGGGGGGTCCCCTCCCCAAACCCATCACTGCCTCTGGCCCCCACTGGCCCCGTGAGCTGAGAGGCCAAGGAGCGAGGGAGCGAGCCATTGAGCAGGCAGGGCCGCTGCCCGTTGGTGGGGGGCTGCTTGCCCTGAGCTGCCCGCACGGTGCCTGCTGGTGGAATTGTCTCTGGAGCAATCTGAGAATTAAGCCCAGGGCGGAGGGAGCTGGGGGCAGCCTGAGCCCCGGGGCAATGCCAGCGGCTGAGCAGACTCACCGGAGGCCCGAGGGGAACTGGTGAGGTGCTGTGGGGAGATCTGGAAAAGCCCCACTAGGGCGCAGGGGGCTTTGCAGGCGGGGACTCAGGCATGGGCCTCCGTGGGGCTGGGCGCTGGAGGCAGATCCCCAGCTTCACCCCTGCAGGTGGTGCCCGGCGGGCGGCTCAGAACACGTAGGAGCTGGGGTCGCTGCGGACGCTCAGGGCCCGCTCCGCCTGGGAGATGGTGTCGGCCGCCCTCTCGCTCAGCTCCCGGCACTCCTGCAGCACGTCGTTGAACTGCTTGTAGGCCTCCTCCATGATGGAGCTGCGCCGAGCCGGCCTCCGCTCCCAGTAGCCCTCCTCCACCCAGGGCAGGGCCGCGCCCGGCGGCTCCAGGCTGCCCGCCCCGCCGCTGCCGCCCCGCTCCAGGGAGCTGTCCAGGTCCCTGCAGAGCTGGTAGAGCTCGCTGCGCGCCCGAGAGCCTCTCGCCGTCGATGGCCTTGAGGCCGGGGAGCAGGTCCCCCAGGGCGCTGCGGTAGGCTCCGCTGGCGCAGACGGGGTTGCTGAGGCGGGCCCGGGCGTCGTGCAGCCGCAGGCTCTCCAGCCGGCGCAGCCCCGCCAGGCACTGCAGCTGCTGCAGGCTGCGCAGCAGGTTGCCGGCTACGTTGAGGCTCTGCAGGCTCTCGCAGGCGCCGAGCGGCTCCAGGCTGCCGACGCGGTTGGCCGAGAGGTTGAGGACAGCCAGGGACTTGAGGGCAGCCAGGGGGCCCAGGTGGGAGATGGCGTTGCCGGAGAGGTCCAGCCACTCCAGGCTGGTGCACTCGCCCAGGCAGCCCAGCTCCGAGATGCCCAGGCCCCGCAGCTTGAGCAGCAGGATGGACTCCAGGGCGAACTCGCCCGTCTTGGCCTTCAGCAGCTGGGCGGTGATCCGGACGGTCTCGCCCTCGTCCCCCGTCTCCGCCCAGGGCTCCATCGCGGCCGGCCCGCTGCACTACACCCCGAGCAGCCCGCAGCCACGGCGCGGAGAACCTCTGCACACCCCGAGCTGGCCGGCTCCGGGAAAGCGCTTTGCCCCTTCCACGCGCCTCTGCCCCACAGGGCTCCCTGGAGCCCGCTGCCTGGGCGGCCACGCCGGGTCACGCCGTCAACGCACCAGCCCCTGGAAGGGAACAGGAGACGGGATCAGGACCCTGCCAAGCCCAGCTGCCTCCCCCCCGCCACACGCAGCTGGGCACTCAGGGCGGCTCTGTGGCCTGCTGGCCCCTGGTGCTCGAAGCTGCCGTCCGTGGCAGGTGCAGCTCAGTTCCTGGGCTGGGGAGGGGGCACGAATCTCCGGCAGGCTGCTCCGGGCAGGATGCTACCAGGCCCACAGTAAGAGGTTTGCCCCTGACCTCGAAGGCAGCAGGGACGGAGAGAGGCTCACACTACGCAGCAGCTGCTCAGAGCTGGGTGAAGAAGGAATTCGCCCCCTGCGGCCCCACACGCCTGGCCACTTCCGTCCAGGGGCCTCACCCCCTGCCTGTCTGACCTGAGGCCTTGTCCGTCCTTCCCTGCAGTACTAACCCCCCATCACACCCCACGGGTCAGGGGTCTCCCTGGCTTCTTCTGCGTCCCCTTCCAGCCCAGGCCATGGCCAGAGCCCGGGCTGCTTTGATTGCCAGGCACTGGGGGGAGGGGGGGTCCGCAGGCACTAGGAGGCCAAGGCTGCAATGGTTGGCCTGCAAATGTGTGCGGGGGGGGGGGGGGAGCGGGGGGGGGGGGGGGGGTTCCATCCCCACAAAGCAGAAGGGGGTTGTGGAACTAGGGTATTTAAACACCAGTTCTTGGCACCCTTGCAGGGACCCCCCCCACACAGGCCGTCTGCAGCCTGACACCTCCAGTGGGCCAGGGAGAGTGCGGGGGCTTCCACCACCAGCCCGGGCCCCCTGCGGGGCTGGCGGGACCCTGGGAACGCACGTGCACAGCAACGTGTGCAGAGCCAGACACGCCTGTGCACACGGATGTACACGTGTGCATCCCCCCCACAGGTGTGCAGGCAGCACATCCGCGCAGAGCGACACAGCTACATGAACGTGTACGTGGTGCTCACACGGATGAACACAATCACACACACACACACGGATGACCTCACACATGCACACAATTGCACACACACACAGATGCACACACGGATGACCGCACACACACACACAGATGCACACAACTGTGCACACACACACGAACACAATCACACACACACAGAGATGCACACATGATCACACACACACAGATGAACACAATCACACGCACACACACGGATGACCGCACACACACACAGATGCACACATGGATGGCTGCACACACACGGATAACCACACACACACACAGATGAACACAATCACACGCACACACACGGATGACCACACACACACACAGATGCACACAATTGTGCAGACACACACAATCACACACACACAGATGCACACATGATCACACACACACAGATGAACACAGTCACACGCACACACACGGATGACCGCACACACACACAGATGCACACATGGATGGCTGCACACACACGGATAACCACACACACACACACACACAAGTGCACACATGGATGGCCGCACACACACACAGATGCACACATGATTGCATGCGCACACACAGATGAACACAATCACACACACGCACACACAGATGCACACACGGATGACCACACACACACACAGATGCACACACGGATGGCCGCACACGCCCATCCCCCACTCTCCAGTGCCCAGGACCCGCCCGCGGTGCCCGGTGCCCCCCGCCCGCAGCCCCTCACCCGGCGCAGCCGCCTGCTCGCTCCCGGCCGATCCCTTCGCGGGGCGGGGGCCGCGCAGCGTTGCCATGGCAACAGGGGCCGGGGCAGCAGCTCCGCGGGGGGGGGGCATTTAAAGGGCCAGCGAGCGGCAGGTTCTGCACAGCGGGGGAGGGGCGGCTCCGAGGGACCCCGCTGGGGCCGGTGGCCGGAAGCAGGACCCTGCAGCCCCTGCCCCACGGGGGTCCCCGGGCCCCCCCGTCCCCCCCCCATAGCCCTGCTCCGGGGGTTTAGTACAGTCACGGACGGGCCACGGGCTCCCGGCATTTCTGCTTATTGCCCCGACCTGTCCCTGAGTTTTCCTAAAAAGAACCGTGACAAAATCTTACCCTTCGGAAAGGGGATCAGCAACCTGCCCCGGGTCCGGGCACACACACACACTGCACATGCTGAGATAAGATACACACCGTGCGCGCACACACCCCCGATATGCACCATGCACACACACGGATACACACCGTGCACACAGATCTGCACAGATACACCCTGTGCTCTCACACGTCTGCACACACCACACACCTGAGCAGATACACCCTGTGCACGCTCACACATGCAGATCTGCACACACATATACCCACTGTGCGCGCACACACACTGCACATGCTGATATACAGATACACACCATGCACACACACACACAAGTACACCCTGTGCGCACACACACCAATATGCACCATGCACACACACATATACACACCAATCACACAGATCTGCAGATACACACTGTGCACTCACACATCTGCCCACACACACACACACCTGAACAGATACACCCTGTGCACACTCACACATGCAGATCTGCACACACATATACCCACTGTGCGCGCACACACACAGTGCACACAAAGATTTGCACAGAGATACACACTTCACACTCACATCTGCACATGTGCACACACATACACGCTGCAGAGTCACAGAGACATGTCCTGGGTATGCTCACACATGCTGCACACTTGCCAACACACATGCGCCATACATGTTCTCACACACACACACACAGTGATGCTCAGAGAAACACAGCCATGTAGGGCTGGAAAGGGGTGGTCACCACGCCCAGCCCCCTGCACTGAGGCAGCACAGGGAAGCCTAGACCCTGACAGGGGTTTGTCCAACCTGCTCTTAAAACCCCGCCAGTGATAGAAACTTTCCCCTAACACCGAACCTCCAGCCCCCGGCTGCAGATTAAGCCCATTGCTTCTAGTCCGACTGGCCACTGTCCTCTTTACAGCAACTGAGACCAAACGGCCCATGGTTAGGAGCCACGCCGAGCGCTGTACCCTCCCGCTTCAGCCATCTCTGCCCCATAAGGGCCCAGTGGCACCCAGCGCCGTGCACCCGGCCTGGCGTACCCCGGAGACGGGTCTCGGAGACGGTCTCTAAGCCGGCCGGGTCCCCTCCTCCCCGCTGCTGCTGCCTGCGCTGTCGTTCTCGGAGCAGATGAGGGGCGGCGGGGGGTAGTCGGGGAAGGCCCCCAGGTTGGCTCTCAGAAAGACGAGGCGCTCTGTGCTCTCCCCCTGCGGGGGGCGCCTCTCGGAGAAGGGGCTGTCTGGGGCGGTGAAGATGCGCTCCGAGAAGGCCCCCGAGGGCGGGCAGGACAGGTAGAGCATGGCCAGTTTGGCCAGGGCCGGCCAGAGCCAGTGCCGCTTCTCCCAGTACCCCAGCGGGTCCTCCCGGGCCCCGATGGTCTGGTTGTCCCGCAGGTACCTCTCCACCATCACACAGGCCGAGTGGCTCTCGGTGGGGAGGGAGGCCCCGCGGCCCTCAGAGGCCAGCAGCCCCACGCTCTCCAGGTGCTCGGTCAGGGTCTTCTCCTTCTGGATCAGTGGAGGCACCGTGGAGCTCTTCCCACTCGGCCCCCTGTCCCAATGGGGCTCCGTCTCTGCCTCCCGGGGCTGCGGGGCCGCGTCCACGCAGAAAGCCTTGCCGGGCTGGGCAATCCAGGGGGAGGAAGGGCAGCCAGTGGGGGAGGCCAGGAGCTCCTTCACCTTCCGGACCAGCAGCTGCTTCCAGTGGTCGAGGTCGGAGCCCAGCGGCAGGATGGCGTCCATCCTGCCCTTGAAGCGGGGGTCGAGCAGCGTGGCCAGCACGTACTCCTGGCGGTGGAACATCTCGCTGAGCCGGGGCTCGCTGGAGAGCTGCAGGGCCAGGCTCTCGGCCAGGCGCACGGCGGAGCCAGCCCCCTCCCCGGCCTGGCTCTCGAAGCGCAGGCGGATCTGCTGGAGGAAGATGTGCAGGTAGCGCACCTGCGGCAGCACCTGGCTCAGTGAGGCGTCGGCCGCGCTCGCCTCCCGCACGGCCATCTCGAAGGGCTGCAGCAGCTCCACCAGGCTGCGCATCAGCGTCCACTGGGTGGCGCTCAGGGCCAGGCCAGCCTCGCCCATCCGGCGCTTGCCCACGTACTCCTGCACAGCCGGCTGCAGCGCCAGCAGCCGCTCCAGCATGTAGTAGGTGGAGTCCCAGCTCGCCGTGGCCTCCTGCTTCAGCCGGCGCGGGGCCAAGCCGTGCTGCCGCTGCAGCTCCGCCAGCCCCCTCCTGGCCTCCGGCGAGCGGGCGAAGTGGGCGCAGATGGCACGGGCCACCCCCAGTGTGCCCTCGATGCTGCGGTGGAGGTGCAGGAAGCCGAGCACCAGCTGGCTCAGGCAGTGAGCGAAGCAGGGGATGTGGGTGTGGCCGCCGTCCTTCGTGGCCCGCTCCACGCCAGGGCTTCCGCCGGAGACCAGGAAGCCGGGCCTCAGGGAGTTCTGGGCCAGCCACAGCTGGAGCTGCTCGGCCAACACCTGCTGCACACCACCCAGCGCCTGCTCCTCCTGCAGCGCCTGCACGCACAGCACCGCCTGCCTGCGCTGGCTGCGTGGCTGCCGCTGGCCTGGGTCCGAGCGGGGTGCCAGCCAGTGTGCTGCCAGCGCCAGGTACTCCCCTGCCGGCCCCTGGGCCCACACGTGGGCGCTGAGGTGCACCCGGCTGACGCTGGCCTGCTGCAGCTCCAGGGCCAGGCCCATGCCAACAGCCTGGCACAGCTGGGGCACTGCCTTGCGGGAGAAGAAAGCCGGCGAGGGGACATGGTAGCGTGGGTCAGCCTGCGCCATGAACCGGTGGAAGGGCTTGGCCGAGACGAAGGAGCAGGGCAGGGCCATGCCGCACAGCAGCTCGGCAATGCTGCGGTTCCAGGCCTGCGCCTGCGGGTGGTTGGGGGTGTATTTGCCAGGCACGTCCCCGCCCCGCTCGGCCAGGCCGGCTTGGTTCTTGCTGGGAGGCAGCGGGGCCGCTGGGGCGGGCAGGGCTTTCTGCACCTTGCCTTCGGGAGGTGCCTCACTCTGCCAGCTGGCACACACGGGAGCTGGGGCCCCACCAGGGCTGGCGCAAGGTGATCTCAGGGGGTCCAACGTGGCGGGCGACGTGAGAGACGGGTCCTCCACGGGCTCCTCCTCCTCCGCCGGCCCCAGGCTCAGCCTCTCGGACCGGGTGCTGCTGGGAGGGGTGGCAGGCGCGCCAGGAGCCCGCCCCCGCCCCCACTCCAGCGGGTGCTTGCCCTCCAGGTGGCGCATGAGGGCCGAGGTGCCGAAGTGGCTGCCCAGTTTGCCACGGCTGACGCTGGCCTGGCACAGGGTGCAGACGGCCCGGCACACGTTGCTGCAGTCGATGTAGAAGAACTGCCAGACGGCCGAGGTGGACTTGCGGCGCTTCGTGCCTGGTGGCACCAGCGGGTGGTTGGGGAGGCTGAGCTGCCCGGACTTGGGGAACCCCTGGCCCACTAGCATCTCCAGGTAGGGTGTGGCCAGGTCCGGCTTGGGGTGCCCTGCGTGGGCACGGCCCTTCCTGCCCCTCCCCCTGCCCTGGGGGAGCATCTTGCTACTCTCGCTGCTTCCCTCCTCGCTGGACTCTGGGGAGGAATCAGTGACTGGGGTACCTGCCCTTCCCCGCCCCTCCTCCTCCTCCTCTTCCTCACTGGAGTCGCTGATCACGTACAGGAAGCGGGGGCCACCCTGGGGCACTTGGGCAGGGGAGCACAGAGCATGGCTGATGCCAAACACAGTGTCCTGCGAGGGAAACTCCTTCGCCACCTGCTCTTCCTCCTCATTCTCCTCCTCCTCCTCCTCCTGGGCCCTGCGCCCTGCTCTCTTCCTCTGCCCCCACTGCAGCGGGTGCTTGCCCTCCAGGTGGCGCTTGAGGGCGGTGGTGTTGCAGTGGCCCCTCAGCTTGCCGCGCCCGACACTGGCCTGGCACAGGGTGCAGATGGCCCGGCAGGGGTCGCTGGCATCCGGGGAGAAGAACTGCCACACCTCAGAGGTGGTCTTGCGGCGCCGGGTGCGGACAGGGAGGCCGAAGGCTGGAGGTGCGGGGCGCTTCGCTGCCCATCCCTCCAGGAGAGCCTTGTCTACACCCAGCACGGAGGAAGGGGTTTGCCAGCTGGCCGTGATGCAAGGCTGGCTGCCCACACTCCGGGGGGCCAGCTCGGCCTTCCTCCTCTCATGGCTCCCTTCCCCACAGGCCGCCATGAATCCCAGCGTGCCGCCCTCATGGCCCTCCTCCTCCTCGTCACTAAACTCCAGCTTGATCTCGATCTCGGGGACGTGCTCGTGGTCGGAGCCCGGAGGCAGATGGCGGAGGTGGGCATCGGCAGCTACGGCGAAGGGGAAAGCGCCCGCGGCACGCTCTCCTATGGCACAGACGCCAGGGCTCGGCATGGCCGAGCCGCCGACTGTCCTCCGCTTCCGCAGCTTGCTTTTCTTTACCGGCAACATGCCTAGCGAAAAGGAGCCGGTTCGGGGAGGGAAACACCCAGGGTCAAAGGCAGCTGGCGAAGCAAGCGGTGTCACCCTGCCCCAGACCCTCTCCTTCCCCTCAACAGGAGGAGACGCGCTCGGTGACAGCGGCTGAGCCAGGTGCTGCAGGCCCAAGGTAGGGTGATGCCTTCCGAGCTGGGGCAGAGGCAGAGTCCTCTCCGTGAGTGCAGAGTTCAAAGCTGCACTCGTGGCTGGGGCAGGCTGGCAGAGCGGCCTCGGGATTACCAAGAAGGCACCAGAGGCAGGATTCTAGGGGCAGGAGGCTGCCGGCTGCCGCTGCTCGTTGATTTCCAGGTAGGTAGCAAGTCTGCTCACAAAGAACACTTAATTCAGGAGTTCATTCCTAAGACCTCCATGGCTCCTCAGCCTCGCCGCCTGGCTGCCCCCATCCTGGTGTCCGTCCACAGGAAGCCATGGAGCTACAGCTGCTGTTACCCACTTGTTCTGGGCATGCAAAGCTTCCCCCGGGCACAGCCAGGGAGAGGAGCCAAGAAAGGATGTGCTCAGGCTCCAGGAGCCTGCCGCTGCAGCACTGACTGGGCTCGTTCAACGGCCCGAGAGGCTAGATGAGTTTAGGGACCAGCCACAGGAAAGAGCTTCCAGGCCCCCAGGAACTGGGCACCCCGTTCCCCTGGCTCGCCCACCCGCCTGCCTCACCCCCACGGCCGGGCTGTGCCAACTCTGCCTGCCTCTCTCCCAGCAACAAATCGATGAGCGATTGCAATGGGAGGGTGCTGGCCAGGGCCAGGGCAGCTTCTGGGGAATTAGTTAATGGATGACTAAGATCAACAGCAGGGGATTCTTGGGGTGGGCGAGAGGGGCCGACGCTCCCTGGGGTCCATTCGCCACCCGCACAGATGAAGGGGCTGCTCGTTCTGGGCTTGGGCTTGGTGGCCCTGGCTGCGGCAGGCGAATTGACGCTGCAGGAGAGGGTGGTGGGCTTGGTGCTGGAGGCTTTTCACAGCAGGAAAGTCGTGCAATGGGTGTACAAGGAGCAGGCGGTGGAAGACGTCACTGAAAGAGTGAGTGCGTGAGAGCCGGCGACGCGTTGCTGTGCGCTGAGCTGCTGAGTCCCTCCCCAGAGGTGGCTGCTCTGCAGTGATGGGGGAAGGGATTCCTGTCTGCCCAGCCTGTATGGTGCTCTGGGACCCTGGGGGATGGGAGGAACGTGGGACTCTCATGGCTGAGAGCCCATGTGGGTGGGTTTGCGGTGGGGATGGAGGAGGTCTGCAGAGGCTGTATGGGGGCAGGGAAGGGGAGCTGTGGGGAGGGTGGGTTTGGGTACAGGGAGGGAAGTGGGGGGTGGGCAGGGGCTTGGGGCAGACACCGCCATGCTCAGCACCCCCAGTGGCCCATGCGTGGTGCATCACGTGCCTGGGGCATGGCCGGCTAGGGGAGAGGGCAGGGTGGCCAGGGCACTGCACACCCAGAATGGGGAAGGCAGGACGGAGCTGCTCCCGGCCCCGCAGGCAGCGCGAGGCGGGCGTCGGGCGGGAGAGCTGGTTCCAGCTAACGGGGCTCAGCGTTCTGGGCCGGGGGGGCTAGGGCTAGGCTGGGTTACGGGCACCTGGCCAGCCTTGTCGGAGGCGAATGGGCGTTGACCTGCAGAGCTCAGCTAGACGTGAACTGTGCCCAGGCCGCCTGAGGGGGCGGCCAGCGGCTGGCACAGGGTGCGGGGCACTGCCGGGGCCTAGGAGTGGTGACGTCCCAGTAGCCCCGCCCCTCCTGGGGGGGGACCCCAGGCCCACCCCCCTTGAGTCCAGCCCGGGGACCCAGCCTTGGCAGCTGTTGCTGCTACTCACAATCCCTCGCTGCCCCTCCCTGGGCTGTAACCCGCTCTCCTGGGTACTCCAGCGCCTGCTGCAGCCTCCTCCCGCGCTGCGGCCGAGCTCGGGCGGGCTGACCAGTGCCCGGCCTCCCCGGTGGCAGCTTTGCCACCCAGCTGTGCCCCTCGATCCCCTGGAGACGTCGCTGACCAGCCGTTGGCCCCTTCCCGGCTGCTGCAGCATGGGACGAACCCCCCCCCACACACACACTCCAGCACAGGCCGCGGGCGCTCGGGGGCTTCTCCCAGGCTCCTCTGCGGACACCGCAGCTCATGGGCGCGGGCACATTGGACGTCATGTCAGACTTGGGGAGCGGCACAAGGCAGAGAGAGTCTCTACCAGTCCCTCCGTCGCCGCGCCGGCAGCGGGGAGAGCCCCTGGGGTGACACTGCCCCTCCCAGGGTCATGCCATGGCGGCGAGTGAGGCTGGACCCTGGAGGTGGCTGGCTGGTGTCTGTCCCTGCCGCGTGCTCAGGCCCCTGGCTCTACGCTGGGCTGGAGTCTGTGGCGAGTCAGAGCGAGCAATGCACAGCTCCCCTTGGGCGTTTCCTCGGGGCCTGCGGCGTCCCGGGGAGCCTCCACCCGCCTCAGCAGAGGGAGCCCAGGGCTCTGGCAGACCCTGGTTTCTGTTTGGTTCCAGGAGTATCCGGCGGGGCCCTTTGTGCGGCTGCAGGTCAGGCTCCAGCAGACCCAGTGCCGGAACCAGCCGCGGAGCAGACAGGACTGCGCCCTCAAACGCAGAGGGGTGAGCGAGGGGCCAGCCGCCTCCAGCCTGGGGTCAGGGGCGGCTCTAGACACTTCGGTGGAGCCGCAGGACCAGCGGACCCTCCGCAGGCAGGCCACCGAAGGCACCGTGCCTGCCGCCCTCCCCGTGACCGGCAGAGCGCCCCCCCATGGCATGCCGCCCCAAGCATGTGCTTGGCATGCTGGGGCCTGGAGCCGCCCCTGGCTGGGGTACTGCTCCGGAGGGCCATTTCCTCCCCCTCCACTGGGGAGCGGGACTGTGGTGACATGCCCAGCCCCTGGGAATGAGGGTGGGGGGCAGCCCCCTGCGGTGACAGGCTCCCAGCCCCTGGGAATGAGGGTGGGGGGCAGCCCCCTGCGGTGACAGGCTCCCAGCCCCTGGGAATGAGGGTGGGGGGCAGCCCCCTGCGGTGACACGCTCCCAGCCCCTGGGAATGAGGGTGGGGGGCAGCCCCCTGCGGTGACAGGCTCCCAGCCCCTGGGAATGAGGGTGGGCGGCAGCCCCTGCTGTGACAGGCTCCCAGCCCCTGGGAATGAGGGTGGGGGGCTGCCGCCTGCGGTGACACGCTCCCAGCCCCTGGGAATGAGGGTGGGGGGCAGCCCCCTGCGGTGACACGCTCCCAGCCCCTGGGAATGAGGGTGGGGGGCAGCCCCCTGCGGTGACACGCTCCCAGCCCCTGGGAATGAGGGTGGGGGGCAGCCCCCTGCGGTGACAGGCTCCCAGCCCCTGGGAATGAGGGTGGGGGGCAGCCCCCTGCGGTGACAGGCTCCCAGCCCCTGGGAATGAGGGTGGGGGGCAGCCCCCTGCGGTGACAGGCTCCCAGCCCCTGGGAATGAGGGTGGGGGGCAGCCGCTAGCTCCGCCGGGCCCCAGGGAGGAGTGCGGAGCGTGCGAGCGGCAGGGAGGGGCTGAGGGCTGGCACGTGCGGAGCAGCGAGGGCTCCAGCTGGACCCTGCGTCGTGTCGGGGCACCGTGCTGGGCTCCGGTCCCTGCTCTGCCAGGGACTCCCTGGGGACAGTGTGTGGCTCTGGCTGTGCTGGGGTCGGCGCCTGCCCCACCCCATGGCTGTGCGGGGGAGGCCCAGTGCCTACAGGGATTGGGGCCAGAGAGGTGCGGGTGCGAGGGGGAACAAGCCCCCGGTGAGGGAGGGGCACAGGCGGCACTGGGGACACGTGCGGCGGGGGAGCTGCTGCATGTTCTCGGCCCAGCCTGCCCCACTCGCCCACGGGGCTGACGCCTCCCTTGGCCCCTCTCTCCTCAGAGGAAGCTGATCTGCCTGGCTTGTGTCAAGTTTGACTCCCGCAGCCCGGGCGAGGTGCTGGCTCAGTACGTGCACTGCAGGATGGAGACGCAGCAGGCTGTGAAGGTGGGTGCGCCCGCGGGCTCAGAGCCGCTCTCCTGGGAAATCCCACACGTCGGCCAGGGGCCTGGGAGCAGTGCTGGGTGGGGCCAGGCTCAGCTGGGCCATTCCACCCCCCAGGGCCCACTCCCAGGTGCTGCACGGGTCTGCACATGGAGGACAGACGGACACCCGTGCTCCTGGTAGATGCACATGCCCGTGATACATGCACACGCATGCAGCACGCGAGCAGAGGCTCAGTGGTTCCACGCTCTGTGCAGACTGATGGTGCACAGAGGTCTGGGCCCAGCCCATGCCCCCAGGGTGCTGCCTGGGGCTGCATCCGCACCACCTCCCTGGCCGGAGCTGTGACCTGGCACCTCTGCCCCTGCAGGACACGGAGACGACGAGACAGGAGGAGGAGTGCAGGACCGTGCAGGAGAAGGGCGAAGCGACCTACCATCCCGGCGTGTTTGCCTTCTCCAGAGGGCTGCCACCCTAGCCAGGGTGGCACCCCCACATCCACAGCATGGTAGGACGGGCCCCCAGGCAGGGTCCAGGTGGGGGCTGGGCTGCTCATGGTTCCCTTAGGGGGCTCTGGGCTGGGCACCAGATTGCTCCCCCCTCCGGCCGAGCCCCCCTGCAGAGCGCCCTGTGCCCGCTCCCCTTGGAGCTGGTGCCCTTTGACCCACTGCTCTCCCCAGGGGCTGATCCCGCAGGCCGCAGCCCAGCAGGGGGCGCCAAGATGCACCGTAGTGGGAGGGGGGCGTGTCCAGCGCCCCCAAGGGGGAACCAAGGGCGGGCAGCAAAGGGGCAGGGGGTTCTGGGTCCAGCCTGGACTCGGGCTCACCCAAGGCAGCGGTCACCAAGCTGAGCTGGCAGCACCCCCACAGGGCCCAGAGTGCCAGCCGGTGGGCATGCCTGCGGCCCCTGGGGTGCGGAAGGGGTGCCAGCGGCCCCTGGGCTGCGGAAGGGATGCCAGCGGCCCCCTGGGGTGCGGAAGGGACGCCTGCGGCCCCTGGGGTGCGGAAGGGATGCCTGCGGGGCCCTGGGGTGCGGAAGGGGTGCCAGCGGCCCCTGGGGTGCGGAAGGGATGCCAGCGGGCCTGCGGAAGGGATGCCAGCGTGCGGAAGGGACGCCTGCGGGCCCCTGGGGTGCGGAAGGGATGCCAGCGGGCCCCTGGGGTGCGGAAGGGATGCCAGCGGGCCCCTGGGGTGCGGAAGGGATGCCAGCGGGCCCCTGGGGTGCGGAAGGGATGCCTGCGGGGCCCTGGGGTGCGGAAGGGCATGGCAGCGGGCCCCTGGGGTGCGGAAGGGATGCCTGTGGGCCCCTGGGCTGCGGAAGGGATGCCAGTGGCCCCTGGGCTGTGGAAGGGATGCCTGTGGGCCCCTGGAGTGCGGAAGGGACGGCAGCGGCCCCTGGGCTGTGGAAGGGATGCCAGTGGCCCCTGGGCTGCGGAAGGGATGCCTGCGGGGCCCTGGGGTGCGGAAGGGACGCCAGCGGCCCCCTGGGGTGCGGAAGGGACGCCAGCGGGCCCCTGGGCTGCGGAAGGGACGCCAGCGGGCCCCTGGGCTGCGGAAGGGATGTCAGCGGCCCCTGGGGTGCGGAAGGGATGCCAGTGGCCCCTGGGCTGCGGAAGGGACGCCTGTGGGCCCCTGGGGTGCGGAAGGGACGCCTGCGGCCCCCTGGGCTGCGGAAGGGATGCCAGCGGCCCCTGGGCTGCGGAAGGGAAGGGACACCTGCGGGCCCCTGGGCTGTGGAAGGGATGCCAGTGGCCCCTGGGGTGCGGAAGGGACGCCTGCGGGCCCCTGGGCTGCGGAAGGGATGCCTGCGGGCCCCTGGGGTGCGGAAGGGCATGGCAGCGGGCCCCTGGGGTGTGGAAGGGACGCCTGTGGGCCCCTGGGCTGCGGAAGGGACACCTGCGGGCCCCTGGGGTGCGGAAGGGCACGGCAGCGGCCCCTGGGCTGCGGAAGGGATGCCCTCGCTCCTGCCCCAGGCCCCAGGCAGCCGTACCCCAAGGCCACGCTTCGGGCAGCCTGGCTCTCTGCAAACGTGACCCGCTCAGCTGCTTTGACACGGGGCAGACGCCGCCTCCAACTCCCAGAAACAAACCCAGCCTGGAGAGCAGCAGGGGCAGGGATCCCCCGGATCCCCCAGCCGCAATGCTAACCCCATGGCGTGTCACCTCTTCCCCTGGCCAGTGCCCACAGTGCCAGGACACCTCCGGTGCCCCCCACCCGCAGAAGGACGCTATCGCTGCCGCCCAGCGGAGACCCGGCGACCACCCCTGCCCGTCAGACACTGCGCCCACTTGAGCACCAGGCCGGGCCAACGGATCCTGCCGCCCCTTCCCCCTGCCCCCGCCTCGCCCAGCTCCATCCCCAATAAAGCCAGACCCACAGTTGGGAAGGGCCGAGCTGTTATTCAGCCAGGATGCGGATGCGAAGTCGGGCCAGCCGCCCCCAGGGTATTTCCCGGGTCACGGGGCTATGGCAGCACTTGCTGCTGCAGCAGAACAGCCACCTGGGCCTGCTCCCGCCGCCCCGGACTGCCCCACTGGGTCCTCTGCTCCAGCGCATCGTCTCCTGCTGGGGCAGGGCAGCCCAGGAGCCTGTCACCCGCTCTGCCACCCGGCTGGGTCCCTGGGCTCTGCCCCGCCTCACGCTGGGGGGAGGAGCATTTAGCTGGGCATGGTGGTCCCGGGGTGTGGAAATCACCCTCCCCCCTTTTACAATCCAGCTACCAGGAAGCTGGAGGATGCTGGGGTGAAGGACCAGGCCAGGCAGGGATCTGGGTGACAGAGCCGGGGTGAGGGGTGCAGCCCCCAGAACAACTCACCAGGGCAGGGGCTTAAGAACCCCAAGATTATCAGGCCCCTTGTGGCAGGGAGGCCCCACAGGCCAGCTCGTCGGAGGAAAGTCACTGGGTCCTGCGGTGCAGCTGGGGTGCCCCCGGCTCTACACACCGGGCACAGAGAGGCAGGGGCCGGAGAGGAGACGACATTTATTTCACAGGCAAATCTCTTCACATGGCACTTCCACACCAGGCAGTGCCCATGGTGCCAGAATGGGCAGCTCCCAGGCCCTGCCTCCCCTTCGTCAGCCACGGCTGCGTCCCCCTGAACCCAGGGGATTGCCCCACCCCTCCCTGGGTGCTGCCCCACAGGAAGCAGGCTGACCACTCCCTCCCAGCGGCTCAGGGATGCTTGCCGCAGTCAGCGCTAGGGCTGGCCCTGGTCTCTGCTCCAGTCTAGTCCAGCCTGCGAGGGGTCCGGGAGGGGCTCCTGCCAGCCTCGCATGGGGCAGAATCCCATGGGGTCAGCTGCGTGCCATCCCCGGTCCCTGGCAGGTCTCAGAGCAATGTGCCAGGGCACACACCATCCCAAAGCCTGGCTGGCGCTCCCCGGCGGGGGATGCTGCCAGGGCCCCACAGCGCTGGCAGGAGCTGCCCTTCACCAGCAGACGGGGGTTCACAAAGATTACAGGTCCCCCCCGCCAGCTCCTCCTCTCTGCCACTGGGGTCAGCCGGCCGGTTCTCGCACAGGCACTGGGTTGGGAGAGGGAAGGTGCTATCCTGGTACAGGGACTGGTTCCCCCAGGACCTGGCCGGTAGGGACTGAGCGCTGGGCCCTGCTGGCAGCTGGCGGGCCGCCTGTGGGAAGGAGACTCACAGGGAAGGACCGGGGGGTCCCCTCCCCAAACCCATCACTGCCTCTGGCCCCCACTGGCCCCGTGAGCTGAGAGGCCAAGGAGCGAGGGAGCGAGCCATGGAGCAGGCAGGGCCGCTGCCCGTTGGTGGTGGGCCGCTTACCCAGAGCTGCCCACACGGTGCCTGCTGGTGGAATTGTCTCCGGAGCAATCTGAGAATTAAGCCCAGAATGGCGGGAGCTGGGGGCAGCCTGAGCCCCGGGGCAATGCCAGCGGCTCAGCAGACTCACCGGAGGCCCGAGGGGAACTGGTGAGGTGCTGTGGGGAGGTCTGGAAAAGCCCCACTAGGGGGCAGGGGGCTTTGCAGGCGGGGACTCAGGCATGGGCCTCCGTGGGGCTGGGCGCTGGAGGCAGATCCCCAGCTTCGCCCCTGCAGGTGGTGCCCGGCGGGCGGCTCAGAACACGTAGGAGCTGGGGTCGCTGCGGACGCTCAGGGCCCGCTCCGCCTGGGAGATGGTGTCGGCCGCCCTCTCGCTCAGCTCCCGGCACTCCTGCAGCACGTCGTTGAACTGCTTGTAGGCCTCCTCCATGATGGAGCTGCGCCGAGCCGGCCTCCGCTCCCAGTAGCCCTCCTCCACCCAGGGCAGGGCCGCGCCCGGCGGCTCCGGGCTGCCCGCCCCGCCGCTGCCGCCCCGCTCCAGGGAGCTGTCCAGGTCCCTGCAGAGCTGGTAGAGCTCGCTGCCGCGCCCGGAGAGCCTCTCGCCGTCGATGGCCTTGAGGCCGGGGAGCAGGTCCCCCAGGGCGCTGCGGTAGGCCCCGCTGGCGCAGACGGGGTTGCTGAGGCGGGCCCGGGCGTCGTGCAGCCGCAGGCTCTCCAGCCGGCGCAGCCCCGCCAGGCACTGCAGCTGCTGCAGGCTGCGCAGCAGGTTGCCGGCTACGTTGAGGCTCTGCAGGCTCTCGCAGGCGCCGAGCGGCTCCAGGCTGCAGACGCGGTTGGCCGAGAGGTTGAGGACAGCCAGGGACTTGAGGGCAGCCAGGGGGCCCAGGTGGGAGATGGCGTTGCCAGAGAGGTCCAGCCACTCCAGGCTGGCGCACTCGCCCAGGCAGCCCAGCTCCGAGATGCCCAGGCCCCGCAGCTTGAGCAGCAGGATGGACTCCAGGGCGAACTCGCCCGTCTTGGCCTTCAGCAGCTGGGCGGTGATCCGGACGGTCTCGCCCTCGTCCCCCGTCTCCGCCCAGGGCTCCATCGCGGCCGGCCCGCTGCACTACACCCCGAGCAGCCCGCAGCCACGGCGCGGAGAACCTCTGCACACCCCGAGCTGGCCGGCTCCGGGAAAGCGCTTTGCCCCTTCCACGCGCCTCTGCCCCACAGGGCTCCCTGGAGCCCGCTGCCCGGGCGGCCACGCCGGGTCACGCCGGCAACGCACCAGCCCCTGGAAGGGAACAGGAGACGGGATCAGGACCCTGCCAAGCCCAGCTGCCTCCCCCCCGCCGCGCACAGCTGTGCACTCAGGGCGGCTCTGTGGCCTGCTGGCCCCTGGTGCTCGAAGCTGCCGTCCGTGGCAGGTGCAGCTCAGTTCCTGGGCTGGGGAGGGGGCACGAATCTCCGGCAGGCTGCTCCGGGCAGGATGCTGCCAGGCCCACAGTAAGAGGTTTGCCCCTGACCTCGATGGCAGCAGGGACGGAGAGAGGCTCATACTAGGCAGCAGCTGCTCAGAGCTGGGTGAAGAAGGAATTCGCCCCCTGCGGCCCCACACGCCTGGCCACTTCCGTCCAGGGGCCTCACCCCCTGCCTGTCTGACCTGAGGCCTTGTCCGTCCTTCCCTAAGGTACTAACCCCCCATCACACCCCACGGGTCAGGGGTCTCCCTGGCTTCTTCTGCGTCCCCTTCCAGCCCAGGCCATGGCCAGAGCCTGGGCTGCTTTGATTGCCAGGCCCGGGGGGGGGCGGGGGGGTCCGCAGGCACTAGGAGGCCAAGGCTGCAATGGTTGGCCTGCCAACGTGTGCGGGGAGCGAGGTGGGGAGGGGTGTTTCCATCCCAACAAAGCAAAAGGGGGTTGTGGAACTAGGGTATTTAAACACCAATTCTTGGCACCCTTGCAGGGACCCCCCCCCAGGCCATCTGCAGCCTGACACCTCCAGTGGGCCAGGGAGAGTGCGGGGCTTCCACCACCAGCCCGGGCCCCCTGCGGGGCTGGCGGGACCCTGGGAACCCACGTGCACACCGACGTGTGCAGAGCCAGACACGCCTGTGCACACGGATGTACACGTGTGCATCCCCCCCACAGGTGTGCAGAGCGACACAGCTACATGAACGTGTATGTGGTGCTCACACGGATGAACACAATCACACACACACACGGATGACCTCACACATGCAGACGATTGCACACACACACAGATGCACACATGGTCATGCACACACACAGATGGACACAATCACATGCACACAGATGCACACATGGATGGCCGCACACACGCACACACAGGGATGACCGCACGCACACACACAGATGCACACAATTATGCACACACACACACGAACACAATCACACACAGATGCACACAATTATGCACACACACACACGAACACAATCACACACAGATGCACACATGATCACACACACACAGATGAACACAATCACACGCACACACGGATGACCGCACACACACACACAAGTGCACACATGGATGGTCGCACACACGCACAGATGACCGCACGATTGCATGCGCACACACAGATGAACACAATCACACAGATGGCCGCATACGCCCATCCCCCACTCTCCAGTGCCCAGGACCCGCCCGCGGTGCCCGGTGCCCCCCGCCCGCAGCCCCTCACCCGGCGCAGCCGCCTGCTCGCTCCCGGCCGATCCCTTCGCGGGGCGGGGGGCCGCGCAGCGTTGCCGTGGCAACAGGGGCCGGGGCAGCAGCTCCGCGGGGGGGGCATTTAAAGGGCCAGCGAGCGGCAGGTTCTGCACAGCGGGGGAGGGGCGGCTCCGAGGGACCCCGCTGGGGCCGGTGGCCGGAAGCAGGACCCTGCAGCCCCTGCCCCACGGGGGTCCCCGGGCCCCACTGTCCCTCCCCCATAGCCCTGCTCCGGGGGTTTAGTACAGTCACGGACAGGCCGCGGGCTCCCGGCATTTCTGCTCATTGCCCCGACCTGTCCCTGAGTTTTCCTAAAAAGAACCGTGACAAAATCTTACCCTTCGGCCAGGGGATCAGCAACCTGCCCCGGGTCCGGGCACACACACACTGCACATGCTGAGATACAGATACACACACACACACACAGAGATACACCCTGTGCGTGCACACACACATCCCGATATGCACCACGCACACACACACGGATACACACCGTGCACACAGATCTGCACAGATACACACTGTGCACTCACACGTCTGCACACACCACACACCTGAACAGATACACCCTGTGCGCGCTCACACATGCAGATCTGCACACACATATACCCACTGTGCGCACACACACACACACTGCACATGCTGATATACAGATACACACCATGCACACACACACACAAGTACACCCTGTGTGCACACACACCGATATGCACCATGCACACACACACATACACACCAATCACACAGATCTGCAGATACACACTGTGCACTCACACATCTGCCCACACACACACACACACACCTGAACAGATACACCCTGTGCACACTCACACATGCAGATCTGCACACACATATACCCACTGTGCGCACACACATGCAGATCTGCACACACATATACCCACTGTGCGCGCACACACACAGTGCACACAAAGATTTGCACAGAGATACACACTTCACACTCACATCTGCACATATGCACACACATACACGCTGCAGAGTCACAGAGACATGTCCTGGGTATGCTCACACATGCTGCACACTTGCCAACACACATGCACCATACATGTTCTCACACACACACACACAGTGATGCTCAGAGAAACACAGCCATGTAGGGCTGGAAAGGGGTGGTCACCACGCCCAGCCCCCTGCACTGAGGCAGCACAGGGAAGCCTAGACCCTGACAGGGGTTTGTCCAACCTGCTCTTAAAACACCTCCAGTGATAGAAACTTTCCCCTAATATCGAACCTCCATCCCCCGGCTGCAGATTAAGCCCATTGCTTCTAGTCCGACTGGCCACTGTCCTCTTTACAGCAACTGAGACCAAACAGCCCATGGTTAGGAGCCACGCCGAGCGCTGTACCCTCCCCCTTCAGCCATCTCTGCCCCATAAGGGCCCAGTGGCACCCAGTGCCGTGCACCCGGCCTGGCGTACCCCGGAGACGGGCAGGTGCCCCGCTGCCTGTATCTCGGAGACGGTCTCTAAGCCGGCCGGGTCCCCTCCTCCCCGCTGCTGCTGCCTGCGCTGTCGTTCTCGGAGCAGATGAGGGGCGGCGGGGGGTAGTCGGGGAAGGCCCCCAGGTTGGCTCTCAGAAAGACGAGGCGCTCTGTGCTCTCCCCCTGCGGGGGGCGCCTCTCGGAGAAGGGGCTGTCTGGGGCGGTGAAGATGCGCTCCGAGAAGGCCCCCGAGGGCGGGCAGGACAGGTAGAGCATGGCCAGTTTGGCCAGGGCCGGCCAGAGCCAGTGCCGCTTCTCCCAGTACCCCAGCGGGTCCTCCCGGGCCCCGATGGTCTGGTTGTCCCGCAGGTACCTCTCCACCATCACACAGGCCGAGTGGCTCTCGGTGGGGAGGGAGGCCCCGCGGCCCTCAGAGGCCAGCAGCCCCACGCTCTCCAGGTGCTCGGTCAGGGTCTTCTCCTTCTGGATCAGTGGAGGCACCGTGGAGCTCTTCCCACTCGGCCCCCTGTCCCAATGGGGCTCCGTCTCTGCCTCCTGGGGCTGCGGGGCCGCGTCCACGCAGAAAGCCTTGCCGGGCTGGGCATTCCAGGGGGAGGAAGGGCAGCCAGTGGGGGAGGCCAGGAGCTCCTTCACCTTCCGGACCAGCAGCTGCTTCCAGTGGTCGAGGTCGGAGCCCAGCGGCAGGATGGCGTCCATCCTGCCCTTGAAGCGGGGGTCGAGCAGCGTGGCCAGCACGTACTCCTGGCGGTGGAACATCTCGCTGAGCCGGGGCTCGCTGGAGAGCTGCAGGGCCAGGCTCTCGGCCAGGCGCACGGCGGAGCCAGCCCCCTCCCCGGCCTGGCTCTCGAAGCGCAGGCGGATCTGCTGGAGGAAGATGTGCAGGTAGCGCACCTGCGGCAGCACCTGGCTCAGTGAGGCGTCGGCCGCGCTCGCCTCCCGCACGGCCATCTCGAAGGGCTGCAGCAGCTCCACCAGGCTGCGCATCAGCGTCCACTGGGTGGCGCTCAGGGCCAGGCCAGCCTCGCCCATCCGGCGCTTGCCCACGTACTCCTGCACAGCCGGCTGCAGCGCCAGCAGCCGCTCCAGCATGTAGTAGGTGGAGTCCCAGCTCGCCGTGGCCTCCTGCTTCAGCCGGCGCGGGGCCAAGCCGTGCTGCCGCTGCAGCTCCGCCAGCCCCCTCCTGGCCTCCGGCGAGCGGGCGAAGTGGGCGCAGATGGCACGGGCCACCCCCAGTGTGCCCTCGATGCTGCGGTGGAGGCGCAGGAAGCCGAGCACCAGCTGGCTCAGGCAGTGAGCGAAGCAGGGGATGTGGGTGTGGCCGCCGTCCTTCGTGGCCCGCTCCACGCCAGGGCTGCCGCCCGAGACCAGGAAGCCGGGCCTCAGGGAGTTCTGGGCCAGCCACAGCTGGAGCTGCTCGGCCAACACCTGCTGCACGCCACCCAGCGCCTGCTCCTCCTGCAGCGCCTGCACGCACAGCACCGCCTGCCTGCGCTGGCTGCGTGGCTGCCGCTGGCCTGAGTCGGCGGGCGCCAGCCAGTGCTGCCAGCGCCAGGTACTCCCCTGCCGGCCCCTGGGCCCACACGTGGGCGCTGAGGTGCACCCGGCTGACGCTGGCCTGCTGCAGCTCCAGGGCCAGGCCCATGCCAACAGCCTGGCACAGCTGGGGCACTGCCTTGCGGGAGAAGAAAGCCGGCGAGGGGACATGGTAGCGTGGGTCAGCCTGCGCCATGAACCGGTGGAAGGGCTTGGCCGAGACGAAGGAGCAGGGCAGGGCCATGCCGCACAGCAGCTCGGCAATGCTGCGGTTCCAGGCCTGCGCCGGCGGGTGGTTGGGGGTGTATTTGCCAGGCACGTCCCCGCCCCACTCGGCCAGGCCGGCTTGGTTCTTGCTGGGAGGCAGCGGGGCCGCTGGGGCGGGCAGGGCTTTCTGCACCTTGCCTTCAGGAGGTGCCTCACTCTGCCAGCTGTCACACACAGGAGCTGGGGCCCCACCAGGGCTGGCGCAAGGTGATCTCAGGGGGTCCAACGTGGCGGGCAACGTGAGAGACGGGTCCTCCACGGACTCCTCCTCCTCCGCCGGCCCCAGGCTCAGCCTCTCGGACCGGGTGCTGCTGGGAGGGGTGGCAGGCGCGCCAGGAGCCCGCCCCCGCCCCCACTCCAGCGGGTGCTTGCCCTCCAGGTGGCGCATGAGGGCCGAGGTGCCGAAGTGGCTGCCCAGTTTGCCACGGCTGACGCTGGCCTGGCACAGGGTGCAGACGGCCCGGCACACGTTGCTGCAGTCGATGTAGAAGAACTGCCAGACGGCCGAGGTGGACTTGCGGCGCTTCGTGCCCGGTGGCACCAGCGGGTGGTTGGGGAGGCTGAGCTGCCCGGACTTGGGGAACCCCTGGCCCACTAGCATCTCCAGGTAGGGTGTGGCCAGGTCCGGCTTGGGGTGCCCTGCTTGGGCACGGCCCTTCCTGCCCCTCCCCCTGCCCTGGGGGAGCATCTTGCTACTCTCGCTGCTTCCCTCCTCGCTGGACTCTGGGGAGGAATCAGTGACTGGGGTACCTGCCCTTCCCCGCCCCTCCTCCTCCTCCTCTTCCTCACTGGAGTCGCTGATCACGTACAGGAAGCGGGGGCCACCCTGGGGCACTTGGGCAGGGGAGCACAGAGCATGGCTGATGCCAAACACAGTGTCCTGCGAGGGAAACTCCTTCGCCACCTGCTCTTCCTCCTCATTCTCCTCCTCCTCCTCCTCCTGGGCCCTGCGCCCTGCTCTCTTCCTCCGCCCCCACTGCAGCGGGTGCTTGCCCTCCAGGTGGCGCTTCAGGGCGGTGGTGTTGCAGTGGCCCCTCAGCTTGCCGCGCCCGACACTGGCCTGGCACAGGGTGCAGATGGCCCGGCAGGGGTCGCTGGCATCCGGGGAGAAGAACTGCCACACCTCAGAGGTGGTCTTGCGGCGCCGGGTGCGGACAGGGAGGCCGAAGGCTGGAGGTGCGGGGCGCTTCGCTGCCCATCCCTCCAGGAGAGCCTTGTCTACACCCAGCATGGAGGAAGGGGTTTGCCAGCTGGCCGTGACGCAAGGCTGGCTGCCCACACTCCGGGGGGCCAGCTCGGCCTTCCTCCTCTCATGGCTCCCTTCCCCACAGGCCGCCATGAATCCCAGCGTGCCGCCCTCATGGCCCTCCTCCTCCTCGTCACTAAACTCCAGCTTGATCTCAATCTCGGGGACGTGCTCGTGGTCGGAGCCCGGAGGCAGATTGAGGAGATGGGCATCAGCAGCTACGGCGAAGGGGAAAGCGCCCGCGGCACGCTCTCCTATGGCCCTGGGCAAAGTGGCACAGACGTCAGGGCTCGGCATGGCCGAGCCGCCGACTGTCCTCTGCTTCCGCAGCTTGCTTTTCTTTACCGGCAACATGCCTAGCGAAAAGGAGCAGGTTCGGGGAGGGAAACACCCAGGGTCAAAGGCAGCTGGCGAAGCAAGTGGTGTCACCCTGCCCCATACCCTCTCCTTCCCCTCAACAGGAGGAGACGTGCTCGTTGACAGCGGCTGAGCCAGGTGCTGCAGACCCAAGGTAGGGCGATGCCTTCCGAGCTAGGGGAGAGGCAGAGTCCCCTCCGTGAGTGCAGAGTTCAAAGCAGCACTTGTGGCTGGGCCAGGCTGGCAGAGCGGCCTCGGGATTACCAAGAAGGCACCAGAGGCAGGATTCTAGGGGCGGGAGGCTGCCGGCTGCCGCTGCTCGTTGATTTCCAGGTAGGTAGCAAGCCTGCTCACAAAGAACACTTAATTCAGTTCATTCCTAAGACCTCCATGGCTCCTCAGCCTCGCTGCCTGGCTGCCCCCATCCTGGTGTCCGTCCACAGGAAGCCATGGAGCTTCAGCTGCTGTTACTCACTTGTTCTGGGTGAGGCAGCGCGGGGGGCCCTGCTTGGGGTCTCTGGGTGTCCGGGCCAGGCCCACGCATCTGGAGCTGGGAGCCCAGTTTCTCAGGACACGCCCAGGGACACACAGTGCTGGGGAAGATGAAGAATCCGCCAGTTCTGGACCTACAATAGCAGAAAGGAAGCTCAGAATCCTACGAAGCAGCCCCAGGAGAGCAGCTGCCCGTCGCTGCCAGGTCAGGCCGGGGCACATAAGAACGGCCAGGCTGGGTCAGCCCAAAGGTCCATCCAGCCCGTGTCCTGTCTTCTGACAGTGGCCAGTGCCAGGTGTCCCAGAGGGAGTGACCAGAACAGGGGGCCCATTCTCAGCTTCTGGCAAACAGAGGCTATGGACACCATCCCTGCCCAGCCTGGCTAATAGCTACTGATGGCCTGTCCTCCATGAACTTATCTGGTTCTTTTTGAACCCTGTTATAGTCTTGGCCTTCACAATATCTTCTGGCAAGGAGTTCCACAGATTGACTGAGCACTGTGTGAAAAAATACTTCCTTCTGTTTGTTTTAATCCTGCCGCTTATTAATTTCATTTGGTGACCCCTAGTTCTTGTGTTATGAGGAGTAAATAACATTTCCTTATTTACTTCCTCTACACTAGTCATGATTTTATAGACCTCTATCACATCCCCCCTTAGTCATCTCTTTTCCAAGCTGAAAGTCCCAGTCTTATTAATCTCTCCTCATATGGCAGCTGTTCCAGACCCCTAATCATTTTTGTTGCCCTTTTCTGAACCTTTTCCAATTCCAGTATATCTTTTTTGAGATGGGGTGACCACATCTGCACACACTATTCGCGATGTGGGCGCACCATGGATTTATATAGAGGCAACATGATATTTTCTGTCTTATTATCTATCCCTTTCTTAATGACTCCCAGCATTCTGTTCGCTTTTTTGACTGTCGCTGCACTTTGGGTGGATGATTTTAGAGAACTATCCACAATGACTCCAAGATCTTTCTTCAGTGGCAACAGCTAATTTAGACCCCATCATTTTATATGTATAGTTGGGATCATCTTTTCCAACGTACATGACTTTGCATTTATCAACATTGAATTTAATCTGCCATTTTGTTGCCCAGCCACCCAGTTTTGTGAGATCCTTTTGTAGCTCTTCACAGTCTGCCTGGGACTTAACTATCCTGAGTAGTTTTGTATCAGCTGCAAATTTTGCCACCTCACCATTTACTGCTTTTTCTAAATCATTTATGAATATGTTGAATACAGCTGGACCCAATACAGATCCCTGGGGGACACCACTATTTACCTCGCTCTATTCTGAAAACTGACCATTTATTCCTACGATTTGTTTCCTATTTTTTAACCAGTTACCAATCTATGAGAGCACCTTCCCTGTTATCCCATGACAGCTTATTTTGCTTAAGAGCCTTTGGTGAGGGACCTTATCAAAAGCTTCTGAAAATCTAAATACACTATGTCCACTGGATCCCCCTTGTCCACATGCTTGCTGACCCCCTCAAAGAATTCTAGTAGATTGGTGAGGCATGATTTCCCTTTACAAAAACCATGTTGACTCTTCCCCAACAAATTATGTTCATCTATATCTCTGACAATATTGTTCAAACTAGTTTCAACTAGTTAGCCCGGTACTGTAATTGCCGGGATCACCCCTGAGCCCTTTTTAAAAATTGGTGTCATATTAACTACCCTGCAATCATTTGGTACAGAAGCAGATTTAAATTATAGGTTACCGGCCCAGCTCCTGCGGACACACCAGGGTAACCAGCCTGATTCTAAAGAATTACAACAGTGGCAGAGCTAAGCAGCACCAGACTCCGCTGGGACAGATGCTGGGAGCTCTCGGGCTTGTCAATGGGGGCTGGTCACTTCTCCCCCTCGCAGTCTCTCCTCCCCGCTCAGTCCTTCTGTGGTTTATTCTCCCAGTCTTTCCCCCTCATCCCATGAAAATCAACACCTCCCCGAATCCACACTTGTCCCCATTCACCAGGTCGCTGTGTCTCTCTCACACATGCACACACACTCACACTGCCCTGCCTTGTGCTGCCTCTCTCACCCCCCCAGAACCCCCTCCCTCACACACCCTCCAGTACTCTCTCCCCTGCAAAACATCCACTCCCCCACCCCAAAGCCATGTGGTGCCCTCCTCTGTCCATGCCCCGCCCCAAACGTGCTCAGCCCTTCTGCTCCCAAATGCTGTTCCCTGCTTGCCTGCCAAGCTGAGCCCGGGGGGACATGGGTCTGACTTGGCGGGTGCAGCAGTGAGCAGGACAGAGGAGAGGGGTTCTAGCTTCTCTGTCCCGGTTGCTCTTTTGTCTAGTGCAGCAGTTCTCGAACTGTGGGTTGTGACCACCAGGGCTGGCTTAGACTTGCTGGGCTCGGGGCTGAAGCCTGAGCCTCACTGCTCAGGGCCGAAGCTGAAGCTGAGGGATTCAGCCCTGGGTGGTGGGGCTCAGGTTACAGGCCCCCTGCCTGGGACGGAAGCTTTGAGCCCTTCCCCGCCCAGGGCAGTGAGGTTCAGGCTTTGGCTTTGCTTCCCCACCCGGGGCAGTGGGAATCAGGCGGACTCAGGCTTCAGTCCCCTCTCCTGGGGTTGTGCAGTAATTGTCGTTGTCAGAAGGGGGTCACAGTGCAATGAAGTTTGAGAACCCCTGGTCTAGTGGATCTGCCAGGCAGGAGCCTCAGGGCTGGAGAGGGGAGTGGGCTGGGAGCTGCCCAGCCACCTTAAAGCTGCCTATGGGTTATTTGTGCAGAGGCCTGGCCTGCCTCCATGTGCTTCACAAATCTGTGGGGAACTGCCACTGAAACGCAGCCACCTCTGGGGAGAAACCCAGCAGCCACAGGAGCTAGGCAGCCGTGCCTCACGCTGCTTGCAATGGGAGCTCAGCAGCTTGCAGGCCCAGGCCCCTTGTAGTTAGCTGAGCTGGGACGCCGGGATTAACCTCTGCAGCCTTAGAAAAGAGCCTCCCAAGGAGACAAACCTGGCTCCTGTGGCTAAAAGATGGAGCCTCCAGCAGGGCAGCACCTGCATAGGGGAGAAGAACAGGGGCACTTGTGGCACCTTGGAGACTAACACATTTGAAACCTGTCATTATACATAGGGGAGAACACCCACTGCTCAGCCCCCTCCCCATTCCCTGCTCAGCCCCCGCTCCCTGCAGCCCACAGCCCCCCACCAGCCCCTGCCCCACTCCCTGTAGCCCCCCACTCTCTGCTCAGCCCCACCCTGCTCCCTGCAGCCCCACTCCCTGCTCAGCCCCTGCACCCCACTCCTGCTCAGCCTCCGCCCGCTCCCTGCAGCCCAGAGCCCCCACCGAGCCCCCGCCCCCTCCCTGCAGCCCCCGCTCAGCCCCGTTCCCTGCTCAGCCTCCCGCCCCGCTCCTGCAGCCCACAGCCCCCACCAGCCCCTGCCCTGCAGCCCCCTCTCTGCTCCCTGCAGCCCCACTCCCTGCTGCCCCCACTCCCTGCAGCCCAGAGCCCCCACCGAGCCCCTGCACCCTGTAGCCCTCCTCTCTGCTCATCCCCACCCCACTCCCTGCAGCCCCACTCCCTGCTCAGCCCCACCCCGCTCCCTGCAGCCCCCACTCCCTGCTCAGCCTCCGCCCTGCTCCCTGCAGCCCAGAGCCCCCACCGAGCCCCCGCCTCCTCCCTGCAGCCCCACTCCTGCTCAGCCCCCGCCCTGCAGCCCACAGCCCCCACCGAGCCCCCGCCCCCTCCCTGCAGCCCCGCTCAGCCCCCGCCCTGTTCCCTGCTCAGCCCCGCTCCCTGCAGCCCACAGCCCCCACCAGCCCCTGCCCCACTCCCTGTAGCCCCCACTCTCTGCTCAGCCTCCACCCCACTTCCTGCAGCCCCCACTCCCTGCAGCCCAGAGCCCCCCACTGAGGCCCTGCCCCCCACCCTGTAGCCCCCCACTCTCTGCTCAGCCCCACCCCACCTCCCTGCAGCCCCCTGCTCAGCCCCCGCCCCGCTCCCTGCAGCCCCACTCCTGCTCAGCCTCCGCCCTGCTCCCTGCAGCCCAGAGCCCCCCACTGAGCCCTGCCCCTCCCTGCAACCCAGAGCCCCCACCGAGCCCCGCCCCTTCCCTGCAGCCCCACTCCCTGCAGCCCAGAGCCCCCACCGAGCCCTCCCCACTCCCTGTAGCCCCCACTCTCTGCTCATTCCCCACCCCACCTCCCTGCAGCCCCACTCCACTTTCTGCTCAGCCTCCACCCCACTCCCTGCAGCCCAGAGCCCCCCACTGAGTCCCTGCCCCACTCCCTGTAGCCCCCCACTCTCTGCTCAGCCCCACCCCACCTCCCTGCAGCCCCACTCCACTTTCTGCTCAGCCTCCACCCCACTCTCTGCAGCCCAGAGCCCCCACTGAGTCCCTGCCCCACTCCCTGTAGCCCCCACTCTCTGCTCAGCCCCACCCCACCTCCCTGCAGCCCCCACTCCCTGCAGCCCAGAGCCCCCCACCGAGCCCCTGCCCCCGCTCCCATCCTTTGTTCTGGCCTCAGCCACCGCCCCCTTGGGTGCCGGGTGCCCGAAGGTGGGGGTGGCGGTTCCCCCTTCCCAGCACAGAGCCGCCCCCTCCCCTTACCCTGCAGCAGCAGCAACAACAATCCGCCGGCTCCCCCCTCCCCCCGACAGGGCCTGCTGACCCCGCCCCCGCCGTGCCAGTAGTAAAGATGGCCGCCATCTCCCATTGTTTGCAAGGGGCTCGAAGCTCCATTGCCCTCTCTCAAAATGGCCGCCCCGTTCTCCTCTAGGGGTTGAGGGGGAGGGGTGGAAGGCACTGCAGAGGTGAATGACAGCTCCCTTCCGGGGGGAGGGGCTGCCTGAGGGGAGTGCGGACCGACCCCCCCCCCCCAAACTGCCTGGGGACTTCGTGCCTGAGGGGAGCGTGGGGCAGGGATAGCTCAGTGGTGTGAGCATTGGCCTGCTAAACCCAGGGGTGTCAGTTCAATCCTGGAGGGGGCCACTTAGGGATCTGGGGCAACAATCTGTCTCGGGTTGGTCCTGCTTTGAGCAGGGGGTTGGACTAGAGACCTCCTGAGGTCCCTGCCAACCCTGAGATTCTATGACTGACTGACCCCCCCAAACTGCCTCTGCACCCCCGCCTGAGGGGAGTGTGGTCTCACCCCTGGCAGTTGTGGGGTCAGGGTCTCGGGTAAATGCTCGATGGGCCCTGCTGCCATGAACTCAGGGGGCTGGCAGTGTGCAGGGCCAGGCTGTCTGCCCAGTGCTCCAGCCAAATGGCCATAGCCCCAGGTGCCCACGTGAGGCTGAGTCAGGAGGGGATCTCCCCCCCCCTCCCCTGCCAGAGTCAGGGGCAGCTCTCAGACCCAGCCTACCCCCACCCCCTCTCCTGGACCCGCGAGCCCCCTGAATCCAGGACCCCTTCGCCAGCTGCCAGTCGTGCCTCTACCACCCCACCCCAGACATGCAGACCCCCCGGCCTGGCCACCCTCCATCCCCAGTGCCCCGCAGAGCGGGAGAATGGAGGGAAACTGGCTGCCCCCCAACACTGCTCTGGCCCAGGGGTGCAGACGACACTGGTGTATGTCTCCCTTTCCAGATGGCTGAGGGCAGGGTTCAGGGAAGGTGAGCTGGCTGCACGGCTCTGGGCCTAATGTACCCTTGGGGCCATCCTAAGGGGTTTCAGCCCTGCAGTCTCAGTCCTCGGGGAGCCCCCACCAGCTGTGCCCGCCAGGCTGGGACAGGCCAGTCCCTGCTGGGGGAAGATAAGGGGCTTAGTGCCATGTTTTATTTATTTCTGTTCTTGACTTTGAGCACCAAGCCACCTGTTCCATCCCACAGAGCCTTTGCTCTGCTGTGACAATGCCTGTTTTCCTTAAAGCCCCAGCTCCTGGAGTCACGTGGCTCTCTGATGATTTCAGCCTTCATTCTTAAAGAACAAGTACGTTTCTACCCCTCCTGGCTGTGAAGAAAGCTTCAAAATGTGACCCTAAGGGCTCAACAAGCAAGAGGCAAATCAAAAGAATGCCAAATCTATCATTTTTTTACAGAATCTCCCGCTTTTAAAGCCAATCTCGTGAATTTTGGTGAGCCTGACTCATGATTTTTGACCATTTGGGATTGGCAATACTGCCGTAGTTAGAGCTCTCACCCAGGTTCAATTTTCCCCTCCATTGGGGAAGGAGAAAGGCTTTGAACAGGGCTCTCCCAAGCATGCCCTAATCACTGAGCTATGGAGTAGCCTGATATTAGGCTCCGACAGTCTCCTCTATGAAGCTTTTCCCCTGTGGATAAATAATGACTGAGGGATTAGAGCGGGGGCTCGGGGGTGTGCCCTGAGCACTGGATTACATACAGAGTCACTCTCTCTGCGACCCAGTGACAGGGCTACAGCGAGAGAATGAATGAATGACTAGTCCAATGAGCCTGCCCACCTTACCAAGTGCTCCAGATCGGTCTGTATAACTGACCCGTGCCCATCATCACTGACCACTCTGCCAATGTTTGTGGTGTCATCTGCAAATGTTACCAGCAAAGGTTTTCTCTTTTCTTCCAGACGCTTGAGAAAGGGAGTTCAAGTGCCCGGCATTGGGACAAAACAGACACCAGGAGAAACCCCCCCAAAGGACGATGATTCTCGTTTGCTATTACATTCATGATCTCTCAGCTAGCCAGTTTTTAATCCATTTAATATGGGCACATGGATTTTGTATAGTGCTAGTCTTTTTAACAGAATGTCATGTGGGACTCAGACAAAAGCCATGCAGAGGTCATCGCTACATCATGTCATCAGTTATCTTTATCAGCCAAACCTGTAATCTCATCACAAAGTGATGTAAAATGGGTGTGACAAGACCTGTGTTCCATAAAGCCACGGTGATTGCCGTTAGTCAGGCTGCCACCCTGTCAGTCTTTGCTGACTGCACCCCAGAGCAGCCTTGTCACGATTTTGCCCAGGACTCTTGTCAGGCTAACTGGTCTAGTCACTCAGCTCATCCTGTTTGGCGTCATTTAAATGTTTAAAATATTTGCACAACAACAGCATTTTCCCCAGTCCTCCGGAACTTCCTTGGTATTCCACAGTTTGTTCAAAATCAACATTAGTGGTTGAGAGAGCTCTTCAACCAATTGTTTTCATATGCTTGGGTGCAAGTTATCCAGTCCCGCCGATTAAAAAATTAACTTCAGTAGTTGCTGTTTAACACCCTACAGGATTCCTGTGGGAATAGAAGGTATTTCCTTATCACTATGACATAGGAATACATTCCAAATACAGAACAGAAATATTGATTCAATACTTCTGCCTTTCCTGGATCAGGATGGTCTATTTTAGCATCCTGACCTGGTATTAGACTTATACCATGGTTAGGATTTAATTTGTTCCTGGTATACTTAATGAATTCCTTCTTTTTGTCCTTAACTACACTAGCCATAGATTTTTTTCACTGCTATGCTGAGTTTCCCTTATCAACTATCTGTATTTTCCTAATGGTTGGTTTGTATTCATTGCCATCAAATTCCCCATTTTTCCATTTGTTATAGATTATATTTTTATTTTTAATTGCTAATTTCACTTCCCCTCTTAACGAGGATGATATTCTTTTTTAAATTGAGAAGCCTTCATACATGATTGCAGAATTGTGGGGAGCATTTAGCATGTAATAAAGCATTCCTAAGAAGCTCCCAATTATCACTCCACCCTCCTCACACCCCACCAAAAAGCAGTGCAAAGTGCCTAAAAAAATCTTAGGGCGTCCCAGCGGCTGGGGGGCGCGGCGCGGGGGGGCCGGCCTGCCGCATGCATGCGGGAGGTGGGTCGGGCCCGGGAGAGACGGATGCCTGGCGGGGGACGCTGGGGCGGGCGGGCGCCGGGCGCTGGCTGCTCCTCCCGGACCTCGCGCTGGCGGCGGGGGGCGGGCCTGCGGAGCCGCCGCCGTCCCGCCGCCGGGGATCCCCAGCGGCCACGCCAGCCCACCAGCAGTGCCATCCATGGGTCCTGCGTGCCTGCTCGCGGCGCTCGCGCGCGCAGCATGACTGTTTGGGGCGGCCAAAACGCTAGAGCCGCCCCTGCTCACACCCCACCCCCCCATTCCTTGAAGCCTGTAGTGTCATTTGCCTCTTTGTAATATCTCTCTCCAGTAAAATACCCTGGAATTTCTTGGACGCAAATATATATTTTAAATTGTGAGTGTTGATCTGTCAGGTGGGCTGGATGGTTTCCAGTGAAGCATCCTCCATGTCCACTGAAGTGCAAGGCCAGACACCTCCCATACAAAGAATGCCGTTTTACCATCCTTTCCCTTTGCTTTGTAAGGCTGGCATGGCAGAAATTCTGTCCTGAACAGGATGTGTCAGGCACTTGGTACCAAGGCCTCTTTGAGTTGCTGCTGATTTCCTCGAACACCTCCGGCAGGCTGCAGGGGGTGCTGAAGTGCCTTGCAGACGTGATTGGGGCTCAGGCTCCTTACACCACATTTCTATGGGTTAGCCTCTCTTCCATTCACTATTACAACATGATCAGTGAAATGCTCACGGCAAAGATGGATACTTTAAAAGTGAATCCCTTTGGACGGCACCGGGTGTCTAACCACGGTTTCTCACTTGGAATACAGGCCTCAGCCCTTTACAGCTCAGGGACCGGGGGGTTTCCTTCCTAAACAAGTGAGTAAATCTGGAGTCAGCTCAGTGCGTCGCACGCTGGGAAAAGCTTAGCTATGGAATGGGCAGGCGGGTGAGCCAGGTTTTGGAAGCTGTGCGAGGAGCTGCCTGTCTGCGGGAGGAACCGGCTCCTGTCTGAGATGTGACATTCAGTACGGGAGAGTGAAAGGGAGTTCAAGTGCCCAGCAAAGCCCATGAGCTCCAGCTGGACTGTGTGTGGTGTGCACGCCCCAAAGTGCCTCATTGTGCAAAGTCCATATGCACTGAACCGCAACCATCCGACACAGGGGCTGGTGCTAGCCAGGGTACAGAGCTCTGTGTCTGGAGCTGAGAGAGCAGGGTTCTTGTCTGGTCACACCCACCCACGGGGGGTTTGTGCATGGTTGGTCTAGGCTAGATCGGAGCTGAAACATGTTCCTTATCCACCTTTCAATTTTCATATTGAGCCCCATCTTTTCCCATTTAACTAATAATTCCCCATGTGGAACCGTGTCAAACGCCTTACTGAAATCGAGGTAAATTAGATACACTGCATTTCCTTTGTCTAAAAAATCTGTTACCTTCTCAAAGAAGGAGATCAGGTTGGTTTGGCACAATCTACCTTTTGTAAAACCATGTTGTAATTTGTCCCAATTACCATTGACCTCAATGTCCTTTGTCCCAGATCTATTTTTGTTTATCCTTCCATGTAGTTTGAACTGAATTAGCTTATGATCGCTCAAACCAAGGTTGTCCTCTACAACCATTTCTTCTATGAGGTCCTCACTACTCACCAAAACCAAATCTAAAATGGCATCTCCTCTTGTTGGTTCAGCAACTACTTGGTGAAGAAATCCATCAGTTATTGCATCCAGGAAAATCTGAGCCCTATTATTATTACTAGCACTTGTCCTCCAGTCTATATCTGGGAAGTTAAAGTCTCCCATTATCTCTCTGATACTTGACATGATCACACAATTCCCATTAGTGTTTACTTCATTAAAAACATTAAAGAGGTCTCTATCCATATCCAAATCAGATCCCGGTGGTCTGTAGCACACCCCAAGCACTATCCCAAGGGAGGCTCTAGTAGCTTTCTTCCCCAATGTGATTTTTGTCCAGACAGACTCAGTCTTATCCATTCCATCCCTTCTTATTTCTTTGCAGTTAACCTCATCACTGACATACAATGCTACTCCACCACCTTGGCCTTTATTTCTAAACAGCACAGAGCCTTCACTACCTGTGCTCCAGTCACGACTACTATTCCACCAGGTTTCTGTTATCCCTATATCTGGTTTCACTTCCTGCACCAGTAGCTCTAGTCCCTCCATTTTGTTACCTAGGCTCCTCGCATTCGTGTACAAACATCTCAATTTTTGCTGTCTGGTTCCCAGCTGTGCCCCCAGGGCTGCCTTTGCCCACCTCATGCCACTGGCCCGCTCCACCCGAATGCCATCAGCTCTGCACTCCCTGCTGAGGCGTTTGCACTGGCTGCTGCCCCTGCAGGCTTCAGGGAGTGACCAGGCTGAGCAAGCCACAGGGTCTGTGTCCCCAGCTTCCCCTCAAGTGTCTTGCTGGGGGGCTTGGCAGCTCTGTGAGCAGAGCAGCTCCCCCCTCACAGCCAGGGGCGGCTCTAGGCACCAGCAAAACAAGCTGGTGCTCACAGCCCAGGCTGGGCAAGGTCCCCTCCCCTGTCAAAAATGCAGCCAGATAGTTCCCCCCCCCCACCATCTCCAGGACTGATTGTGAGGCCTGCCCCACCCCTCCTGACTATGGAGCTCAGCCGCCTTCCCCCCTCAGCCTGTGGATGGAGGGCACCGTCCCTGCGTCCACCCCACACAAGGGCTGGAGGGGTCAGTTAGGCCCATTAACCCTAGACCCCACCTGGAGGAGAGCCCAGGGCTCTAAGGCCTGACTTCCTGATGAAGCCCAGCTGAGGGAGGAGCTGGGCTGCGTTTATAAAGCCAGGAAGCTGGCAGCAGAAGGGGTCTGCAGGCTGCATTCACTCCCAGGGAGAGGCACCGACAGTCGGAGGTCAGAGGTGGTTCACCCAGAGAAGAGGGGGACCAGAAGCTGCAGGAAGGAGAACAAGGGCTGAGGGACAGCAGAGCAGTCACTAGGTACAGGGTCCCTGGACTGGAAGCTGGAGTAGTGAGTGGCCCTGGTTTCCCTACCGCTTGCTAGGGAAGTGGCACCATCAGGACAGTGCCAGAGGACTGCCTGGGAATGGTGTGGAAGGGCTTTGGGTAACCCTCAGAAGGGCCAGAGGGCCGAGTCCGGAATAGGTGGCTGCAGTGCCTGGAGCGAGAGGGGCTGCAGGGTGAGACAGGACGGGTGACGACACCGCCAGTGGAGGGTGCAATGCCTGGCACAGCTCATCCCCAGGGTGGCCAGGAGGCGGCGCCACCCGCAGTGAGTGCACCCTGGCAATACAGACAAGCTCCCCTGCTGCCCACCAGGCCTGGCACCAAGCCCCCACCCAGATTCAGGTAGCTGGGGGGCCAACCTGCTGCCCACAGCAGGCCTATCTCTGCCCTGCCATGAGATCCTGGGTCAGGGATGAGGAAGAGGGAGCAGCCTGCACAGCTCAGGGAGGCTCTGCTCCGCCCTCCCTCCGCACCCAGCCATTTCAAGCTGGGTAGGGAGGTAGGAACAGGCCCCTGCGGAGCTGCCCCCTCCTAGGCGGAGGGGAGGGCCTCCACGGCTGCAGGAGGAGCAGAGGTGGAGAATCGCTGGGGCTGCAGGGCCAGAGCCGACGATTTCTGTGGCGCTGAGGGGGCAGAACCAGCTGATGCAGGGACAGAGTGGTGCAGAATGAATGGAAGTAGAACAGGGGGCCAAGGGCAGGTGGGGACAAAACTAACTCCTTGGCAATTGTGCTTTGCGGGGAGAAGCTGGCAGCCCTCCCGCCATGGCTGCGATTGGGGGGATTTCACCCAAACGGGACATTAACTCGTTTTTGTTTGTTCCAAAGCTATTGGCAGGTATGGCGGGAACTTGTGAGCAGGCCCCTCGGTCCCAGCTTCCCACTCTGTGACCGTCTCACCGTGGAGCCGAGCAGGTCTCGGCGATTGTTCTGTGCCCAGCCTCTGCTTCCCACCCTGCAGGGCTCCTCAGAGACCCCCCAGACAGGTGTGAAGGAGGAAACGCCCAGCTCGCAGCACTAGCCAGCCAACGGGCTTGAGTTTCGTCTTTAATTACAGAGGGACGTTAACATTCAAATGCCCCTTTGCTTGGGGGTCCCCTGCAGTGCCCCCTCTCAGGCAGAGAGCAGAGACTCCCCTTTCTCGCTCGCCCACAGTTCTTGCCGGACCAGTGCTGGGTGCCCTGGCCAGCGACTGGGGAACTGAGCAGGCTGAGAAGCCAACTTCCAACCCATCTCCAGCACCGTTCCCAACACCGTTTAGGGCACCATTTGGCTCAGGGAACGGTATTATCCCCTTTCTAGCTGAGGAATGATTCAGCGGTGAGTCCTAACCCCGTCTCCTGCCTGGCCAGCTCCCCAGGCGGTGTTAAGGGCTGGTCTCCCAGGTCCTGTTTGTATCACTTTCAGCAGGTGGATGACGGACAGGCCGAGGCTGAGGGCAGCTGCGCCCAGCGGTGTCCCTGCCCGTGCCCGTAAGGGCTGGGCTGTGTGAACGGCACGCTGGGCTCTCAAGGCACGTCTGGATCAGAAGTGGGTCTCACTGCAGGACACTCAGGCAGCTTCCCAGTTCTCTCTCTCCCGTCCCGTCCGTACACCGGAGAGCTGGGATTGGGGGCGAGTGGCAGAGCTGTGAGGGTGGGGAGCCCCAGGTGGGCATGGCAAGTTGGGCTGAGCTGCAGGGCCAGGCTGAAGTGATGATCTAGAGAAGGACTGCGACGGCTGGCTGCCAGGAATGAGTGGCACCAGCAGAGCTGGTGGGGGAGGGAGCCCCGGGCTGGATTGCAGGGGGCTGCAGGTCGGGTCTGAACCAGGGTGACAAGGAAGGACTGGGATACGGGGGGGTGAGAGGGGAGTGAAGCAGAGCAGTGTATGTGCAGGGAGCCCAGGGCTGGGATAGCACGGCGGGGAGGGGGGTTACAGGTTGGCACTGAGGGCACAGCACCTGCCCGCACTTTGTCCAGCTCACAGCAGAGCAGCTGGTCCCTTGGGGTGGTGAGCCGTGCGAGTCACTAGTCCCGCACCGCTAGAGGCAGGCTGCCTGCTGGCTCAGGGGGTCGTGCACAGCCCAGGGGCTGCCCCTGTCGCTCTGCAGGGGGGCAGCGTGGGTACGCTCATGCCTCAGGAGATGCGTCTTCCTGCTGAAGCTCTTGCCACACTGGGTGCAGATGTAGGGCCGGTGCCCCGTGTGCACGGCCTGGTGCCGGACCAGGTTGGTCTTGGAGCTGAAGCGCTTGCCGCACTGGCTGCAGCCGTGGGGGCGGGTGCCGGTGTGCACGGCCTGGTGCCTCACCAGGTGGGACTTGCGGCTGAAGCCGCGGCCGCACTGCTCGCAGATGTAGGGCCGCTTGCCCGAGTGCGCCTTGGTGTGGGCGATGAGGTTGGGCCGGGAGCTGAAGCTGCGGTTGCACTGGGGGCAGGCGAAGGGGCGCTCGCCGGTGTGGACGCGGCGGTGCCGCACCAGGTGCTGGTTGTGGGTGAAGCTGCGGCCGCAGTCGGGGCAGGCGAAGGGGCGCTCCCCGGTGTGCGTGCGCTGGTGCGTGGTCAGGTTGGGCTTGTGGCTGAAGCTCTTCTCGCAGTAGGCGCAGGCGTAGGGCTTGAGGCCCATGTGGCTGCGCAGGTGGGCGGTCAGGTGGCGCTTGTCGCTGAAGCCGCGGCCGCACTCGGCGCAGGAGAAGGGCCGCCCCTCCAGGTGCAGCCGCTGGTGCGACGTCAGGTTCTTCTTCCAGCTGAAGCTTTTGCCGCACTCGGGGCAGGTGAAGGGTTTCTGCTCCGGCAAGGACCCTGGGGGTGGCGCTGCCACTCCTGGCAGCCTGCAGGGGGCACTTGTCTCCAGCTGGGCCAGCGCCCCCAGCTCCGGCTCCGGCTCCGTGTGCACGCGCTGGTGCCGCACCAGATGCTGCTTGTGGGTAAAGCTGCGGGCGCACTGGGCGCACTGGTAGGGGCGCTCCCCGGTGTGGATGCGCTGGTGCCGGATCAGGTGCGTCTTCTTGCGGAAGCTCCGGCCGCACTCGGCGCAGGGGAAGGGCCGCTCCCCGGTGTGCGTCTTCTGGTGCGATCCCAGGTGGATCTTCTGGCTGAAGCAGCGGCCGCACTGGGCGCACTGGTAGGGGCGCTCGCCCGTGTGGATGCGCTGGTGCCGGGTCAGGTGGGCCTTCTTGCTGAAGCCCTTGCCGCACTGGGCGCAGGGGAAGGGCCGCTCCCCAGAGTGGGTGCGCTGGTGGGCCACCAGGTTGGGCTTCTGGCTGAAGCTGCGGCCACACTCCCCGCAGGCGTAGGGGCTCTCCCCCGTGTGCACCCGCTGGTGGAGCCGCAGCGTCAGCTTGTCCTTGAACCGCCGCTCGCACTCAGTGCAGCCATATGGCTTCTCGGTCAGGAGCTGCCACTGCTGCAGGGCCAAGCCCGGGAGGTCGCCGTAGCTGCCGTAGTCCTCCAGGCTCGGCCTCTCCAGCTTGCAGGCGCCCAGGTAGCCGTGGCCCCCGTCGGGATGCAGCAAGCCGCTGCCCTGCAGCTGCCCCGACAGCAGCGCCTCCGCGCTGAGACTCGCGGGCCACTCCTCATAGTCCTCCTCCACCTTCACCGTCCGGATGAGCCAGTCATCTGCCCGGGTGGAGGGGAGAGAGATGGGGAATCAGACAGCCCAGCACGTCGGGTAACCCACCGACCCCCCAGCCACATCCCTGGCTTCTTCAGGGACAGAACCACGCCCAGCAATTCCAGTACCGCCCCCTGCTGAGCTACCGGAGCAGCTCCCGCGGCCCAGGGATGTGAACGGGCCCTGTGGTCCCCTCGCTGGCCAAGGGCTGACGGGGCTGTGGAGACCGAGCACTCTCACCGCAGGGCTGGGGCACATCGGCAGCGGATGGTGCTAGGGCGTTCGCTTGGAGCTGAAGCGCTTGCCGCACTGGTTGCAGCCGTGGGGGGGGGGGGTGTTTTCTCACCTGAGCAGCTGCTCTCGGGGCCTTTTCGTCCTTCCAGACCCATCTGCTGCTCGCCACCATGCTGCTGCTGCTGCTGCTCTCGCTCACCTTGCGGGACGATCTCGGGCTTGGGAACTACGGATCCTGTCGGGGGGGGAGAGAATCAAGCCCAGATTCCCCCACGCTTCAGGAAGTGTCACAAGCAGCCCAGGAGTGGCTGGCTGCACCTCCCTCCATCTCCCTCGGGTTTTATAAAGTCGCCCATCACCCGTGGCATCATGGCGCCTGAAGGGCAGCAAATCCTGGCTCTGGCGGACTGAGAGGAGAGGGGAGTTCCACCGCCCCTCCCTGCGAATGCCAGCAGAGGCTCCCTCCTGCACACAGCACGGGGCTGCCCGTAGCCGGCAGCAGCACTCAGAGAGAGGCAGCCCCATAAGCAATCACGCCCCGAACCAGGAAGCGTTTTGTTGGGCCCCAGCAATAGCTCAAAGTGCCTGCAGCCAGGGACAGGCAGCCAGCACCAGTGCCACAAGCTCACAGCTCCAGCGGGGGCTGCTGCACTCCCCAGCGCAGCCCCCGGGAGACACCCGCCAGGTGCAAGAAGGGCTCCTGCTTCCCACAGGAAAGGACGCAAACCTCGGGCCCAGCACCAGCGACGGCAAGTCGCTGCGGCTGGGGTTCAGCAGGACCTCCAGGCTGGCAGAGCAACAACCGTGCCCGGATCCTCCTGCCCTGACACGGCACAAACACTGCTCAGTCCATGTCCTTACTCTGCTTCCGGGACCTGGAGCATCTCGCTTGGGAAAGAGCCCTGCCCCTGCCCCTCACTGACCTGGGCTGGCGCTGCCAGGGGCCTCCCTCTCCTCTGCCTCCCCAGGAGCCTTGGCACGAGGCTCTTCGGCTTGCTCGATCCGCGGGACAATCTCGGGTTTGGCGACGGGGGACCCTGCATGAGACACAACAGAGGCTGCTGGCCACATGCAGGGCAGGCTGGGCCACCCGCCGGCTCTCGGGCACAGCAAACCCAGTCGCCCCAAGGCTGACGGAGGGTACGTTTAGGAGAGGAGTCCAGCTAGGGCCTTAGTCCCTGCGGAGATAACACTCCTGCACAGTGCCACTGGGCTGGGGTCGCAATGACTCCTGCCTGAGCCACACACCACAGGGCCTGCCTGTTTGCAGCCAGTAGAGAGCCCCCGACACTGCTGTTGCTCCATCCACCAGCCCCCCAGGGAATTTAGGGGGAGGTACCCCTCGCTGGCTCTCCCCGGAGCACTCCCTGTGCAATGTGGGGCACACACCACAGGTGGGGGCAGTTTTTACCCAGAGCAATCATGGCATCATAGTTCTCCCTCATTCTGGTCTCGTGCTGCTCCTCGTGCGCTCTGCCACTGCTCCAGAAGGGGAGGGGGTCCCGTCCTCACGCCTCGCTGGGCCCTGCAACAACAAGAGACGCCCGCCCATGAGAACACGCGGCTGAGTGAGCAGCGTGCTCAGCGGGGATACCCCAGAGAACGCACCCCAGGGGCTTTGGAAACGTCCCCGTGGGCTAATCCACTTCAGCTCCGGGGCAGCATCACAGTCAGGGCTCGGTGCGCTCTGCGTGAAGCTGGGCCTACATTCTGCAGCCTCTGGTGGAAAGTCTGCAGCAGCTTCAAATACATTCGGAAACGGAGCTTTCTGTGGACTCAGGGATGAAGCTGAGTAACGCAGCGCAGCTCCACGCTCTGTATTTGGATGTTGAATCTACTTTGCTTCATGGTGTCCCCACACACTCAGTTTTCAACATGCTATCGAATCCTGAACGAAATTACAGAAAGGCTTCGCAAACATCTTCTGGGGGGAAGCTGAAAGTCTCAGCTGCTGCATGAGAGGCAACTGGCAGCTGAGAATGGGTGGAGGATTGACTGACAGTGTGGAGTCAACACATTGGCTGGACGCTTCTGCCCAACTAGCTAGCACTGTTGGGTTATTACTTGCCATCTGTAGGGTTCAGAGTTAACATCCCATTGAGATGAATGGGGCACTCCACACCCATCCAAGCTAGGTGTCCCTCAACTCAGGCAGACATTGCTGCGCGGCTTACACTTGGCTCAAGCTTTCAGCATTTCATTTGTTGCTATGAGGGGAAGAATCATCTTTAAAGTAGGGCTGACCTGCTGGAGCCCAGATCCGCTCACGGGGCGGATGGTACGATTGGGACCCGTGTAGCGCCTTAGATGTTTGTCTTCAGGCTTGGCCCCTTTATCATTAGGACGCGGGATCTGCTTGCAGCCCTGCTCCCATCTTCTGGGAAATGAAAACTCTCGCCGGCATTACACCAGGGACCGTCCCCCAGTATTGTGTGCGGAGGCATCACGGGGAGAGCAGACCAAACCCGCCTGCTGGGACACAGTGATTCAGCTGGCCCAAGTGATCCATGCTCTGCTCCCTGGGTGCCCCATGCCCCTTCCGGGATGTCTACACGGCAATAAACCCGTGGCACCGAGGCTCAGGCTGCAGGGCTATCACACCGCAGGGCAGCTGTTCTGGTTCAAGCTGGAGCCCAGGCACTGGGACCCTCCCACACTGCGGGATGTCAGAGCCCAGGCCCCAGCCCGAGCCTGGATGTCTACCCAGCCTCGCAGCCTGCGCCCGGGCCAGCCGAGCCGCAGGCCTCTCACCGCGGTGCACACGTACCCTTAGCGACTCCTCTTCACTCCTGAGCTGGGTCGGCTCCGCAGGTCCAAGAGAGGGGGCTGCATCCTATTCCGGCTCGTGCTCCATGGGCAGCGATGGTGGGCGAGGGAGAACGGCCCAGCGGGGCTGTCAGACCCCAGGCGGGGTTTGCGGGGCTGGCAGCTCGGGCTCTGAGCACACGCTGTCTCCTTAGCGTGCTAGCCCGGGGCTGCGGAGGGCGGGCGGGCGGAGGACAGCGTGGGGGGCTGCGTGGAGATGGACGCGTCCTGTCGGCGTGAGGTGGCTCTGTAGAGAAGACAAGGCGAGGGAGATGGTGGGCCCTGGCGTTCTCAGGGAGGCCTGGCATAGGCGCAGCACCTTAGCTAGCAGGTGCCGGCTTCCCCAACAGCCACAGCTCTCTCCCCCGCAGGCCTCACTTAACCCCTTCCTAGCCGTGTCGGCTGGCTGTGGTGTCCCCTTAGCTCACAGGGCTTCACGCCCCACTCCCACAAGGTCTGTGCCTGGGGACCAGCAACATTGCCTGGGCTCCCGCTGGCGTCTCCCTCCAGCAAGGAATCACACCCCAGGGCTGAGACTGTCCCAGCAACTGGGGTGTCTCCCACGGGTGCCGCCCCTCTGCCCCCTGCCCAGTTTCTCCCCCGCCCTCCCCCAGCTGCCCAGCCCTTCCCTCTCTGTGGGCTGGCACTATCCCCTCCTCTTCCTGCCCAGCTGCCTGCCTCCCCCTCCTCTGCCACATGGCCTGGCCTCCCCCCAGATCCTCTTCCCCTCGCCCAGACTCGCCCCTCCCCCTCTGCTCAGACCCTCTCCCCTGCTGCACGGCCTGTCCTCCCCCTCTGCTCAGACCCTCCCCTCCCCCTCTGCTCAGACCCTCTTCCCCCTCCCCTCCCCCTCTGCTCAGACCCTCTCCCCCCTCCCCTCTGCTCAGACCCTCTCCCCTCCCCTGGTTCACGGCCTCCCCTCCCGCTCTGCACAGACCCTCTTCCCCTCTCACCCAGGCTGTCCCTTCCCCTCCTGCTCCACCTCCTCCCCTCCCCCCACTCTGCACAACCCTTCTTCCCCCTCCCCTTCCTGTTCTGCTTCCCTTCCCCTTCGGTGGAGTCTTCTCCTCCCCTCCCCTCCCCTCTTGCTTCATCCCGCCCTCCTCTTCCTGCATCGCCTCTCCCCCTCCCCAACTCTGCCTAGATTCTCCCCCTCCCCATCCTGTCTCCCTTCTCCCCTCCCCTCCTCTCTCCCTTTCCCCCATATTCTCCCCAGCCCCATGGTTAAGCCCTTCCCCCACCCCCCGCGGGCAGGGCACAGGGCGCAGCGGGGGACCCAGGAGTCCGACCCTCCCCCCGCGCTGCTGCATCAAAGAGGGGCAGGAAATGCCCCCCCCAGCCCATCCAAGCGGCACTGAGCTCCCCGCGCCCATCACCGCGGCGTCGGGCGCCCCCTGCTCCAGCTGCCCCCCGCGTGTCCTACCTGCGCGGCAGCCCCACGGCCACGCGTGGCCCGGCTCCGCCGCAACGGGACCGCGCCCGGGGAGGGGAGCCCGGTCCCGGGACGGGCTGGGGGGCAGCGGGGCCCCCTGCTCCCTCCCGCCGGAGCCGCGCCAGCCACGAGCCGGGCTCGCAGGCGCCCGGGCAGCTGGGCTGGGGGAGCGGCGGGGCTGGCCGCGCCGGGCACCCTGGGAGCTGTAGTGTTCCTGCGGGGCCCCGCGGGGCCGGCGGCGGGGCGGGGACTACAACTCCCAGCAGCCCGCGCGCTGCCAGCCCTGGGGCCAGAGCCCGCTGACCCCTGCACAGAGCCAGGCCCGCGGGGTGGGAGGGGTCCCAGGGGGGGAGAGAGACGGGGGTCATGGCCTTTACCTGGCCAGCTCCTGGGGGGGGACAGCCCCACCCAGCTCCCCCCGGCTCTGGGGAAGGGGCTCTCAGCAGAGCCCTGCAAGGGGCAGTTCAAACCTCTGCCCCATAGACCCATCCCCTGTCACTTCCCCCAGCGCTTAGCCCGCTGGGGGCCGAGCCGGGAGCCCCGCAGTGGAGACAGCCCCACCCCGGGGGAAGGGCAGCGAGCGCAGGACGGGGGGGCTCTGCCGCTCCTGTGCCACGGGGAAAGGGCCCCGATTCAATCACTGGCCTAACTAGCCGGAGCAGCGCTGCCCACCCACGCCAGGGCAGAGTCACCCCTGGCTCTGACCCAGCTCAGTCCCTGAGCCTGCGGGGCCAGGCCGGCTGCCAGGATCAGGTGCCCGTTTGCGAGGCGACTCCTGACTGTCTGAGGCGTTTTCTCTGCGGTCTCCCTCCTTCAGACACGGCAGCAGAGTCTCTGTCTTCGTAGCTCCCCTGTCGTGCTGGCTGCACGTCTCCTCCCCGCGTCCGGGCCGTGCCATGTGCCTCCCGACTTCCAGCTCTAGTCTGGTCGGTGACCGGGCGCTTGGCAAGAAGCTCCCTTAGTTCCTACTTCAGGGTGGTGAGGGGCGGCCGTGGCCCCGCCTTGCAGAGCGGCTGGGAGGATGTTGGGAAATGGCTGTAAGGCAGGCCTGGCTTTGGGGTTTGCTGGCAAACACACCAGGGGCATGTTTTCCTGGCACTTCAGACAGTTCCTGGAACAGTCCGATCCGCCACGGGCTGTGGGGAAGGCTTCTTTTTCACACCCTAAACAGCGAGCTAAATTTGCCCCGACGGGGTCCCTTCCATGTTAGCCCATTGCTGGGCAGGGGCACAGCCTGGGGTTGGCAATGCCAGCCGCAGAAGCTCAGCAGCAGAGGGAGTGATTCCGGCATGGCCGGATGGAAGACAGAGATCCTGCTTAATCCTTAGCGGTATCTTACCAGCCCTGGGATGTGTCATTGGCCGCAGCTATTCTCTGGCTGTAGCCAGCTCAGCCTGTGCTGTGACTCAGAGCCAGCCAGCTGCAGGGCAGGTTAGTACGTGGGGGGGACCCCAAGGGGCCCGTAGAATTGATGCTGAGGACTCAAGACGGGGGAAGCAATGTGCTAGGTGGTGCTGCCTTTTGAATGAGACTCAGACGGCACCAGGATTGCGTCCAAAATCAGGAGTCAGATCCCCCCAGATCAGGAGATGGTAAAAAAAATATGAAAGCATCATAGAACTTAAGATCAGAAGGGACCATTATGATCATCTAGTCTGACCTCCTGCACAATGCAGGCCACAAAAGCTGACCCACCCACTCCTGAAATAATTCTCTCCCTTGATTCAGCTGTTGAAGTCCCCAAATCCTGATTTAAAGACTTCAAGAACCAGATAATCCTTCAGCAAGCGACCCCTGCCCCATGCTGCGGAGGAAGGTGAAAAACCTCCAGGGCCACTGCCAATCTACCCTGGAGGAAAATTCCTTCCCGACCCCAAATATGGCGATCAGCTGAACCCCGAGCATGCGGGCAAGACTCTCCAGCCAGACACTCAGGAAAAAGACTTTCAATATCCCAGCATGTTGTGTGATCTGTCTTCTGCATTTTGAACTCCTGCTGCCTCCCTGTGCACGCGCGTATGTGTGTGTGCATGCGTGTGCATGACACACAGAGAGAACTGGTGTTGCCACTAGCTAGTGAGGAATATGGCAGGCCTAGGAGGGAGAGGAGGAAGTGGAGCTGCCTGCGTTGCTGTGCTCTTTCTGCTCCCTGCTTCCCCCACCCCCCATGGGAGCAGTGTCACCTGTTCCCTCTTTCCCCTCCCCACCCCAAAACTCCTCCTGGCTGGTGGGGGGGGGGAGCACTGCGTGTCTCTGCAGCAGTCCTGATTGGCTGCTCTTCCCCAGGAGGCGGGGAAGGCAGCCAATCATAGAATCATAGAATCTCAGGGTTGGAAGGGACCTCAGGAGGCATCTAGTCCAACCCCCTGCTCAAAGCAGGACCAACCCCAACTAAATCATCCCAGCCAGGGCTTTGTCAAGCCTGACCTTAAAAACCCCTAAGGAAGGAGATTCCACCACCTCCCTAGGTAACCCATTCCAGCGCTTCACCACCCTCCTAGTGAAATAGTTTTTCCTAATGTCCAACCTAAACCTCCCCAACTGCAACTTGAGACCATTGCTCCTTGTTCTGTCATCTTCTACCACTGAGAACAGCCTAGATCCATCGTCTTTGGAACCCCCTTTCAGGTAGTTGAAAGCAGCTATCAAATCCCCCCTCATTCTTCTCTTCTGCAGACTAAACAATCCCAGTTCCCTCAGCCTCTCCTCATAAGTCATGTGCTCCAACCCCCTAATCATTTTTGTTGCCCTCCGCTGGACTCTCTCCAATTTATCCACATCCTTCTTGTAGTGTGGGGGCCAAAACTGGACACAGTACTACAAATGAGGCCTCACCAGTGCTGAGTAGAGGGGAATGATCACATCCCTCGGTCTGCTGGAAATGCCCCTACTTATACAACCCAAAATGCCATTAGCCTTCTTGGCAACAAGGCCACACTGTTGACTCATATTCAGCTTTTCGTCCACCGTAACCCCTAGGTCCCTTTCTGCAGAACTGCTGCCCAGCCATTCGGTCCCTAGTCTATAGCAGTGCATGAGATTCTTCCGTCCTAAATTGCAGGACTCTGCACTTGTCCTTGTTGAACCTCATCAGATTTCTTTTGGCCCAATCCTCTAATTTGTCTAGGTCCCTCTGTATCCTAGCCCTACCCTCCAGCGTATCAACCACTCCTCCCAGTTTAGTGTCATCTGCAAACTTGCTAAGGGTGCAGTCCACACCATCCTCCAGATCGTTAATGAAGATATTGAATAAAACCGGCCCCAGCACCGACCCTTGGGGCACTTCGCTTGATACCGGCTGCCAACTAGACATGGAACCATTGATCACTACCCGTTGAGCCCGACCATCTAGCCAGTTTTCTATCCACCTTACCATCCATTCATCCAGCCCATACTTCTTTAACTTGCTGGCAAGAATACTGTGGGAGACTGTATCAAAAGCTTTGCTAAAGTCCAGAAATAGCACATCCACTGCTTTCCCCTCATCCACAGAGCCGGTTATCTCGTCATAGAAGGCAATTAGGTTAGTCAGGCATGACTTGCCCTTGGTGAATCCATGCTGACTGTTCCTGATCACTTTCCCCTCCTTTAAGTGGTTCAGGATTGATTCCTTGAGGACCTGTTCCATGATTTTTCCAGGGACTGAGGTGAGACTGACTGGCCTGTAGTTCCCTGGATCTTCCTTCTTCCCTTTTTTAAAGATGGGCACTACATTAGCTTTTTTCCAGTCATCCGGGACCTCCCCCGATCGCCATGATTTTTCAAAGATAATGGCCAATGGCTCTGCAATCTCATCGGCCAACTCCTTTAGCACCCTCGGATGCAGCGCATCCGGCCCCATGGACTTGTGCTCGTCCAGCTTTTCTAAATAGTCCCGAACTACTTCTTTCTCCACAGAGAGCTGGTCACCTCCTCCCCATACCGTGCTGCAGAGTGCAGCTGTCTGGGAGCTGACCTTGTCTGTGAAGACAGAGTCAAAAAAAGCATTGAGTACACTAGCTTTCTCCACATCCTCTGTCACTAGGTTCCCTCCCTCATTCAGCAAGGGGCCCACACTTTCCTTGACTTTCTTCTTGTTGCTAACATACCTAAAGAAACCCTTCTTGTTACTCCTAACATCTCTGGCTAGCTGCAACTCCAAGTGTGATTTGGCCTTCCTGATTTCACTCCTGCATGCCTGAGCAATACTTTTATACTCCTCCCTGGTTATTTGTCCAGTCTTCCACTTCCTGTAAGCTGTTTTTTTGTGTTTAAGACGAGCAAGGATTTCACTGTTAAGCCAAGCTGGTCGCCTGCCATATTTACTTTTCTTCCTACACATCGGGATGGTTTGTTCCTGCAACCTCAATAAGGATTCTTTAAAATACAGCCAGCTTTCCTCGACTCCTTTCCCCGTCATGTTATTCTCCCAGGGGACCTTGCCCATCAGTTCCCTGAGGGAGTCGAAGTCTGCTTTTCTGAAGTCCAGGGTCTCTGTTCTACTGCTCTCCTTTCTTCCTTGTGTCAGGATCCTGAACTCGACCATCTCATGGTCACTGCCTCCCAGGTTCCCATCCACTATTGCTTCCTCTACTATTTCTTCCCTGTTTGTGAGCAGCAGGTCAAGAAGAGCTTTTCCCCTAGTTGGTTCCTCCAGTACTTGCACCAGGAAATTGTCCCCTACACTTTCCAGAAACTTCCTGGATTGTCTGTGCACTGCTGTATTGCTCTCCCAGCAGATATCGGGGTGATTGAAGTCTCCCATGAGAACCAGGGCCTGTGATCTAGTAACTTCTGTTAGTTGCTGGAAGAAAGCCTCATCCCCCTGGTCTGGTGGTCTGTAGCAGACTCCCACCACGACATCACCCTTGTTGTTCATACTTCTAAATTTAATCCAGAGACTCTCAGGTTTTTTCAGTTTTTTCAATCACAGCGCAGTTCCCAACCCCAGGCCCTCAGAAAGGCATGCCTCACTGGGGCATTGGATCCAGCAGGGGCTGGCGATGCGTCACCTGCCATCGATGCCCAGGAGTCAGCAACACAGAACGTGCATCCCCAAGATTCAGAGCCCCTGTGCACTGCTTGGGGTGGACTCTGCTCTCCTTGGGGGGAGGATTCCATCCCTCTCTGGCCTGTTCCTCCCACCCCCGACTAGACAGGACAGGCAGCAGTGCCACTCCCACTGCGTGCCCCCTGCACCGGCTCCTGTCCCCCGCCTGCACCCAGCATTCGCTTATCCCCCGTACTCCCCTCCTTTCCCTCACATCCGCCCTCTCCCACCCACGTTCCCCTGCAATCGCACGCTGTCTTCTCCCATCCCCCTTTCCTGCTTCCCACCTCCCCCGGGCACCCCAGACATCCCTGGCCTGTCAACTTCTGCACTGTGGGGGTGAGTCTCTGAATCCTTGGGTGTGTCTCTTAACGCCCCGGCCCCTGGACTCCGGTGAGTTTCGTGAGAATCTCGGCTCTCATGGGGGGGAAAGATAATGTTCTAGCCCTCCTGGCTGTGCAGAAACGCTTGGGAGCATGAGCCGAGTTCCCAGAGGGTGTCACGGAGTCCCCGGGCGCTGCTCTGGAACTGCTCCCTACGAAGCCAGGCAGGACTCTGGGGAAGTCTCCGCTGTGGGAGCAGACTGTCTGCAGGGCAAGAAGCTCCCACGGCTTCACCTCCTGGGTCTCTCCTTGGAGCATTCAGCATCCTCTGCCCCTCCGTGCGCTTCCCACAGCGAGTCTGCCCAGGCGGGGTCCTGGGGCAGCCAAAGGGTCCTGCACCCCCACTTCGCAGTCAGATGTGACCCATCCAGTAACAGAGGTTTATTCGATGACAGGAACACGGTCTGAAACAGAGCTTGTAGGTACCCCAAACCGGACCCCTCGGCCAGGTCCATTCTGGGGGGCAGTGAGCCAGACCCCCACGTCTGCACTTCACTCCTCATCCCCAGCCAGCTCCAGACTGACTCACTCTCCAGCCCCTCCTCTCTGGGCTTTGTCCCTTTCCTGGGCCAGGAGGTCACCTGATCTCTCTGTCTCCCACACCTTTAGCTATTCCCTTGCAGGGGGGAGGGGCCCAGGCCATTAGTTGCCAGGATACAGAGTGTCGGACATTTATGTACATTGACCCTTTGCTCTGCAACAATTACACCCCCTTATTCCACCACCTAGAGATTTAAGAAACGCATAGGGGAAACTGAGGCACCCTTACGGTACTCAGAGGAAACATTAAGAACAGTCCCACTTCGTCACCGAGGGCCAGCAGGGACCCCCCACATTCATCATTTCTGAAGATTCTCATGATTTTGGGGGCCTGACTCATGGTTTTCGAACACTGGGGTTGGTGAGATCATGAACCCATCATCCCTGCTGCCCTCGCAGTCTCATTCCCAACACTTCCCTGTTCCCCGGCCGGCCCCTCCCATGGCCACATCTTCCCTGAGAGCGATGTGGCATCTGCTTGGGAACAACGACGCGGTGCCCAGCAGTGCTGAGGGCCGCCTGTGGCTTCTGTTGCCATTTTGGGGAGGTGGAGGCAGAACTCATAAATTCACGAGAACCCTTAAAAACTCCCCAACAAGCCAGGAGTGCGAGCTGCCTGATGCCAGGGTGAGAGCTGGCAATGCTGGGCTGGAGGGGTGTGTGCAGCCCCCAGCACCACGGGGCCCGATCTGTGAGTGGGACTCTGGGTGCTGCTGCAACGTACACAACAAATCACAGCAACCGTTCACCCGCCTTTGCATTGTAAGGGCTGAGTGAACGTTATCAGCCACCGCTGGGTCCTGGGAAGCAGAGACTAGCCAGAGTGCAGCGTGTGCCAGCCATGTGCCCTCTCTGTAGCTCACCCACCTCCTTCCGCCCATCCCCTGCCCTGGCCGGCCGGACGGTTTTTAACCAGCGTGGCTGGTTTCTGCACTGCCTGGCTGGTTAGCAGATTTCCTGGGCCGGCTCTCTGGGTCACAGCCCGGGCTGCTGTGCCGTGCCAGGACGGAATAAGGAAAGTGATGAAAACATAAAAGAGAGAGAGAGAAAGAGAGAGAGAGAGAGAGAGTGTGCGTGCGTGTGTGTGTGCGTGTGTGTGCGTGTGCGTGCGTGTGCGTGTGTGCGTGCGTGTGCGTGTGTGTGTGTGTGCGTGTGTGTGTGCGTGTGTGTGCGTGTGTGCGCGCGCCCAGTAGCCGGTTTGCCTGCGTCTGGGAGGAGGCCACTCTAGGGCTGGAAGCAGGACCAGCGCAGGGCCCTGCGGGCAGTTCTGCACCCCAGGAGGCTGGCAGGGATGCCAGGGGGTCTCCATGAGCCACATCCACCCACTGAACACGCCCAGAGTGGCACAGAGGGGCCATACTGGGAATCAGGGCCTGGGGGTGGCAGGGAATGCAGCCATGCCCTGCTGCCCCAGGCTGATGGGCAGGCACAGACCGGGGAGAGGCAGGAAGGGGGCGAGGCTGGGGGGAGACCTGGGGAGGGGAGCGGGGCCCATATGCTCCCCAGTTAATAGGGCTACGCTGGGCTGTGCGGAGAAGACTCGGTGGAAGTGGCATTGCAGGGCAAGGAGCAGAGCCATCTCTCTGCAGGGCTTTGCAGCCTCTCCCTGTCCCGAATTGCTTCCAGTCTCAGCTAGTCCGCCAGGCACTGAGCACGGGGCCTGGGTGGCCACGCGGGGAGGGAATTACTCACAAGGAGTCGGAGGAATCTAGGAGCCGCCGGACTGGAGCTGGCAAGGCGTCCGCCCAGCTCAGTAGCCCGTCTCCAGCTGCGGCCGGGACCAGCTGCTGCAGAGGCAGGTGGGGGCAAATCTGGGCTAGCCAGCCCCGAGGGGAGCTCCTGGGGGAGCCTGGGACTGAGGGGCAGCAGCGGAGCTGTGGGTGGGAGCCCAGCTCCGGACTAGTCCGCGGCTGGTGGCTGGTGCTGAGGGATCTCACCAGAGCAGTGCGTTTCTGGGGAGCCGTCCCCTCTGGGGCCAGCCCCGTGCGACCCAGACCTTGCCTGGGGGGTGAGCGAGCTCTGGTTGGGGGGACTCACGGTGCTCTGATTCTGTCCTTACCCTCCCCCCCGGCCCCAGAAGTCTGCCCCTCTCCTCTCCCTTCCCTGAGTGGGGGGGCCCCGGCCTCAGACATTCTTTGTGGGGATGAGCCAGAGCCCAGGACGTGAGGATAAGGCAGATCCGGGTCTGGGACGGGCGGCTGAAGGGGAAGCCAGCGGGGGCCGAGATTCCAGCCCCGCAGCTGGGAAATCCCCAGGCCACATCCTAGTTACACATGCGAGCCCTTGTTCTGGGCAGGCAACATCCTGGAGAGCCCCCACGCCGGCACCGGCGCTGCCAGCTGCCGCTCCCACCCCTGCCCACCACGGGAAAGGTGGCACAGAGCTCTGCTTTCGGGCCTGCCTGCCTCCCCAACGCCCCCAGGGGGGTCCTTCCCTGGGAAGCAGCTCGGCCGGGTCGTTAGAGCAAGGGGCTGGGCTGGGGGCCAGGACACCTGGGTTCTCTCTGTGGTGCTGGGAAGGGAGTGGGAGCTAGTCGGTTGGCTCTGGTGGTTAGAATAGGGGTGGGGCATCAGGACTCCTGGGTCCTATCCCTGGTTCCGGGATGGGAGTGGGAGCTGGAGGTTAGAATAGGGGGCTGGGTGTCAGGGTCTCCTATTGGTAGGTGGCTGCTCACTGTGTGATCTTGGGGGAGTCTCTGCCCTCTCGTGCCTTGATTTCCCTACATGGGAAGTGGGACCCCTGTACGTCCCTGGGGGCTGGGGAGCTCCCCGTTTGCAAAGGGGGTTGTGCACGTGTCCCCTGCGCCACACATGCTAATTGCAACGGGCTGTTATTGTCCTGCTGCCCCCCACGGCCCCTCACTCCGAAGCGTCCGAGGTGCAGCTTTGCATGCTGGGACTCGTAGTCTCTGGGGCCCCCATTGCCCAGGACCTGTGGCCATGGCAGGTTACAGGCTGCAGGGTGCGAGCAGGGAGAACCGCCTAGGTCCAGCTGGCTCCTCTGCCGAGCCCAGGGCATGGCTGGTCCCTGCACCTGCCCTGGGGCCGCGCCCAGTGACTGTCACGCACGGGGCCCCCACCCCACCCTGGCGACAGTTGGCCGGCGGGGATGACTTTGGGGCTCAGGCCATCCCATTCCTCGTCTGTTCCCCCGGAGCTCCCCCGGATCGTTCCCTCCCCCCTCGGGGCTCACACCTTCAGGCAGCTCCCAGGCTCCGCAGTGCCCCCTGCCCAGAGACACGCAGGGCACAGGGCTCCGTACCCGCCGGCCAGGCCTTGGCTCATCCCCCCACGTCTCCCCTGCAAAGTTTGGGCTGGAAAGACCCCGGCCCCCTGTGGCCCACGGGGAGGGTGGGGGCGGGGGGTTTCCGTCTGAGTGGGCAGAGCGAATCCCCACCGCAGCAGCTGCGTTTCCCGGGGAATTCTCCAATCCAGGCTCCTCCGATGGCTCAGCCGCCAGGATATAAAGCCCTCCCCGGGCTGCTGCCGCCCCACTCCCGAGGGGAAGAGCCACCCGGGGATGTGGCCCTAGGCGCAGGGAGCGGCTGCGGGGAAGGCAGACCCAGGCCAGCGCGCTGGGGCTTTGGGACTCCACGAGACTCAGGTAAGGGGGTGCCGGGTGCGCGAGGGTCCTGGGGGCTCGGAGCAGGTAGGGGTGGAAAATCCTGGGGCGATTCCTGCCCGGCTCCTACCCCAAAGTCTCTGAAGCGAGGTGCGTGAGTTCCCCACTCCCACCCAGCCCGGCGTGGCTGTGGGCATCCAGCGAACTTCCTACCCCGGGGTGAGCGTGGGGCACAGCAGGGATGTGGCGGACAGTTCTGGACTAGCCTGCTCCTAGGAGACGCTGCTGCCTCCCCATAGCAGTTAGGGGCTGGCAGGAGGGTTTCTAGCCTTTCTAAATCGTTGTGCTACCTAACGTAGCTGTGGACGTTAGTCACACGAGCGTCTAGCCAAATCCTTCTTTGAACCCACCGAAGCTCTTGGCCCCAGTACAATCTGGTGGCAGTGGGTTCCAAAGGTTAACGCTATTCGGTGTCTCCAGGAAGGCCAAGGTTTCCATAGCCCATGGTAGTCCCAGTCTGCAGCCCCGCTAGGGAGGGGAATAGTCTCCACTGCAGGGTGGGAGCCAGTCTGGGCCTCCCGCAGTAGCGGGGGGCTGACCCCGTCACACCCTGGGGCCCGGGCGGAGGGGGCGGCTCTGAGCTGGGCAGCGAGGTGCGGGATCAATGTGCCGTTTGCTAGCTGTTCCACGTGTGTGAGCACGCTGCACACGCTGCTGGGGGCGTGCGATTCCAGCCTGGGCAGGCTCCCACGCTAGCTCTGCTCCAGCGGGCGCACAGAAAGCAGCAGCAGGGGCAGCGGCGTGGGCTAGCTGCCGAGTACGTCCCCAAGGGTCAGGCGGGGCGGCTGGCCTGACCCGTCACCGTGCCACCGCTGCACACGGCTGTTCTTAGCACCTCGCTCCAGCACAGCTAGCGCCTCTGAGCCCGGGGGTTGGCACCTCCCAGCTGGTGCGTAGACCCTCGCCAGCGCCGGGCAAAGCCAGCACCAGTGGAACTGCTGGGGTCCGTAGGGCTCCCCCCACCTGGTGTTACCGAGCGGGGCTGACTGTGTTAGTGAGAACGGCCACAGCAGGCGAACACCCCCGGCGGCTGCAGGGCGAACGCTGGCCATGCTGGGGCGAAGGTTTCCTGGCCATCGGGCCGCTCTTTGGTGCCTTTTTCCATTTGGAAAAGCCTCCGCTCCAGGCAGGGAGCAAAACACTCCTGTGAGGTGACCAGCCGCACCCCACAAATAGCAGAGAATAGCTCTGACGGGCTGTGCTGAAATGCCTCGGTGTGAGGGGCTGGACAACCCTGAGTAACAAACCCACCCGGGAGAGCTCTGGCCGCTGCCAGCCCTGGCTCGGGGGGGTCTGAGCTCTGGGAGACCCCTGGCCGCTCCCAGCCTGGCTCGGGGGGGTCTGAGCTCTGGGAGAGCCCTGGCCGCTGCCAGCCATGGCTCGGGGGGGCTCCGTGGCCGCTGCCAGCCGTGGCTCGGGGGGTCTCCGCTCCAGGAGAGCCCTGGCCACTGCCAGCCGTGGCTCGGGGGGTCTCCGCTCCAGGAGAGCCCTGGCCACTGCCAGCCGTGGCTCGGGGGGTCTCCGCTCCAGGAGAGCCCTGGCCACTGCCAGCCGTGGCTCGGGGGGGTCTCCGCAGCTGCTGCCAGCCCTGGCTCGGGTCAGGGGCGGATCTGAGCTCTGGGAGAGCCCTGGGCCGCTCCCAGCCGTGGCTCGGGGGGGTCTCCGCTCCGGGAGAGCCCTGGCCACTCCCAGCCGTGGCTCGGGGGGTCTCCGCTCCGGGAGAGCCCTGGCCTCTGCCAGCCGTGGCTCGGGGGGTCTCCGCTCCGGGAGAGCCCTGGGCCACTCCCCGTAGTGCCCAGGCCAGATGAGTCCCTGCTGGACGGTTTGCTATGAACGCTGGCCTGGCCCTGGCCCGAGCTGCTTAGCAAAGTTGGGGGGTCTGAGCTGCCCCCGCTCCCAGTGAGCCTCTCTGTCTCCGCAGGCTGCACGTGGCGCCGGTGAGATTGGCTGTGGGCCATGCCGGGCGCAGCACGGGGCCGGGGTCTCTGCCCTCCCGCCGGGGAGCTGATGGGGACGCTGGTCTGGCTCTCGCTCTGGGTGCCGGCGGTGCTGGCTGAGGGGTAAGGACGTGTCTCCCGCTGTGGGTTCTTCCATGAGCAGCCGGCCCCGGGCTCCCCCGCCCCCAGGCCCGGCACCAGGAGGGCCCCTGCATGCAGGGGAGCAGAGCTGCGCCCCAGTGCGTGGGGCGATGACCCCCCAGGCGGCCGTGCGGCCGCAGGGCTCTGCCTGCCTGTGATCCCTGGGGCCGGTCCCCGCAGGCCCACGCGGTCCGTGGGGGGATGGGAAAAGCCTGAGTCCACTCGCATCCCTCAGGATAGAGGGGTGAGGCAGTGCGGGGGCAGGGCGAGGGTTAGTTTAGGGGACCCCTGCTCCCCCCCCCAGCTGGGCTCCTCACCCCCCGACTCCAGCCAGTCCCAAGGCCTCACAGCCCCCCCACGTGGCTTCACCCTCCGCTGCTGGCCGGGCGGTCTGGGAACCCCATGGCAGCCCCTCCCCCTGTGACTCCAATGTGAGGGGGAGGCTGGGAAGCCAGATCCCGGCACAGCTGGGACGGGGGAGCCAGGCTCCCTGAACCCCACGTCGTGGCTGGGACGGGGAGCCAGGCTCCCTGAACCCCACGTCGGAGCTGGGACGGGGGAGCCAGGCTCCCTGGACCCCACGTCGTGGCTGGGACGGGGAGCCAGGCTCAGCGCAGGCCTGGGCTGCACGGGGGGCTCCGGATCCGAGTGCTGCGGGTTTGGCGCTGGGACTCCTGGCCAGGCTTGGCCGGCTGAGGGCCGGGTTTGCAACCTGAGGGGAGGGATGGGAAAGGCTGGGTCCTGGGCTCTGGTTTGGGGGAGCTGGATCCAGGGCTCCGGTTTGGGGGTCCAGGGCTCCAGTTTGGGGGTCCAGGGCTCCGGTTTGGGGGAGCTGGATCCAGGGCTCCGGTTTGGGGGTCCAGGGCTCCGGTTTGGGGGAGCTGGGTCCAGGGCTCAGGTTTGGGGGAGCTGGATCCAGGGCTCCAGTTTGGGAGTCCAGGGCTCCAGTTTGGGGGAGCGGGGTCCAGGGCTCCGGTTTGGGGGTCCAGGGCTCTGGTTTGGGGGAGTGGGGTCCAGGGCTCCGGTTTGGGGGTCCAGGGCTCCAGTTTGGGGGAGCGGGGTCCAGGGCTCCGGTTTGGGGGTCCAGGGCTCAGGTTTGGGGGAGCTGGATCCAGGGCTCCAGTTTGGGGGTCCAGGGCTCCGGTTTGGGGGAGCGGGGTCCAGGGCTCCGGTTTGGGGGTCCAGGGCTCTGTGTGGGGGCCGGGCCCGTTCCTTGTTCGGATGCCGGTGCGGTTGCAGGCGCTGGTGCGAGAGGACGGAGCAGGTGACGGAGGAGGAGGTGGTGAGCCCCCGGCGCGAGCAGGCGGTGCCCTGCGCGGACGTGCACCACTACCACCTGGCCGGCTGGCGCATCGACCAGCACAGGATGCACCAGGCCTACGGCGGGGACCAGGCCATTGCCCACTTCTATGCCCAGGCCGGGCCCACCGCCTCCCTGTGCTACATCTACAAGTGAGCGGGCAGGGAGAGCGGGGGGCACCCAGGCCAAGCAGGAGCCGGCCCCGGGGCAGAGCAGGGGCTGCTGGGGGGAGGTGGGATCGGGGAGGCCAATAAGGAACCAAGGGAGATTCAGCCCAGGGGTGACTCCCTCAGCACCTCCCCTCTCTGTGCCCCCCGTCCCCTCTGTGCCCCCCATCCCCTCTCTGTGCCCCCCGTCCCCTCTGTGACCCCCATCCCCTCTCTGTGCCCCCATCCCCACTCTGTGCCCCCGTCCCCACTCGGTGACCCCTGTCCCCTCTCTGTGCCCCCCATCCTCTCTGTGCCCCTGTCCCCTCTCTGTGCCCCCTGTCCGCTCTGTGCCCCCATACCCTCTCTGTGCCCCCATCCTCTCTGTGCCCCTGTCCTCTCTGTGACCCCCATCCCCACTCTGTGCCCCTGTCCTCTCTGTGCCCCCGTCCTCTCTGTGCCCCCGTCCCCACTCTGTGCCCCTCGTCCCCACTCTGTGCCCCGTCCCCACTCTGTGCCCCTCGTCCCCACTCTGTGACCCCATCCCCTCTCTGTGCCCCCTGTCCCCTCTCTGTGCTTCCATCCCCTCTCTGTGCCCCCCATCCCCACTCTGTGCCCCTGTCCTCTCTGTGACCCCTGTCCTCTCTGTGACCCCCATCCCCTCTCTGTGCCCCCTGTCCTCTCTGTCCCCGTCCCCTCTCTGTGCCCCCTGTCCTCTCTGTGCCCCCATCCCCACTCTGTGCCCCCTGTCCCCTCTCTGTGACCCCATCCCCTCTCTGTGCCCCCTGTCCCCTCTCTGTGACCCCCATCCCCACTCTGTGCCCCCCATGTCTGTGCCTCTCTGACCGTGTCTCTCCCCTGCCCGCTAGGCCCCCAGACACGAGGCCCGTGGTGTGGAACCGCACAGTGCGAGCCTGCTGCCAGGGCTGGAGCGGGCCCCACTGCACCCAGGGTGAGGAGCCTGCCGGAGCCGGGCACAGGGCGTCGGGCTGGGGCCCGTGGGGGCCGGGTTCAGGGGAGAGGGGAGCCGAGCACAGGGTCTAAGGCAGGGGCTGGCGGGGGGTGGGGGGTTCGGGGGGAGGGGAGCCGGGCACAGGGCATCGGGCTGGAGCAGGTGGGGGCTGGGTTCACGGGTGGGAGGGGAACCGGCACAGGGCGTCGGGCTGGAGCAGGTGGGGCCTGGGGGAGGGGAGCCGGGCACAGGGCGTCGGGCTGGAGCAGGTGGGGGCTGGGTTCACGGGGAGGGGAGCTGGGCACAGGGCATCGGGCTGAAGCAGGCGGGGGCCGGGTTCACGGGGGAGGGGAGCCGGGCACAGGGCATCGGGCTGGGGCTGGCGGGGCTGGGTTCGGGGGAGGGGAGCCGGGCTCAGGGCGTCGGGCTGGAGCAGGTGGGGCTGGGTTCGGGTGGAGGGGAGCCGGGCACAGGGCGTCGGGCTGGAGCAGGTGGGGCTGGGTTCGGGGTGGGAGGGGAACCGGGCACAGGGCGTCGGGCTGGAGCAGGTGGGGTTCTGGGGAGGGGAGCCGGGTACAGGGCGTCGGGCTGGAGCAGGTGGGGAGGGTTCGGGGGAGGGGAGCCGGGCACAGGGCGTCGGGCTGGAGCAGGGGGGGGCTGGGTTCGGGGGAGGGAGCCGGGCACAGGGCGTCGGGCTGGAGCAGGTGGGGCTGGGTCTGGGGGAGGGGAGCCAGGCACAGGGCGTCGGGCTGGAGCAGGTGGGGCTGGGTTCACGGGGAGGGGAGCCGGGCACAGGGCGTCGGGCTGGAGCAGGTGGGGCTGGGTTCACGGGGGGAGGAGCCGGGCACAGGGCATCGGGCTGGGGCTGGCGGGGCTGGGTCTGGGGAGGGGAGCCGGGCTCAGGGCGTCGGGCTGGAGCAGGTGGGGCTGGGTTCGGGGAGGGGGGCCGGGCACAGGGCGTCGGGCTGGGGCCAGTGGGGGCTGGGTTCGGGGGGAGGGGAGCCGGGCACAGGGCGTCGGGCTGGAGCAGGTGGGGCTGGGTTCGGGGTGGGAGGGGAGCCGGGCACAGGGCGTCGGGCTGGAGCAGGCGGGGCCGGGTTCGGGGTGGGGAGGGGAGACGGGCACAGGGCGTCGGGCTGGAGCAGGGGGGGGTCGGGGTCGGGGGTGGGGCGGGGAGCCGGGCACAGGGCGTCGGGCTGGAGCAGGTGGGGGTTGGGTTCGGGGTGGGGAGGGGAGCCGGGCACAGGGCGTCGGGCTGGAGCAGGTGGGGGTCGGGTTCGGGGTGGGGCCTCGTTCTCCCCTGACCGGTGTCTGTCGCTCTCCCCCAGGCGAGGGCTTCCTGGGGCTCTGCTTCTCCACGTGGCAGTGCCAGGCCGGCCTGGGCACCTGGAACCTGTCCCTGCTGAGCATGGCCGAGTGCTGCGGGCGCCCCTGGGGCCGCAGCTGGAAGAACACCTCCTCCGAGCTCTGCCTCGGCTGCTCCGCCCTGCCCCTGCCAGGTGAGTCCCGGCTCCGGGGGCAAGGGGCCCTGCCCTGCGTGCTCCTCCCATTGCCAGGCCTTGCTGCATCCACTTGGGGCAGCGCCCCCAGCCCCCCAGCCAGTCCCACTCCGCAGCACCATGGAGCCGCAGCCCCCGGGAGATGGCAGCTCCCAGCATGCCTTGCTCCCTGCAGTGTGCTCTCCGGGACAGCCACAGGGGTGCTGAGGAGTGAGACCCTCACCCCCCCGGGCAGCAGTGATCCTCAGGAGAGACCCCAGGGTGCCCCTGGGCAGCTGAGCTCTGACTGACCCTCCCAGGGGGGCGAGTCGGAGCCCCCCACGCCAGGTCTCCCAGAGGCCGGTTACTGGGTGCCCCCCAGCCCATGCGGTCTCCCTCGCCCCCACGGCAGCTCACGGTGGGGGGTCCTGGTTCTGGGGTTCTGTGGGTGTCACCGGACCGTGACGTGCCCGCTGGCTGATCGGTCCCCCTGTTCTTCTGCAGGGGACCTGCCGGCCCCCTTCCTCCTCCGGCCCTTGCCCCCCACGGCCCTGCTGGGCCTGCCCAGGCCTCGCCACCGCCTCTTCGCCACCTGCGTCACCTGGGCCGGCTTCCACTACCGCAGCTTTGATGGGAAACATTTCCACTTCCACGGGGACTGCACCTACAGCCTAGCCGCTGCCTCCGACGGCACCTGGGCCGTGGACATCTCAGGCAGCGGGACCTGCACACCACCGCACTGCCACCGGGTACGGGGTCTCGCCGGGGTCCTCCGGGACCAGCCAGGGCCTCGGGCGGGGGGTGCGGGGAGAGACGGGAAGAAAGGGAGAGGGGGTGAGAAAAGAGCAAGGGAGAGTGTGATGGGTTCGGTCACAGACACCCCCTTGGGACTGTCACCTGATGTGCTGAAGTTACCTCTCAGCCCGTTTTCCTTGCCAGCTTGGGACCCCAGAACCCTGCCTTGTGGAGCCAGACACGCCAGCCTGCTGCAACACAGACCCAGAGTCTGGGCCATGCCCCCAAAGCTGCAGGCTTAGCTGAAAACAGTTTAGCAGGTCACCTCTCCAGCACCCAGACACCCAGCCCCCAATGGGATCCAAACCCCAAATGAATCCGCTTTACTCTGTCTAAAGCTTATCCAGGGTAAACTCATAGATTGTTCACCCTCTATAACACTGAGAGAGAGACATGCACAGCTGTTTGCTCCCCCAGGTTTTAATCACTTACTCTGGGTTCATTAATAAACAAAAGTGATTGTATTGAGTATAAAAAGCAGGATTTAAGTGGTCTCAAGTAATAACAGACAGAACAAAGTAAGTCACAAAAGCAAAATAAACTCGCAAGTCTAAGCCTAATACATTAAGAAGCTGATTACAGGTAAATCTGACCCTCAGAGATGTTCCAATGAGCTTCTTTCACAGATTAGACTCCTTCCTAGTCTGGGCCCAATCCTTTCCCCTGGTCCAGTCCTTGTCAGTTCCAGCTCAGGTGGTAGCTAGGGGATTTCTCATGACTGCAGCCCCCTTTGTCCTGTTCCATCCCCTGTTATAGCTTTGGCACAAGGCAGGAATCTTTTGTCTCTCGGGGTCCCCACCCCCCTTCTACATGGAAAGGTTCCCGATGTAAGATGGATTCCAGCATCATGTGACATGGTCACATGGCCTGTGAGATGCCCCAGCCTCCATTCTTCCCGGGCTGGCTCACAGGGACACAGGAAGGGCTGCACGTAAACAGCCATTCACAACCAATGGTCCTAGGCAATGGGAGCCATCAAGAGTCTAAACCCCCATCAAAGGCCCACACTTCGCACAGTTACAACAGGCCCCCAGAGTTATACCTCATATCCTGGCTCCAGATACACGAGTGGTCCATGCCTACAAACAGGGGGAATGTATTCCCTAGGTTACAACCTTAGTAGTGGTGCCTCCCAAGAGACCTTTTGCACAAAGCATATTCCAGTGACATCATATTTCCCCTCCTAAGGATATTTCCATAAATCATATGGATGCAACGTCAGAGAGAGACACACTGAGCGGGCTGGGGGCGGAGGGGGGTGCCAGGGAGAGCCCGGGGAGGAGACTGGCTGAGGAGGGGCTGGTGGAGGTCACCTACCCCCCCGCTCCGCAGAGCTTCAGGCCAGAAGACCTCCCAGGCCACAGGCCGTGAATTTCAGCCAGTTCTGTCTGGCCCGAGCCCCATGGCTTGTGTCTGGCTAGAGCGTCTCTCAGGGAAGTAGCCAGTCTGCTGGGCAGGCAGTGAGGGATGGAGACTCCCCGCTGCCCGGGGAAGCAGGTCCCAGTGGCCTGTCCCCGCGCTGTTAAGCCATGGGCCATGTTCCGCCGCCCCCCGCCAGCTCCGCGCGCCCCTGAGCTGCCAGCTCGCTCACTCTCTGCCCCGGCTCCCCCGCAGGCGCTGCGCATGCTCTTTGGGCTGGACCTGGTGGTGGCTCAGGGCCGAAACGTCTCCGTGAACGGGGCTGTGATGCCGGAGGGGGAGCCGCTCCTGCAGGACGGTGAGGGGGTCAGAGAGCTCTGCGGGGGAAAGCCACGGGGCCAGCACGCGGCACGCAGGGGCTTCCCATCTGCCTGGCAGAGCCCTGGAGACCCCCATGTCCTGGGCTCCCTGGGGTCTCCCCGGGCGCCTGGTGCTCAGCTGCCCTGACACCGCCGGGGTCCACCGTGCCCAGGGCCCGGGCAGAGCTGGTGGGGGGAGAGGTCTAGCACTGCTAAGGGGGCCCGGGCCCCGGGGGGGACAGGACTGCTGGGCCATGGGGCGAGCCTGGGGGAATGGGATGGGATTGAGGGGCACACAGAGCACTGAGGCTGTGCCCGGGCGGGAGCAGGCCGACAGTCCGTCACCCAGGGCTCTGAGCAGCCCAGCCCTGGGGCTCCCAGCCCCTCCTGGAGATGATCCCACCGCTGGCTCCATCTCCCTGGCAGGGAGGCCCCTTGCCCCTTGCTCAGACCCTCCCCGTCTCCGTGGGCACCGGCCGGCAGCCGGGCCCGTGGCTCTGCTGAGCTGCCCCCCGCCCTCCCCCTGCAGGGATCAGCGTCCGGTGGCTCGGTGACTTCGTCTTCGTGGAGAGCGGCCTGGGCGTGCGGGTCAAGTCTGACGGGCGCGAGACGGTGTATGTGACGGTCAGCGGGGAGCTGCGGGGGGCCACGCGCGGGCTCTGCGGGCGGTACAACGACGATCCTGCTGGTGAGCGCAGCCCTGCGGGGGCAGCCCGCCCTGGTCACCGCGTGGGGCCGGACCCCCTGCCGACAGCGCCCCGCCCCCAACCCGCCCTGCTCACCGCGTGGGGCCGGACCCCTGCCGACAGCGCCCGCCCCACCCCGCCCTGCTCACCGCGTGGGGCCGGGCCCCCTGCCGACAGCGCCCTGCCCCCAACCCGCCCTGCTCACCGCGTGGGGCCGGACCCCCTGCCGACAGCGCCCCGCCCCCAACCTGCCCTGCTCACCGCGTGGGGCCGGGCCCCCTGCCGACAGCGCCCCGCCCCCAACCTGCCCTGGTCATCAAGGGGTGCCGGACCCCCTGCCGACAGCGCCCCGTACCCAACCCGCCCTGGTCACCGGGTGGGGCCGGACCCCCTGACGACAGCTCCCCGTCCCCAACCCGCCCTGCTCACCGTGTGGGGCCGGACCCCCTGCCGACAGCGCCCCGCCCCCAACCCACCCTGCTCACCGCGTGGGGCCGGACCCCCTGCTGACAGCGCCCAGCCCCCAACCCACTCTGCTCACCGCGTGGGGCTGGACCCCCTGCCGACTGCGCCCTGCCCCCAACCCGCCCTGCTCACCGCGTGGGGCCGGACCCCTGACGACAGCACCCCGCCCCCAACCCACTCTGCTCACCACGTGGGGCTGGACCCCCTGCTGACAGCGCCCGCCCCAACCCTCCCTGCTCACCGCGTGGGGCCGGACCCCTGCCGACAGCGCCCTGCCCCCAACCCACCCTGCTCACCGCGTGGGGCCGGGCCCCCTGCCGACAGCGCCCTGCCCCCAACCCGCCCTGCTCACCACGTGGGCTGGACCCCTGCTGACAGCGCCCGCCCCAACCCACCCTGCTCACCGCGTGGGGCCGGGCCCCCTGCCGACAGCGCCCCGCCCCCAACCCACCCTGCTCACCGCGTGGGGCCGGACCCCCTGCCGACAGCACCCGCCCCAACCCACCCTGCTCACCGCGTGGGCCGGACCCCTGCCAACAGCGCCCTGCCCCCAACCCACCCTGCTCACCGCGTGGGGCCGGACCCCCTGCCGACAGCGCCCTGCCCCCAACCCGCCCTGGTCACCGCGTGGGCCGGACCCCTGCCGACAGCGCCCGCCCCAACCCGCCCTGGTCACCGCGTGGGCCGGGCCCCTGCCGACAGCGCCCGCCCCAACCCGCCCGGGTCCCCGCGTGGGGCCGGACCCCTGCCGACAGCGCCCGCCCCAAACCCGCCCTGGTCACCGCGTGGGCCGGACCCCTGCCGACAGCGCCCTGCCCCCAACCCGCCCTGCTCACCGCGTGGGGCCGGGCCCCCTGCCGACAGCACCCGCCCCAACCTGCCCTGCTCACCGTGAGGGGCCGGACCCCCTGCAGACAGCGCCCTGCCCCCAACCCGCCCTGGTCACCGCGTGGGGCTGGACCCCCTGCCGACAGCACCCTGCCCCCAACCCACCCTGGTCACAGTGTGGGGCGGGACCCCCTGCTGACAGTGCCCCGCCCCCAACCTGCCCTGCTCACCGCGTGGGGCCGGACCCCTGCCGACAGCACCCCGCCCCCAACCCCCCCGGGTCACCGCGTGGGGCCGGACCCCCTGCCGACAGCGCCCTGCCCCCAACCTGCCCTGCTCACCGTGTGGGGCCGGGCCCCCTGCCAACAGCGCCCTGCCCCAGGGACCCAAGATAGCTCTGTCACGGAGTGTGGGGGGTGACAAGGCCCTGCACCCCCGGGCTCCCTGCCGATTCCCCGGGACTCTCAGCCAGCCAGGAAAGCAGCAGGTTTATTCAGACGACAGGACACAGTCCAGGACAGGTCTTGCAGGCACAGACAACAGGACCCCTCAGCCGGGTCCATCTGGGGCCCCCAGGGAGGCCAGAGCCCCATTGGGAGGCCAGAGCCCAGTCTGGGCTCCCGTCCCATTTTCCCAGCCAGCTCCAAACTGAAACCCCCTCCAGCCTCTCACTCAGCCCCCCCCCCGGCTCCTCCCCCAGCCTTTGGGCAGAGGTGTCACCTGGCCCCAACCCCCCTCCTGGTTCTCAGGTTCTGTGCTCAGGTATCTGGCCTCAAGGAAAGTCGCTCATCCCCAGTGCAGCCAGGCCCAGCAAAACTCCCCTGTAACCTTCCCAGGCAGCACTCCCCCGTCCCTGCTGCATCCCAGCCACCCCCCAGGAGTCAACGAAACATTGAGAACATTCCCACTTCCTCGCAGTGTCCATCTCCGCCAGCTCTGCTGGGCGTGTCTCCCTCACAGCGCTCAGCGAGCACCGGAGCCCCCCCTGCCAGGTCCTGGGACATCCCCGGCCCCTGCATCCCGGCGGGGGACACCTGTCCCATCCAACGGCCCTGCTGGGCGTGTCTCCCTCACAGCGCTCAGCGAGCACCGGAGCACCCCCTGCCAGGGCCTGGGACATCCCCGTCCCTGCATCCCGGGGGGGGACACCTGCCCCATCCAACGGCCCTGCTGGGCGTGTCTCCCTCACAGCGCTCAGCGAGCACCGGAGCACCCCCTGCCAGGGCCTGGGACATTCCCGGCCCCTGCATCCGGGGGGGGGGGGACACCTGCCCCATCCAACGGCCCTGCTGGGCGTGTCTCCCTCACAGCGCTCAGCGAGCACCGGAGCCCCCCCTGCCAGGGCCTGGGACATTCCCGGCCCCTGCATCCCGGGGGGGGAGGGGGGGGACGGGACACCTGCCCCGTCCAATGGCCCTGCTGGGCGTGTCTCCCTCACAGCGCTCAGCGAGCACCGGAGCCCCCCCTGCCAGGGCCTGGGACATTCCCGGCCCCTGCATCCCGGGGGGGGGACACCTGCCCCATCCAACGGCCCTGCTGGGTGAGGGCCCCCAGCTCGCTCCAGGGGACGGGACAGGACGGTCCTCGCACCCCTGGGGCTCTTCTCTCCTCAGCCTGCCTGTGTCTTGGTGACAGTGCCCTGCCACTGCCCATGCGTCTCCTCTGGGGCGGAGCAGGGAGCGGACACCAGAGGCTGTTCCCGGCTTGGGCTGGTGAGCGCGGTGTGAGACCTGAGGGGAGATCTGGCCGCGGGGGGTGCCCCCATTCCCATCCCTGACCCACCAGCAGGGGCGGGTTCCTCTCCCCACATCCCCAGCGCCTGTTGTGCTTGCAGATGACTTCCTGCGTGTAGGAGGGGATGTGGCCACGCTCGCTGCCAGCTTCGGGAATTCCTGGAGGGTCCCGGATGCCAGCCCAGAGGTACTGGGGAGGGCCCCTGCTGCTGTCCTCTCCCATGGCTCAGAGGGAGGGGGAGGGCGTGACACCCCCCCAGGACTCCACTAGTGCCCAGAGCCCTTCGCCCCTCTGCAGCGTATTCCTGACCCTGCCAGGAGCAGCCGAAGCCGGGGTGTGTGCGGCAGCTGGTGGCAATGCTTCTCCCGCACAGGAGCAATGCGTGCTCAGAAGGGGGAGCGCCCGGGGGCTGCATGGGGTGAGGTGGGGGTGCTCCCCCCCCGTGCGGCTCTGGGGGGTGCTGGGCTGATGGCCGAGGCTGGGGGTGCTCCCCCACGTGCAGCTCTGGGGGGCGCTGGGCTGATGGCCAAGTCTGGGGGTGCTCCCCCCCGTGCAGCTCTGCGGGGGTGCTGGGCTGATGGCCAAGGCTGGGGGTGCTCCCCCACGTGCGGCTCTGGGGGGCGCTGGGCTGATGGCAGAGCCTGGGGGTGCTCCCCCCATACAGCTCTGGGGAGCGCTGGGCTGATGGCCGAGCCTGGGGGTGCGCCCCCCATCCAGCTCTGGGGAGCGCTGGGCTGATGGCCGAGGCTGGGGGTGCTCCCCCCGTGCGGCTCTGGGGGGCGCTGGGCTGATGGCGGAGCCTGGGGGTGCTCCCCCCGTGCGGCTCTGGGGGGCGCTGGGCTGATGGCCGAGGCTGGGGGTGCTCCCCCCGTGCGGCTCTGGGGGGCGCTGGGCTGATGGCCGAGGCTGGGGGTGCTCCCCCCCATGCGGCTCTGGGGGGCGCTGGGCTGATGGCAGAGCCTGGGGGTGCTCCCCCCCCGTGCGGCTCTGGGGGACGCTGGGCTGATGGCGGAACCTGGGGGTGCTCCCCCCCTTGCGGCTCTGGGGGGCGCTGGGCTGATGGCCGAGGCTGGGCGTGCTCCCCCCCCGTGCGGCTCTGGGGGGCGCTGGGCTGATGGCCAAGGCTGGGGGTGCTCCCCCCCCTTGCGGCTCTGGGGGGCGCTGGGCTGATGGCCGAGGCTGGGCGTGCTCCCCCCGAACAGCTCTGGGGGGCGCTGGGCTGAGCGGAGCCTGGGGTGCTCTGGCACTGACGAGGTTTCTCCTCTGCCCGGGTGCAGCTCCCGTGCCAGGACGCGGCGGAGGCGGGACACAGCTGCGACGTCGCGGAGGCCGGTGCCCTGAGGCAGGAGGCCGAGGCCATGTGCCGGAAGCTGCTGGCCAGCCCCTTCAGCCAGTGCCACTCCGAGGTCAGGGGGAGGCGGTACCCACCCCCCGGGGGGCAGCCGCGTCCCCCCAGCGCTCACTGACGCGGCCTCTCTCCCGGCAGGTGGACCCGGGCGGATTCTACGACGCCTGCATGTACGCGTCCTGCCAGCAGGGAGGCACGGGAGCCGGGCGGCAGGAGGCCGTGTGCGCCACCTTCGCCAGCTACGCCCGCGACTGCGCCCAGCAGCACGTCTACGTCGACTGGCGGAGGCCCGGGTTCTGCGGTAGGGGCCATGCGCTCCCCGGCAGCACCACGGACCCCTCCCCCTGCCCTGCCCCCCGCCCTCACGCACGCCACCTGCCACAGACCCCACACCTTCCCCTCGCACCTGGGTCCCATCCAGCCCTGGCCCCCACATACACCCAGGAGAGGCTCAGCCCCCCGGGCAGCCTGCCCATGAATGCCCAGGGCTGGACGGCTCTGGTGCATGTGTAGGAGGCAGGGAATGGTGCTGCCCTCTCGTGGCGAGGCCCATGGGTCAGAGACCCACTACCCCTGTCAGTGGGGAGCAGCTCCTCTCACTCCGGCACCGCAGCCTGCATGGGGGGAGCAGCAGCCCCCCGGGGCTCTTGCGGCGTCTCCCCACATGAGCGACAGGGCAGATGTGCTCCCTGGGAGCCCGCGCCTGGCTGCCCGGCAGAGGGGGCACTGCCAGCCGGGCCTGAGGCAGCGTGTGTCTGCCCCGCAGAGAAGCAGTGCGGCCAGGGGAAGCAGTACTCGGACTGCGTGTCCTCATGCCCGGCCAGCTGTGCCGCCGTGGGTACCGGCGAGGAGGGGCACTGCCGGGACGAGTGCGTGAGTGGCTGCGAGTGCCCGCCGGGCCTCTACCTGGAGGGGGGGGCCTGCGTCCCTGAGAGCGACTGCCCCTGCTACCACCGTCGCCAGAAGTACAGCCCAGGGCAGAGCATCCAGCAGCGGTGCAACCAGTGGTGAGGAACGCCCCCATCCCCTCTGCCGCCGGGCACCAGTGTGGGCACCGGGGAGGGGCAGCCCCGGGTAACCCCCAGCCAGCCTGAGCCCCGTCCCGCACTGCCTGGGGCAGCTGCTGGCGCCGTCCCGTGCCAGGCTGGGGTGCGGGGATCCGCGGGGACGGCCCGGGCTCTATGGGCCCCTCAGTGATGGAGCGGGGTCAGTCCCCGTCTCACAGCTCAGCCAGCCCACGATCCCACCCCGCCCGAGGGGAGAGCAGCATCGTGTGGGGAGCCCCCTGCCTCCTGGGGAATCGCTGGGGGCCCTTCTCCCTTGCCCAGGCAGCTGCGCTCCTTTCCCATACAGCTGACCCGTGGGAGCCAGCTGAGGTCGCTCAATCAGGGTGAACTGCAAACAGACCAGGGCAGACAAACCCCAAACGCTGGTGGTTATTCCAATACTTCGATTTACCAACCAGCACAGAACAATTTCTATTTTACCATACAGGGTATTCAGAGTCCAAACACCGCAGTTCCCTTAAAGTGCCCAGACACACACCTCAGACATGATGATGATCACTGAAAATCTGATCTCATCCTATAAAAGAAAAGGTTCTTCCAACCCAAAGGATCAGCCACACACCCAGCTCCAATTATAACTTAGATCTTACCCACAATACACGCCACAGCCAATTCTTATTAACTAAGCTAAAATGTATTAAAAAAGAAAAGTGAGAGAGTGTTGGTTAAAAGATCAATCTATAGACAGACTTGAATTCAATTCTTGAGGTTCAGACACAGCAGAGAGGAGCTTGTAGTTGCCAAAAGTCCTTTTAGAAATAGTCCAGAGGTTACAGTCCAATGTCCATATTCAGGGTGGCTCCAGTCAGTGACTGGGGATCTCAATCCTTGTGGCTTAAGGTTTCCCCCTCTTGAAACCCAAAGCAGATCTGAGATGAAGCAGGATCGTGTTCCAGGTTCTTATACATTTCCAGGAGCCTCTTGGCCTGAGAAAACAATCGGCTTCATTCTCCTTCTCCCAAACATCCTGGCAATTAGCACAGGGTAATTTATCCATTAAACAGTTCAGATACAGGTCACCACAACCTTCAAAGAGACACACAGACAATAATCCTATTTCCCTCAAGTATCTTCCTAATATTCCTGTTTTGATCTTTGAATCAAAGCTCTAGCAATAGACAAGACTTGTTTGCTGACATCCCAGGACCTGAGCAAACATCTCCCCTTCTACCTCTACCAATGCAGATTTGCATTTCAAAGCTCTGGTCATTTACAGATCTGCCTAACCAGTCCTCAGGGTTCACCCCTGGGTCAGGTCAGCCTGGGAGGTGATTAACTCTTCCTGGCCCTGTCATCTTTCAATGAGATATTAGATCAGACTCATAACGTCCCCAGCTCCTGTGGGGCACCTCCCATGAGCTGCAGAGGAGACCCACCCACGGAGAATCAGGCCTGGTGGGGCGGGGGTGGGGCAGCGACTGAACAAAGCTACTTGAGTGGAACCAGAGAGACGGGTGGCAGCTGGGACACGACACCCCGGGAGCTGCTGGGGACCCCTGGGTGGGTGCCCAGGCTGAGCCTCACCAGGCCGGAGATGCCCCCCGCCATGGCCAGCGGGCCCAGGCACCGGCAGCAGCGTCCCAGAGTCCATGCCGCGGCCCGGCGTACGGCAGGGCGCCCAGCCAGCCGTGGCGACCCTGTGCCCCTCTCTCACCCCGTCCCTGCAGCACGTGCCAGGGTGGGCGCTGGCGCTGCTCGCAGGACAAGTGCTCAGCCGAGTGTGCCCTGATCGGGGACCCGCACTATGTGACCTTCGACCAGAAGCGCTACTCCTTCCACGGCGTCTGCGAGTACATCCTGGTGCAGGTGAGGGGCCAGGCTGCCGGGGGGAGGGGGGTCTGGTGCCCTGGGAGCTGCCGTGGGGCTGGGGAGCCAGGCTGCCGGCTGCTGGGGGGTGGGGTTTGGTGCCCTGGGAGCTGCTGGGGGGGGGGCAGGCTGCCAGGGGGTAGGGGGGATCTGGAGCCCTGGAAGCCACCTTGGGGCTGGGGAGCCGGGAGAGGGGGGTCTGGTGCCCTGGGAGCTGCCAGGGGGCTGGGGAGCCCGGGGAGTGGGGTCTGGTGCCCTGGGAGCCGCTGGGCGGCGGGGACGCCCGGGGCGGGGGGTCTGATGCCCTGGGAGCCGCCGTTGGGCTGGGGGGGCAGGCTGCTGGGGAGTCTGGTGCCCTGGAAGCTGCCGTGAGGCTGGGGAGCCAGGGGAGGGGGGTCTGGTGCCCTGGGAGCCGCCGTGGGGCTGGGGAGCCAGGGGCGGGGGGATCTGGTGCCCTGGGAGCTGCCGTGGGGCTGGGGAGCCAGGCGGCCGGGGGCTCTGGAGCCTGGGAGCTGCCGTGGGGCGGGGGGGCCAGGCTGCTGGGGGATCTGGAGCCTGGGAGCTGCCATGGGGCTGGGGGCCGGGCTACCAGGAGGAGGGGGATCTGGTGCCCTGGGAGCTGCCGTGGGGCTGGGGGGCCAGGCTGCCGGGGGGTCTGGAGCGCTGGGAGCTGCCATGGGGCTGGGGGGCCAGGCTGCCGGGGGGTCTGGTGCCCTGGGAGCCACCGTGGGGCTGGGGGGCCAGGCTGCCGGGGGGTCTGGTGCCCTGGGAGCTGCTGGGGGGCCAGGCTGCCGGGGGCTCTGGAGCCTGGGAGCTGCCGTGGAGCTGGGGGGCCAGGCTGCCGGGGGGTCTGGAGCCCTGGGAGCCGCCGTGGGGCTGGGGGGCCAGGCTGCCGGGGGATCTGGAGCCCTGGGAGCTGCCGTGGGGCTGGGGGCCAGGCTGCTGGGGGGGGGGAGGTGGGGTTTGGTGCCCTGGGAGCTGCTGGGGGGGGGGCAGGCTGCTGGGGGGGGGAGGGGGGTCTGGAGCCCTGGGAGCCGCCGTGGGGCGGGGGGGCCGGGCAGGGGGTGCCCGGTGTGCTGGGCAGGAAGGGAAGCCCAAGGCATGCGGAGCCTGGCCACTCAGTGTTGGTGCAGCTCCAGAGAGACCCTCCAGTAACAAACCAGAGCAGAGCCCCGCGCCCACAGCCCAGCCCGCGCAGGGCCCTCGAGAGCGGCGGGCAGGTCCCGTCCCCCTCGGCCGGGGGCACGTGGCAGGGAAGGGCTGGGGAACCGCCCTGGGGCCGCGTCTCCGGCCCTCACAGGTCGGGGGACCCTTGCCTGGCAGGACTTTGTGGACTGGAAGCTGCTGATCACGGCGGAGAAGGTGGCGTGTGGGAGCAGAGGGGCCGTGAGCTGCCTCCGGGCCCTGACGGTGACGGCGCACAGGACCTCCGCCCGGCTCCGCACCACAGGTCAGCTGGGCTTCGCCAGCGGGGGGAGCGGCTGGCAGTGGTTGGCCCAGGAATTGAAATGGGGTTGGGGGGTGTCAGGGCTGATGAGATATAAAAGAGATATGAGTAAAGTAAATGTTTTGTTAGGATAATGCAAATTTAACATGAGGATAATGCAAGTTACACCAAAGCACATAACAGGTCTAGATTTCTAAAAACATAAAATTAAAAAAAAAAAGTATTTAATTTAAATTGACTTTTGAAAAGTGAACCATTGTGGGATAAGAGGGGAGCTTCTCTCATGGGTCAGTAACTGGTTAAAAGACGGGAAACAAAGGGTAGGAATTAATGGTCAGTGTTCAGACTGGAGAGAGGTAAATAGTGGTGTCCCTGTGGCCTCAGTACTGGGCCCAGGGCTGTTCAAAATATTCATAAACAATCTGGAAAAAGGGGTAAACAGTGAGGTGGCAAAATTTGCAGATGTTACAAAACTACTCAAGGTAGTTAAGTCCCAGGCAGACTGTGAAGAGCTACCAAAGGATCTCACAAAACTGGGTGACTGGGCAACAAAATGGCAGATGAAATTTAATGTTGATAAATGCAAAGTGAGGTACATTGGAGAACAATCTCAACTCTACATATACAATGATGGAGTCTGAATTAGCTGTTCCCACTCCAGAAAGAGATCTGGGAGTCACTGTGGATAGTTCTCTGAAAACATCCACTCAATGTGCAGCGGCAGTCAAAAAAGCGAACATGATGTTAGGAATCATTAAGAAAGGGAGAGATAATAAGACAGAAAATATCATATTGCCTCTATATAAATCCATGGTGCACCCACATCTTGAATAGTGTGTGCAGATCTGGTCACCCCATCCCAAAAAAGATGTATTGGAATTGGAAGAGGTTCAGAGATGGGCAACTAAAATGATGAGGGGTATGAAACAGGAGGAGAAATTAAAATGACTGGGAATTTTCAGCTCAGAAAAGAGACGACTAATGGGGGGATATGACAGAGGTCTATAAAATCTTGACTGGTGTGAAGAAAGTGAATAAGGAAATGTTATTTACTCCTTCACATAACACAAGAACTAGCAGTCAGCCAATGAAATTAATAGGCAGCAGGTTTTTAAAAATCCAAAGGAAGTTCTTCTTCACACAACATAAAGTCAACCTGTGGAACTCTTTGCCGGGGATGCTGTGAAGACCAAAACTATAACAGGATTAAAAAAAGAACTAGATAATTTCCTGGAGAATAGGTCCATCAGTGGCTGTTAGCCAGGCTGGGGAGGGATGCAACAGCATGCTCTGAGTGTCCCGAGCCTGTTTGCCAGAAGCTGGGAATGGGCGACAGGGGATGGATCACTAGATGATTCCCTGTTCTGTTCATTCCCTCTGGGGCACCTGGCACTGGCCACTGTTGGTAGACAGGATACTGGGCTAGATGGACCTTTGGTCTGACCCAGTGTGACCATTCTTATGTAAAAATTAATTATAATAATACAAATGTTTAGCACAGAAACTCCCCAACATAATGACCTCTCAAGATAGCAACAATGTGAGATAACAACCTTGGCAAATGCGGCATTTTAAAAATCTTGGCCTACTAGGAAACATATTTATATACGTTTCCATTCCCAGTCACAAATCCAGCATTCTGGAGCAAAGTGACTAAAATATAGTCCAGCAAACAAATGTTTATTTAACGTGCCCCTCACTTTTCCCTCCACCACCCCACTCACTGGTGGTGTCCTTGGTCAGTGGAGACTCAGAGTTCAGAGGTGCTTTCACGTGAGTTCACCTCCTAGGTGGGGGCAAGAAGGCACCTTGCTTGTTCCTCCAGCTGCTCACTGTTCGCTCTGGCCACGGCTGTTCATTGTGCCACCGTTCACTCCACCACTCTGTTGCCAATGGCCCTGCACAGTCACCTTCTGCTGCCACCTGCCACCGTGACCTCTGTGAGTTGGTCTCTTGAGGGTCCACCAGCTCTCAGTGATTTCAGCTGAGCTCTCAGTGCGGGAACCTCGCTGCTAGTGCAGTCTGGGCTGTCTCTTACACAAAAACACTGTACCCACAGGAACACTGTCCCCACAACAGGACTAAGCACTTAGACCTGATTATCAGTGATTTCAGCTGCAGTGGTCACTTAACAGAACAAAAGACTCTCTATGGAGCCTAATCAGCTCTGTCTTTAAACAGTGGAGAGGGACAGGTCCCCACCCTCTCTCTTGATGCCTTCAAATCATCACAGGCTAAGTACAGTTCTACTGCCCTTTACTCATACAATAAGAACAACATTTCATCCCCCCTTCCCCCCACATTCAAGTGGTTTGTAACCCAACCCCAGCCAAAATCTATCGCTTGGACAACACAGCTCTGTGTGCTGGATCCCTAGGTAGATTAGGTGTGAATGTAAATGCAATCTGGCCCTGAAGCCTTTCCCCCCATCCCCCAGCCCATCACTAGCTGTCAGGGAGAGCTCAGTTGGACTTTGCTTACAAATCATCATTTGAAATTATTGTCAGTGCATTCATTTCATCACCGCAATGACTGCACTGACACTGGCATGAAAACCACGGCTGGATAAGGAAGCTAGTCTATGTTCAGACTTTTCAAATCGATGATACTTTCAGATACACGGATTTTATCAGACACTGTATAAGCTTTTGAAGTATTAATGTTTCAGTTTAAATTCAGATTTCCAAACAGTCACTAAATTGGCATGTAACTAGTTCACAAAACGGGGGCGGAGGGGGGTTGGGGAAATTCAGGAGGGGTGTAGGGGAATCACTAGGCTGGCAGCCGCTTGCAGAGATGGGCAGCCTGGAGGGATCATGGGATTGCAGGAAATGGGGCACCGGCCCCAGGGTGGGGGGCTGGCTGGCTTGGGGCTGGCTCTGATCTGCCCAGGGAGGGACCAGCTGGCAGGTGGTGGGTCAGGGAGTGGGGTCGGGGGCCTCTCTCTCTGTCCAGTTCTCCCTTGCCCCCCTCCTTTCCCATCTCCTCTCTGGCCCTTCCCTGCTGCAGGGGACGTGGCCGTGAACGGGCAGGAGGTGGCCCTGCCCTTTGCCAGCGCTGACCTGAGCATCCGACGGGCCTCGTCCTCCTTCCTGCTGCTCCAGGCCTTCGGGGCCCACGTGCTTTGGGGGCTGGAGCTCCCTGCCGCCTACATCACCCTGCAGCCCGGCTTCGCCGGCAAGGTGAGCCCAGCGCGCTCCTGGTGCCCCCCGGGAGAGCCCTCGCTGTGGGCTTTGCCCGCACGGCTCGAGGAGCCCAGCTGCGGGCGTTGGCCGAATGGCCGGCTCTGAGTACCGGGAGTGAGGCCCGGAGCCGCCCAGGCCCGTGTGGCCGGTGCCCGGTCTCTAGTGACCGGCATCGCAGACCCCGGTGTGAGAGAGGTGGTGGGGCTTAGCCCCGTGCCTGGCACAGCAAGAGTCCACGTCCCCACAGCCCCCCGCAGGCCTGGCACCAGTCGGTGGGGAGGGGGTGGGCTCCCTGGCTGCCCCCAGCCCCTTGGGGCTCAGGGCTGGCACCCTCACCCCCCTCCCCCGGCAGGTGCGAGGCCTGTGCGGCACCTACAACTGGAACCAGCAGGACGAGTTCACCACCCCCGCCGGGGACGTGGAGTCCAGCATCGCCGCCTTCGCCAGCAAGTTGCGGGCGTCGAGCGAGTGCCCCGCGCTCGGCTCCTTCGCCTTCGACCCCTGCGGCACCTACGCCCAGCACAGGGAGTTCGCCGAGGCCGCCTGCGCCGTCCTGCACGGCTCGGCCTTCCAGGTACCCGCCCCGGGGAGCCCCTGAGACCGCGGCGCCGGGCGCTGGATCTGGGCGTGTGCGTGCTGGGGACGGGGGCGGATCCAGGAGCGTTCGCCGTGTGCCTCTGGCAGGGGTGTGGGCCTGTCTGCCCTGAGGGACCCCGGTCACCCCGTGTCTGTGTCACGCGTGTCGGACGGTCACGGGACTGGCCCTCTCCACGCGTGGCTGTTCGCACATGCGCTGTCCATGTGCCCATGCGTCTGTGGGGCTGGCTTCTCAAGTGCCCCCTTGTGCTCTGCCCCCAGCAGAGGCCCCCCCAGTGGAAGGGCCTGGAGGCCGGGCGGCTGCTCCGAGCCCCTGGGTGACGAGCCCCTGCCCTGTCCCACAGCCCTGCCACGACCTGGTGGAGCGGGAGCCCTACTACCAGCTGTGCCTCTACGACGTGTGCGGCTGCTCGGCCGGCGGGGACTGTGTGTGCAGCGCCCTGGCCGCCTACGCCAGGCAGTGTGCCCAGGAGGGGGCGCCGGTGCCCTGGAGGAACCAGACCTTCTGCGGTGGGTGACGGCCTAGGCTGGGCCCCACTGGTGGGGCAGCCTAGCCAGGGCAACAAGGATGGAGGATGGGGCTGGGTTATGGGGAGTGGGCAGGGGGCTGGCACTGGAGAGCAGACAGAGCTGGGGGATGGGCTTGGGAGAAGGGGCGGGGGAAGGGATGCGTGGGGGATGGGCACTGGAAATGGGACAGGGGAGGGGATGAGCAGGGAATGGGCACTGGAGAAGGGGAGGATGGGCGGGGTGGAGCTGGAGATGGGGTGGGGAGGGGATGAGCGGGGATGGGCACTGGAGAAGGGGAGGGGATGGGCAGGGGTGGGCGCTGGAGATGGGGTGGGGAAGGGATGAGCGGGGATGGGCACTGGAGAAGGGGCGGGGGAGGGGATAGGCGGGGGATTGGCACTGGAGAATGGATGGGGAGGGATGGGTGGGGTGGGCTCTGGAGAAGGGGCGGGGGAGGGGATGGCCGGGGGATGGGCGCTGGAGGATTGGGGTTGGGGAACGGGGCAGGTCTCTCTCTGAGGAAGCTGGAGGTGCCTGCGCTACGGCCCCCTGACCCCCTCTCCCTCTCCCCACAGCGGTGCCGTGCAGCGGGGGGCAGGTCTACCAGGAGTGCAGCGCCCCCTGCAGGAAGAGCTGTGCCGACCTGCGCCTGGGGGAGGGCAGCTCGTGCCAGGCCCTGGCCGTGTGCGTGGCCGGCTGTAACTGCCCCGAGGGGCTGGTGCTGGACGACAGCGGGCAGTGCGTCCCGCCGGGCACGTGCCGCTGCGAGCACGGGGGTGAGACCTACCCGCCCGGCAGCAAGATCCACAGGAGCTGCAATGCCTGGTGCGTAGCCCTGCCCCCTCCCCGCTGCGCTGGGCACAGAGAGGGTCGCACCGCGGAGCCGCCTGCCCCAGCACCTCCCGCCCAGCTGGTGGGGCAGGCTGTGGGCCCAGCTCCCCAGCATGGCCCGTGGCTCAGGGGGGTGGGGAATGGGGCACGAGGCCTGTCCCCGCTAGGGGGTGCTGGTTCCCACCCGGCCCCAGGGCAGGGACTGGCTGGCTCAGGGGGGTGGGGAATGGGGCACGAGGCCTGTCCCCGCTAGGGGGTGCTGGTTCCCATCCGGTCCCAGGGCAGGGACTGGCTGGCTCGGGGGGGCGGGGAATGGGGCACGAGGCCTGTCCCCGCTAGGGGGCGCTGGCTCCCACGCGGCCCCAGGGCAGGGACTGGCTGGCTCGGGGCGGGAATGGGGCACGGGGCCGTTCCCCGCTAGGGGGCGCTGGTGCCCATCCGGCCCCAGGGCAGGGACTGGGTGGCTCACGGGGGTGGGGAATGGGGCAGGGGCCTGTCCCCGCTAGGGGGCGCTGGTTCCCATCCGGCCCCAGGGCAGGGACTGGCTGGCTCGGGGGGGGGGAGGGGACTGGGACAGGGGCCGATCCCCGCGAGGGGGCGCTGGTTCCCACCCGGCCCCAGGGCAGGGACTGGCTGGCTCAGGGGGGCGGGGAATGGGGCACGGGGCCTCTCCCCGCTAGGGGGCGCTGGCTCCCACCCGGCCCCAGGGCAGGGACTGGCTGGCTCAGGGGGGCGGGGAATGGGGCACGGGGCCTGTCCCCGCTAGGGGGCGCTGGCTCCCACCCGGCCCCAGGGCAGGGACTGGCTGGCTCAGGGGGGCGGGGAATGGGGCACGGGGCCAGGTCAGAGTGTAACTTGCTGCTGGTGGTCCCTGTGTGAAAACCCTCCAGCACAGCAGGCTCGAACTGCCCCAACAGAGAGAGCACAGGCAGGCTGGGCCAAGGACCTGCCCTCCCCTCTGCCCCTAGATGGGACCCCTGTGGACAGGGCTGCCGCTGGTGCTCAGGGGTGGGGGGAGAGGAACCCAAACTGCCTGCAGCGGCTATTGCAAGGAGCCTCTGGGGCCCGATCCTTCCCCCTCAGGATAGGAGTAACTCCTGCTGACGTCCCCGGGAGCTGCTGGTATCCTGCCGTGGGAGAATCTGGCCCCTGCGGGCTATTCGTAGCGTGTGCACATGCGGAACTCACTGCCACAGGATACTGCGAAGGGCAAGGACTTAGCGGCATTGCGAGCTGGGTTAGAGGTTGCTGAGAGAGAGGCCTGCAGGGATGCCCTGGGCCAGTGTCCCCAGGGCTGCCAGCCCTCGTGGGTGGGGGCCGAAGGAATGACCCCCATGGACCGTGTGGGGAGAGGAGGGCAGGAGAGCTGTGATTGGGAGCGGGGAGGGCCTTGGTCTCTCCCCTCAGACTGGGTGAGGTGGTGGTAGGAGATGTCTGATGAAATCACCCTATGGCCTGTTTCTGATGGCACCACAGGATAGGTTGATTTCATTGACTGTCTCTGCCACATGACGCCGGCTCTCGCCCTGCGCGTGGCCTCAGCCATGGACCGTCCCCCACGCTCCGGAGAGCCAGGAGGGTCCTGGCCTGGGGGTGCACATTCAGCAGGGAACCCCAGCCCCCGGCAGGGGAGTCCAGGGAGCCTGGCAACCGCCTGGCTGGACCCTTCTGCCAGCACGTGCCTGGGATCTCACCAGGTCACTACTTGGGTGGGAGATCTCCTGGGGGCTGCAGGGAGGGGCGCTCTCCCCTCAGTCAGTGCTGACCCCAGTGTGGTGCTGGGCTGCGGGGAGCGGGGCGGGGGCTCAGCCGGGGCTGCGGGCAGCGGGGCGGGGGCTTGGCAGGGGGCTAGGGAGTGGGGCGGGGCTCGGTGGGGGAGCGGGCTGGGGGCAGCAGGGGTGCTGGGGAGCGGGGTGGGCTCACCGGGGCGCTGGGCTGCGGGGAGCGGGCTGGGGGCAGCAGGGGCGCTGGGGAGTGGGGTGGGCTCGCCGGGGGGGCATTGGGCTGCAGGGAGCAGGATGGGAGGCAGCAGGGGCGCTGGGCTGTAGGGTGGGGGTTCAGCAGGGGCGCTGTCCTCAGTCAGTGCTGCCCTGTGCTGTGCTAGGGGCGCTGGGCTGCGGGAGCCGGGGTGGGGTTCAGCGGGAGGCGCTGGGCTGTGGGGTGGGGGCTCAGCGGAGGCGCTGTCCCCTCAGTCGGTGCTGCCCTGTGCTGTGCTAGGGGCGCTGGGCTGTGGGGTGGGGCTCAGCGGGAGCATTGGGCTGTGGGGTGGGGCTCAGCGGGGCGCTGGGCTGCGGGGTGGGGGCTCAGCGGGAGGGGCTGGGCTGTGGGGTGGGGCTCAGCGGGGCGCGGGCTGCGGGGTGGGGGCTCAGCGGGGGTGCTGGGTCAGGGGTGGGGGCTCATCTGGAGGCGCTGGGCTGCGGGGTGGGGGCTCAGCAGGGGGTGCTGGCTGTGGGGAGCCGGGGGGGGCTCAGCGGGGGGCACGGGGCTGCGGGGTGGGGGCTCAGCGGGAGGCGCTGGGCTGCGGGGTTGGGGCTCAGCGGGGGGCGCTGGGCTGGGGGGTGGGGGCTCAGCGGGAGGCGCTGGGCTGCGGGGTGGGGCTCAGCAGGGGCGCTGGCTGTGGGAGCCGGGGGCTCAGCGGGGGCACGGGGCTGCGGGGTGGGGGCTCAGCGGGAGGCGCTGGGCTGCGGGGTTGGGGCTCAGCGGGGGGCGCTGGGCGGGGGGGGGGGGGCTCTGCGGGAGGTGCTGTCCCCTCAGTCCGTGCTGCCCCGTGCTGTGCTAGGAGCTGGGCTGTGGGGTGGGGGATCGGCAGGAGGCACTGTCCCCTCAGTCAGTGCTGCCCTGTGCTGTGCTAGGGGCGCTGGGCAGCGGAGAGCAGGGTGGGCTCGCCGGGGGGTGCTGGCTGTGGGGAGCAGGGTGGGGGCTCAGCGGGAGGCGCTGGGCTGCGGGGTTGGGGCTCAGCGGGGGGCGCTGGGCTGCGGGGTGGGGGCTCAGCGGGGGGCGCTGTCCCCTCAGTCGGTGCTGCCCCGTGCTGTGCTAGGGGCGCTGGGCTGCCATTAGGGACTCCCAGCCCCTTTTGGGCCGGGGAGGGGACCGGCTGGCTCCCAGGAGCGCTGGGCAGGGGGGCCCGGTGGCCTGGCCTGGCTCGCGGGAGGCAGGGTGACCCCTGGTCCCATGGCAGGGGCTGGGCTGCCCTGACTCCAGGGGCTCCGGTGACACTGTGTAGAGCCTGCGAAGGGCGGGGGGACCCCAGCGGCTGAGAGGTGCCCACGGGCTGCATTGCCGGGACTTGTGGGCTGCCCCACTCCTGAACCAGTGCCTGGGGCTGTGCCCCGTTCCAGAGCGGTGCTGAGTCTCGTGGGACCGGGGCCGCCGCGCTCTGGCTGGGAACCTGGGGGATGCACAGGGCCGTGCGAGGGCACGAGCAGAGAGCTGGTTTTCACGTAGGAGCCGCCGGAGCACATCAGCCCGGTGTCCTGTGCCGAGCGGGGCCAGTCCCAGCTGGGTCCGGCAGGGCCGCCCAGAGGGGGGGGCAAGAGGGGCAATTTGCCCCAGGCCCCGCGTCCTGCAAGGGCCCCCACGAGTGTTTTCTGGGGCCCCTGCGGTTCCGGTTGAGCTAGGCATGACTGCGGAGGGCTCGGCTGGACCTCCCGCAGCCATGACTGCGGCAGGTCTCTGGGCGGCCCTGGGGTCCGGGGAAGCTGCAGGGACCCCGCAGTGGGCCGGGATGGGCCGGGGGTGAGGAAAGCTTCCCCCTAAAGCCTCCGTCCGAGGTGGAGGGTTTGATCCCTTCCCTTGGGTCTCCGGGCGGGCTGGTCGCTGCGGCGTTCCCCTGACCCGGGGCCCTGCCTTGCAGCGTCTGCGTGGACGGGCTCTGGAACTGCACCGACGACAGCTGCCCCGAAGCCGCCTTCTGCCCCGGGGAGCTGGTCTACACCCACGGGTCCTGCCTGCGCACCTGCGCCACTGCCGAGGGCAACCTGAGCTGCCCGGGCCTCTCCGACGGCTGCGTGTGCCCGCCAGGCACCGTCTTCCTCGTGAGTCTCCGTTCCCTCCCCGGGCTCTGCCCGGCCTGGGAGCCGTGCGCCGGGCACAGGGGCAGTCACGGACTCCAGGCTCGGGGCTGCACCCCCAGCTTTGGGGCGGTCTCTGGGAGACCCCTTCACTGGGCCAGCCCCCTGGGGGTCCTGCTCTGCCTCCAGGGTGAGCCACGCGGCCTCACTGCCCCTAGACCTGCAGCCCCCTCTGCCCCCCTGAGCTCCGGGAGCGAGTCCCCCGAGACAGCCCCTGAGGGAGACTCGGCCGCTCGCAGGGATCAGGGCCCCTCCCCCAGCCCCGGCAGGGACGCTCCCAGCGCGGGCACAGCCGGGTTCACTCGTTAGCTGGCGCCCGGCCTAGGGGCCCGTCGGGCAGCCCGGGGCAGTGAAGGGTGAAGCAGGGTCCGTCCTGGCCAGCCCCGAGCCCAGCCCGGCTGTGGGGAACCCTTGGGTCCGGCTCCGTCTGTCTGTGCGGCCTCCTTGGTCAGAGTGCGGGTGAGAGCCCCGACCGCTTCCCGCAATTGGATTTGCCCCTGTCTTCTCAGGAACTCCACAGAGCTGGGGACCAGGCCCGGCCAGCTAGGGACACCCACACCCATGTCTCAGCCTGCCCTGAGCGCAACCCCTCCTCCCCTCCTGGGAGCAGAGCAGCACCCAGGGGAAACTGAGGCACACAAAGGTGTTCAGAAACATGACAAAGCAGAGCCGGGGGCATTGCCAGCCCCTCCAAGCAGAGGCTGAGCCCCTTGGGCAGGGGAGTCGCTGGGAAGGGGAGAGCTTTCACCTCCAGACACCTGGGTTGACCCCCTGCTTGGGCTCGAGCCGCAGAGGAAGTGGGCTGGATCCCACTGCCAGGGGAGCCCCCTCCCCTCACAGACCTGCCCAACACAGAGTGAGCTGGGCCACCCCCACCCTGCCCTGGTCTCCTGAGAGCTCTGGGGCCTCGAGGCCATTCTCACGCTCCCCTTCCTCCTCCCAGAACGAGCGCTGCGTCTCCCCGGACGAGTGTCCCTGCCCCCATAACGGCAGGCTGTACCAGCCCAACGACACCATCGCCAAGGACTGCAACACCTGGTAAGGACGCCCAGGGACCCGCTGGCCCAGCCTCTCCTGGCTTGCGGCCCTGAGCGGGGATTGCCATGTGGGGCTGGTGTGGAGGGCAGGGCTGGGGCCGGCGCAGTGCTAAGGAGCCAAGTGGGATATGCCGGAGCTGTGCCTTGGGCTGGGGGTGCTGGCAGGACCCAGAGCTGGGGGGTGCTGGTGAGGCCTGGGGCTGGGGGGGTGTCACGGAGTCCCTGGGCGCTGCTCTGGAACTGCTCCCTATGAAGCCAGGCAGGACTCTGGGGAAATCTCCGCTCTGGGAGCAGCCTGTCTGAAGGGCAAGAAGCTCCCATGGCTTCACCTTCCTGGGTCTCTCCTTGGAGCATTCAGCATCCTCTGCCCCTCCGTGCGCTTCCCCCAGCGAGTCCGCCCAGGCGGGGTCCTGGGGGGGCCACAGGGTCCTGCACCCCCACTGCACAGTCAGACGTGACTCTCAGCCAGCCAGTAACACAGAGGTTTATTCGATGACAGGAACAGGGTCTAAAACAGAGCTTGTAGGTACAGAGAACAGGACCCCTCAGCCGGGTCCATTCTGGGGGCAGTGAGCCAGACCCCCACGTCTGCCCTCACTCCTCGTCCCCCGCCAGCTCCAGACTGAAATTCTCCAGCCCCTCCCCTCTGGCCTTTGTCTCTTTCCCGGCCTGATTCCTTTGTTGTCCAACCTTCAGTTGACACCTTGCAGGGGAGGGCCCCAGGCCATTAATTGCCAGGAGACAGGGTGTCGGCCATTCTCTGTGCAGACACCATCACCCCTGCCTCTCGGGCTCTGCAACAATCACCCCCCCCGATCCCACCACCTAGACCAGGGGTTCTCAAACTTTTGTACTGATGACCCCTTTCACATAGGAAGCCTCTGAGTGTGACCCCCCCACCATACATTAGAAACACTTTTTTATATATTTAACACCATTATAAATACTGGATGCAAAGCGAGGTTTGGGTTGGAGGCTGACAGCTCATGACCCCCATATAATAACCTCACGATCCCCTGAGGGATCCCAACCCCCAGTTTGAGAACCCCTGACCTAGATACTTAAGAAATCATAGGGGAAACTGAGGCACCCACACAGTATTCAGAGAAAACATTAAGAACAGTCCCACTGTGTCACAGGGTGCTTGCTGGCAGGACTGGCGTTACTGGGGGTGCCTAGGGCTGGGGGGAGTGGCGGTGCCTGGGGTGCTGGCAGTGCCCAAATCTGCAGAGTGGCTGAGTCCCGACACCCCTTTCCCTTGCTGTGCAGCGTCTGCCGGAGCCGTCGCTGGCAGTGCAGCAGCCACCACTGCGCGGGGACCTGCGTGGCCACAGGAGACCCGCACTACATCACCTTCGACGGGCGGGCCTTCTCCTTCCTGGGGGACTGCGAGTACGTCCTGGCACGCGAGGGCAGCGGCCTCTTCACCGTCACCTCCGAGAACGTGCCCTGCGGCACCAGCGGCGTCACCTGCACCAAGTCGGTGGTGGTGGTGATCGGGAACACCGTGGTGCACCTGCTGAGAGGTGGGGGGCTGGCACCCTGTGGGGGGTGATCGGGAACACCGTGGTGCACCTGCTGAGAGGTGGGGGGCCGGCGCCCCGTGGGGGGGGATCGGGAACACCGTGGTGCACCTGCTGAGAGGTGGGGGGCTGGCGCCCCGTGGGGGGGGATCGGGAACACCGTGGTGCACCTGCTGAGAGGTGGGGGGCTGGCACCCTGTGGGGGGTGATCGGGAACACCGTGGTGCACCTGCTCAGAGGTGGGGGGCTGGCACCCTGTGGGGGTGATGGGGAACACTGTCGTGCTCCTGCTGAGAGGTGGGGGGCCGGCGCCCCCTGGGGGGGGATCGGGAACACCGTGGTGCACCTGCTGAGAGGTGGGGGGCCGGCGCCCCGTGGGGGGGGATCGGGAACACCGTGGTGCACCTGCTCAGAGGTGGGGCTGGCGCCCGTGGGGATCGAACACCGTCGTGCACCTGCTGAGAGGTGGGGGGCCGGCGCCCCATGGGGGGGGATCGGGAACACCGTGGTGCACCTGCTCAGAGGTGGGGGGCTGGCACCCTGTGGGGGTGATGGGGAACACTGTCGTGCACCTGCTGTGAGGTGGGGGGCCGGCGCCCCCTGGGGGGGGATTGGGAACACCGTGGTGCACCTGCTGAGAGGTGGGGCCGGCGCCCGTGGGGGATCGAACACCGTGGTGCACCTGCTGAGAGGTGGGGCTGGCCCCCCGTGGGGGGGGATCGGGAACACCGTGGTGCACCTGCTGAGAGGTGGGGGGCCGGCGCCCCCTGGGGGGGGATCGGGAACACCGTGGTGCACCTGCTGAGAGGTGGGGGGCCGGCGCCCCATGGGGGGGAGAGGGAACCCCGTCGTGCACCTGCTGAGAGGTGGGGGGCCGGCGCCCCATGGGGGGGGATCGGGAACACCGTCGTGCACCTGCTCAGAGGTGGGGGGCTGGCACCCTGTGGGGGGTGATCGGGAACACCGTGGTGCACCTGCTCAGAGGTGGGGGGCCGGCGCCCTGTGGGGGGGGTGATCGGGACCACCGTGGAGCACCTGCTGAGATGTGGGGGGCTGGCGCCCCGGGGGGGGGGATCGGGAACACCGTGGTGCCCATGCTGAGAGGTGGGGGGCCGGTGCCCCTGGGGGTGATCGAACCCCGTGGTGCCCCTGCTGCGAGGGGGGGGGCCGGCGCCCCGTGGGGGGGGATCGGGAACACCGTGGTGCACCTGCTGAGAGGTGGGGGGCTGGCGCCCCCGGGGGAGGGATCGGGAACACCGTGGTGCACCTGCTGAGAGGTGGGGGGCTGGCGCCCCGTGGGGGGGATCGGGAACACCGTGGTGCACCTACTGAGAGGTGGGGGGCCGGCACCCCCTGGGGGGATCGGGAACACCGTGGTGCACCTGCTGAGAGGTGGGGGGCTGGCACCCTGTGGGGGTGATGGGGAACACCGTGGTGCACCTGCTGAGAGGTGGGGGACTGGCGCCCTGTGGGGGGGGATCGGGAACACCGTGGTGCACCTGCTGAGAGGTGGGGGGCCGGCACCCCCTGGGGGGATCGGGAACACCGTGGTGCACCTGCTGGGAGGTGGGGGGCTGGCACCCCCTGGGGGGAGCGGGGCAGAGCCGTGAGCCGTTCCAGGAGAAGTGAGCACTAGGGGTTCCCGGCTGGCCCCAGGCCAGGCCAGGCCAGAGCAAGTCAGAGCTTGCGGGTTCCCAGGCCAGGCTCAGTTCATGTCTGTCATTGGGGCCCCTCTGCACTGGCTCCCTGCCCAGCCGCTGCTGCTCCCCCACAAGCCCCACGCGGTCCTGCCCCCGCCGGCTGGCAGCCACGGCCTGCTCCACACGCGGCTCTGCAGGTGGTTCCTGCGCTGTCTCTGTGCGTCCGGCTAAGGCCTCTCAGCAGCCATGCGGGCGCCGCTTGCAGCAGTGGAGCCTGGCACCTCCCAGCAGGAAGGGGGGGTGCGCTGAGGAGGGAGGGGAAGGGAGTTGTAAGTTCCCTGGTTAGCAGAGCCCTCACAGTCGAATTGTGCACTGCACCGTTGCATTTTATTGCAGTGCAATCTGGCAGTATTGCAATGTGGTGCGTTACAGCGTATTGCATCTCAGTGCGGGGTGTGGTATTGTGGTGCAGTGCGGTGCATCGCAGTCTGATGTGGTGCATTCCACCATTGCATCACAGTGTGGTGTGCTACATTATACAGCCCTGCAGTGCGGTGCATTGTATTCTGTCGTGGGGTGGGGTGTTACGGTGTATTGCATCGGGGGCCGGCAATACAACGCTCTGATTTTTCTGCCTGTGACCAGGAAAGGACGTGACAGTGAATGGAGTCTCAGTGCGGCCCCCAAAGACCTACAGCGGGAATGGCCTGAGCCTGGAGCGAGCCGGCGTCTTTCTCATCCTCATCTCCCAGCTGGGGCTGAGCGTGCTCTGGGACGGCGGTGAGGCCCTGCCCGGCCGAGGGGACGGGGCCCTGCCCGGCCGAGGGGGCGGAGTTCTGCCTGGCCGAGGGGGCGGGGCCCTGCCCGGCCGAGGGGGCGGAGTTCTGCCCGGCCGAGGGGGCGGGGCCCTGCCAGGCGGGACGTGGGAATCACATGGCTTGTTTCCCTGATGGCCTCCTGGGCTGTCACCTGGGCCTGCTGCCCGTCCGCGACTCCTGGAAATCAGTGAGAATGGGAACTTCTTGTTCCATCCGATCTGCCCTGGGGCCGGGTCGCTCCCTATAGTCTGTGCTCCAGGGCTCTGCCCGGCCTACTCAGAAACCTGCCTGGTCATGGGGCTGCCCCCTGCCCTGTTCTGCTGGTGCATCTCCCTGCTGAGGCCTGATCCTTATCCTTGCCATACAGGCTGGGGCACCCAGCTGTTCCCCCTGTGATGATGCGGTTCTGGCGGGACCCAACGGAGGTGCCAATTCAGGACCAATTGCTCAAACAGGGCAGTCACAGCCCTAGGCTGGGGTTTTTCCACCTCTAAGGCACCAAACCAGCCAGACAAAGAGGACTTGGGTCTCACCCCACTGGCTAACCACAAGTCACACAAGCAATTTCCTTAGACACTCCAGTCTCCCAGTATCACCACCAGTGCACTCGTCCTGGGGACGAATGGTTATGAAAACAGCAAAGAATCCTGTGGCACCTTATAGACTAACAGATGTTTTGGAGCATGAGCTTTCGTGGGTGAATACCCACTTGCATCCGAAGAAGTGGGTATTCACCCACGAAAGCTCATGCTCCAAAACGTCTGTTAGTCTATAAGGTGCCACAGGATTATTTGCTGCTTTTACAGATCCAGACTAACACGACTACCCCTCTGGTTATGAAAACAAACACCCCAATAAAAGAAAAAGGTTCTCTCGATCCCAAAGGACCAAGCCCCAGACCCAGGTCAATATACAAATCAGATCTTACCCACAAATCACGCTGTTGCCAATCCTTTAGAATCTAAAATCTAAAGGTTTATTTACAAAGGGAAAAAGGTAGAGATGAGAGCTAGAATTGGTTAAATGGAATCAATTACATACAGTGATGGCAAAGTTCTTAGTTCAGGCTTGCAGCAGTGATGGAGTAAACTGCAGGTTCAAATCAAGTCTCTGGAACATCCCCCGCTGGGATGGGTCATTCAGTCCTTTGTTCAGAGCTTCAGTTTGTAGCAAAGTCCCTCCAGAGGTAAGAAGCAGGACTGAAGACCAGATGGAGATGAGGCATCAGCCTTATATAGGCTTTTCCAGGTGTAAGAATCCCTTTGTCCTTACTGTGGAAAATTACAGCAAAATGGAGTCTGGAGTCACATGGGCCAGTCCCTGCACTTTGCTGAATCACAAGGCTTATCTGCCTCCTCTCCATGGGTCAGTTGTGTAGCTGATGGTCCTTAATGGGCCATCAAGCAGGCTAGGCAGAGCTGACACCAACTTGTCTGGGGTGTCTCCCAGAAGCACAGCACAGATTTGAAATACAGACAGGACAGAACCAATACTCATAACTTCAGCTACAAAATGACACATGCACCCAGACAGCATAATCATAACCAGCAACCCAGAACCTGGTCTTAGACACCTTACATGACCCCTTTACATAAGATTTGGTGCCACTACAGGACCTTGGTTGCAACCGTGTTCTATATGGTCCCAGATTATATCAATGTCACACACCCGCTGCAGTGAGAGCCTGGTGGTACACGGGGGTCAGGCTGAATTTCCCCCAGAGCCTGGTGAGGGAGTCGGGGGACCCTGGAGGGGGTGCAGCTCCCCCCAGATGGAGCTCCTGGGAATGCAGAGCTCCCATCCCTCCCCCCAGCAGAACCCCGAGCCCACTGCTCTCTCCCCCACAGGCACCCGGGTGTATGTGAAACTGGACCCCCAGTACCAGGGCCGTGTGGCGGGGCTGTGCGGGAATTTCGATGGGGACACGGAGAACGACTTCACCAGCCGACAGGGCGTCGTGGAGCCCACCTCCGACTTGTTCGGCAACTCCTGGCGCGTCAGCCTCCTGTGCCCCGAGGTCAACAATGAGGACTTCGAGCACCCCTGCATCGTACGTCCCGGAGCTGGCAGGGGAGAGGAAACCCGCGCCAGCGGGGGAGTGCTGTGCTGGGCGGAGGCCGGGGCGCTGAGGGCTGGAGTGTGGCTGGGAATTCAGGGTGCTGAGCTGCAGGGGTGTTGCAGTGGCTGGGAATTTGGGGTGCCGGGGTGTTGGGGTGACTGGGAATTCAGGGTGCTGAGCTGCAGGGGTGTTGCAGTGGCTGGGAATCTGGGGTGATCTCATTCCCATCTCTGGTTCCCAGGCGAACGCTCACCGTGGGACCTGGGCCCGGAAGCGCTGCAGCATCATCATGCAGCATCTCTTTGCCCCGTGCCACGAGGAGGTGCCCTGCCAGCAGTTCTACGACTGGTGTGTCTTCGATGCCTGCGGGTAGGTGCCAGGGGAGCAGGCTCTGGGGCCTGGGCGCTGAGTGCTGGCGAGAGAAGCTGTCCCAGATCCACAGGCCTGGTGCTCTCACTTGGCTTTGGGAGGGCTCCTCTCTGTGTCAGCCCCCTCAGGGTCACACTGTCATGGGGGTCCACCCCCCAGCTTCCCTGCCTGCCGGGACATGGGCCATTGGCTCGGCCCCAGAGCTCTCTGACTTGAAACCCAGTCCAGGAGCTTTCGGCCCCACCTGGCCCCTCCCCCGCCCTTTGTCCTCCAGCTGGTCTCTCTCTCTCTCTCTCTCACACACACACACACACACACACACACACACACACACACACACACACTGGCTCTCTCTCTCTCTGTCTCACACACACACACACACACACACACACACACACACACACACACACACACACACACACACACAGAGGCTGTCTATGGTCATTTGTTGCTAGGTACCAAATGTCTGGGCAATTGCAATGGGCATTGTCCTCTGGGACTGTCCATGGGCCCCAGGCCGCCCAGCCCTCTGGGGCTCTGCAGTGAGGCCGCACAATATTCATACAACACATTCTGAACAACAGGCGGCAGGGCCCCAAGCCATTCCCTGCAGCCAGTGCTCTGTGCAGGGGTTTGGTCTGAGAGCCGGGCAGCGGGTGCTGGCCTCCCCTGGCTCTGCTCAGGCCTGCCCTGGGGATCCTGAGGGGCTCAGGACCGGTGTGAGGGATGCTAGGGAGGGAGCGAGAGCCCCCTCTGGCGCCAGCACAGCTCCTCGAGAAGAGGCAGGAGGCCACGTTTGTGTGTCCCTGGGGGGTCTGGGTGCATGGGGGGGACTCCGGGCTGAGTGGACCCAGGTTGGCTTCCCCTTGCCCTCAGGTCTGAGCATAGAGCCCGGGTTCCCCTCCCCTTCCCCGGGGCTATAGGGGAGCCAGGCTGGACACGGAGATGAATCCCCCGCCCAGGTCACACGTGGCTTGTGAGCGGCGTCGGCCGCCCCTCTCCCCGGCGGCTGATGCGGCGCTGTGTGTTGGCAGGTGCGACTCCGGGGGGGACTGCGAGTGTCTGTGCACAGCCATCGCGGCCTACGCCGAGCAGTGTAACCAGCGCGGGGTGTACGTCCGCTGGAGGAGCCAGGAGCTGTGCCGTGAGTGCCCGCCCTGGGCCGAGCCTGGCGAGAGGGGCTGGGGCTGGCGGGCGTGGGCAGAGCTCCCCTGTGTGCCAGGCTGGGCCGGGGACTCCCCCAGGGCTGTCTGCTCCCCAGCCACAGCTGCGGGGTCCATGGCAGCGCGTCCAGCCGTGGGTCTCCGGCTGGCTGTCAGGGCTGGAGAGGGAGCGGGGCAGAGGGGCGCCCAGCAGAGCCCAGGCCCTGCGGTATTGCCCTCTCCCCAATCTTTCCTAGGCCAGGCTGGAGGGCTCTGTCCCCCCGGGGTGGGGCCGTTTGCAGCATGTCGCCGCAGAAGCCTGGCTCCCAGACCTCCCGAGCCCCCGGAGAGCCAGGGGCCGTGACCCCTGCCTCCGTGTCTCCCTGCCAGCCATGCAGTGCGACCACGGGCTGGAGTACGAAGCCTGCGGCCCCGCCTGCCCCCAGACCTGCAAGAACTTTGGCCTGGAGCCCGCCGAGCACTGTGACGCCATCTCCTGCGTGGAGGGCTGCTTCTGCCCCGACGGGAGGGTCCTGCATGGTGAGCTGCTGGGGGCAGGGCGGTGACGGGGGGCTGGGGGCAGGGCGGTGACAGGGGTGCTGGGGGCAGGGCGGTGACTGGAGGCTGGGGGCAGGGCGGTGACGGGGGCGCTGGGGGCCGGGCGGTGCGGGGGGGCTGGGGGCAGGGCGGTGACCGGGGTGCGGGGGGCAGGGCGGTGACGGGCGGCTGGGGGCAGGGCGGTGACGGGGGCGCTGGGGGCAGGGCGGTGACAGGGGCGTTGGGGCAGGGCAGGGTGGGTGATTGGAGGCTGGGGGCAGGGCGGTGACAGGGCGCTGGGGGCAGGGCAGTGACGGGGCGCTGGGGGCAGGGTGGGTGATTGGAGGCTGGGGCAGGGCGGTGACAGGGCGTTGGGGGCAGGGCGGTGATGGGGTGCTGGGGCAGGGTGGTGACGGGGTGCTGGGGCAGGGCGGTGATGGGGCGCTGGGGGCAGGGTGGGTGACTGGAGGCTGGGGCAGGGTGGGTGACTGGAGGCTGGGGCAGGGCGGTGACGGGGCGTTGGGGCAGGGCGGTGACGGGGGCGCTGACGGCAGGGTGGGTGATTGGAGGCTGGGGCAGGGCAGTGACGGGGCGCTGGGGCAGGGCGGTGACTGGAGGCTGGGGCAGGGCGGTGACGGGGGCTGGGGGCAGGGCGGTGACGGGGCGCTGGGGCAGGGCGGTGACGGGCGCTGGGGGCAGGGTGGGTGATTGGAGGCTGGGGCAGGGCGGTGACGGGGCGCTGGGGCAGGGGCGGTGACGGGGCGTTGGGGGCAGGGTGGGTGATTGGAGGCTGGGGGCAGGGCGGTGACAGGGGCGCTGGGGGCAGGGGCGGTGGGGCAGGGTGGGTGATTGGAGGTGGGGCAGGGCGGTGACAGGGGCGCTGGGGGCAGGGTGGTGACGGGGCGCTGGGGGCAGGGCGGGGCTGGGGGCAGGGCGGTGACGGGGCACTGGGGGCAGGGCGGTGACAGGGGCGTTGGGGCAGGGCAGTGACGGGGCGCTGGGGCAGGGTGGGTGACTGGAGGCTGGGGGCAGGGCGGTGACAGGGGCGTTGGGGCAGGGCAGTGACGGGGCGCTGGGGGCAGGGCGGTGACGGGGCGCTGGGGCAGGGCGGTGACTGGGGCTGGGGGCAGGCGGTTATTGGAGGCTGGGGCAGGGCAGTGACGGGGTGCTCAGGGCAGGGCGGTGACGGGCGCTGGGGGCAGGGTGGTGACGGGGCGCTGGGGCAGGGCGGTGACGGGGGCGCTGGGGGCAGGGCGGTGACAGGGGCGCTGGGGGCAGGGTGGGTGATTGGAGGATGGGGGCAGGGTGGTGACGGGGCGCTGGGGGCAGGGCGGTGACGGGGGCACTGGGGGCAGGGCGGTTATTGGAGGCTGGGGCAGGGTGGTGACAGGGGCGTTGGGGGCAGGGCAGTGATTGGGGGCGCTGGGGGCAGGGTGGGTGATTGGAGGCTGGGGTCAGGGCAGTGATGGGGGCACTGGGGGCAGAGCAGTGAGTGGGGGCGCTGGGGGCAGGGCGGTTATTGGAGGCTGGGGCAGGGCGGTGACAGGGGCGTTGGGGCAGGGCAGTGACGGGGCGCTGGGGGCAGGGCGGTGACGGGCGCTGGGGGCAGGGCGGTGACTGGGGGCTGGGGCAGGGCGGTTATTGGAGGCTGGGGCAGGCGGTGATGGGGCGCTGGGGCAGGGTGGTGACGGGGCGCTCGGGGCAGGGCGGTGACGGGGCGCTGGGGGCAGGGCGGTGACGGGGCGCTGGGGGCAGGGTGGGTGATTGGAGGCTGGGGCAGGGTGGTGACAGGGCGCTGGGGGCAGGGTGGTGGTGACGGGGCGCTGGGGCAGGGCGGTGACTGGGGGCTGGGGCAGGCGGTTATTGGAGGCTGGGGCAGGGGCGGTGATGGGGCGCTGGGGGCAGGGTGGTGACGGGGCGCTCGGGGCAGGGCGGTGACGGGGCGCTGGGGGCAGGGCGGTGACGGGCGCTGGGGGCAGGGTGGGTGATTGGAGGCTGGGGCAGGATGGTGACGGGCGCTGGGGCAGGGCGGTGACGGGGCGCTGGGGGCAGGGCGGTTATTGGAGGCTGGGGCAGGGCGGTGACAGGGCGTTGGGGGCAGGGCAGTGATTGGGGGCGCTGGGGGCAGGGCGGTTATTGGAGGCTGGGGGCAGGGCGGTGACGGGGGCGCTGGGAATGTGGCAGTGATGGGGGTGCTGGCGGCACCGTGGCGACAGGGTGCTGGGGGCAGGGCAGTGAAAGGGGTTCTGGGGTGTGGGGAGACGGAGCCTGTCCCAGGTGTGACTCAGGGCCTGGGACGGGCCACACTGAATATGCCCCACTCAGGGCAGGCTGCCAGAAATGGGGGGACAAGCCCCAGAACTGGTGGTTTATTCCGTGATTAGAGTCATCGAACCAGTAACAAAAAGCGACTCGCTCTTGTGTCACCACCTTGGTTCACAAGCAGCCAAAACGCCAGTCCCCCGTCAGCGTCCCAGGCCGGGCTCCCAGCCAGCCAAGCAGGGCTCACATCCTGAGAGGTTCCTGACAGTCCAATTCACCACGTGACAGGTTCTCCCAGGCCCAAGGGAGCAGACACTCACCTCCCGCTCAATGTGTCCCTCAGGCCTTCCCAATATCACCTGCCGGCCGAACGCCAGGTTTATGAAGCAGAGCAGAGCAGAGAGTTATTGGCTGGTTAACGAATCACACGTAGGTGTGATTTTCAACACGGCAGCGATGGAGCAGGCTGCTGTCTTGCAAAAGTCTCTCTGGCAACTTCCAAAAGATTGGACGGGTCCCAGTCCGTTGTCCAAAATACTCCTTTTTGGAAGTGCCCAGCGCAGGAAAGGGGCAAAGCTGTGATGTCACAGCCCAGGTGCCTGGGAAGTGACTGGCCCAAGATGGAGTCCAGGGTCACGTGAGCATGGACAGTTACTGGTACAAGATGGAGCCTTAGGTCACTGACTGAGGGGCAGCCACTGACCCCTGGCTGCCTGAGGTGTCCGCAGGAAAGGCCAGCTGGGTGGGATGAGTTTCTCCAATGGCCCCTTGTGAGAATGGAGTGTCCTTAATGGGCCACCAACACCTCGCTGGCTAGCCCTGAGGTCAATCTCTCTGGGGGTGTCGCCCAGGCACAGACAGCCAATATTCCTCCTTCCCATACCCAGCTGATACATGCAGCACTTAGCAAATCGGAACTCTCCCGGGATGCCTTGCGTGATAGGCTTTGTACAAGATTGAAGTGATGGGGCGGCCACCTTTCCTATACACAGCATCCCAGCAGGTCTGAGGGATGCTGCCTCCCCGCCGGTGCCCCTTGGTGCCGCACTGTGCCGGCCCTGAAGCCGGGATGCCCCTGACTCCACCCTAGTTCAGAAGCAGGCTGTGGGAGACGCCCACGCTGGGGATGGGCTCTCAGCCCCCAGAGCTGGCTGCTCGGGAACAGGGTGGGGGAAAGGCCGTCTCTCTCGGTGCTCCCCTGCAGCCCTCTTGGCCGGTTGTGGGGCCCTGAGTCCCCGAGGGCCCTGGGGTAATGTGGGGGATCTCCAGGACCCGGACTGCATTGTTCTCCCACCTGCTTCGGCAGATGGCAGCTGCATCGACCCTGCTGAGTGCCCATGTTTCTGGGAGGGCATCTCGTTCCCGGCGGGCGCTGTGGTGAAGCAGGAGTGCAAGAACTGGTGAGTTCAGGCTAGTGCCCTGCCAGCCATCTCCCCTGTGCCAGCTCCCTCCTGCTCATCTTCCGGGCCCGCCTCCGCCGAGCGCCCTCGAGGCACGTGCTCTGCCCATCTGGGGGCACTGCCACAGTCCAGGGGGCTCCCCGCCAGCCCCATGCCCCGAGGTGACAGCCAGGAGAGGCCATGGGCAGCTCCCCCACGGGCAGGTGAAGGGCGGCCATCCCCTCCTGCCAGCTGGGAGCTGTGCCCCATGTCGAGGTGACTGCTGTGGGCTGTTAGGGATGGCCAGGGCCCAGCAGAGCCCTCCCCGGCTACAGCGGATTCTCTGGGCGCTGCCTGCCCCAACCCCTGGCATCCCCCCCCGGGGAGGCAGTTCCCCCAACGGACACACGGGCGGACAGACATCACTCAGGAGCTTTGCTTCCGCCCCGTGGCATCCCTGCCCGGCGAGGCCCTGACGCCCGCTCTCTCTCGGCCTGCAGCACGTGTGAGGCCGGGCTGTGGCAGTGCGATGCGCCCGCAGAGCCCTGCCCGGCCCCGCCCCGCTGCCCCGAGGCGGAGTTCGCCTGCCGCACGGGCGGGCGCTGCGTGCCCAGCGCCTGGGTCTGTGACAATGAGGACGACTGTGGGGACGGCTCGGACGAGTTCTGCGTGCCCAGCTGTGCCCCGCAGCAGTACCAGTGCGCCAGCGGGCAGTGCGTGGCCTGGGGGTACCGCTGCGACGGCACCGCCGACTGCCTGGACCACTCGGACGAGCGCGACTGCCCGGCGCCCGGCTGCGCCCAGCAGGAGTTCCGCTGCGCCAATGGGCGCTGCATCCCCCGGGCACACGTCTGCGACGGGGAGCTGGACTGCGGCTTCGCTGACGAATCTGATGAGGCTGGTGAGTGACAGGCCATGGGCTGGGCCTGGGCTAGCGAGGGGCAGGGCAGGGCCACCCACCTGGCCAGCGGGCTACCGAGCCAGGCCCTAGAGCCTGTGTGCTGGGGCCCACAAGAAGTGATGTCCCAGCTGTGCCCCTCTGGAGAGCCCCAGGCAGAGATCCCAGCCCAACCCCTATGCGCACGGGGCTCAGAATACGGGGCCCTGGCGGGTGATTCACTGTGGGGTGCCCGGAGCGGAAGGTGGAACAGGTCCTGCATGGTGAGTGATGGGGGATATGATCCTGTGGCAGAGCATGGGGCCTGCACCCTCCTGTCGGTGCCACTGGTTCCCGGTAGCTGAGTGCCGGCTCCCTGTGGAGACCCCCGGGGAGCCTGGGCCCCGCTCCCGGTAGCTGAGTGCCGGATCCTCGTGGAGCCCCCCGGGAGAACCTGGGCCCCGCTCCCGGTGGCTGAGTGCTGGCTCCCCAGGGAGACCCCCGGGAGAACCTGGGCCCCGCTCCCGGTAGCTGAGTGCCGGATCCTCGTGGAGACCGCCGGGGAGCCTGTATCCCGCTCCCGGTAGCTGAGTGCCGGATCCTCGTGGAGACCCCCGGGAAAACCTGGGCCCCGCTCCCGGCAGCTGAGTGCCGGCTCCCTGTGGAGACCCCCGGGAAAACCTGGGCCCCGCTCCCGGTAGCTGAGTGCCGGCTCCCTGTGGAGACCCCCGGGAAAACCTGGGCCCCGCTCCCGGCAGCTGAGTGCCAGGTTGCCGGACAGGTGCCGTTCCCGGGGTAGTCTGGTAGGGGGATCTGGGCCATGCCTCGCCCACGCTGGCGGAGCTGCCTAGTGGAAGGAGTCTGACCCCGTCTGGCCCTGGCAGGCTGCGGCCCCCCCTGTGGGGCCGGGGAGTTCGGCTGCGCGGCAGGGCGGTGCGTGCCCTATCTGCATCGCTGCGACGGGCACGACGACTGCGGGGACTTCAGTGACGAGCGGGAGTGCGTGTGCCCCCCCGGCGACTTCCAGTGCCCGGACGCGCTGTGCCTGCCGCCGGCCCTGGTGTGCGATGGGAAGAGGGACTGCCCGGCTGGCACCGATGAGGCCTTCTGCCCAGGTGAGCTGCTGGTCCACAGCCCCTCGCGGCTCCCCTCTCCCCACACTGGCCTCCCCCCTGGCTGTGCTGGGGCCATCCTCTGCCCAGGGGCGACCACCCCCTCGCCAGGCCCGGCCTCGCCCCGCCACTCCGCCCGGACTGTCCTCTACGGGCAGCCGCCGCCCTCAGAGCCCCGCCATGCCGCTGTGCAGGCCCTGGAGCGAATGCCCTGCTCGTGAGGGGGCCAGGCTGACGGCCCGGGAGCCTGGATCCCCCTTGGGAGCCGAGTGCGGGGAGCAGAGAGAGCTGCCAACCCGCCTGCCAATGCGCCTCCCCCTGCCCTGGGGCCTGCGCTGGGAGCTGCCCTCGGCTGGGTGGCAGCGTGTGACCGGGCAGCCCCTCTGAATTCTCCCCGCTGCAGGCCGGGTGACCTGTGCCCCGGGGCAGCTGCCATGCCCGGACGGTTCCTGTGTCAGCAGGACGCGGGTGTGCGACGGAGCCTGGGACTGCGGGGACGGCTCTGACGAGAGCCCAGCTCGGTGCCTGATGGCGCGACCCAGTGCCCTGCCCGTCACCCTGCCCACGGCGCTGCCCGCGACTCGCCTGCCGCCGGCCAGCCGCACCGCCGGTGAGTGGGCCAGGGGCTGCCAAGCGGGGGCTGCGGCTTCCGCACTCTGGCCAGTCAGTGGCAGTGGGGCACAGCTCCTCCCTGCTCCCCACTGTGCCCCCTGCTGGGAGCTCCCCCCACAGCCAACGCCCTGCCCCCTCCCCACAGCGCCCCCCTGGCTGGAGCTCCCCCCACAGCCAGCGCCCCACCCCCTCCCCACAGAGCCCCCGTGCCGGGAGCTCCCCCCACAGTCAGCAACCCGCCCCCTCCCCACAGCGCCCCCTGGCTGGAGCCCCCCACACAGCCACTGACCCGACCCCCTCCCTACAGAGCCCCCGTGCCGGGAGCTCCCTCCACAGTCAGCACCCCGCCCCCTCCCCACAGAGCCCCCTGGCTGGAGCTCCCCCCACAGCCAGTGACCCGACCCCCTCCCCACAGAGCCCCCTGGCTGGAGCTCCCCCCACAGCCAGTGACCCGACCCCCTCCCCACAGAGCCCCTGGCTGAGCTCCCCCACAGCCAGTGACCCGACCCCTCCCCACAGAGCCCCTGCTGGGAGCTCCCCACAGCCAGTGACCCGACCCCTCCCCACAGAGCCCCTGGCTGAGCTCCCCACAGCCAGTGACCCGACCCCTCCCCACAGAGCCCCTGCTGGGAGCTCCCCCCACAGCCAGTGACCCGACCCCCTCCCTACAGAGCCCCCGTGCCGGGAGCTCCCCACAGCCAATGCCCCGCCCCTCCCACAGAGCCCCCTTGCCGCGAGCTCCCCCCTCAGCCAGTGACCCGACCCCTCCCTACAGTGTCCCCAGCTGGGAGCTCCCCACAGCCAGTGACCCGACCCCTCCCTACAGAGCCCCTGCTGGGAGCTCCCCCACAGCCAACGCCCGCCCCCTTCCCAGAGCCCCCTGGCTGGAGCTCCCCCCACAGCCAGCACCCTGCTCCACTCCCCACAGCGCCCCCTGCTGGCATTGAGGCATCCGCTCTGTAGTGCAGTGAGCAGGGGACGAGGCTGCTGCTGGGTCCCCTCCCCGGGGTCTCCCTATAGGACCCCTCCACCCCCCGCAGGACCTAGCCCTGAGGGCTCCCTCGGTCTCCCCTCACAGCGTCCCCGTGCGGCCGCTACGAGTTCCACTGCGGCAGCGGGGAGTGCAGGCCGCGCGGCTGGGTGTGCGACGACGAGGCCGACTGCCTGGACGGCAGCGACGAGCTGGTGTGCAACCGGACCTGCGGCCTGGACCAGCACACGTGCGCCATCACCGCCGAGTGCATCCCCTACGGGCAGCTGTGCGACGGCATCCCCCAGTGCCGGGACCAGTCCGACGAGAGCACCGACAACTGCGGTGAGCCCGGCGCCGGCCCCGGCCCTGCCCGCGAGACCCGGCCCGCGCCTCCCGGCTCCCGACCCAGCCCGGGCCCCGGGCCCTTCCCGGCCCGCCCACCCGGCCCCCGCCTCCCGGGGACCCTGCCTCCGGCCCCGCCCGACCTGGCCCCCGCCTCTTCCTCCGGCCCCGCCCGACCCAGCCCGACCCTCCCGGGCCCTTCCTCCGGCCCCGCCCGACCCAGCCCGACCCTCCCGGGCCCTTCCTCCGGCCCCGCCCGACCCAGCCCGACCCTCCCGGGCCCTTCCTCGGCCCCGCCCGACCCAGCCCGACCCTCCCGGGGCCCTTCCTCCAGCCCGCCCGACCCAGCCCGACCCTCCCGGGCCCTTCCTCCAGCCCCGCCCGACCCAGCCCGGGCCCCCGCCTCCCGGGCCCTTCCTCCGGCCCCGCCCCACCCGGCCCCCGCCTCCCGGGGCCCTGCCTCCGGCCCCGCCCCACCCGGCCCCCGCCTCTTCCTCCGGCCCGCCCGACCCAGCCCGACCCTCCGGGCCCTTCCTCGGCCCGCCCGACCCAGCCCGACCCTCCCGGGCCCTTCCTCCGGCCCGCCCGACCCAGCCCGACCCTCCGGGCCCTTCCTCCGGCCCGCCCGACCCAGCCCGACCCTTTCCTCCGGCCCCGCCCGACACAGCCCGACCCTCCGGGCCCTTCCTCCGGCCCCGCCCGACCTAGCCCGACCCTCCGGGGCCCTTCCTCCGGCCCCACCCGACCCAGCCCGACCCTCCTGGGGCCCTTCCTCCGGCCCCACCCGACCCGGCCCCCGCCTCCCGGGCCCTTCCTCTGGCCCCGCCCGACCCAGCCCAACCCTCCCGGGCCCTTCCTCCGGCCCGCCCGACCCGGCCCCGCCTCCCGGGCCCTTCCTCCGGCCCCGCCCGACCCAGCCCGACCCTCCCGGGGCCCTTCCTCCGGCCCCGCCCCACCCGGCCCCCGCCTCCCGGGCTCTTCCTCCGGCCCCACCCGACCCAGCCTGGGTCCCTCGGGCCCTTCCTCCGGCCCCACCCGACCCAGCCTGGGTCCCCCGGGCCCTTCCTCCGGCCCCGCCCGACCCGGCCCCCGCCTCCCGCTGCTCAGAGCCGTGCTCGGAGACGGTGGCACCCTCCGGGGCAGACGAGGCCGCCTGGGGTCCCCTCCGCCAGAGCCCAGCTGACCACGGACCCCGCGTCTGGCGAAGGCGCAGAGGGAGCCGAGGGCACGTGCTGAGTCCTCAGTGCAGGCCAGCTGCACCTGTGCCTTGGGGTCCCTGGTGTAACCCTCCGCCCCCCCCCGAGCCGGGCTCCGGTTCAGGCACAGAGCCAAGCCCGCTGAGTGGGCAACGGCTCCAATCGCTGCCCTGGGCCCAGCCCACTCGCCTTTACACCCGGTGACATGGGCAGGGCCTGGCTTCGGTTCCCACCGACGACCCAGCCAGGGGCTGCTCACGCGGGACGCCCCCCGCCCCAGGCAGCGGCAGACACCCCACCCCCAGTGCCGGCCAGGGTGCTCCTGCGCCCCAGAGCAGGGTCACTGATGTCCCCTTCTTTCCCTGGCAGGATCCACCGAGATCCCGCCCTGCCCAGGGCTCTTCGTCTGCAACAACCGCATGTGTGTGAACATCTCCCGGGTGTGCGACGGCTCGCACGACTGCCCCCAGGGCGAGGACGAGCTGGCCTGCGGTGAGGGCGGCTGGGGGGATGGCACAGGCCTGGGGCGCTCCCGGCAGCACAGCTGTTGGGATGGGGGCCTGCCCCAGGCTCTGCACAGGCCGAACACATGGGGGGTGGCAGGGTGACGGGACGACTGGTCTGAGCCAGCACAGGGGGTCACGGGGCTACATGGGCACATTGATCAGAGCTTATACTGCAGGGAGGCAACAATGCCAAACTACAGGGGGGGCAGGCAGAGGGCCGTGGCTGTGACGGGCGGGGCGGGCAGAGGGCCGTGGCTGTGACGGCGGGGAGCGGGCAGAGGGCCGTGGCTGTGACGGGCGGGGGGAGCGGCAGAGGGCCGTGGCTGTGACGGGGAGCGGGCAGAGGGCCGTGGCTGTGACGGCGGGGGGAGCGGGCAGAGGGCCGTGGTGGTGACGGGGAGCGGGCAGAGGGCCGTGGCTGTGACGGGCGGGGGCGGGCAGAGGGCCGTGGCTGTGACGGGCGGGGGAGCGGGCAGAGGGCCGTGGTGGTGACGGGGAGCGGGCAGAGGGCCGTGGCTGTGACGGGCGGGGAGCGGGCAGAGGCCGTGGCTGTGACGGGCGGGGCGGGCAGAGGCCGTGGTGGTGACGGGGAGCGGGCAGAGGCCGTGGCTGTGACGGCGGGGGAGCGGACAGAGGCCGTGGTGGACGGGGCGGGGAGCGGGCAGAGGGCCGTGGCTGTGACGGGCAGGGGCGGGCAGAGGGCCGTGGCTGTGACGGGGGGCGGGCAGAGGCCGTGGCTGTCATGGGCACTGGGAGCGGGCAGAGGGCCGTGGCTGTGACGGGCGGGGGCGGGCAGAGGCCGTGGCTGTGATGGGCGGGGAGGGCAGAGGGCCGTGGCTGTGACAGGCAGGGGGGAGCGGGCAGAGGGCCGTGGCCGTGACAGGCGGGGGGGCGGGCAGAGGGCTGTTGCTCTGGTTGGTGGATCCCCTGGGCCTCTCACTGCCCCCCCCTCTGCCCCCCTGCAGAGCAGTACGTCCCGGCCGGCGAGAGGAACCAGACGGTGGGGCCCTGCGCCGAGTACTCGTGTGCTGAGGGCAGATGCATCCCCTTTAAGCAGGTACGGCTGGGCGGGGGCGGGGGGGCAGTGCGCACTGGCGGGGGCTCCCAGGGGCTCGTGTGTGCGGCTGCTGGCCCAGCGCTGCCCCCTGGCTGCGGGGCTGGGAGGTGCCGGCCGACGGGGCGGGGCAGAGCTCCCCTCTGGCTAGCGACCAGGGAGGGGGAAGGGCAGTGCCCCTGGCTGAGCTGGGCAGAGACCCTGTGCCCTGGCCCGAGACCCGCGAGCTCCCTGCCTAGCAGTGCCCAGGCTGCCCCCCCACCCCCGCCTCCACCTGCCCCGCCCTCCCCCGGGCTCCCGGCCCCTCCTCGCCATGCTGCCCTGGCCGATGCATCGCGCCCCTGGCACCGGCAGCCTCACCCCCAGCCGCGGAGACCGTCCCACGCGGGGCTGGTGGGTACAGCCAGGGCCCTCAGCCAGGGCCCTCGGGGGGGGGGAGCTTAGACCCCACCCTGGGGTTCCTGCCTCTTCCCAGCCAGCCCCAAACTGAAACCCAAACCCCTCCAGCCGGCTCCCCCCCCCCGCCCGCCTTCTCCCCCCTCCCGGCTCGGTTCCAGGCTCAGGCACCCCTCACCTACAGTCACCCCCTGCTAGGGGGACCAGACAGCAAGTGTGAAAAATCGGGACAGGCGGTGGGGGGGTAATAGGAGCCTATACAAGACAAACCCCAAATATCGAGACTGGCCCTACGAAATCAGGACATCTGGTGACCCTACCCCCTGCTCTCCCCTCCCCCATGCAGACAGGCCCAGTAAAACTAGACACATTCCCAGGTCAGTCTCCCCGCTCCCAGCTGCGTCGCAGCCCCTAGTGCCCGCTGCTCTGCCGCTCCTACGCTTCCCCCACACCGGCTGGTCTGTGCTTCCCCCGCCCGCCCGTACTGCCTGCCCTGCCCCCTGCCCCCTTCGCTGGTCTCTGCTTCGCCCGCCTGCCCGCCCGTACTGCCTGCCCTGCCCTGCCCTGCCCCCTGCCCCCTTCGCCAGTCTCTGCTTCCCCCGCCCGCCCATACTGCCTGCCCTGCCCCCTTCGCTGGTCTGTGCTTCCCCCACCCACCTGCCCCTGCCCCCTTCGCCAGTCTCTGCTTCCCCGCCCGCCCATACTGCCTGCCCTGCCCCTGCCCCCTTCGCTGGTCTGTGCTTCCGCTTCCCCCACCCACCCATATTCCCTGCCCTGCCCTGCCCTGCCCCGCCCCCTGCTCTCTGTCTCCCCGGTCACTGCCGCCCCCCAGCCTCCCCGGGCGGCTCAGGGTTGGCTCCCTGCAGGTGTGCAACGGGCTGGCGGACTGCGCTGACGGCAGCGAGGCCTCGGGCTGGCTGCCCTCGGACGAGCGGGACTGTGGGCTCTGGAGCCCCTGGGCCCCCTGGAGCCCCTGCAGCCGGTCCTGTGGGACGGGCCTGCAGATCCGCAGGCGGGTCTGCACCAGACGGGCCAACGACGTCCTGCGCCACTGCCACGGCGAGGAGACGCAGGCCCAGCAGTGCTTCGCCCTGGCCTGCCCAGGTGAGACTGTCCGTACAGCCGGGTGCAGAGCAGACAGAGGGGTGTCCGTACAGCCGGGTGCGGAGCAGACAGAGGGGTGTCCGTACAGCTGGGCGCGGGGCGGGCGGAGGGGTGTCCGTACAGCCGGGTGCGGGGCAGGCAGAGGGGTGTCCGTACAGTAGAGTGTGGGGTGAACACAGGGGGTGTCCGTACAGCCGGGCACGGGGCGGGCAGAGGGGTGTCCGTACAGTAGCGTGTGGGGTGAACACAGGGGGTGTCCGTACAGCCGGGCGCGGGGCGGGCGGAGGGGTGTCCGTACAGCCGGGCGCGGGGCAGGCAGAGGGGTGTCCGTACAGCCGGGCGCGGGGCGGGCAGAGGGGTGTCCGTACAGCCGGGCGCGGGGCGGGCAGAGGGGTGTCCGTACAGCCGGGCGCGGGGCAGACAGAGGGGTGTCCGTACAGCCGGGTGCAGAGCAGACAGAGGTGTCCGCAGAGGGGTGTCCGTACAGCCGGGCGCAGGGCGGACAGAGGGGTGTCCGTACAGCCGGGTGCAGAGCAGACAGAGGGGTGTCCGTACAGCCGGGCGCGGGGCAGGCAGAGGGGTGTCCCGCGGGCGGGCGGAGGGGTGTCCGCACAGCCGGGCGCGGGGCCGGCAGAGGGGTGGCCGTACAGCCGGGCGCGGGGCGGACGGAGGGGTGTCCGTACAGCCGGGCGCGGGGCAGGCAGAGGGGTGTCCGTACAGCCGGGCGCGGGGCGGGCGTAGGGGTGTCCGTACAGCCGGGTGCGGGGTGAACACAGGGGTGTCCGTACAGCCGGGCGCGGGGCAGGCAGAGGGGGATGTGTCAGGAATCACTGCAGCCCCACATGGGCGATACGGGGGTACTCCAGCTGGTGCAGTGCGTGGGCGGGGCCGGTCCCACCTGCCCTCTCCCCTCTGTGCCCTGCAGTGGATGGCGCCTGGAGCGAGTGGGCGACGTGGGCGAACTGCACCCAGGACTGCCGCGGGGTGGTGGTGCGGCGCCGGGAGTGCATCCCGCCCCGGAATGGGGGCCGGCCCTGCTCCGAGCTGCCCGGAGCCTCGCCCAGCACGCTGGAGATCAGTGAGTCCGTGGGGCGGTGGCGGGGTCCCCTGCTCTGGGCACGGCCGGCATCCACGCTGGGGAGCGGCTCTATGGGGCAGAGCAGCTCTCTGTGCTTCCCCGCGGCCTGGCTCTCGGCCGAGCCCACAGACACCGTCTGGCGTAGCTCCTCCCCCGCTGGCCAGGCTACCCTGCCCGTGAGTGGGGGTCAGGGGCCCTCGGCCCCCCAGGGCCGCTGTGTGCTGCTGTTGGCCCCGGGGCTCCCTCTGCTGCGGAGGGGGGGTTGCTACGATGCTGCCACCATGGCCCAGAACAGCTGCTCCTGGCAGCCGGCTCCCGAGAGGTCGAGCCCAGCCTGGCACCTCTGCCTCGTCCCTGGAGCTGCCGGGGCTGGGCCGTGGGTGGTGGGGGCTGGCGGCCCCGAGTGAGCTCACCGCGCTCCCCGGTCTCTCTGCAGAGCCCTGCCAGCTGGAAGGCTGCCTCAACGCCACCGCCTGCCCCGCGGGCCTGGTGCGCAGGCCTTGTGCCCCGTGCCCCATGGCCTGTGCCGACCTGGCCAGCAAGGGCAAGTGCAAGAGGGACAGGCCCTGCAGCCCAGGTAGGGCCGTGGGGGGGCTGCGAGGGGTGGGGTCTGGGGGGGAGGGCCGCGGGGGGTCCAGCGGGTGGGCACTGCCTCTGCCTGGCGGCACTCACTGCCCACCTACCCTCCGGCGCGGCTGTAGTTCGACCAGGCCGACCCCTGTGGGTCCGCACTGGAGCAGACGCTGGTGCCACGAGCCGTAGGGCACTGGGCAGTGTTTGAGTTGTAATGAAAGAGGGGCTGGGGCAATTGTTTTACATTCATAACTGATGCAGCAAGACCCACAGGTGCCATGTCTCAGCCCTGCCCAGCCCGGAGGTGCCAGGCCCAGAGGTGCCGGGCTCTGAACCGCCAGGCCCGGAGGTGCCGGGCTCTGAACCGCCAGGCCCGGAGGTGCCGGAGCTCTGAACCGCCAGGCCCGGAGGTGCCAGGCCCAGAGGTGCCGGGCTCTGAACCGCCAGGCCCAGAGGTGCCGGGGCTCTGAACCGCCAGGCCCGGAGGTGCCGGGGCTCTGAACCGCCGGGCCCGGAGGTGCCGGGGCTCTGAACCGCCAGGCCCGGAGGTGCCGGGGCTCTGAACCGCCAGGCCCGGAGGTGCCGGGCCCAGAGGTGCCGGGGCTCTGAACCGCCGGGCCCGGAGGTGCCAGGGCTCTGAACCGCCAGGCCCGGAGGTGCCGGGGCTCTGAACCGCCGGGCCCGGAGGTGCCGGGGCTCTGAACCGCCAGGCCCGGAGGTGCTGAGGCTCTGAACCGCCAGGCCCGGAGGTGCCGGGGCTCTAAACCGCCGGGCCCGGAGGTGCCGGGGCTCTGAACCGCCAGGCCCGGAGGTGCCGGGGCTCTAAACCGCCAGGCCCGGAGGTGCCGGGGCTCTAAACCGCCAGGCCTGGAGGTGCCGGGGCTCTAAACCGCCAGGCCCAGAGGTGCCATGGGTGGGGTCCCTGTGGAGATCCCTCTGCCCTATAGAGTGGTGGAGCAAAGCTGCTCTGACCCATCCAGACAACTTAGGGCCCATCCCCCTGCATGGCCAGCAGTGGGGCTGAGGCGCGTGCTCTCACCCGCCCCCTGTGCTCCCCCCACAGGCTGCTGGTGCCCCGAGGGGCTGGTGCTGGACAGCGAGCAGCAGTGTGTGCGCCCCCGGGAGTGCCCGTGCCTGGTGGAGGGCGTGCGCCACTGGCCCGGGCAGCTGGTGAAGGTGAACTGCCGCATCTGCGCCTGCCAGGACGGGCAGATGAAGCGGTGCCGGCAGAACCCCGAGTGCACTGGTAGGTGGGGCTGGGCCCCGGGGTCCCCGGCCCCCCCTCCATTCCCGAGCCTGCGGGTGGCTGATTCCTGGCTCGCCGGCGTCCCGCTGCCCCTGGCCGCCGGGGCTGGGCAGGGCCAGCAGCACGGGAGGCTGTGGGGGCTCGTCTCACGTCCCCTCCCGGTGTCTGTCTCTAGTCAACTGCGGCTGGTCGGCCTGGTCTCCCTGGGGCGAGTGCCTGGGCCCGTGCGGTGTGCAGAGCATCCAGTGGTCCTTCCGCAGCCCCAACAACCCCAGCAAGCACGGCAACGGGCGCCAGTGCCGGGGCATCTACCGCAAGGCGCGCAGGTAACCCCGCGCCCCCCGAGCACCAACGCTGGGCCGTGGGCACGGGGCATGTGTCACCCGCACGCTCCGGTTCCCAGGGCTCCGGGCGTACTCCCCTCCGACCCAGTGAAAGCCTTGCACAGAAATATCCTGATCCTCTATTAACCGTCACCCGCTCCGCCCACAGCGCCCCGCTCACCAGCCCTGGTCCGGCTCCCCGCTGGCCAGGCAAGGTCGGTCTCGTCTGGGTTCTGGCCGCTGCACCTCACGGTCGTGCTGAGGATTCTTAGCGGCTTCGATCTTGGGCTGAGTTCATCTTCTTCCCCCTCTTTCCTCCTCCTCCTCCTCCGTCTTCTTTTCTTTGCCTTCCTTTTTTCTTCCCAGCTCGTCTCCTTCTTGGACCCCAGCGTATATAGTGACACTTGAGTCCTGCTTAGCTGCACCTCAGGGGCGAAAGTAACTTACAGGACTTACCAGTACTGCCAGAGTCCTGAGGGGGCGGGGCCTCAACCAGAAGAGGCGGAGCCTCATCCAGAAGGGGCGTGGCCTCAATATTTAAAGGCCCTGGGGCAGTGGCTGTGGCTGGGAGCCCCAGAGCCTTTAAATCAACCTGGGGCTCCCAGCTGCAGAGGTGACTGGGAGCCCCCAGGGCTCAGGGGCAGATTAAAGGGCCTGGGACTCTGGTCACCATGGAGCTCTGAGCCCTTTAAATCACCAGAGCTGCGGGGGTGATTTAAAGGGCTCAGGGCTCCCTGCAGCCGCGGGGAACCCCGAGCCCTTTAAATCCCAGCCATGGAAGCCGGTGGGGTGCGGCACGGCGTACTGGCTCTTGCCGATACACCGTACCGTATCGTACCGTACCATACCAGCTTACTTTCACCTCTGCTGCACCTTAACCAATCACTTCACTAAAGTCTGACAAAATCATTCGCTGACCAGTCCTAACATACGGCAAAATCATTCGTTACCCCCTCCGACCCAGCCCCTTGGTTGATTTAAATCTTGTCAAATTAGTTACGCAACAGCCAGAAACAATCAAAGCACCAGCCCGATAAACCAGAGCAGTGGGACCCATAAAGACAAAACAGCGCCGAAGTGGGGATTTCACACCCCAAGTGCAGAGAAGTGATCCCTTGCCAGACAGGATGCTGCCAGTTAACCAGCTTAAGAGACTCTGCGTGTCTGGTGATGGTGGCTGCTATTACGAGGGGCACCGACATTCCACTGTTGATATATAGAAGGAATGTGAGGATGTGACTTTCTGGTAGGAGGCTGGAGTGGCACCGGGCATTGGGCTCTGGGGGTGGGTACCAGGCGCTGGGCTCTGGGTAGAGGGCATGAGGTGCGGGTGGGCAGTGGGCTCTGGGCAGGGAGCTGTGATGGGCACCAGGCAGTGGGGTCTGGTAGGGGGCCGTGGTGGGCAGTGGGCATTAGGTGCCAGGCACTCTAATCAGGGGACTGCACTTTAAGCCGCAGTCCTTCCCTGCTGGCACTGTGCCCCCAGCCAGCTCAAACCGCGCCCCTCCCCATGCAGGTGCCAGACAGATCCATGCGAGGAGTGCGAGCACCACGGCCGGTTGCACGCCATTGGCGACCGCTGGCGATCGGGGCAGTGCCAGGTGTGCCAATGCCTGCCCAACCTGACAGTGCAGTGCTCCCAGTACTGCCCGTACAGCACCGTGGGGTGCCCCGAGGTGAGCCTGGCACCCAGCCCTGCCTTCTGAGCTGGGGGAGGGAGGTCTGGTCACCCCTGGGGGTGCAGCCCCGGCTGATGGGAGCTGGCATTGCTGGAGAAGGGCTGCTGGCTCCAACTGGGGAGCCCTTCGGCAGGGGCTGGGGGCAGGGCGAGGTTTGGGGGTCCCTGGGGACTTGAGGGGTCTGGGTGTGGGGGTGTCTCCAGCTCAGGGCAGGGCTGGTTGGAGCCCCGCTGGGGGCTGGGAGACTCAGCGAGGGGCTGTGAGGGGAGGCCGCCCTGCGGTGCGGGCACTGGGCTGGCACCCCGGGGAGCTCCGCGGCTCAGGCCGGTTCCAACGTCTCCCCACAGGGGCGGGCGCTGGTGGAGGGCAGGGGTGAGGCCTGCTGCTACTGCGCTGAAGCGGGTGAGTCCTGCGCTGGGGGGGGGCCGGGAGGGTCCTGGGGCCCGTGGCTCCATGGTGCTGGAGGGTCCGAAGGGGGTCGTGGGGCCCATGGCTCCATGGTGCTGGGGTCCAGGCGGGGGTTGCGGGGTCCGTGGCTCCATGGTGCTGGGAGGGGTCCAGGCGGGGGTCCGAGGGGTCGTGGGGCCCATGGCTCCATGGTGCTGGGGGGGGGGTCCAGGCGGGGGGTTGCGGGGCCCGTGGCTCCATGGTGCTGAGGGTCCGAGGGGGGTTGTGAGGCCCATGGCTCCATGGTGCTGGGGGGCAGGAGGGGAGGGACTCTCACAAGACATGCCCCAGCCAGTTCTGGTGCCCCCTCCCCCCCGAACTGGCACCCCTCCCCCCCGGCCGATGCCCCTCAGACCTAACCCGCAGCCCCCCAGTGGCCGGTGCTGGTCCGGGCAGAGCGTGGGCTGTCCCCAGCACGGGGCGGGCCGCGGGGTGGGTTCTGCAGCCCCCCGGGCTACCCTGAGATGTGCTGCCCCTTTCCCCTGGGATCGAAGGCAGCAGGGAGCCCGGCCCCCCGAGGGGGAAGGGAGGTACATGGGGGACTCCTGCCCCCAGGGCTGTGGGGGGATCTCCTGGGCGGGGGCCGCGGTGTGTGCGGCACAGAGTGGAAGGGACCGAGGCAGAAATCCTGTCGCCCTGTTCAGGTGAGAACCGGACCAGCGCGCCTGCTGTCCCGCCGACCGGGCCCCCGGGCACCACCCTGGCCAGCCCAGCGGCCTCCACCAGCCCTCCGCTCATCACCTTCCCGCTGCCCCCTCTCGGCGGTAAGTCCTGGCTCCACGGCCCCCCCGGGCGGGGGGTCACTCAGACAGGGGTCTCCAGGATGGACTCGAGGGGGCCGGGTCGGGCTCTGACTCCCAGCACGGGGCAGTGGGGGAGTCACTCAGACAGGGGTCTCCGGGATGGACTCGAGGGGGCCGGGTCGGGCTCTGACTCCCAGCACGGGGCAGTGGGGGGGTCACACAGACAGGAGTCTCCGGGATGGACTCGAGGGGGCCGGGTCAGGCTGTGACTCCCAGCACGGGGCAGTGGGGGGGGTCACTCAGACAGGAGTCTCCGGGATGGACTCGAGGGGGCCGGGTCGGGCTCTGACTCCCAGCACGGGGCAGTGGGGTCGCTCAGACAGGGGTCTCGGGATGGACTCGAGGGGCCGGGTCGGGCTCTGACTCCCAGCACCGGGCAGTGGGGGGGTCACTCAGGGTCCCCAGGATGGACTCGAGGGGGCCGGGTCAGGCTGTGACCCCCAGCACGGGGCAGTGGGGGGGTCCCTAAGACAGGGGTCTCCGGGATGTACACGAGGGGGCCGGGTCGGGCACAGACTCCCAGCACGGGGCAGTGGGGTCACTCAGACAGGGGTCTCCTGGATGGACTCGAGGGGGCCGGGTCTGGCTGTGACTCCCAGCACGGGGCAGTGGGGGGGTCACTCAGACAGGAGTCTCCGGGATGGACTCGAGGGGGCCGGGTCGGGCTCTGAGTCCCAGCACGGGGCAGTGCGGGGGTCACTCAGACAGGGGTCTCTGGGATGGGAGCCAGGTCGGGCTCTGACTCCCAGCACGGGGCAGTGGGGGGGTCACTCAGGGGTCTCCGGGATGGACTTGAGGGGGCCGGGTCGGGCTCTGACTCCCAGCACGGGGCAGTGGGGGGGTCACTCAGACAGGGGTCTCCGGGATGGGAGCCGGGTCGGGCTCTGACTCCCAGCACGGGGAAGGGGGGGGTCACTCAGACAGGAGTCTCCGGGATGGACTCGAGGGGGCCGGGTCGGGCTCTGACTCCCAGCACGGGGCAGTGGGGGGGTCACTCAGACAGGGGTCTCCGGGATGGACTCGAGGGGGCCGGGTCGGGCTCTGACTCCCAGCACGGGGCAGTGGGGGGGTCACTCAGACAGGGGTCTCCGGGATGGACTCGAGGGGGCCGGGTCGGGCTCTGACTCCCAGCACGGGGCAGTGGGGGGGTCACTCAGACAGGGGTCTCCGGGATGGACTCGAGGGGGCCGGGTCGGGCTCTGACTCCCAGCACGGGGCAGTGGGGGGGTCACTCAGACAGGGGTCTCCGGGATGGACTCGAGGGGGCCGGGTCGGGCTCTGACTCCCAGCACGGGGAAGGGGGGGGTCACTCAGACAGGGGTCTCCGGGATGGACTCGAGGGGGCCGGGTCGGGCTCTGACTCCCAGCACGGGGCAGTGGGGGGGTCACTCAGACAGGGGTCTCCGGGATGGACTCGAGGGGGCCGGGTCGGGCTCTGACTCCCAGCACGGGGAAGGGGCATCTCCTGAGTCGGACTCTGCTGCCAAGCCCCCGCCCGGCCCGGCTCCCTTGGGTACCTCGGCCAGTCCCAGCCGCCTGCCTCTCCCCCGCGTGCCCAGCAGCGCCGTGACCCCCGTCTCTGTCCGCAGACCAGTGCTACGGCCCCCTGGGCCTGGCCTCCTTGCCCGCCAGCTGCTTCACAGCCTCCTCCCAGCAGCCGGAGAACCCTGCCCACGCCGGGCGCCTCAACCACGTGCTCCCGGGCTCGGACCTGCAGGGCTGGGGGCCCCGGGCAGAGGTGTACCACGAGCTGCTCTCCAAGCCGCCCTTCCTGCAGGTGGATCTGCTGGAGCCCAGGAACCTCACGGGTAGGTGCCTGGCCTGGCATCGCAGGTGTAAAGCCATGGAAAAGAAGCAGTGAGAGAGAAAAAGGCCTCTGGATAAATTCCTGGGGGTTAAGTCCATTAATGGCTGTTAGCCAGGCTGGGTAAGGAATGGTGCCCCTAGCCTCTGTTCGGCAGAGGGTGGAGCTGGATGGCAGGAGCGAGATCACTGATCACTGCCTGTTAGGTTCACTCCCTCTGGGGCACCTGGCATTGGCCACTGTCAGTAGACAGGTGCCACGGAGCCCCCGGGCGCTGCTCTGGAGCTGCTCCCCACCAAGCCAGGCAGGACTCTGGGGAGCTCCTCTCCCTTGGAGCAGCCTGTCCCCAGGGCAAGAAGCTCCCACGGCTTCACCTCCTGGGTCTCTCCTTGGAGCATTCAGCATCCTCGGCCCCTCCGTGCGCTTCCCCCAGCGAGTCCCCCCAGGCGGGGTCCTGGGGCAGCCACCGGGTCCTGCCCCCCCACTGCGCAGTCAGACGTGACTCTCAGCCAGCCGGGGACACAGAGGTTTGTTTAGACGACAGGACACAGTCCCGGACAGGCCTTGCCGGTACAGACACCAGGACCCCCTTCAGTTAGGTCCATCTGGGGCCCCAGGGAGGCCACAGCCCCGTTGGGAAGCCCAAGCCCCGGGGCTCCCCTCCATTCCCCTGCCAGCTTCAAACTGAAACTCCCTCCAGCCTCTCACTCCGCCTCCCCCGGCTCCTCCCCCAGCCTTTGTCCAGTGTCCGGGCAGAGGTGTCACCTGGCCTCCACCCCCCTCCTGGTTCTCAGGTGACCTGCTCAGCTGTGCTCCCTTCCCCAGTGCAGGCCCCCCAACTCCCCTGCAGCCATCCCAGGTCAGTGCTCCCCACCCAGCACTCACACAGCGCAGCCAGAACAGCTCCACTGGGTCACAACAGGACACTGGGCTCCACGGACCTTTGGTCTGACCTGTGCTTATGGGGTGAGCACGCTCCAGCCCCCGGCCTTCCCTGGCTTCCGGGGGGTGCACGAGCCCCCCGAGCCCCAGGGCAGTGCTGGGGGAGTGGTGCCAGGCTGCTCGGTGCCCTGCCCTGGCTCTCCACACCCTGGGCTGGGCAAAGTGCGGGGCCTCTGCAGAGCCCTCAGCAGCCCAGGACCCGGTTACCTCCTGGGCCACCCGGATCCCTAAGGAGACCTGGGTCACCGAGCCGGGGCATCGTCCTCAGCCCTTGGCTGGTGGCTGTGGGACTCCCTGCCACCGCACAGGAGGCTGAGCCATCCGGCAGGCTGGTCCCCGGCTGGCAGCACTGGCTCCTGCTCTCCAGGTGAGTGGGCTGGGGACGTGTGGCGCTGTGCAGCCGGGGTGCCAGGCCCAGCCGGGCTGGCGTCAGACCCAGCCCACCAGAGCCCTGCTGCCAAGGGGCAGCTCTCAGCTCACAGGCTGGTGCTGATTCCTGGGTCTCCCCGGTCCGTACCCCAGAGAGCCCCGTGTCCCTGCAGGGGCCCTGAGCTGTGCTGTGTTCTCCTCCCCCAGGGGTGGTGGTGCAGGGGGCTGGTTCCTCCGACGCCTACGTTACCAGCTTCCACCTGCAGTTCAGCACGGACGGGCTGAGGTGGCACCAATACCGGGAGGTCTCTGCGGACGCCCAGCCGGAGCCCAAGGTACCTCCCTGACCAAGCCCCCCAGCAGCCGTGCGGAGATGTCCGGGGGGAGCTTGGTTTGGGGGCTGTCACAGCTCCACCGGCCCAGGGCTCCCCCGGGGCTCTGGAGTGGTGCCTGGGAGGACCCCGTTAGAGTGTTGCCCCCTTAGGGTCACGCTCCCTCGCTGGTGTAAGCCCCAACCCCTCCCCCGCCTCCTGGGACCGCACCTCTGAGCCTTCAGCCCCCGCTTCCCGCCATGAGCCCCCGCAGTGAGCCCAGCGAATCGCACCCCGGGAGGCTTGCACCCTGCAAGGAGCAACGACCCGACCTCTGGAGACTCAGGGCTTGGCTACACTCGAAACTCCAAAGCGCCCGCGGCAGCACTCCCACGGCAGCGCTTTGAAGTGCGAGTGTGGTCGCGGTGCAGTGCTGGGAGAGAGCTGTCCCAGCGCCGCGGGTCCTCCCCCTCCCCGAGGGGATCAGCTCCCAGCGCCGCGGGTCCTCCCCCTCCCCGAGGGGATCAGCTCCCAGCGCCGCGGGTCCTCCCCCTCCCCGAGGGGATCAGCTTGCAGTGGCTCCCAGCGCTGCGGGTCCTCCCCCTCCCGGAGGGGATCAGCTCCCAGGTCCTCCCCCTCCCCGAGGGGATCAGCTCCCAGCACCGCAGGTCCTCCCCCTCCCCGAGGGGATCAGCTCCCAGCGCCGCAGGTCCTCCCCCTCCCCGAGGGGATCAGCTCCCAGCGCCGCAGGTCCTCCCCCTCCCCAAGGGGATTAGCTTGCAGCGGCTCCCAGCGCTAGGGCACTGTTTACACTGGCGCTTTCCAGCGCTGGAAGTTGCTGCGCTCAGGGGGGTGTTTTTTCACACCCCTGAGCGAGAAAGTTGCGGCGCTGGAAAGCGCCAGTGTAGCCAAGGCCTCAGTGCCTCTCGGCAGCGGTGTAGGAGCAGGAGGGTTATTAGACGTCTGGACGCCGCGGAGACCGTCCGTGGTTAGCACAGCTCCAGCGAGGTGTGTCCAGAGCCCCGGTGGGCTCAGACCCCTCTGTGGAGTCCCCCCCACCCCAGTCCAGGAGTGTGTCTCCAGCTGCCCATGACCCACAGGTCGTCACCCCCCTACCCCTCGGTCTTTGTTCCTCTCCTCCCTGGACAAACAGGGCTGCCCGCTCTCCTCCTGACTCCTCTTTGTTCCCTGGCTTCCTGCAGAGGGCCAGGGTCCCCGTAGCTAGGTAACAAATCACTGGGCCATTGTCTGGGCCCAGGCCCCGCATGGATCTCGGGATTCTTCTGCAAAGAAAACACTTTCCCCCCTCCTCCCCACCTGCAGCGCACAGGGGAAACTGAGGCACGCACAATATGCATACAAAATATTCTGGAGAAATCCCACTTCATTCCAGGGGTCTGCGCCCCTGGGGGGGCATGTGAGGCTGTGGCTGTGTGAGCATTTGGATATGCAGGAACTTCTGTACATGTGTGTGTCTGTGTGTGTGTGCACACACTTGGGGTGTGCGCATATGTGTGTGTTTTGGGGGGGTGCATAGCATAGAATCATAGGGCTGGAAGGGACCTGGAGAGGTCATCTAGGCCAGCCCCCTGCACTCACACAGGACTAAGTATTACCCTGTGATGGAGCGTCCGCAACCTCCCCGGGCCATTTATTCCAGTGCTTAGCCACCCTGACAGCTAGGAACTTTTCCCTAATGTCCAACCTAAACCGCCCTTGCTGCAATTTAAGCCCATTGCTTCTTGTCCTGTCCTCAGTGGTTAAGAAGAACAATTTTTCTCCCTCCTCCTTCTATGTACTTGAAAACTGTTCTCCTGTCCCCTCTCAGGCTTCTCTGCTCCAGACCAAACAGACCCAATATTTTAAATCTTCCCTCATAGCTCATGTTTTCTAGACCTTTCATCATTTTTGTTACTCTTCTTTGGACTTTCTCCACATGTGTGTGCATGTGTTTGGGGTGTGTATGTATGTTTGGGGCATGTGCGTGTGTTCGAGGTGTGTGTTTGCATGTGTTTGGGGCGTGCGTGTGTGCATGTCTTGGGAGGTGTTTGGGGCGTCTGCGTGTGTGTGTTCAGGGTGTGTGTGTGTGTTAGGAGGTGTTCGGTGCATGTGCGTGTGTGTGTTCAGTGTGTGTGTGTGTTCGGAGGTGTTCGGGACGTGTGCGTGTGTGTGTTCAGGGGGTGTGTGCGTGTTAGGAGGTGTTCGGGACGTGTGCGTGTGTGTGTTCAGGGTGTGTGTGTTAGGAGGTGTTCGGGACGTGTGCGTGTGCGTGTTCAGGGGGTGTGTGCGTGTTAGGAGGTGTTCGGGACGTGTGCGTGTGTGTGTTCAGGGTGTGTGTGTGTTAGGAGGTGTTCGGGACGTGTGCGTGTGTGTGTTCAGGGTGTGTGTGTGTGTTAGGAGGTGTTCGGGACGTGTGCGTGTGTGTGTTCAGGGTGTGTGTGTGTTCAGTGTGTGTGTGTGTGTTAGGAGGTGTTCGGGACGTGTGCGTGTGTGTGTTCAGGGTGTGTGTGTGTGTTGGGAGGTGTTCGGTGCATGTGCGTGTGTGTGTTCAGTGTGTGTGTGTGTGTTAGGAGGTGTTCGGGACGTGTGCGTGTGTGTGTTCAGTGTGTGTGTGTGTGTTAGGAGGTGTTCGGGACGTGTGCGTGTGTGTGTTCAGGGGGTGTGTGCGTGTTAGGAGGTGTTCGGGACGTGTGCGTGTGTGTGTTCAGGGGGTGTGTGCGTGTTAGGAGGTGTTCGGGACGTGTGCGTGTGTGTGTTCAGGGTGTGTGTGTGTGTTAGGAGGTGTTCGGGACGTGTGCGTGTGTGTGTTCAGGGGGTGTGTGCGTGTTAGGAGGTGTTCGGGACGTGTGCGTGTGCGTGTTCGGGGCATGTGCATGTTTGTGGCGTCCGTGCGGCGTGTGGGGCTGAGCCGGCCAGTCGCTCCCCCTGCAGCTGTTCCTGGGGAACGCCGACGACTCCACGCCGGTGGTGAGGACTTTCCAGCGCATGGTCCGTGCCCGGCACGTCCGCATCCTCCCCCACGACTTCCACCACGGGATCTTCCTGCGCACGGAGCTGCTGGGCTGCGAGAGAGGTACCGCGCCCTGGCCCCTCCCGGGGGTGCTGTCACGGACTCACTGGTTGTGCCCACTCGTGGCCCCGTGCGGTCCATGGGGGGTGCCCCTTTCAGTGCGACAGCCCTTCTCGGGGGGCCGCTCTCTGCCGGGGTCAGGCCCCTCCATCTCCTGGAGCCGCACCTCTCTGAGCCTCAGCACATCTGTCTCTGCCGTGGCCCCCTCAGGGAGTCCCCTCGCTCTGGACCCCCTGAGCCTCCACCCCCGAAGGGGTTGATGCCCCCTGTTCTCTAGCCCGGAGCGACTCTCCCCCAGCGTAACACAGGAGGGTTTATTGAGCGTCTGAACCCAGCTCAGGAAACTCTCCGGCCTGAGGCCTGGCCTCCCTCAGCCCCGCACATCCCAGTCCCCCTGCAGCCAGGTGGGCTCTGCCTGCTCCCCCTCTCCAGCCCCGAGCCCCCCTGCTTCCCAGCTGGACCCCCGGCCCCAGGCCCCCTCTGTCCATTGGCTTCTCTCCAGGGAAACAGGGTCGCCTGGGCCCCCTCTCCCCTCTTCTGTCCTCTGGCCCCTCGGGCTGGAACCGGCTGGTCAGGTCACCGGGGTCCTCTCCCCGCAGCCCATTGTCCTCCCACTGGCCAGAACCGGCTGCGACTCCTGAGCCGGGTCTCCAGGTCCCCAGTCGCTGGGGTCTCCATCCTCCATCCCTCTCCAGTCCTGTGTAACAACAAACTCCCTCTCCCCTCCCCTCGTTAAACCAGTAACCCCCGGGGACACGGAGTCCCACCCGCTCTGCATGCAACCCCCTAGGAAACACGGAAAGAACCAAGACCCCCCCACTCCATCACAGGGGGTCTGGAGAGAGGCAGGGGAAGGTGGGGGCGGGGGGCAGGTGCGATGAGGGCGCCCCCTGGGGTTGGGGGCTGGTTTCTCAGGGTGGGGGCATCTCCAGGGACTGACCCGGAATTGCCTCATTCCCCCCCACCCGCTTTTCTCTCCTCCCTGCCCCCCAGTGACCCCTGGGGCACCGACCGCACCACCGGGCCGGAGGCCCTGCCGGACCGGGGAGTTCCAGTGCCGCAATGGACGCTGTGTCCCCGCTGGGCCGCACGGCACCGTGTGCAACGGAGTCGATGATTGCGGAGACTTCTCGGACGAGCTGCGCTGCGGTGAGCGGCGGGATCCAGCCCGGGGGGCAGGGCCGGGGCCGGAGCCAACCCTGCGGGGCTCAGGGAGTGTCCTGGAGTCTCGGCCTGTCCCTCACTGGCTGGGCAGTGGCTGTGTGGCTGTTCAACAGCTGCCGTGGGCTTCCCCAGAGGCGGCAGCATCTTAGTGCTGGGGGAGCGAGCTTCGCAAACCACCCCTGAGGCAGCTGCAGCTCAGGTCTGGGAGGGTGAGTCCCGTCCCATCAGCCGCCGCCTCCCAGCCCAGAGGGGGCTGCCTACCCATGGTGGCAGAGCAAAGCCCACAGACCAGGCGCTCGGAGCTGCAGCCACACGCTGGAGTGGGAGGGCCCGGGGTAGGGCTGCCAGACACAGGAAATGTCCCCCTGGGCCTTAGTCTGGAGCCTGGGAAAGGCTGAGCCGGGCTGGCTTGTGCAGCCTCTGCTCCCATGCCTGCCCGGAGAGCTCCCTCCTCCCAGCATTGCTCGGCCGCTTACCAGCCCCGGCTCTGTGCCCCCTCGCAGGGACAGCCCCGTCCGTGGGGCCCTCCGCCCCCTGGCGCTGCCCCCTCTCCCACTTCCACTGCGCACTGTCTGACGGCTGCATCGACGCCTCCCGGCGGTGTGACGGCGTCAGCGACTGTCCGGACGGCACCGACGAGGCCGGCTGCGGCGCCCTGCGCGGGAGCACGGTGCCACCTGCCGGCACAGCCAGGTACCGCGTGGGGCAGAGGTGGGGGTTTGCCTGGGCCCTGTGAGGAGGCCTGTCGGAGACAGGGATGTGTCGCAGAGACAGCCGGCGGGTGTACAGCGAGGGGAGCGGGGCAACTCCAGTCGGCCATCCTGGGGCCAGCGTGGGAGCGAACCCTGCTGCCTGCCCCCAGGCCTGGGCCTGAGCCGTGGGGTCCAGCCCTGCCGCTGGGAGGAGATTCCCCAGCTAGGCCCATCCCAATACCCCACTGTCACGGAGTCCCTTGGCGGTGCTAAACTGCTCAGGGTAGCTAAGACCAAAGCAGACTGTGACGAACTTCAAAAAGATCTCACAAAACTAAGTGATTGGGCAACAAAATGGCAAATGAAATTTAATGTGGATAAATGTAAAGTAATGCACATTGGAAAAAATAACCCCAACTATACATACAACATGATGGGGGCTAATTTAGCTACAACGAGTCAGGAAAAAGATCTCGGAGTTATCGTGGATAGTTCTCTGAAGATGTCCACGCAGTGTGCAGAGGCGGTCAAAAAAGCAAACAGGATGTTAGGAATCATTAAAAAGGGGATAGAAAATAAGACTGAGAATATATTATTGCCCTTATATAAATCCATGGTACGCCCACATCTCGAATACTGCGTACAGATGTGGTCTCCTCACCTCATAAAAGATATTCTAGCACTAGAAAAGGTTCAGAAAAGGGCAACTAAAATGATTAGGGGTTTGGAGAGGGTCCCGTACGAGGAAAGATTAAAGAGGCTAGGACTCTTCAGCTTGGAAAAGAGAAGACTAAGGGGGGATATGATAGAGGTCTATAAAATCATGAGTAATGTGGAGAACGTGGATAAGGAAAAGTTATTTACTTATTCCCATAATACAAGAACTAGGGGTCACCAAATGAAATTAATAGGCAGCAGGTTTAAAACAAATAAAAGGAAGTTCTTCTTCACGCAGCGCACAATCAACTTGTGGAACTCCTTACCTGAGGAGGTTGTGAAGGCTGGACTATAACAATGTTTAAAAGAGGACTGGATAAATTCATGGAGGTTAAGTCCATAAATGGCTATTAGCCAGGATGGGTAAGAATGGTGTCCCTAGCCTCTGTTCGTCAGAGGATGGAGATGGATGGCAGGAGAGAGATCACTTGATCATTGCCTGTTAGGTTCACTCCCTCTGGGGCACCTGGCATTGGCCACTGTTGGTAGACAGATACTGGGCTGGATGGACCTTTGGTCTGACCTGGTACGGCCGTTCTTATGTTCTTATGATGCTCTGGAACTGCTCCCCACAAAGCCAGGCAGGACTTTGGGGAGCCTCCTCTCCCTTGGAGCAGACTTGTTCAGGGCAAGAAGCTCCCAGAGCTTCACCTTCGGGGCTCTGTCCTTGGAGCATTCAGCAAATGCCCCTCCGTGCGCTTCCCCCAGCGAGTCCGCCCAGGCGGGGTCCTGGGGGGGCCACAGGGTTCTGCCCCCCCACTGCTCAGTCAGACGTGACTCTCAGCCAGCCAGTAACACAGGGTTTATTCGATGACAGGAACAGGGTCTAAAACAGAGCTTGTAGGTACCGAGAACGGGACCCCTCAGCTGGGTCCATTCTTGGGGGCAGTGAGCCAGACCCCCACGTCTGCCCTCACTCCTCATCCCCAGCCAGCCCCAAACTGACTCAGTCTCCAGCCCCTCCTCCTCTGGGCTTTGTCTCTTTCTCGGGCCAGGAGGTCACCTGACCTCTTTGTTCTCCCACACCTTTAGCATCCCCTTGCAGAGGGGAAGGGCCCCGGCCATTAGTTGCCAGGAGACAGATTGTCGGCCATTTATGTGCACTGACCCACCTCCTAGAGACTTAAGAACAGCATAGGGGAAACTGAGTCACCCCCAGTGATTTCCCTACACCCCCCCTGAATTTTCCCAACACCCCCCCTCCCCCAGTTTTGTGCATAGGCGGCAGGTTATATACATTTGCGGTGCTCGGGCTCCAGGAATATTCAGGGCCGGGTGCCCTGCTCCAGCAATATTTGGAGCTGGGTCTCTCCCCCGGCCCTGCCTGGATCGGGCCCTGGCTCCCGCCCCCCGCCGCATCCCTGCCTGACAGAAAGCAGCGCGGCACCTCTCCCCTGCCTGCTTCTGCTGCCAGAGTAGAAGGGCTCCCGGCAGAACTGCTGTCTGCTGCCCCAGGGTCCTAGTGCCTGCCACCCACTAATGGCAGGGCAGGCTGCCCTTACCCCGTCCTTCCACCCTAGCCCTGAGCCTCTCCAACGCACCAAATCCTCATCCCCAGCCAGAGCCCTCATCCCCCCGCACCCTAATCCTCACCCCCAGCCAGAGCCCTCATCCCCCCACACCCTAATCCTCAGCCCCAGCCAGAGCCCTCGTCCCCCTGCACCCTAATCCTCTGCCACAGCTCTGAGCCCCCCCCTGCAGCATGAACCCCTCATCCTCAGCCCCACAGCCCTCACCCCTGCACTCCCTCCTATTCTCAGTCTCCCTCCCAGAGCCTGCACCCCCTCTCAGAGCGTGCACTATCTCCCCTTTCCAACACACCCCTTCCCACCCCCAAACTCCCTCCCAGAGCCTGCACCCCTCACCCCTTCCTACACCCCCACCCCCAGCCCAAAGCCTGCACCCCGCACCCCCTCCTGCACACCCACCCCCTGCTCCATCCCAAAGCCTGCACCCTGCACCCTCCTGCACCTTAATCCCCATCCCAGGACCTGAACCCCAGACCTCCCCCCCCAAACCCCTCCCAGAGCCTTAGGCAGGTGGGGGCGGAGTTTGGGGGGGTGGGTTCTGGGCACCACCAAAATTTTTACAAACTTGCCACCCACGGTTTTGTGAGCTAGTTACATAGCAATTTAGTGACTGTTTGGAAATCTGAATTTAAACTGAAACATTAATACTTCAAAAGCTTATACAGTGTCTGATAAAATACGTGTATCTGAAAAAGTATAATAGATTTGAAAAGTATGAACATAGACTAGCTTCCTTGCTTCCTTATACAGCTGGTTTTTATGACAATGTCAGTGTATTCATTGCGGTGATGTTGGCCAACCTAATAATTTCAAATGCTGATTTGTAAGCAAAGTCTAAATGAGCTCTCCCTGACAGCTAGTGATGGGCTGGGGGCTAAGGCTTCAGGGCCAGATTATATTTACATTCACACCTAATCCACCTAGGGATCCAGCACACAGAGCTGTGTTGTCCAAGTGATAGATTTTGGCTGGGGTTGGGTTACAAACCACTTGAATGTGGGGGAAGGGGGGATGAAATGTTGTTCTTTATTGTATGAGTAAAGGGCAGTAGAACTGTACTTAGCCTGTGATGATTTGAAGGCATCAAGAGAGAGGGTGGGGACCTGTCCCTCTCCACTGTTTAAAGACAGAGCTGATTAGGCTCCATAGAGAGTCTTTTGTTCTGTTAAGTGACCACTGCAGCTGAAATCACTGACAATCAGGTCTAAGTGCTTAGTCCTGTTGTGGGGACAGTGTTCCTGTGGGGACAGTGTTTTTGTGTAAGAGACAGCCCAGACTGCACTAGCAGCGAGGTTCCCGCACTGAGGGCTCAGCTGAAATCACTGAGAGCTGGTGGAACCTCAAGAGACCAACTCGCAGAGGTCACAGTGGCAGGTGGCAGCAGAAGGTGACTGTGCAGGGCCATTGGCAACAGAGCGGTGGAGTGAACGGTGGCACAATGAACAGCCGTGGCCAGAGCAAACTGTGCCTTTTTGTCCCCCACCTGGAAGGTGTACTCACGTGAAAGCACCTCTGAACTCTGAGTCTCCACTGACCAAGGACAACACCAGTGAGTGGAGTGCGGTGGAGGGAAAAGTGAGGGGCATGTTAAATAAACATTTGTTTGCTGGACTATATTTTAGTTACTTTGCTCCAGAATGCTGGATTTGTGACTGGGAATGGAAACGTATATAAATATGTTTCCCAGTAGGCCAAGATTTTTAAAATGCCGCATTTGCCAAGGTTGTTATCTCACATTGTTGCTATCTTGGGAGGTCATTATGTTGGGGAGTTTCTGTACTAAACATTTCTATTATAATTAATTTTTACATAAGAATGGTCATACTGGGTCAGACCAAAGGTCCATCCAGCCCAGTGTCCTGTCTACCGACAGTGGCCAGTGCCAGGTGCCCCAGAGGGAATGAACAGAACAGGGAATCCTCACGTGATCCATCCCCTGTTGCCCATTCCCAGCTTCTGGCAAACAGGCTGGGGACACTCACAGCATGGCAGGGCCACCCAGAGGGGGGGGCAAGAGGGGCAATTTGCCCCAGGCCCTGAGCCCCACAGGGGCCCCCACGAGAGTTTTTCGGGGCCCCTGGAGTGGGGTCCCTCACTGGCTCCGGGGGGCCCAGAAAACTTTTGCGGGGCCGGGCGCAGGAGCTTCTTCGCTCCCGGTCTTCGCCGGCGGGGGGGTCCTTCCCCTCCGGGGCGGAAGGACCCCCCCGCTGGTGAATTACCGCCGAAGACGGAGCGGGACCCACCGCCGAAGTGCAGCCCGGTCTTTGGCGGTAATTCGGCGGCAGGGGGCCCTTCCGTTCCGGGACCCGCCGCCGAAGTGCCCCGAAGACCCGCGGCGGGCCCCCCCCCCGCTGCCGAATTTCCGCCGAAGACCGGGCTGCGCTTCGGCAGCGGGTCCCGCTTTGGCGGTAATTCGGCGGCGGGGGGGGCCCGCCACGGGTCTTCGGGGCACTTTGGCGGCGGGTCCCGGAACGGAAGGGCCCCCCCGCCGCCGAAGACCCCGGGCCCCCGGAATCCTCTGGGCGGCCCTGCGGCATGGTGTTGCATCCCTCCCCATCCTGGCTAATAGCCACAGATGGACCTGTTCTCCAGGAATGGATCTAGTTCTTTTTAAAATCCTGTTATAGTTTTGGTATTCACAGCATCCCCGGCAAAGAGTTCCACAGGTTGACTTTATGTTGTGTGAAGAAATACTTCCTTTGGGTTTTTTAAAACCTGCTGCCTATTAATTTCATTGGGTGACTGCTAGTTCTTGTGTTATGTGAAGGATTAAATAAAATTTCCTTATTCACTTTCTTCGCACCAGTAAAGATTTTGTAGACCTCTGTCATATCCCCATTAGTCATCTCTTTTCTAAGCTGAAAATTCCCAGTCACTTTAATCTCTCCTCCTGTTTCATACCCCTCATCATTTTAGTTGCCCATCTCTGAACCTTTTCCAATTCCAATATATATTTTTTAGGATGGGTGACCAGATCTATACACAGTATTCAAGGTGTGCACGTACCATGGATTTATATAGAGGCAATATGATATTTTCTGTCTTATTATCTCTCCCTTTCTTAATGATTCCCAACATTGTTTGCTTTTGTGACTGTTGCTGCACATGGCGTGGATGTTTTCAGAGATCTATCCACAATGACTCCAAGATCTCTTCCTTGAGTGTTAACAGCTAATTCAGATGCCATCATTTTGTATGTATAGTTGAGATTGCTTTCCAATGTGCAGTACTTTGCATTTATCAACATTGAATTTAATTTGCCATTTTGTTGCCCAGTCACCCAGTTTTGTGAGATCCCTTTGTAGCTCTTCGCAGTCTGCCTGGGACTTAACTATCTTGAGTAGTTTTGTATCATCTGCAAATGTTGCCAGCTCACTGTTTATTTACCCATTTTTCCAGATGAATATGTTGAATAGGACTGGTCCCAGTAGTGACCCCTCAAGGATACCACTATTTATCTCTCTCCATTCTGAAAACTGATAATTTATTCCTACCCTTTGTTTCCCATCTTTTAACCAGTTACTGATCCATGAGAGGACTTCCCTCTTACCCCATGATGGCTTACTTTTCAAAAGTCAATTTAAATTAAATATATATATTTTTAAATTATATATATTTTTAGAAATCTAGATCTGTTATGTGTTTTGGTGTAACTTGCATTATTCTTATGTTAAATTTGCATAATCCTAACAAAACATTTACTTTATTCATATCTCTTTTATATATTTCATTGGTCCTGACACCCCCCCTGTAAATTCGAACACCCCCCCTAATTTCAATTCCTGGGGAAACCACTGGTCACCCCTACAGTATTCAGAGCAAACATTAAGAACAGTCCCGCTTCGTCACACCCACCCAGGGACCAGCCCCCCAGTTCCAGCCCCCGTGACCTACCATTCCCCAGGCCCCGCTGGCCAGCAGGGGCGTGTTGCCCTGTGCAGCCCTGGCTCTGTGGGGCTCTCTCCCTCCTGGGAGCCATGCCCTGAATCACTCCCCAGCATGGCAGAGCTGAGCGGGCAGGCCTGGGCCGGGGGTTCCCCCAGGCCGGTGGAGAGGGGCTGCCCCATGCCCTGGGACTGGAGCCCCTGGGAGGCAGCTTACTGGGGGGGCACCATTAATTCACCCCTTTGCTCTGGTTCTCCCAGCAGCTGGGCCCCCAGGCAGACCTCGTCACCCACCAAAGAGGTGAGAGAGCCTGCAGCGGGGGAGGGGAGGGGAGGCTCCCAGCTGCCCTGTTAGTGTGTTAATTGCCTGTCCCCACGTCCTTCCCCCCCCCCCGCCCCCTACCCTGCCTGGCTGGACTGCCACCTGGGGGGGGGGGGACCTCTGTGGGGAGGGGATGGCTGCAGGGGTGGGGAGGAAATGAATGGCTGGAGGGTGGGGAGGGGAGTGGCTGGCTGCAGGCGTGGGGAGGAAATGAATGGCTGGAGGGGGTGGGGAGGGGAGGGGAGCGGCTGGCTGCAGGGGTAGGGGAGGCGTGGGGGAGTGGCTGTCGATGGGGGAGGTGCCCAGGGGTGCGGGTGGGTCACAGATGGTACCTGACCTGCCAGACGGGGTGGGGGGGGAGAGGCGGGCGGGGGGGTAGCCAGACCGGGGGTGAGGAAGGGTAACAGCTCTTTCCCCGTTGCAGGTGTCTAACGGCACAGAGGACTGGCTGTTCCCTGGAGACGTCCTCCCCACCCCCTCAGGTACTGCCCTCCCCCCGCCATTGGGGGCCCTCCCGGGGATCCCCGCTGCAGGGGAGGGGACACAGGGGTGCGGGGGGAGCACGGCCGCTCTGAGCTGCCCCATCTCCCTGCAGGTCCCTGCAGCGAGCCGCTGGGCCTGGCCGACGGCAGGATCCGCTACCAGCAGCTGAGCGCCTCCTCCCACCGGGACAGCAACCCCCCGGATGCCGGGCGCCTCCACACGGTGCCCAACATGTGAGCAGCCCCCTGCGGCGTGACCAGCCCCTCCGGCCAGGGCACGGGGGCGGGAACGGGGCAGGGCCCCTCCGGCCAGGGCACGGGGGCGGGAACGGGGGCAGGGCCCCTCCGGCCAGGGCACGGGGGCGGGAACGGGGGGAGGGGCCCTCCGGCCAGGGCACGGGGGCGGGAACGGGGGTAGGGCCCCTCAGGCCAGGGCACCGGGGAGGGAACGGGGGAAGGGCCCCTCAGGCCAGGGCACGGGGCGGGAGCGGGGAGGGCCCTCCGGCCAGGGCACGGGGCGGAACGGGGAGGGCCCCTCCGGCCAGGGCACGGGGCGGGAACGGGGAGGCCCTCCGGCCAGGGCACGGGGGTGGGACCGGGGGGAGGGGCCCTCCGGCCAGGGCACGGGGGCGGGACCGGGGCGGGGGGCCCTCCGGCGCGGGCACGGGGGCGGGAACGGGGGCAGGGCCCCTCCTGCCAGGGCACGGGGGCGGGAACGGGGGGAGGGGCCCTCCGGCCAGGGCACGGGGGCGGGAACGGGGAGGGCCCTCCGGCCAGGGCACGGGGCGGGAACGGGGAGGGCCCTCCGGCCAGGGCCCGGGGGCGGGAACGGGGGGAGGGGCCCTCTGGCCAGGGCCCGGGGGTGGGAACGGGGGCAGGGCCCCTCCGGCCAGGGCACGGGGGCGGGAACGGGGGCAGGGCCCCTCCGGCCAGGGCACCGGGGCGGGAACGGGGGAGGGGCCCTCCGGCCAGGGGATGGGGGTGGGACTGGGGGAAGGGCCCCTCTGGATGAGGCTCGGGGTTAGGAACGGGGGAAGGGCCCCTCTGGCCAGCGGACACAGGTCCCCCCCCCACCCCGTGGCTGGAAGGAGATGGGCACGGTCAGGCTGGCGGGAGGGGAACTGACCCTGGGACGTGGTGGATTCTCCGCCCCCGGCGTCGGCGCTGGCCGTGTTTGGAAAGGCTCTGCCCAGCCGGCGCCTGGACCAGCGGCAGGGGTTAGCTCCGGGCTCCGAGCCGATCCCAGCGGTCAGTCTCAGGCGACGTCCGCGGTGCGAGCGAGGGCTGGGGTCCCCGCTCGCCCATCCGTGCTCACGCCAGCCTGTGCCAGCCGGTGCCCGCGGGAACAGCCGTGCGAGCTCATCCCGCTGCTCTCAGCTCGACCCGGCTCCGCCAGGGCCCCCAGCCACCCCCCGCCCGGCGAGCGGGGACTCAGCCCCGGGCTCGGAGCGTAGCCGTAGACCGAGCTGGGAATGGATGGAGGGGCTCAGCCCTGGGAGGGGGTTTCCAGGCTGCCCCGGGACTAGTTTCCCTGCCTGTGCAGTGGGGCTGGGATCAGTGGGTTGGGGTCTGTCCCCGCAGCGTCTCAGGCGAGGGGCCGGAGGGCGGCCGAGGTCCCTGTGTGCCGTGCAGGGTGCTCTGAGTCATGTGCTGCGACCAGCCCCCTTTCCCGCTGGCGGGAGGGGAGCGGGTGCCCTGGGGGGGGGGTCATGCCCCATGGCAGCTGCGGAGCCCCCGAGGGATGGAGCCGTCAGGTGGCAGGGCCCTGGCGTCGATCGATCTCGGTGGGCGACTCCCCACCCCAGGGTGACAGGGCCTGTGCGGCTCTCGCCCTCTCGGTCAGGGCTGGCACTGGGCCTGCCCCATCGTTTCCCCTCTGCCCCTCCCAGACCGAACATCGAGCCGGGCTGGAGCCCCCTGGAGACCGACCGCAGCCCCTACTTCCAGGTGGACTTTCTGCGGCCCACCTTCGTCAGCGCGCTGGTCACGCAGGGCGGCCCGACGGCCGGGGGCTACATCACCAGGTACCGCCTGCAGTACAGCCACGACGGCGTGCGCTACCGCAACTACACGGGGGCAGCGCCCGGCACCGCGCCCCCCCAGCCGGCTCAGGTACCCGCCCGCGCCCTCCCCCAGGTCGCTGGGCCGTGTGCATGGCACAAGCTCTGCACCGTGCCCTCGTCTCCAGAGCCCAGCGTGCCGTGCTCGCCCGGTACCGCGGGCGCCCCGGTGCGGCCCACAAGCTCTGCACCGTGCCCTCGTCTCCGGAGCCCAGCGTGCCGTGCTCGCCCGGTACCGCGGGTGCCCCGGTGCGGCCCACGAGCTCTGCACCGTGCCCTCGTCTCCAGAGCCCAGCGTGCCGTGCTCGCCCGGTACCGCGGGCGCCCCGGTGCGGCCCACAAGCTCTGCACCGTGCCCTCGTCTCCGGAGCCCAGCGTGCCGTGCTCGCCCAGTACATGGCGCCCGGTGCTGCCCACGAGCTCTGCACCGTGCCCTCGTCTCCAGAGCCCAGCGTGCCGTGCTCGCCCGGTACCGCGGGCGCCCCGGTGCGGCCCATGAGCTCTGCACCGTGCCCTCGTCTCCAGAGCCCAGCGTGCCGTGCTCACCCGGTACCGCGGGCGCCCCGGTGCGGCCCACAAGCTCTGCACCGTGCCCTCGTCTCCGGAGCCCAGCGTGCCGTGCTCACCCGGTACCGCGGGTGCCCCGGTGCGGCCCACGAGCTCTACACCGTGCCCTCGTCTCCAGAGCCCAGCGTGCCGTGCTCACCCGGTACCGCGGGCGCCCCGGTGCGGCCCACGAGCTCTGCACCGTGCCCTCGTCTCCAGAGCCCAGCGTGCCGTGCTCACCCGGTACCGCAGGTGCCCTGCCCAGTTTGAGGCAGCATTCAGGGTCTCTCCGGCCAGGCTGCTCCTGGCACTGCATGCTGGGACCCGTCGTCTCCAGGGGCTGCTCTTTCATGCCACAGAGGTGCCACCCTCAGGGGCCTGGCAAGTCACCAGCGTGGCCCTCGGCTGAAGCCGGAGATCTGGGTGCAGCCCAGACCCAGACCCCCCCTCGGTCATCCCCCGAGCCTGCCCCCTCCCCTCCCACGCCGGCTGGCAGTGGGGACAGAGCCTCTCCCCTCCCTGCCCTCCGGCCCCGGGCTGACCGCTCCCTCCACGCCCCTCCGCCAGGTACTGGAGGGCAACTTCGACAGCCACACGCCGGTGCAGCGGGAGCTGCGCCCCCTGATCCTGGCCCGCTCCCTGCGGCTGGTGCCTGTGGAGTATCACCGGAGCATCCACCTGCGCATGGAGGTGCTGGGCTGCCCCTGGAGTGAGTGCTGCTCCCGCCGAGATGGGGGGGTGGGGCTGGGACTCTGCGGGGCTGGGACAGGTAGTGTGTGGGGGGAGGGGGCTGTGACCCTGCGGAGCTGGGACAGGGAGCGGGGGGGGGGGCAGTGACCCCACAGGGCTGGGAGAGGGAGCGGAGGGGTGAGGGGGGGCTGGGCCCCTGGTACCCCCTGGCACCCCCTGGCCACTGCTCTAGCCCCTCGCCCTGGGCCGCTCGCCCCCCCTCCAGAGCACCTCTCTCTGGCTCCTGCACAGGCTGGCGCCCCCGCCCTATGCTCTGGGCTCTGGCCCCTGTGGGCGCCCTGCTGTCTCTGCCAGGGGAGGGGTGGGTAGCGCCAGGCCTCGGCCTTGCCCTCCCCCGTCCGGCGTCGGAGCCGGCAGCCCGGCTCCACTGGGCCCAGCCCTGCACTGAGTATGTTTGGGGCTGAGCTGAGCCTCACCTGCTCAGGGCCCCTCCCTGCGTCTGCCCAGCCCCGACCGGTGCCAGGCCGCAGGGCAGAGTCCTGGGCACCGGGGAGCAAAAGGCCCCGTGATCGCCTGGCCCGTCGCTGCCAATGGCCTGAGCCGCTGGAGCCGGGCCTGGGGCAGGGGGCGAGCACCCGGGGTCAGTCAGGGCACCGCAGGGAGGAGCGGCGAGGCCCTGAGCCAGGGACGGTTTGGCCGAGTCCCCAGGGAAACATCCCGTCACTCGGGGAATCCTTGCCGGGAGCCGGAGAGCCAGGAGCAGGGAGAGCCAGAACTGCCCTGGCGGCTGGGCATGGACGGGCGAGGGGCCTCTGCCCACGCGAGTGTGGGGGACTCAGACCCATCGCCCAGCTCCGTCGCCCGTTCCCAGGCACGGCCCCGCTAGCCATTCCCTGGCCCCGGGGACCTGCAGGCACTTGTCCCCCCGCCCTATGGAGGTTTCTCTGAGCCCTTTCCGTCTCCCCAGCCCCCCAATGTCTCCTGCCCTCCCCTGAGCCCCATTTCCCAGCACGGGCAGCTGCGGGCGCCTCTCCCACACGGCCAGGCCCTGGGCACGGCAGGTGGGGCCCGGAGCCTTCCCCGCTGAGCTGTTCAGCCTCTGCCCCGGGGAGCCTGGAGTGCACGGCTCTGCCTGGGGTGGGGGTCACCGGGGCGTGCTGCTGCTGGGGGAGGGCGGGAGCCTTGGGGCACTGTGTGAGGACCCCGCAGCCCTCTGTGATGGCAGGGCCGGCTGCAGGGCCTTCCCGGGCGAGCGGGGCTGTGCTAGGTGTGGGGGGGGGGGAAGACGGGGAGACTTAGGGGGCAACCAGGAGCAGCTCAGCCAGCCCCATGGTTCCTTTTCCCGCTCCCCCAGGTGCTGCTCCACTGGGGACCAGCCCCACCTCCGAGCAGCCCCTGCTCCCCACGGCGACTCTGGTCCCAGGATCCAGGGTTCCCAGCACAGTCAATGAGAGCAGCGAGGCCAAACCCACGGGCCAGCCAGTGAAGCCGCCGGGCACCACAGCAGCAGGTGAGACTGGGCCGGGAGCAGGGCAGAGACGTGGCACCAGGCGCTGGGTGCCCCCCCACATTAGAGAGCAGGAGTGTCCTAGGCACTGGGGACGGCAGCAGCCCCACAGCCCCCAAACCAGCCCTGCGCCCTGCTGCCCCAGGGGGTGCTGTCACGGAAAGCAAATCTCAGATCAAATCCCAAAGCAGATCTCAGATAAAACAGGCTGGTCCCAGGGTTCGGAGACATTTTCCAGCAGCCTCCTGGCCTGAGAGAATAAGCTGAGTCTCCTGTCTCCCAACCAGCCTGGCAATTAGCCCAGGGTAATTTACCCGTTAACAGCTCAGATACAGGTCACCACAACCTTCCGAGAGACACAGACACTGATCCTATTGCCCTCAAGTATCTTCCTAAATGTTAATCTTCCTTGTTTGATCTTTGAATGGAAGCTCTGGCGACAGACAAGCTCACATCCCAGCCCTGAGCAAACATCTCCCCTCTGCCTCTACCAACCCGGCTGCATTTAGCATCTTCCTAACCAGGCTCTAAATCTGGGCCCTGGGGCAGGGCCGGCTGGGAGTTAATTAACCCTTTCTGCCCTGTCACCTTCCAGTGAGAGTATAAACATTTTATTAAGATGATGTTTTTTAAAAAAGTGACGGCTATATTACACTGCTACTGTCACACGTGTGGGGCTGTGGGGTGGCTGGGCAAATGCAGGCGGGGCTGGGGCTGGGTGAAGATAGGCGGGGCTGCGGGGAGACAGGCGGGGCTGGGCAAAGACCGGGGAAGCCGGGGGGGGGAGGCTGGGCGAAGACAGGCGGGGCCCGGGAGGCAGGCAGGGCCGGGGAGGCTGGGGAGACAGGCGGGGCCGGGGAGGCTGGGGAGACAGGCAGGGCCGGGAGGCTGGGGAGACAGGTGGGGCTGGGAGACAGGCGGGGCTGGGCAAAGACAGGGAAGCCGGGGAGGCTGGGCGAGACAGGCGGGGCCGGGGGAGACAGGCAGGGCCGGGGAGGCTGGGGGAGACAGGCGGGGCCGGGGAGGCTGGGAGACAGGCAGGGCCAGGGGAGGCTGGGGAGACAGGTGGGGCTGGGGAGACAGGCGGGGCTGGGCAAAGACAGGGGAAGCCGGGGAGGCTGGGCGAGACAGGCGGGGCCGGGGAGGCTGGGGGCAGACAGGCAGGGCCGGGGAGGCTGGGGGCAGACAGGCAGGGCCAGGGGAGGCTGGGAGACAGGTGGGGCCGGGGAGACAGGCAGGGCCGGGGAGGCTGGGGGCAGACAGGCAGGGCCGGGGAGGCTGGGGAGACAGGCGGGGCCGGGGAGGCTGGGGAGACAGGCGGGGCCGGGGAGGCTGGGGAGACAGGCGGGGCCGGAGGAGACAGGCAGGGCCGGGGAGGCTGGGGGCAGACAGGCAGGGCCGGGGAGGCTGGGGGAGACAGGCGGGGCAGGGGAGGCTGGGGAGACAGGCGGGGCCGGGGAGACAGGCAGGGCCGGGGAGGCTGGGGGCAGACAGGCGGGGCCGGGGAGGCTGGGGAGACAGGCGGGGCCGGGGAGGCAGGGGGCAGACAGGCAGGGCCGGGCGAGGCTGGGAGACAGACAGGGCCGGGGAGGCTGGGGGCAGACAGGCAGGGCCGGGGAAGGCTGGGGGCAGACAGGCGGGGCCGGGGAGGCTGGGGGCAGACTGGCGGGGCCGGGAGGCTGGGGAGACAGGCGGGGCCGGGGAGGCTGGGGGCAGACAGGCGGGGCCGGGGAGGCTGGGGGCAGACAGGCAGGGCCGGGGAGGCTGGGAGACAGGCGGGGCCGGGGAGGCTGGGGGCAGACAGGCGGGACCGGGGGAGGCTGGGGGCAGACAGGCGGGGCCGGGGGAGGCAGGGGGCAGACAGGCGGGGCCGGGGAGGCTGGGGGCAGACAGGCGGGGCCGGGGAGGCAGGGGAGACAGGCAGGGCCGGGGGGAGGCTGGGGGCAGACAGGCAGGGCCGGGGGGCGGCTGGGGGCAGACGGGCTGGGCCGGGGAGGCAGGGGAGACAGGCAGGGCCGGGGGGAGGCTGGGGGGAGACAGGCAGGGCTGGGGGGAGGCGGGGGGGCAGACAGGCGCGGCTGGGGTCGGCTTGGGAGACAGGCGGGGCTGGGCGAAGGCCGGGTGACTGGCCTGGCCCGTCACTGACGCGTTTTCTCTCTGGCTCACCCAGGGAAGGAGCCGGGCGCCACACGGACGCTGGGGACGACAGGGCCTGCTGGGGACACGCGCAGCCCCGGAGCAGCTGGCACCGAGGTGCCCCACCTGAGCACAGCTCGGCCGTGGTGGGGCACGGGGACGCCGGGCCTGGAGGAGGAATCCAGGCGCTCCGGAGCTCCCGGCGTGGCAAGCCCAGAGCCCGGGCGCCCGGGGGAGACGCCCACCGCCTGGTCCCCAGGGACTCCTGGGCTCTTCTGGGCAGGGACAACCTCTCCGGGGACCCCCCGCCTGCTGGGCCCCACCCTGCCGGGCATGGCAGCCGTGACTGTGTCGGCAGCAGGTCCCGGGCCTGGCCCCACGGGGCTGCCAGGGCTGCACACCGGCCCCTCCCAGCCTGGCAGGCCTGGGCTGGCCACCACTCTGGCTGGTAAGCGGGGGGCAGCTGTTTGGTGCCGGTGCTGGGGGGAGGGCAGGGCCGTGGAGCTCGCAGGCTGAGCCGGGGTGGGTGTGGGGTGACCCCCAAGGAGAACCCAGCCGTTGCAGGGAGCAGAGCTGCTGACCCCCATGGGGGAGCTGCCCTGCGACACCCTGCCCATCATTGCAGCTCCTGGGCTCTGTAAGGTGGGCGTTACCCACGTGCCCCGGCCGCTCCGAGTTCCCCTGGACCCCGCAGACAGTCTGTGCCCTCCAGCGGCGCAGGCCTCGAGCTGCCGGGATCCAGCCCCCCGCAGTCACGGGTGAGGGGCTGCTGGGGGCAGGCAAGCTCTGTGCTGGGCGCCCCCCGGGGGGTCAGTGCCAGCCCCCCAGCCCGTGTGTTCTTCCGGCAGGGCTGCCCTTCCCCCGGCTCCTCTGCACCCAGGGCCAGTTTGCCTGCGAGGTGCTGGGCTGCGTGGAGGCCGCCTTGGTGTGCGACGGGCAGGAGGACTGTCTGGACGGGTCGGACGAGTGGCACTGCGGTGAGTGGGGAGAGGGATGGGGCCCTGCCCTGCCTGGAACCTGCAGCCTGGGGGTCCCCTCGCAGCCACCCCGCAATGGAGCTGGACGCTCTGCTCTGGGGGCTCGCGAGGCGTCGGATCCTCCCAGCACCCTCCCCCCGGTCACAGACCCACAGGAGGGGGCCAGGGCCCCAGCTTTGGAACGGTCTCTGGGAGGCCCCTGAGTGTGCCAGACCCTGGCTCCTGCTCTGCCCCCCCCCCTTTTCGTTTGTGTTCCCAGGCCTGGCCCTCCAGGCCCCTCCTCCGCTCCGTTCCCCAGCTGGTGGGGGGGGGGGGTCATCCAGGATCGTTAGTTGCTAGGTACCAAATGTCCCGGTGATTGGCTTTGCCATTGTCTTCAGGCAGACAGCCAGGTGTGAGCCACAGCTGCTTCCCTGGGCCTCTGGGAAGAGCTACCAGCCCTTTCCCGCCACCTGGGGGAAACTGAGGCACCCACCATGTTCTTACAAAACATGAGAGAAAATTCCCACTCCGCCACCCCCAGGGCTGGGGCCGGGCTGGGCACAGAGGGCAGGAGGGAGCCCCCAGTTCAGCCCGTGGCTGCTGGCCAAGGGGGCTGCAGATGGATACGTGGGGCACTGAGTGGCCCTTCTCCAGGGCCCTGGTGGCTGCTTGGGGGCCTCTATGGAGTAAGTGGGGCTGTCAGCCCCGCTCCTGGGGCCCGTGGGGTTCAGCCTCCAGCCCCCTTTGCGGACTGGCAGCGTGGGGCTAAGGGCCACCCCTGATGTGGGCAGGAAATCGGCCAGGAGCAGCCCAGCGTCACACGTGGGACAAACGTGGCGCTGCCAGGCCGGGCTGCCAGGGGCTGGAGGCGGGCGGCTCCTCGCTGAGCGAATGGGCCAGGCCCACGGGTCAGCGTTAGCCCTGGCGGGTGGCAGCTGCGGGGCCGGGCCAGGCACCCCCCTCACTTCTCTCCTGCGGGCCGCGGCGCTGACCCTGCCGCTGCCTGTCTCTGCAGGAGGCCCCACCGCCTCGGCCGGCCCCACCGTCTCCCTGGCCTCCCCGACCGGGCGGCCCAGCGCCTGCTCTGCCAAGCAGTTCTCCTGCGGCAGCGGGGAGTGCCTGGCCCTGGAGAGGCGCTGCGACCTGCACCCCGACTGCCAGGACGGCTCTGACGAGAGCAGCTGTGGTACGTGCCGGGCTCCTGCTGCGGACGCTCGGCCCTGGGCACGTCCCCCCGGCGACGCCCGGGGAGCTGCCCGAACCTCGGAGCAGGGAGCCGGGCCCCTGCCCTCCCACTGGCTCCATCTCCAGCCGGCGTCAGGGGCCAGGCTCTGGAGCTGTCCGGTTCCCTCATTCCCCGGCAGATCCTGCCCAGGGGAGCCCTGGTGGCCCTCAGCCTGCATGGCCCCCGGCTGGGGACCTGTCCCGGGGCGGGGGGGCTGGCCGGAGCCCTGGGCACCCCCGTCTCTAAGGCCTGTCTCCTGCCCCCCCAGTGGACTGCATCCTGTCTCCCTGGAGCGGCTGGAGCGAGTGCAGCCGGTCGTGCGGGCTGGGCGTGACCTTCCGCCGGCGGGACCTGCTCCGGAACGCCCTGCCCGGGGGCCAGTGCGAACGCAATGAGTTCGACAGCCGCTCCTGCTTCCTCCGGGCCTGCCCAGGTGAGACCCCCCCCACCTGCCTCCCCGGGGAGCAGAGACCCCTGTCCCGCCTGCCGCACCCCCCAGGGAGCAGAGACCCCTGTCCCGCCTGCCTCCCTGGGGAGCAGAGACCCCTGTCCCGCCCCCCGCGCCCCCCAGGGAGCAGAGATCCCCCCAGCCTGCCTCCCTGGGGAACAGACACCCCCCAGCCTGCCTCCCCGGGGAGCAGAGACCCCTGTCCCGCCTGCCTCCCTGGGGAGCAGAGACCCCTGTCCCGCCCGCCACGCCCCCCAGGGAGCAGAGATCCCCAGCCTGCCTCCTGGGGAGCAGAGACCCCTGTCCCGCCCACCACGCCCCGGGAGCAGAGACCCCCGCCTGCCTCCCTGGGAGCAGAGACCCCCAACCTGCCTCCTGGGGAGCCGAGACCCCGGTCCCGCCTGCCACACCCCCCGGGGAGCAGAGACCCCCCCAACCTGCCTCCCGGGGGAGCAGAGACCCCCAACCTGCCTCCTGGGGAGCAGAGACTCCTGTCCCGCCCACCACGCCCCGGGAGCAGAGACCCCGGGAGCAGAGACCCCCCCACCCTGCCTCCCGGGGGAGCAGAGACCCCCCCAACCTGCCTCCCTGGGGAGCCGAGACCCCTGTCCCGCCGGCCACGCCCCCCGGGGAGCAGGGAGCCCCCCAACCTGCCTCCTGGGAGCAGAGACCCCCAACCTGCCGCCCTGGGGAGCAGAGACCCCTGTGCTGCCCACCGCACCTCCCAAGGAGCAGAGACCCCCAACCTGCCTCCCTGGGGAGCAGAGACCCCCCCAACCTGCCTCCCTGGGGAGCCGAGACCCCCCCCACCTGCCTCCCTGGGGAGCAGAGACCCCCGTCCCGCCCGCCGCACCCCCCAGGGAGCAGAGACCCCCCCCCAACCTGCCTCCCTGGGGAGCGGACACCCCCCAGCCTGCCTCCCTGGGGAGCAGGGACCCCTGCCCACTGCCCCCTTGGGGAGCAGACCCCTGCCCTGCCTGCCTGCCCCTCTGCACAGCCCCTTGCAGCTGGGAACGGAGGCTCAGCCCCCTCCTCAGCACACAGCCCCCTCTGCTGAGCCCCACGGCCCAGCCCTGCAGCTCGGGGCCAGGCCAAGGGCTGCCAGGGTGTGGGCCCCACTCGTGCCCGGCTGGAGCCAGCCAGCCGCCCCTCCCAGCCTCCGCACTTGGCCTGGCTGCTGTTGGAGGCGTGGGGGAAAGGTGGAGTCCCCCCAGTGCACCTCCCTGTGTGGGACTGTCCCGTGGGGAGCTGCCCCCAGCCCTGCGGCAGGAGAGCCGGGGGGTGGGGGGCTGGCCCCGTGGGGCTGTCCAGCTCTGTGCTCACCCCGTCCCTGCCCCTCCTCTGGGCCAGTGAATGGCGCCTGGGCCCCCTGGGGCGAGTGGTCGGACTGCGACGCCGAGTGCCGGGGCGGAGTGCGGAGCCGCACGCGGAGCTGCGCCGACCCCCCGCCCAAGAACGGGGGCCAGCCCTGCCCCGGCGACGCCGTGCAGACAGAGCCCTGCAACCTGCAGCCCTGCGGGGATGCCCGCGGTAAGGGGGTGCGGGGCCGGGGGCAAGGCAGGGAGGGGAGACGCGGGCCCATGGGTCTGCGTGGGGAATGTGGGGAGAGGACGTACAGTGAGCGGGGGAGGGGGTGAGTGTGAAGGGGGGGTACTGGGAGGGGTGGGGGATCTGGGGCCTCCTGCCTGAGTGCCGTGCGCCCCTCCAGACTGCGGCCCCGAGATGGTGCACGTGCAGGCTGGGGACTGCGAGAGGGGCCTGGTGGCACCGTGCCCCCAGTCGTGCCGGGAGCTGAACGCCGAGAGGAGCTGCCAGAGCCGCTGTGTGGAGGGTGAGCGGCGCTGGGGGGCGGCGGGGCCCTGGCCAATGGCCCCATCCTTCACACCCCCGGCTGTCACCCGGCCTGACCCCCTCCCCATCCACCCCGGCCCCTCAGCCGGCTGGGCGTGAGTCTGCACCAGGCCTGGGAGGCGCTGGCCTCGGAGTCCCGGTGCCGCTCCACAGAGCCGCTGGCAGCAGGGCCCACGCTCTGCGCCAGCCCACGGGCATCCCAGGGCCTCTCTCTTGGCGGGTGACTGGGTCCCTGCTGGGTGACGCGAGCCCTGGGCGCCAAGGATCCACCAGGCCCCAGCCCGCGCCCTCTGGCCTCACTGCGTCCGGCTGGCGTTGGCAGGGTGCCGGTGCCCCCCGGGGCTCTACCTGCAGGAGGGCGGCTGCGTGAACATCAGCCAGTGCCACTGCGACTTCAGCCAGGAGCAGCGCCTCCCCGGGGAGATGTTCCTGCACGACAACTGCAGCCAGTGGTGAGTGCCCACCCGGGGCTGGGCTGTGGGGCCCCCGGACGGCCCCTGGCGGGCGTCGGCCCTGCCCGCGCTGCCCCCTGCCTGCCCGCGCACGCTGCTGCCCCAGGCTCCTGCATCCGCACGCTGCTCGCCTGCACCCACTCCCTGCGCTCGCTGCCCCCGGCCTGCCCACCCGCGCTGCCTGCCTGCCTGCGCCCACTCCCTGCACCCGCTGCCCCCAGCCTGCCCACCCGCGCTGCTCACCCTGCGCCCACTCCCTGCGCACGCAGCCCCTGCCTGCCCGCGCACGCTGCCCCAGGCTCCTGCATCCGCACGCTGCTCGCCTGCACCCACTCCTCGCGCCGCTGCCCCCTGCCTGCCCACCCGCGCTGCCTGCCTGCGCCCACTCCCTGCGCTCGCTGCCCCCCGCCTGCCCACCCGGCTCGCCTCGCCCACTCCTGCGCCCGCTGCCCCCAGCCTGCCCACCGCGCTGCTCGCCTCGCCCACTCCCTGCCCGCGCTGCCCCCTGCCTGCCCGCGCATGCTGCTGCCCCAGGCTCCTGCATCCGCACGCTGCTCACCTGCGCCCACTCCCCGCGCTCACTGCCCCCGGCCTGCCCACCCGTGCTGCCTGCCTGCGCCCACTCCCTGCGCTCGCTGCCCCAGCCTGCCCACCCGTGCTGCCTGCCTGCGCCCCTCCCGTGCTCGCTGCCCCTGCCCACCCGCGCTGCTCACCCTGCCCCCCCTCCCTGCCCGCGCTGCCCCCTGCCTGCCCGCGCATGCTGCTGCCCCCGGCTCCTGCCACCGCACGCTGCTCGCCTGCGCCCACTCCCCGCGCTCACTGCCCTCGCCTGCCCACCCGCGCTGCTCACCCTGCACCCACTCCCCGCGCTCACTGCCCCCGGCCTGCCCACCCGCGCTGCTCACCCTGCGCCCACTCCCCGTGCTCGCTGCCCCCCGCCTGCCCACGCTGCCTGCCTGTGCCCATTCCCTGCGCCCGCTGCCCCCAGCCTGCCCACCTGCGCTGCTCACCCTGCACCCACTCCCTGTGCTCACTGCCCCCGGCCTGCCCACCCGTGCTGCCTGCCTGCTCCCACTCCCTGCGCTCGCTGCCCTTGGCCTGGTGCGCGCTGTGCCTGCCCTGATGGGGCCTGGGCTCCTCACCCTTGGCTCCACACGCGCCCTGCCGTTGGCACTGTACCCACAGCCGCCCTCCGGCCCCCGGCGTGTTACACACCAACCGGTGGCTGGGGGCCGAGAGCAGACACAGCCCTGGGTGCTCCCCGACTGCCCTGCCCCGTAGCACTGGGGCACCATGGCTCTGGCCCCTGGGCTCTGGCCCCCTGACCCTGTGTCTCCTCTCCCCAGCGTGTGCCTGGACGGGGTGGTGACGTGCGACGACCTGGCCTGCCCCGTTAACTGCGGCTGGTCGGCCTGGTCCCCATGGACACCCTGCGACCGCAGCTGCGGAGTCGGCATGCGGGAGAGATTCAGGTGCGGGGGGAAGCACGCGGACCCCAGCGGGTAGGCACCGCCCGGGGACCCTCGCGGGGCAGGGCCCGAGTGCCCACGCCTGGGGCGGCCTCTCAGGTCCTGCCACGGAGGCCTGTGGCACCGCTGGGTCTCGCAAGCCGAGCTGGGCTAGGCTGGATCAGTCCCAGGATGGGAAACTGTGACAATGCGTTTCTGGCGGGACCCCACCGAGGTGCCAGTTCAGGACCAATTGCTCAAACAGGGCAGTCACAGCCCTAGGCTGGGGTTCTTCCACCTCTAAGGCACCAAACCAGCCAGACAAAAGGGACTTTGGTCTCACCCCACTGCTAACCACAAGTCACACAAGCAATTTCCTTAGACACTCCAGTCTCCCAGTATCACCACCAGTGCACTCGTCCTGGGGATGAATGGTTATGAAAACCAACACCCCAATACAAGAAAACGGTTCTCTCGATCCCAAAGGACCAAGCCCCAGACCCAGGTCAATATAAACATCAGATCTTACCCACAAATCACGCTGTTGCCAATCCTTTAGAATCTAACATCTAAAGGTTTATTTATAAAAGGAAAAAGGTAGAGATGAGAGCTAGAATTGGTTAAATGGAATCAATTACATACAGTAATGGCAAAGTTCTTGGTTCAGGCTTGTAGCAGTGATGGAGTAAACTGCAGGTTCAAATCAAGTCTCTGGAACATCCCCCGCTGGGATGGGTCATTCAGTCCTTTGTTCAGAGCTTCAGTTTGTAGCAAAGTCCCTCCAGAGGTAAGAAGCAGGATTGAAGACCAGATGGAGATGAGGCATCAGCCTTATATAGGCTTTTTCCAGGTGTAAAAGCCTCTTTGTCCTCACTGTGGAAAATTACAGCAAAATGGAGTCTGGAGTCACATGGGCCAGTCCCTGCACTTTGCTGAGTCACAAGGCGTGTCTGCCTTCTCTCCATGGGTCAATTGTGTAGCTGATGGTCCTTAATGGGCCCTCAAGCAGGCTAGGCCCAGCTGACACCAACTTGTCTGGGGTGTCACCCAGAAGCAGAGCACAAGTTTGAAATACAGACAGGACAGAGCCAATACTCATAACTTCAACTACAAAATGATACAATCACCCAGACAGCATAATCATAACCAGCAACCCAGAACCTGGTCTTAGACACCTTACATGACCCCTTTACATAAGATTTGGTGCCACTACAGGACCTTGGTTGCAAACCATGTTCTATATGGTCCCAGATTATATCAGTAACGTCACAGAGACCCCCAAGAAAACCAGACACTGTGGGGCTGGGAGTAGGGGCTCCGTAGGGCGCACGCAGGGAGCGCTGGCCTCAGTGCCCTGCTAGGGGTGCCGTACTGCAGGGGCTCGGCGGGGCGGTCTCCTGTCACAAGCAGTGCTGGGCTGGGGGGTGCTGGGCCACGGGGGGCAGGGCAGGGGCTCAGCAGAGAGCAGGGCGAGGGCTCGGTGGGGGGCACTGGGCCATGCGGGGCAGGGCGGGGCTCGGCATAGAGCAGGGCGGGGCTCAGTGGGGGCGCTGGGCCGTGGGGCAGGGTGGGGCTCGGCGGGCGCTGGGCTTCAGGGAGCAGGGCAGGGGCTCGGCGGGGGAGCTTGGCTGCAGGAAGCGAGGCAGGGGTTCAGCGGGGGGCGCTGGGCTGCGGGGAGAGGGATAGGAAGCAGCAGGGGGTGCTGGGCAGTGGGGCGGGGGCTCGGCGGGGGTGCTTGGCTGCGGTGAGAGGGGCAGGGGCTCGGCAGGGGCGCTGGGCTGTGGGGCAGGGGCTTGGCAGGGGCACTGGGCTATGAGGAGAGGGATGGGGGCTCGGCAGGGGCGCTGGGCTGCAGGGAGTGAGGCAGGGCTCAGTAGGGGGTGCTGTGCAGGGGGGGCTCAGTAGGGGGCGCTCTCCCCTCAGTCAGTGCTGACCCCAGTGCGCCGCTAGGGGGCGCTGTGCTCTGGGGTGTGCCGGCTTTCAGGGGGGATTTCAATCTCAGCAGTGACCCGTCGGTCCCCTCCAAGCTTCCCAGTCCGTGACACTCAAATTCTCTTGTTGGCCCCGTGTCCTGGCCGGGGGCCCCTGTGGCAAGGGGGTGCCAGTCTCCCCGCTGCTGGGAAGGGGGATCCTGCGGGAGGAGAATCAGGGTCCCCCGTCGCTGTGGCTGCAGTGCCCTGGCACCGGGCAGGCGTAGCCGTGGGGCAGCACCCAGCTGTGCTGCCCCCTGCCGATCGCTCTCCCTAACTACCTCCCCCCGCCCTCAGATCCCCCACCAACCCGGCACCTGCCAACGGCGGAGCCCCGTGCGAGGGGGACGCGCAGCAAGTCCGCGAGTGCCACACGGCCTGTGTCTCCGGTACGTACACCCTGCCCGGCCCCGGGGCAGCCCGCGGAGGGGGGAAGGGACCTCTCTCCTGGGGTAGTGCAGAGCATCCTGGGCGTGGAACCCAGGCGTCCTGGCATCTCTGCCAGCTGGTGTTGGATGACAACTGGCCCAATCCTCCCATTGTGCCGCCAGCTGGGGGCAGAACGTGCCCTGCCTGGCCCCCCGCCCTGTCCCAGAGCACCACCACCCGCCCTGTCCTCGGGCACCAGGGCCTGAGCCCGGGGCCTGTCCCTGGGGTTTGTCCGTAGCCCCCTGACCTCACAGGCGGGCAGCGCTGATCAACCCTGTCCATCCCCCGTGATCCTCAGAGCCCGCCGGCCCCTGGAGCGACTGGACGCCCTGGTCCCCCTGCTCCAAGACCTGCTTCTACGACGTGGACCGTGTCGGGGTGAGGAAGCGGTTCCGTCACTGCAACGACACCGGGGAGGGCGCTGGGCGATGCCAGGGGGCGCCCGTGGAGGAGGAGCAGTGTGACACGCCACCCTGCCCCGGTGAGAGCCCAGCTGGGGGGATGGACGGCAAAGAGCCATAGCAGTGTCTAAGGGGGCTTGTGGGGGCAGCCCTCGAGGAGGGTGGGAGATCCATAGGTGGGGTTCTAGGCTCTGAGGAGGGTGGGGGATCCATGGTGGGGTTCTAGGCTCTGAGGAGGGAGGGGGATCAATGGGTGTGGTTCTAGGCTCTGAGGAGGATGGGGTTCCATGGGCGGGGTTCTAGGCTTTGAGGAGAGTGGGGGTTCCATGGGTGGGGTTCTAGGATCTGAGGCAGGCTGGGTTTCAAGCTCTGAAGAGGATGGGGTTCCATGGGCGGGGTTCTAGACTCTGAGGAGGGAGGGGGGTCAATGGGTGGGATTTGGGGTTCTAGGCTCTGAGGAGGGAGGGGGATCAATGGGTGGGGGATCAATGGGCGTGGTTCGGGGTTCTAGGCTCTGAGGAGGGAGGGGGATCAATGGGCGGGGTTCTAGGCTCTGAGGAGGGAGGGGGATCCATGGGGTTTTAGACCCCATAGGACAGAGGGAGATCAACGGGAGCACATTCCAGACTGCAAGGATGGAGGGGTTGCTTTGGTGGGGGCAGCTTGGGAGAAAGGACAGGGATCCATGGGTGGGGTTCTAGGCCCCAAGGAGGGAGGGTTGCGTCGGTGCGGGGGACCCCCAAGGATGGCCGGGGTTCCCCAGTTGGCAGGTGCCAGGGCAGGGCTTGGCGCGGCAGCTGGGAGGTTCCCAGTGGGTTTGGCTGAGCTCACCAGGCCATGCCTCTGCTGGCCCCTGGCAGTGGAAGGTGTCTGGACCCCCTGGACGGCCTGGTCCCGATGCTCCGCTACCTGCGACTCCGGCGTCCAGACCCGCAGCCGCACCTGCTCCAACCCCGCCTACGGGGGGCCCGAGTGCACGGGGCCCCTCGTCCAGACTCGGGACTGCAACAGTCAGCCCTGCCGAGGTACGGGGGCACCCCTGGGGGCCGGGACCCTGCCGAGGTACGGGGGCACCCCTGGGGGCTGGGGCCCTGCCGAGGTTTGAGGGGGGCACCCCAAGGGCCTGGACCCGGGGCCCTGCCGAGGTACGGGGGCACCCCTGGGGGCCAGGGCCCTGCCGAGGTATGAGGGGGATCACCCCGAGGGGCTGGGCATGGGGCACTGCCATGGTGGAGGTCAGAGGAGGCCCGGGGGCGGGGGCCTGCCTGCTACGAGGGGTCACCCTTAGGCGTTGGGCCCGGGGGAAGCCAAACTACAGGGGAGAGGGGCTCACCCCTGGGGGCTGGGCCCGGGGCACTGCCGACATATGGGGGGCTCACCCCTAGGCGTTGGGCCCGGGGCCCTGCCGAGCTACGGGGGAGAGGGGCTCACCCCTGGGGGCTGGGCCCGGGACACTGCCAACGTATGGGGCGTGGGGCTTATGCCAAGGAGCCAGCCCCTGGGCTCTGCAAAGGGGCAGGGCGGGGGGCTCGCTCTGATCGGGCCAGGGCATGGGGTGCTGCCGAGGGATGGGGTGCGAGAGCCCTGCCATGGGACAGGATGGTGATGGGGGGGCTGACCCCAGTGGGGCTGTTACCTGGGGGTCTCTCTCCTGCCCGCCACCCCAGCTGCCTGCCAGGGCCTTACACCTGCTGCCCCATAGCGAGAGCCCCTGGGGTCCCGCCACGGCTCGGTCTCACCCCCTCCCCTCGCAGCGCTGTGCCCCGCGCCCATGATCTACCAGACGGCTGAGGAGTGCCGGCGAGGGGGGGGCGCCTGCCCGCGGCTCTGCCTGGACCAGGGCGCCGGCGTGGAGTGCGCCACCCGCTGCTACCCGGGCTGCTACTGCCCCGACGGCCTCTTCCTGCAGGACGACGGCTGCGTGCCGCAGAGCCAGTGCCTGTGCTACCACCAGGGGGTGCTCTACCAGCCGGGCGACACCGCCCCCCGCGACGCCTGCAACAACTGGTACGGCGCCGGCGCCCTGCTCCTCGGGCCAGCCGCCCCCCCCACCGGACACGAGCCCTGCGCCCGCTCCGGGGTCCCTCTGCCGGGGCGCCCAGGGGCCTGCTGCAGCTGGCTCTGGGGAGCGCCTCCGCTGGGCGTCACACTCAGCCTCTCCCTCTCTCCCTTGCAGCACCTGCGTGGCCGGGGAGATGGTGTGCGGCACGGAGCCCTGCCCAGGTAACGCCGCCCCCACCAGGCCCTGCCCACGCTGGCTCTGCGAGCACCAGGGGCTGAGTGGGGCACGTCTCAGGCAGACAGGCCTGCCCCCCCAGATGGGCACCGACTGAGACTGAGGGATGCTAGGGGCCCTGGGGGGTCCCCACCAGCCCGGGATAAGCGCAGGGATGGGGTCCCCGGGGCTTTGCGAAGGCAGGGGACGCGGTGCCCACAGGGGAGCTCACCCTGCTGTCTCCCCAGTGCACTGCGGCTGGAGCGGCTGGACCGAGTGGAGCTCCTGCAGCCGCAGCTGCAACGTGGGCACCCGGCGGCGCTACCGCTCTGGCTCCGATCCGCCCGCCGCCTTTGGGGGGCGCGACTGCCAGGGCCCCGGCGTGGAGGTCGAGTTCTGCAGCCTGCAGCCCTGCAGGGGTGAGTCGGCCAGCGGCTCCCAGCACCCGCCCATGGCCCGAAAGGACTTCCTGGGGTAGGGGGCTGGGGTGCTCCTCTGCAGCTGTCTGGGCCCAGCCCTGCTCTGGGGGCCTGGGCCTGGGGGTGTCCAGGGGCTGGAGCCACAGCGAGGGCAGCAGCACAGGTGGTGCCCACCCCAGAGCCTGGCAGCCAGCGTAGCCTCCCTTCCTCGCCTGCCCTAGGAGGGCTCAGGGTCACTGGGGCCTGGGGGTCCTGGGATTGGTGACACTGTGGAGCCGGGGGGCACTCCTGGGTCACTGGGCCTGTGGGGTGGGGTTTCTCAGGCATTCGGGAGTCTCCTGGGGTCTCTGGCCCTGTGGGGCAGGGTCTCTGGGGCAGGAGATGGCTCCTGGGGTCTCAGGCCCTGTGGGGTGGGGTCTCTAGGGCAGGGGATGGCTCCTGGGGGTCTCTGGCCCTGTGGGATGGGGTCTCTGGCCCTGTGGGACGGGGTCTCTGGGGCAGGGGATGGCTCCTGGGGGTCTCTGGCCCTGTGGGACGGGGGGTATCTCCTGGGGTCTCAGGCCCTGTGGGGCAGTGTCACGGAGTGTGGGGGGACACCAGGCCCTGCACTCCCACTTCTTGCGATTCCCCGGACTCTCAGCCAGCCAGGAAAGCAGCAGGTTTATTCAGACTACAGGACACAGTCCCAGACAAGTCTTGCAGGCACAGACAACAGGATCCCCCCCAATTAGGTCCATCTGGGGGTCCCAGGGGCACCACAGCCCCCTTGGGGGGGTCAGAGCCCCGTCTGGGCTCCCTCCATTCCCCAGCCAGCTCCTGAAACCTCCCCTCTCTCCCCCCAGCGTCTCCTCCCCCAGCCTTTGTTCAGCTTCCCTGGCAGAGGTGTCACCTGGCCTCCCCCCTTCCTGGTTCTCCCGTTACCTGCTCAGGCCTCCTCCCTCCGGCCAGTCTCCCCTCCCCCAGTGCAGATCGTCCCCCCAGGCCAACACCCCCACTTAGCATTCACAGCCCACGTCAAGAACAGTCCCAGCTCCTCACAGGCAGGGTCTCTGGGGTAGCTCCTGGGGTCTCTGACTCTGTGGGGTGGGGTCTCTGGGGCAGGGGCTGGCTCCTGGGGTCTCTGGCCCTGTGGGGCGGGGTCTCTGGGGCAGGGGCTGGCTCCTGGGGGCTCAGGCCCTGTGGGGCGGGGTCTCTGGGGCAGGGGCTGGCTCCCGCGGTCTCTGGCCCTGTTGGTGGGGCCGGGGGGTCTCTGGGGTGCGTGTGCCTGAGCTGCCCCGTCTCTCGGCAGGCTCCGGGGCAGAATGGGGTCCCTGGTCGGAGTGCTCCGTGCCCTGCGGGGGCGGCTATCAGAACCGCACACGGGGCAGCACCGTCCTGCACCGGATCGAGTTCACCACCTGCAACCTCCAGCCCTGCGCCGGTGAGACACTGTCCGTCCGTGGGCTCCGTGGCCGTGGGGCTGCGGCCTGAGCTGAGGAGGGCTGTCCAGCCCCGGGCCCGCGTCCTCTGGGGCCGTGCTGACCTCCCTGCTGCCTCCCTCACGGCCGTACGCAGAGCTGCAGCCAGAGCCCCCGGGGGCCATAGGGCCGGACAGACGGGGTCAGCCCGGGGCCCCCCAGGGGCCGGAGGGAGGTGTGAGAACCCCGATAGCGGATGGGGAGCTCTGTGATAGCTGGAGATCGGCTGCAGCCCTGAAGCAGCACGTTTCATCTCCCGTCCCCAAAGCCTTTATCGTTGCTGGGTTTGTTCTCCATAGACATGGCCAGGCCCTCCCGAATCTGGCTGAGCTCCCGGCCTCGGGGCTCTCCTGCGGCAGTGAGTTCCACAGGCTAATCATGTGTTGCGGAAATAAGCATTTCCTCGGCTCAGTTTGAATTTAATGTCACGGGACGTCCCTGGTCCCTGCGCTAGGAGTCAGGGGGAACAGACGCCCCCGGGCAGCCCCTCCCGAGCTGGGGCAGCCGTGTGGGTCCCAGGCTCAGAGAGACAAGGTGGGGCAGGGAATAGCTGTTACTGGGCCAGCTTCTGCTGGTGAGAGAGAAGCGTTCGAGCCCCACCCAGCTGGGTGCACCAGAGCTGCGTGGGGCTGGAAAACTCTCCCCGACAGAAGCTGGGGCAATAAGAGATCCTACCTCCCCCACCTTTTCGCTCTTCCGTGTGTAGGTTTTTCTCACGGCCCCTCTGCTCCCTCCCCTCCCCAGTCGCTCCAGTCTCCCCTCGTGGAGTTTTTCCAGGCCCGTGTGTGTTCTCGTCGCCTTTCGCTGGGCCCTGCGAGCTGGGCCTGGTCTCCGGGACGGGTGTCCGGGGTGGCCCGGGGCAGACGAGGCCGGGATTAGAATAGTCTCGGTTAGTCCCCATCCCCGTCCTTTGCCACCTGACATCACATGAGCTTCTCGAACAGCAGCCGCCCACAGAGCAGGTCCGTGTCCTGGGCTGCTCTGGTAACGGGCCCCTGGCCAGCGTGCGGCTCCCGGCGGGTACTGACTCAGGAACCCACTGGCCATCAGGGGCTGGGGTCTCGCGGGGCCTGCCTCACCTGCAAATGTTGCTGTGCCCCAGCTCACGCCCGGGAGCTAGGCCGGAGCCTGAGTGACCCCTGGCTCCTGCTCCCTGCCTGGGCTCTTGGCCAGCGTTCGGCCGGGTGGTGGGTGAAAGCTCTGCCCTAGGAATGGTTTGGGGAAGGTCTCTGGCCTGGGTTTGTCACGGACCCGCAGGCTCCGGGCTGCGCCCCGGCCTTGGAACTTCGGGAGGAGCCCGCAGTGCGCCTGACCCCCCCCCCCCCAGGTGTCCCTTTCTGCTCCAGTGCTGGCCATGCGGCCTGCCCACCTCAGAGACGGAGCCTCTGGGCTCCAGCCCTCCTGCTCCCCCCGCAAGCTGCCAGCGAGTCCCACGGAGCCGGGGTCCCCGGGGGAGCCTCGTCTGCTCTGCAGGGACCGACGCGCCCAGCCAGGACCTGCAGCGACCCTCACCCAGCGCGGGCCCAGCCCTCCTGCTCCCCCTGCGAGCTCTGCCAGCGAGTCCCACGGAGCCGGGCTCTGGGGGAGCCTCGTCTGCTCCGCAGGGACCGACACGCCCAGCCAGGACCTGCAGCGACCCTCACCCAGCGCGGGCCCAGCCCTCCTGCTTCCCCCCGCGAGCTGTGCCAGCGAGTCCCATGGAGCCGGGGTCCCGGGGGAGCCTCGTCTGCTCCGCAGGGACCAGCCAGGACCTGCAGCAACCCTCACCCAGCACAGGCCCAGCCCTCCTGCTCCCCCCGCGAGCTGTGCCAGTGAGTCCCATGGAGCCGGGGTCCCCGGGGAGCCTCGTCTGCTCCGCAGGGACCGACGCGCCCAGCCAGGACCTGCAGCAACCCTCACCCAGCGCGGGCCCAGCCCTCCTGCTCCCCCCGCGAGCTGTGCCAGCGAGTCCCACGGAGCCGGGGTCCTGGGGGAGCCTCGTCTGCTCCGCAGGGACCAGCCAGGACCTGCAGCGACCCTCACCCAGCGCAGGCCCAGCCCTCCTGCTCCCCCTGCGAGCTGCCAGCGAGTCCCACGGAGCCGGGGTCCTGGGGGAGCCTCGTCTGCTCCGCAGGGACCGACGTGCCCAGCCAGGACCTGCAGCGACCCTCACCCAGCGCGGGCCCAGCCCTCCTGCTTCCCCCCGCGAGCTGCCAGCGAGTCCCACGGAGCCGGGGTCCCGGGGGAGCCTCGTCTGCTCCGCAGGGACTGACGCGCCCAGCCAGGACCTGCAGCGACCCTCACCCAGCGCAGGCCCAGCCCTCCTGCTTCCCCCCGCGAGCTGTGCCAGCGAGTCCCACGGAGCCGGGGTCCTGGGGGAGCCTCGTCTGCTCCGCAGGGACCGACGCGCCCAGCCAGGACCTGCAGCGACCCTCACCCAGCGCGGGCCCAGCCCTCCTGCTCCCCCTGCGAGCTGCCAGCGAGTCCCACGGAGCCGGGGTCCCGGGGGAGCCTCGTCTGCTCTGCAGGGACCAGCCAGGACCTGCAGCGACCCTCACCCAGCGCGGGCCCAGCCCTCCTGCTCCCCCCGCGAGCTGTGCCAGCGAGTCCCACGGAGCCGGGCTCTGGGGGAGCCTCGTCTGCTCCGCAGGGACCGACGCGCCCAGCCAGGACGTGCAGTGACCCTCACCCAGCGCGGGCCCAGCCACCGGGTTTGTCAGTCGCCTGGCACAGCCTGGGGGACCCGGAGCTACCCCGGGGGGGGGGGGGTCAGTTAGAGCAGAGCCCGTCTGGCCAGCCCTGAGCCCAGCCCAGCTGCTGTGACCCCGTGGCCAGGCTCTGTCCCTCACCGACTCCTTCCTTGCTCAGCTCCCGTGAGAGATCTCCGAGCTCCTTATCCCCGCACCTCCCAGCCCTTGGCTCTGGAGCTGGGTCTTCCCTGCTCAGTGACCCGCCTGCCCTGAGAGCCAACGTCATCCTTCCCTCCCGCCAGGCGCAGTATAGGGGAAACTGAGGCACACATGGGCTTATAAAATATTACAGAAAATTCCCGCTTGGTCACCGTGCTCTCTCCAGGTCCAACTAGATGCTCGTAACAGCCCATAAACAGAGTTTGTGACCCAGCGCAGCACAGGGTGACAGGCTGGAAGCGGGCAGGGGCGGCTCTGGTTAGTTCTGGGGTGGGAGACCTCCCACGGGGACCAGCTGCTGGGGGGCTGGGGAGGGTCCCAAGGAAACCAGCTGATGGGGGGGACCAGGGGACCTGGCTGATAGAGGGAGTCGGTGGGGGGCACCAAGGAAGCAGCTGCTGCTGCAGGGGGGTCAGTAGGGGGCACTCTCCCCCCCAGGCAGTGCTGACCCCGGTGCCAGGGGCCGGTGGGCTCCCCTCTCCCCTCTGTGCTGCTCTACCCGTGCGTCCCGCTGTCTCCCTGTCCCCAGGCGAGGTGCCCGGCGTCTGCCCGGAGGGGAAGCTCTGGCTGGAATGTGCTGACGCACCGGCCTCCTGTGCGGAGCTGGGCACGGACCCCCCTGCTGACAGGCCCTGCCACGCTGGCTGTTACTGCCCCCCCAGCACCGTCCTGCTGGTGAGTGAGCGAGAGCCCCCCCAGCACCTCCGCGCCGCCCCCCCAGGCCCAGCACAGAGCTGGGGGGGCTGGGCAAGCAGGGGACTCCTCCTCCTCCCTCCCCCCGTCCCGACTCCCGCAGGAGCTCGCGCTCCTCCCCTGGGCCCTGGGACTGACGATTATTGGGGGGCCCAGGCCCCTGCTTGCCCCCCTGTGCCCACCCCTGCCTGGAAGGGCCCGCGAGAGGTCACCACAGCCAGCCCTGTGCGCCGGGGCGGGACCGAGTAACCCTAGCCCAGGCCTGACAGGGGTTTGTCCAGCCTCTTCTTAAACACCTCCAGTGACGGGGATCCCACATCCTCCCTCGGTGCCTGGGCCAGAGCCGAGCTCCCCATTGCTGCACATTAACCCATTGCTGCTTGGCCTGCCTCCGGCGGGGAGGGGAACCCGTCCTCTTTGTCACCCCCCCGCCCCCCCGCAGGCTCCGATCAGCTTCCCCCTCAGGCTTCTGTTCTCAAGGCTCTGCAGGTCGGCCACATCTTTCCTGACCAGCTCCTCTCCAGCAGCGCGGCCGCCCAGCCAGCTAGGCCCCGTCTGGGAGCTGGGGATTTTAATTTTTCTTGCCTAAGTGCAGAACTTTGCACTTGTCTTTATTGAATTTCAGTTTGTTGATCTCAGACCAATTCTCCAATTTGTCGAGATCACTTGGAATTCTAACCCTGTCCTGCGGCGCGCCTGTGCCTGCGACCGCTCCCAGCCGGGCGTCATCCGGACATTGTATTAGCATCTCTCCGCTCCCTCTGCAAGCCACTAACGAGACTATTGACTGGTCCCGGTCCCAGGACGGGCCCTGAGCCATTGCTAAGTGCTCTCAGTGCGAGCTTTGAACGAGCCGAGCGCCCATCGTCCCGCGTGTCCCTGTTCCCGTCTGAGCTCGCTCTGTGCTGTGCGTCTGCTTCCAGAATAACCGGTGCGTGCCGGCGGCGGAGTGCCCCTGCGCCGAGGGCGGAGTGCTCTACGCCCCGGGAGACGTGGTGCCCAAGGGCTGCGAGAACTGGTCAGTGCCCTTCTCCAAGGCTCCCCCTCCCCGGGCCGCTTCCTCGGGGCGTCGGCGCTAACCGCTTCCTCTCTCCCCTGCCCAGCTCCTGTGAGGCCGGCCGGATCGCCAACTGCTCCCGGGTGGCCTGTGGGGACGGTGAGAGCTGGCGCTAGGGCTGGGGAGCCAGGCAAAGAGCGGGAACGGGACCTGCCCCGTGAGGTCCAGCCCTGAGTGACACCAGCAGGCCCCTTGCCCCGTTCCTCCAGGAGCCCCGCCGAGCCCCTGGCCTGCCCTGACAGTCCCGGTGACGGGGGGGTGGGTGGCGTCTCACCCGGAGCCCCCAGCCCCTGCACGTCACGGGGCGGGCGGTGGCTGGAGACACCGAGGGGCTGGCCCCATTCCCAGCTCTGCTCTCCATGGCCGGCAGCCCAAGGCCGCCCCCTGGGGGCTGCATGACCCTTCAGGCCGGGGGGGGCGCGAGGGGGGGCTGCCAGTCTCTGGGGCCAGTTGGCTTGGCACAGTCTAGGGGTGTGGGGCAGCCTCTGACGGTCGCCCCGTTTCCTCCCGGGCAGTGAGCGGCGGCTGGTCGGACTGGACGCCCTGGAGCGAGTGTTCAGCCTCCTGCGGGTTCGGGCTCCAGAACCGGTACCGGTTCTGCACGGCCCCCCCTCCGGCGGGGACCGGACTGCCCTGCCTGGGGCCGGAGCGTGAGGAGCAGCCCTGCCACGTCCAGCCCTGCTCCAGTGAGTGCCCCCCGCCCCGGGAGAGTGCCCCCGCCCGCCCGCCCGCCGGAGAGCAACCCCCGCCCTGCTCCAGCGACTGTGCCCCGCCCGCCCTGGGAGAGCGCTCCCAGTCCTGCTCCAGTGAGTGCCCCCGGCCCGGAGAGTGCCCCCACCCCGCTCCAGCGACTGTGCCCCTCCCCGCCCGGGAGAGTGCCCCCGCCCGCTCCAGCGACTGTGCCCCTCCCCGCCCCGGGAGAGTGCCCCCACCCCGCTCCAGCGACTGTGCCCCTCCCCACCCCGGGAGAGCGCCCCGCCCTGCTCCAGTGAATGTGCCCCGCCCACCCGGAGCGCCCCCGCCCTGCTCCAGTGAGTGTGCCCCCCCGCCCCGGGAGAGCGCCCCCCCGCCCTGCTCCAGTGAGTGCCCCCACTCTGCTCCTGTGAGTGCCCCCCCGCCCGGAGAGCGCCCCTGCCGCCCTGCCCCAGCAACTGTGCCCCTCCTGCCCCGGGAGAGCGCCCCCCCGCCCCAGGGGCTCTGTGCTGCTCGCCGTGTGTTACCTGCTGCCGCCAGGCTGGGGGGAGGGGCAGGGAATGGCCGGGGGGGGGGGGGGGGGCGGGGGGGGTGCAAGCGGCCTGCAGGTCCCCAGCAGGCTCCTGGGTGGGGGTGGGAGCCGGTGGCACGTGCCCAGTGCTGGGGGGCCGGAGGCTGGGTGAGGAGTGAGGCTTTCCCCAGGCTCTGGCGCCCGCAGGCCGGGGGAGGGCAGGGGGCCTGACACCCACGGCTCTGCCCCAGGGAGCGGCGGCTGGAGCGTGTGGAGCCCCTGGACCGAGTGCACCAAGAGCTGTGGGGAGGGGCTGCGGAGCCGGGCCCGAGCCTGCGACAGCCCCACCCCGCTGGGCCACGGCGACTACTGCGAGGGCCCCCCCGCCCAGGTGGAGACCTGCCACCCGGGGCAGTGCCCAGGTACGGGGCGGGGGGGGTTCCTAGAGCAGGCAGCCCCAGGAACGTGCCATGGGGGAGGGCAGCTATCCCTGTGGGGAAACCCCCGGCCCCACTCCCATGGCTAAGGGGGTGCTGGGCTGTGGGGAGTGGGCTCGGCGGGGGGTGCTGGGCTGCAGGGAGCGGGGCAGGGGCTCACCAGGGGGCAGGGGCTGCAGGGAGGGGTATGGGGCTCAGCGGGGGGCGCCGGGCTGCAGGGAGCTGGGCAGGGAGTGCTGGGCTGCAGGGCAGGGCTCAGCAGGGAGCACTGGGCTGCGGGGAGCGGGGCGGGGCTCGGCGGGAGGCGCAGGGCCGTGGGGGCAGGGCAGGGGCTTGACGGGGTGCAGGGAGCGGGGGCTTGACGGGGCGCGGGGCTGTGGGGGGCAGGGCAGGGGCTTGGCGGGGGGCGCTGGGCTGCAGGGGAGTGGGATGCAGCTGGTGACCCCCGGTGCGTCACTGCTGCCCTAGCGCTGTGCTGCGGGGGGTGCCCGGGCCGAGGTGCTGCCCGCTGGAGCACGCCAGGCTCCGCATGCCACGTCCTCACCCCCGGCCTCCCCCCGTCTTCCCAGCTCTGGACTGCGCGGCCGTGCAGGGCTCCATGTACAGCCGCTGCGGCCCCTCGTGCCCCCGCTCCTGCGACGACATCTCGGTAAGGGAACGGATGCCCCTGGGCCCTGGGAGTGAGGGGCTGCCCCACCCCGGCCCTGGGTTCCTGGGCTGGGCTCCTGCTCCTGCTGCCCCCCTGCTCCAGGCCTGGCTCCTCTCCCCTGCCAGGCCGGGCTGCTCCCCTTTGCCAGGGCACAGGGCACTGCTCCCTCCATCCCCCCTGCTCTCCCCACAGGCCCCGCCCCACGGCAGGCGAGGCTGAGAGGTGCACTGGGCAGTGATGGGAATATTCGGGGAATCCAGCCTGTGTGTGTCCTCGTCCCCCTCCCTGCCCGGCAATGACCACGGGACTCCATAGCCCCCCCCCCGCCATGCCCAGGGGTCTCCTCCCCGCCCCGTGACGCTCCCTCTGCCCCCAGCACTGCATGTGGAGCTGCGAACCCGGCTGCTACTGCACCAGCGGCAGGGTGCTGAACGCCAACGGCTCGGCCTGCGTGGAGAGGCAGGACTGCACCTGCCTGGACCTGCTCACCCAGGAGAGGTACCTGCCGGGGGAGACCGTGGCCCACCGGGACGGCTGCAACAACTGGTGAGCGAGGCTGGCGCGTGGGGGGGCAGCTGCTGTCGAGAGCCACCCGCTGGTCCGTGACGCCACGCCCTGCCATGCCCAGGGCATGGGTCGGGGCAGGGGGTGCCGAGGGGTGGGGGTCCTAGTGGGGCAGTGAAACCAGGGACATGGGGAGGCTGTGGGGCAGGAGATGCGGAGGGGGGGATGCCCAGTGGGGCTGCAGTGCCACGCCCCAGAGCTGGCTGCATTGCAGCGGCGGGTGAGCACTGCTGCTCTGTGAGGCTCCCGGGGCGAGGGTACCGAGGTGCTGTCCCAGCCCCCTGCACTGCGGGGGAAGGGGACTGTCTCCCGGTGGAGGTGGGCGTGCTGGAGGCACTGGGGGTCCGTTCTGGGTCCCCCCGACTCCGTCCCAGCCCGTCTCACTGCCGCTCTGCTCCCTCCCCAGCACCTGCACCGGGGGGGTGCTGCTCTGTACCAGCCTGCCCTGCCCTGGTGAGTACCCGGCTGGCCACTGGCAGCCCTGGCGTGGGGCGGGGACTGAGGGTCCCTGGGGGATGCAGAGGGGCACACGAGGGAATGGTGCCCCAGGGGTGTGATGGGGAGTGCAGAGGGGCCTATGGGGGCCCTGGGAGATACAATGGCAGTGGGGTGATGGGGGGGCCTGGGGAGGGGGGAGGAGAGGGTCCCAGACCGCACACTGATTGGGTGGCAGGTTTGGAGGGGACGTGGCCTCTCCTGTGGCTCTTTTCCCCTTGTTCACCTCCCTGGGGTGGGGCGGGGAGAGGAGTAAGGCGGGGGCAGCCAGGGAGAAGGGGGCGGGGAGATGGGGTGGTGAGAGGAGAAGGTGGGGGCAGCCAGGGCAGAAGGGGGCAGGGAGATGGGGGTGGGGAGGGGAGAAGGTGGGGCGGCTAGGTGAGAGGGGTGGGAGGTGGGGGCAGAGAGGAGAAGGTGGGGGTGGCTAGGTGAGAGGGGTTGGGGGTGGGGCAGAGAGGAGAAGGTGGGGCGGCTAGGTGAGAGGGGTGGGGAGGTGGGGGCAGAGAGGAGAAGGTGGGGCGGCTAGGTGAGAGGGGTGGGGCAGAGAGGAGAAGGTGGGGGTGGCTAGGTGAGAGGGGTTGGGAGGTGGGGGCAGAGAGGAGAAGGTGGGGCGGCTAGGTGAGAGCGGGTGGGAGGTGGGGGGCAGAGAGGAGAAGGTGGGGGGCGGCGCGGTGAGAGGGGGTGGGGTGGTGGGGGCAGAGAGGAGAAGGTGGGGGTGGGTTGAAGGGGGCCTAGGCTGCTGCTGCGAGAGACCCCCTGAGCGCCCCCTGCTCTGCACCCCTCTCCCAGTGGCTGGAGCCTGGTGTGACTGGTCTCCATGGACCCCCTGCTCCCGGACCTGCGGCAGCGAGGTGGTGACGCGGTACCGCGCCTGCGCCTGCCCCACGCCTCAGCACGGGGGGGCCGAGTGTGCTGGAGCACAGGAGCGTCACGGGGACACCGGCACCCAGCTCCAGCACAAGGAGTGTCCCTCGGCTGCCTTCTGCCCCGGTACGGCCCCGAGCCCGGACAGCGTCCCCTCCCCCGCCGCCGGGTACGGCCCCGAGCCCGGCCGGCATCCCTTCCCCCACCGCCGGGTACGGCCCCGAGCCCGGCCGGCATCCCTTCCCCCCCGCCGGGTACGGCCCCGAGCCCGGACAGCGTCCTCCCCGCCGCTGGTACGGCCCGAGCGGACGCCGTCCCCTCCCGGTGCGGCCCGAGCGGACAGCGTCCCCTCCCCGGGTGCGGCCCGAGCGTCCCCCGCCGGGTATGGCCCCAAGCCGGCGGCGTCCCCTCCCCGCGCCAGGTACGGCCCCGAGCCCGGCGGCATCCTCCCCCGCCGGGTGCGGCCCGAGCCCGCCGGCATCCTTCCCCACCGCTGGTACGGCCCGAGCCCGGCGGCATCCTTCCCCGGCCGGGTGCGGCCCGAGCCGGACAGCGTCCCCTCCTCGCCGGGTGCGGCCCGAGCGGACAGCGTCCCTTCCCCACCGCTGGTACGGCCGAGCCGGACAGCGTCCTCCCCGCCGGGTACGGCCCGAGCGGACAGCGTCCCCTCCCCCCGCGGGTGCGGCCCGAGCGGACAGCGTCCCCTCCCGCCGCTGGTACGGCCCGAGCCGGACAGCGTCCCCTCCCCGCCGCTGGTACGGCCTCGAGCCCGGCCGGCATCCTTCCCCGCCGGGTACGGCCCGAGCGGACAGCGTCCCCTCCCGCTGGTGCGGCCCGAGCCCGCCGGCTTCCTTCCCCCGCGGGTACGGCCTCGAGCCCGGCCGGCATCCCTCCCGCCGGCGGGTACGGCCCGAGCCCGCGGGCGTCCCTTCCCCCGCCGGTACGGCCCGAGCCCGGCCGGCATCCCTTCCCCCCCGCCGGTACGGCCGAGCCCGCCGGCATCCTTCCCCGCCGGGTGCGGCCCGAGCGGACAGCGTCCCCTCCCCGCGGGTGCGGCCCGAGCGGACAGCGTCCTCCCCGCTGGTACGGCCCGAGCGGACAGCGTCCCCTCCCCGCCGGGTGCGGCCCGAGCGGACAGCGTCCCCTCCCCGCCGGTACGGCCGAGCCGGACAGCGTCCCCTCCCCGCGGTACGGCCCGAGCGGACAGCGTCCCCCCGCCGGGTACGGCCGAGCCGGACAGCGTCCCTCCCGCCGGGTACGGCCCGAGCCTGGACAGCGTCCCCTCCCCCGCCGGTGCGGCCCGAGCCGGCCGGCATCCTTCCCCGCCGGGTACGGCCCCGAGCCCGGACATCGTCCCTTCCCCCACCGCCGGGTACGGCCCCGAGCCCGGCCGGCATCCCTTCCCCACCGCTGGTGCGGCCCGAGCCGGCTGGCATCCTTCCCCGCCGGGTACGGCCCCGAGCCCGGACAGCGTCCCTTCCCCCATGCCGGGTACGGCCCGAGCGGACAGCATCCCTTCCCGCCGGGTGCGGCCCGAGCCGGACAGCGTCCTCCCCACCGCCGGAGTGCGGCCGAGCCTGGCGGTGTCCTCCCCCGCCGGGTGCGGCCCGAGCCGGACAGCGTCCCCTCCCCGCTGGTACGGCCCGAGCCCGGCCGGCATCCCTTCCCCCCCCGCTGGGTACGGCCCCGAGCCCGGCCGGTGTCCTTCCCCGCCGGGTGCGGCCCGAGCCCGGCGGTGTCCTCCCCACCGCCGGGTGCGGCCGAGCGGACAGCGTCCCCTCCCCGCCGGGTACGGCCCGAGCCGGCGGCGTCCCCTCCCCGCCGGGTACGGCCCGAGCGGACAGCGTCCCCTCCCCGCCGGGTACGGCCCGAGCCCGGCCGGGCGTCCCTTCCCCCGCCGGGTACGGCCGAGCCCGGCCGGCGTCCTCCCCACCGCTGGTACGGCCGAGCCCGGACAGCGTCCCCTCCCCGCCGGGTGCGGCCCGAGCCCGGCCGGCGTCCCCTCCCCGCCGGGTACGGCCCGAGCGGACAGCGTCCTTCCCCACGCCGGGTGCGGCCCGAGCCGGCGGCGTCCCTCCCCGCGGGTACGGCCCGAGCCGGACAGCGTCCCCTCCCCCGCGGGTACGGCCCGAGCCGGACAGCGTCCCCTCCCCCGCCGGGTACGGCCCGAGCGGACAGCGTCCCTTCCCCCCTCCCCCGCCGGGTACGGCCCGAGCCGGACAGCGTCCCCTCCCCGCCGGGTACGGCCCGAGCCCGGCGGCGTCCCTCCCCCGCCGGGTGCGGCCCGAGCGGACAGCGTCCCCTCCCCGCTGGTACGGCCCGAGCCCGGCGGCGTCCCCTCCCCGCCGGGTGCGGCCCGAGCCCGGACAGCGTCCCTTCCCCCCGCCGGGTACGGCCCCGAGCCCGGCCGGCATCCCTTCCCCGCCGATGCGGCCCGAGCGGACAGCGTCCTCCCCCGCCGGGTACGGCCCCGAGCCCGGACAGCGTCCCCTCCCCCCGCCGGGTACGGCCCCGAGCCCGGACAGCGTCCCTTCCCCCGCTGGTACGGCCCGAGCGGACAGCGTCCCCTCCCCGCCGGTGCGGCCCGAGCCCGGACAGCGTCCCCTCCCCGCCGGGTACGGCCCGAGCCCGGCCGGCGTCCCCTCCCCGCCGGGTACGGCCCGAGCCGGACGGCGTCCCCTTCCCCACCGCTGGTACGGCCCGAGCCCGACAGCGTCCCCCCCGCTGGGTACGGCCCGAGCCGGACAGCGTCCCTTCCCCACCGCTGGTACGGCCCGAGCGGACAGCGTCCCTCCCCCGCCGGTACGGCCCGAGCCGGACGGCGTCCCTTCCCCACCGCTGGTACGGCCCGAGCGGACAGCGTCCCCGCTGGTACGGCCCGAGCCGGCCGGCATCCCCTCCCCACCGCTGGGTACGGCCGAGCGGACAGCGTCCCCTCCCCGCCGGGTACGGCCCGAGCCGGACAGCGTCCCCTCCCCGCCGGGTACGGCCCGAGCCGGACAGCGTCCCCTCCCCCGCCGGGTACGGCCCGAGCGGACAGCGTCCCCCCGCCGGGTACGGCCCGAGCCGGACAGCGTCCCCTCCCCCGCCGCCGGGTACGGCCCGAGCGGACAGCGTCCCCTCCCCCGCCGCTGGTGCGGCCCGAGCGGACAGCGTCCCCTCCCCCGCTGGTACGGCCCGAGCCCGGACAGCGTCCCCTCCCCCGCTGGTACGGCCCGAGCCCGCCAGTGTCCCTCCCCACCGCCGGGTGCGGCCCGAGCGGACAGCGTCCCTTCCCCCCCGCCGGGTACGGCCCCGAGCCCGGCCAGCGTCCCTTCCCCCGCCGGGTACGGCCCGAGCCGGACGGCGTCCCCTCCCCGCCGGGTGCGGGCCCGAGCCGGCGGTGTCCCCTCCCCCGCCGGGTGCGGCCCGAGCCCGGCCGGTGTCCTCCCCCGCCGGGTGCGGCCCGAGCGGACAGCGTCCCTTCCCCCCCGCCGGGTACAGCCCCGAGCCTAGCCGGTGTCCCCTTCCCCCTGCTGGGTACGGCCCCGAGCCCGGCCGGTGTCCCCTCCCCCCCGCCGGGTATGGCCCCAGAGCCTGCTCTGCCCCCACAGGTACCACCCCAGTGCCAGCTGCCACTGCCCTGGTATGGGCCCTACCCTGAGCTGACACCGTTGTGATGGGCGGGATCCCAGAAACCCCCTGGGGCTGCCAGCTGATGTGCCAGGACTGCTTCTGCCCCTGCTTTCCTGCCCCCATCAGCTCAGTGCCCTGCCTGGTCTGAGCCAGACCCGCTGGCCTGCTGCAAACCCAGCCCCGGGTCTGAGCCACGTCCCCTAACAGCTGCAGGCTTCACTGAAAGCAGCTCACAGGAGTGGTCCTGCCTTTAACACTGAGATGCCCAGCTCCCAATGGGTCCAAACCCCAAATCAATCCGGTTGACCCTGTACAAAGCTTATCCAGGGGAAACTCATCAATTGTTTGCCCTCTATAACCGTGGTCCCCAACCTTTTTGGCCGGCGGGCGCCAGCTGAAGGGCCACTGCGGCGGTGGACCACCCGCTGAAATGCCGCCGAAATTCGGGGGCGATGCCTCTCGGTGACGTCACTTGTTGGCGACAAGCGTCATCATCGAGAGGCGTCCCCGCCAAAATGCCACTGCGGCATTTCGGCGGGTGCTCTCCTGGGGGCCAGGACGTGGGCGCATTAAGATGCCCCTGCGGGCGCCATGGTGCCTGCGGGCACCGCGTTGGGTACCCCTGCTCTATAACACTGATAGAGAGAGCTGCACAGCTGTTCCCTCCCCCCCAGGTATTAACACAGACTCCAGGTTGTATTACTTAATTAATAAGTAAAAAGTCATTGCATTCAATACCGGAAGTAGGATTTCAGTGGTTCCAAGTAGTAACAGAGTGAACTACCAAGCAAAATAATAACAAAACCCACACACCCAAGTCTATGTCTAATACAGTAAGAAAACTGAATATAGATAACACCTCATCCTCGGAGGAGTTCCAGTGAGCTTCCTTTACAGACCAGTCTCCTGCTAGTCCGGGTCCAGCAATCGCTCCCACCCCCTGCAGTCACAGTCTCTTTCAGGTATCCTGGGGGGTGGGGGCTCTCTCTTGAGCCAGCTGAAGAGAAAATGGAGGGGTCTCCCAGGGTCTTAAATAGACTTTCTCTTGTGGGCTGAGACCCCCTCCTCTCTCCTATGCAAAGTCCAGCTCCAAGATGGAGTTTTGGAGTCACATGGACAAGCCACATGTCCATGCAGGACTCAGTTTTTACAGGCAGCAGCCATTGCCCACATGGCAGGGGCGGCTCTGCTAATTCCGCCGCCCCAAGCAGGGCGGTGCGCCGCGCCGCTCGGGCTGCCGTTCGTGGTCCCGCGGCTCCTGGGGACCCCCTGCAGACGTGCCTGCGGAGGGTCCGGTGGTCCCGCGGCTCCAGTGGAGCATCCGCAGACATGCCTGCGGGAGGTCCACCCGAGCCGCGGGAGCAGCGCACCCGCCGCAGGCATGACTGCGGAAGGTCCGCCGGACCCGCCTGTCGCCCTGCCGGCAAAATGCCGCCCCACGCGCGTGCTTGGTGCGCTGGGGTCTAGAGCCGGCCCTGCCACATGGTATCTTGAATGTCTCCAGGTAGACTTATGTGGATTGGGGCCTTCCAACATCCCTTGTTTGTTAAATGCTTCTTGATTGGGCACTTAACTTGCAAATTCCTTTCTAAAGAAGCTGCCCAAATGCCTTACTAGGGTTATTTAAAATCAAGCCAGTACCCAGCCAGTGTTCAAATCTTGGAATACACCAGTGGCAGGTGCCTACAGCCAGGAGGAAGAGATTGGGGAGAGCAAAACCTTCGCAGAGAGATGGCACATGGCACACGTAGCACAGAACATATTCCAGTTCTGTCACCTAGACATTCATAAGCATATTCCATAAAGCCTTACGGGGGCACCGTCACAACCACGTCCCCCGCCCAGTTATGGCCCCGACCCCGAGACATCCTCCATCCCTCTGGTGTGCCAGCCCCAGGGCAGGGTCCCTGTGTTACTCTGGCCTGTAGCCCTGCCCACCCCGGGGGTTTATGCGGGGCCGGTGCAACCTCTTAGGTGACCTAGGCAGTCGCCTAGGGCGCTAGGATTTGGGGGGCAGCATTTTCTTCGGCAGTGTCCGCAGCAGCTTGATCTTCGGCTGCCCCAGTTGCCACCAGCATTTAGGCAGAGGGAGCTGGGGCAGGGGAGCACGGGGAGGGCCGCCTGCAGCAAGTAAGGGGGGGGCGGCACACAGGGGAACTCCCCCCGCAGCTCCCCCCTGCCCCGCCTCCTCCCCGAGCACGCCGTGGCTGCTTCACTTCTCCCGCCTCCCAGGCTTGCCGTGCCAAGCAGCTTAGGCGCCGCAAGCCTGGGAGGCAGGAGAAGTGAAGCAGCGACGGCGTGCTCGGGGAGGAGGCGGGGCAGGGGGGAGCTGCCGCTCGGCTCCCCAGGCCAGAGGGGGGGAGCTGCCATGGGGGAGGTGCCTCAGGGCGGTGGGGAGCTGCTGCAGGGTTCGGGGAGGGGATGGAGCAGAGGTGAGCTGGGGTGGGGAGCTGCCGCACGGCTCCCCGGGGGGGGAGCTGCCGCGGAGCGGGGGCACTTCAGGGTGGTGGGGAGGCAGGGAGCTGCCGCAGGGCTGGGGGTGGCGCAAGGTGGAAGTTTCGCCCAGGGCGTGAAACATCCTTGCACCGGCCCTGGGTTTATGGCAGGCCCGGGGCTCCACGCCCCAGGGAGCCGGGCTCACCTCTCTGGGGGTGGTTTGCAGTGGACGGTGGCTGGAGTTCCTGGGGGCCATGGTCGGCCTGCGCCGCCTGCGCCGGGGAGTCGACACGGAGCCGGGAGTGCAGCAGCCCCCCTGCCCGCTTCGGGGGCGTGCCCTGTCCCGGAGAGGCCCGGCAGAGCCACGCCTGCCATGATGGAGACACCGTGTGTGAAGGTGAGAGACCGGCCCAGGCGCCGACCCCCCGCCAGCGACCAGCCACCTGGGCTGGGCCCCAGCTCTGCCCGTGCCCCCGGAGCCCGCCCTGGTCCCATCGCCACGCGGGGCACCGCGCTGGGATATGATGCCGGGCAGAGCTGCGCCCAGCCCCAGGCAGCATTCTGCCGTGGGAAATGGGGCCGAGACCCCCTGGGAGCCATCGCTGGGCCTGGCAGATCAGCTGCCCCTCACCAACTCCTGCTCCCATCCCGCCACACCCCCTCAGAGCCCCCCCAGCCTCTGCCCCTGCCCGCGGTCACCCAGCCTGGCCTGGCCCCACACCTGGGCCCCCTGCACCCCGGCCCGGCCCCCTCGCTGTCGGCACCTCCAGGGCCCGGCCACGGTGGAGTGGAACCGGTGGCCAGGGCAGGGGCCGGGCCCAGGGGCTGACCGGGCAGCAGGACCCCTGGGGCAGGGGCAGGCTGGGTGGAGCTGGATGGGTCACTGCCCTTGTGGCCCAAGCCCCAGCAGTGCTCACGGTGCCGCGATGCCACCCACGCCGGGGGCAGGGAGCGACGGGGGAGGGGGCGGGAATGCTACCCTGGCAGCCCAGCTGCTCCTCGGAGACCCGGCTGGCAGCTGCCCCCCCGGGCAACCCTGCCAGCCCCATCCTCACCCCTGCCCGGGCAGGGCTGAGGGTGTCACGGACTCACAGATCGTGCCCACTCGTGGCCCTGTGCCGTCCGTGGGGGGGGCCCCTTCAGTGCGACAGCCCTTCTCGGGGGGCCGCTCTCTGCCGGGGTCAGGCCCCTCCACCTCTGGAGCCGCACCTCTCTGAGCCTCCAGCAGCCTGGCTCTGCCGGGGCCCCTCAGGGAGTCCCCTCGCTCCGGGCCCCAGAGGGAATCACGCCACCCTGAGCTCTAGACCAGAGCGAGCGTAAAACAGGTTTATTGAGCGTCTGAACCCAGCACAAGAAACTCTCCGGCCTCAGGACTGGCTCCCTCAGCCCGGCACATCTAGGTCTGTCCAGCCTCCAGGGGGGCTCTGCCTGCTCCCCCCTCTCCAGTCCTGAGACCCCCCCCCCTTCCTAGCTGGGCATCTGCTATCACCTCCCCCAAGCCTCCTCTGTCCATTGGGAAACAGGGTCGCCTGGGCCCCCTCTCCCCTCTTCTGTCCTCTGGCCCCTCAGGCTGGAACCAGCTGGTCAGGTCACCAGGGTCCTCTCCCCGCAGCCCATTGTCCTCCCACTGGCCAGAACCGGCTGCGATTCCTGAGCCAGGTCTCCGGGTCTCCAGGTCACCAGTCGCTGGGGTGTCCATCCTCCAGGCCGTCGGACGGGGTCCCGAGTCTCTCTTCAGTCCCATGTAACAACAAACTCCCTCTCCCCTCCCCTCGTTAAACCAGTAACACCCGGGGACACTGAGTCCCACCCGCTCTGCCTGCAACCCCCTGGGAAACACGGAAAAAGCCAAGACCCCCCCGCAGCTTGTCACCCATGGCCAGAGCGCCCTGTGTGGCTGCGTGATTTCCTTGCCGCTCCCGGCACAGCCCAGGCGTGTGGCCCGCACCGTGTGCCGGGTGCTGCCGCGTTGCGGGAGGGGTGACCCCGGCTCTCTCCCCACAGGCTGCGGCGGGGGGCAGGTGCCCTTTGCCTGTGGCAAGCCCTGCCCCCGCTCCTGCGAGGACCTGCAGGCGGACACGGCCTGCCTGGACAGCCCCCCGTGCCAGCCCTCGTGCGGCTGCCCCGCTGGCCGGCTCCTCCAGGACGGGGCCTGTGTGAGCCTGGCGCAGTGTCGCTGCAAGTACCACAACGGCTCCCTGGGTGAGTGCGGGCCTGGGGCTGGAGGGGGCAGTGCCCCCAGGTAAACCACCACGGCCGGGCGGGGGCTGCGGGAGGGGCGGGGCTGGGCCGGGGATACAGGAGGGCATGGGGGCTGGGCAGGGAGGGTGCAGGGGCTGGCCAGAGGATACAAGGAGGGGGAGTAAAGCTGGGCTGGGGATATAGGGCGCGGGAGTCGAGCTGGGCAGGGTATATAGGGGGGCACTGGGCAGGGGAGGGTGCAGGGGACTGGCCGGGGATACAGAGAGGGCATGGGGGCTGGGCAGGGGATACAGGGAGGCGGGCATGGGGCTGGGCAGGGAGGGCATGGGGGGCTGGGCAGGGGATATAGGGAGGGGAGGGCATGGGGGGCTGGGCCGGGGATACAGGAGGAGGGCATGGGGCTGGGCCGGGGATACAGGGAGGGGCGGGCATGGGGCTGGGCAGCGGAGGGCATGGAGGGCTGGGCAGGGGATACAGAGAGGGGCGGGGCTGGGCGGGGGATACAGGGAGGGGGCGGGCATGGGGGGCTGGGCAGGGGAGGGCGCAGGGAGGGCGCAGGGGGCTAGTTGGGGGGCTGCGTCTGTGGCTCTCCGGGCGGGTGACGCCCCGGCCCGTCTCTCCGCAGAGGCTCCGGAGCAGCAGCCCCTCTCGGCCTGGGCTGGCCCCGTGCCCTGGGAGTACGCGCAGCCTGGGCAGACCGTGTACGGGCCCTGCCAGAACTGGTGAGAGCTGGGATCCGCGGGCACTCGGGGCCCCCTTCCCTAGGCAGCCTGGGGGCCGGACCGGGGCTGGCGTTGCCCACCTCCGTCCTGGGGGCTGCGGGTGGCTCTGGGGACTGGGAGCCCCCGGGCCTCGGGCCAGTCTCGGGCAGGTGCCACCTGGCAGAGCCCCTCACTGCAACCCACCCTCCCTCCAGGGCCCGGCCTGGCATCTGGTCAGAGGTGGCTGAGTGAGCTGAGGAGACGGACCCTTCCCCAGGCCTCGCAGAGCTGCAGCCTCTGCCCAGGGCGGCTGGGCAGGGCCCTGGGCTCCGGGGCCGTGCCCGGGGAGGGGAGGCCTGGGTGGGAATCAGGGTTGGGCTCTGGGGCAGTGCCGGGGGAGGGGAGGCCTGGGTGGGAATCAGGGTTGGGCTCTGGGGCCGTGCCCGGGGAGGAGGCCTGGGTGGGAAACAGGGTTGGGCTCTGGGGCAGGGCCCGGGGGAGGGGAGGCCTGGGTGGGAATCAGGGTTGGGCTCTGGGGCAGTGCCCGGGAGGAGGCCTGGGTGGGAATCAGGGTTGGGCTCTGGGGCAGTGCCCGGGGAGGGAGGCCTGGGTGGGAATCTGGGTGGGGCTCGGGGGCTGGGCCGGGGGGTGGGGAGGCCTGGGTGGGAATCAGGGTTGGGCTCCGGGGCAGTGCCCGGGGAGGGGAGGCCTGGGTGGGAATCAGGGTTGGGCTCTGGGGCCGTGCCCGGGGAGGGGAGGCCTGGGTGGGAATCAGGGTTGGGCTCTGGGGCCGTGCCCGGGGAGGGGAGGCCTGGGTGGGAATCAGGGTTGGGCTCGGGGGCAGGGCCCGGGGAGGAGGCCTGGGTGGGAATCAGGGTTGGGCTCTGGGGCAGTGCCCGGGAGGAGGCCTGGGTGGCAATCTGGGTGGGGCTCGGGGGCCGGGCGGGGGGTGGGGAGGCCTGGGTGGGAATCAGGGTTGGGCTCTGGGGCCGTGCCCGGGGAGGTGAGGCCTGGGTGGGAATCAGGGTTGGGCTCTGGGGCAGTGCATGGGGGAGGGCAGGCCTGGGTGGGAATCAGGGTTGGGCTCTGGGGCCGTGCCCGGGGGAGGGGAGGCCTGGGTGGGAATCAGGGTTGGGCTCTGGGGCCGTGCTCGGGGAGGGGAGGCCTGGGTGGGAATCAGGGTTGGGCTCTGGGGCAGTGCCCGGGGGAGGGGAGGCCTGGGTGGGAATCAGGGTTGGGCTCCGGGGCAGTGCCGGGGTTTTCTCCCCCAGCCTGGGCACCAGGCCTGCGGGGCTCTCGTCTCTGGCTGCCCAGGGCTGGGGCAGGGGGGTTGGATGCAGGTGCAGTTGGGGGCTGCGTGACCACGGTAACGCGCTCTCCCCTCCCCGCAGCACCTGCGAGGATGGGCACCTGCAGTGCCGCGCCGACCCTGCGTGCCGGCTGGACGGCGGCTGGGGGGCCTGGGGGCCGTGGTCGCCCTGCCCCCAGCGCTGCCAGGAGGGCACCCAGTTCCGCTTCCGAGAGTGCGATAACCCGGCCCCCCAACACGGGGGCAGGGGCTGCATCGGGGACAGCCAGCAGCAGCGAGCCTGCCACCAGGGCGAGCCGCCCTGCCAAGGTGAGAGCCGGGGCGTGGGGCACAGCGGGGGGTGCTGCGGGGGGCACACTGGGGGTGCTGACCCCCAGGCCCCAGCACGTTGGGGGGGTGTTACAGGGCACATCCCAGCTGCTCCCAGGCCCTTTCCCAGCGCAGCGGGGTCACGGTGGCACCTACAGACCCTGACCAAGCCGGCTGTGCCGGGGGCTGTGCCGGGGCTGCCCCGTCTGGGACGTCAGAGCCCTGCCCCAGGAGCAGAGCCTGGCGCGGGGGCGCCGGGAGGGCCGGGGCGGACGAGTGCTGGCGGGGGACAGACGCTGCTGGCAGTGAGGGGCCCATTGTACCCGGTGTCTGTGCCCTGCCCCCTGCAGAGGAGGCGCCGTGGAGCGACTGGTCCCCGTGGGCCCCGTGCAGCGTGTCCTGTGGCGGGGGAGAGCAGATCCGCACGCGCCAGTGTCGCCAGCCGGCCTGCCAGGGGCTGGCCGTGCAGAGCAAGACCTGCCACACCCAGGTCTGCCTCGGTGAGTGACCCCCGGGGAGTAACCGCCCCCCCCGGGGAGTAGCCGACCCCCTCGGGGAGTAACCACCCCATTCCCTCTTCCCCCCCAGGGAGTAACCGCCCCCAATCCCCTCCTTGGGGATTAACTGCCCCCTATTGTGAGTACCCCCCACTGCCCTCCCTCCCTGACTGCCCCCCCTCGGGGAGTAACCCCCCACTGCCCTGTCTCAGTGAGTAGCCCCCAAAGACAGGCGCCCCCCACATCTGCTGAAAGTGCAGGGTGGGGGCGGCAGGTGGGAGGAGGGCCGGGGCTGGCTCTGCAGCAGGGGGAGGGGGACAGGACAGCCCCCTGCAGCTCTGGGGCGCTCTGGGCCCCGCACTCACTCCCGGGCCCCAAACCTGGGCCCGTGGGGCAGCCTGCAGGGAGCTCAGGCCTGTCTGTCGCCCTCCCCCCAGAGGTGGGCTGCCCGGCGGGACGCCTGTACCGGGAGTGCCTGCAGGAGGAGGGCTGCCCCTACAGCTGTGCCCACCTCACCCGCCAGATGGACTGCTTCTCCGATGGCTGCGAGGAGGGCTGCCACTGCCCGGCGGGCACCTACCAGCACCACGGAGCCTGCGTCCAGGTCAGGCGCCCGCGGGCTGTTTCCTCGCTCTGCAGCGGGGCAGAGAGCAGCATGGCATGGGCAGCACTGCCGAGCTTCCAGCCCATAGCGATCGAGCTAAGCCCCGCCCCAGTGCATTGGGGGGGGAGATACGTGAGCTAAGCCCCGCCCCAGTGCATTGTGGGGGGGATACGTGAGCTAAGCCCCGCCCCAGTGCATTGTGGGGGGGGGGGGATACATGAGCTAAGCCCTGCCCCAGTGCATTGTGGGGGGGATACGTGAGCTAAGCCCCGCCCCAGTGCATTGTGGGGGGGATACGTGAGCTAAGCCCTGCCCCAGTGCATTGTGGGGGGGATACGTGAGCTAAGCCCCACCCCAGTGCATTGTGGGGGGGGGGGGATACATGAGCTAAGCCCTGCCCCAGTGCATTGTGGGGGCGGGATATGTGAGCTAAGCCAGGCCCAGTGCATTGGGGGGGGGATACGTGAGCTAAGCCCCACCTCAGTGCATTGTGGGTGGGGAGATTCGTGAGCTAAGCCACGCCCCAGTGCATTGGGGGGGGGGGATACGTAAACTAAGCCAGGCCCAGTGCATTGTGGGGGGGATACGTGAGCTAAGCCCTGCCCCAGTGCGTTGTGGGGGGGGATACATGAGCTAAGCCCCGCCCCAGTGCGTTGTGGGGGGGGGATACATGAGCTAAGCCCCTCCCCAGTGCATTGTGGGGGGGATGCGTGAGCTAAGCCAGGCCCAGTGCATTGTGGGATACGTGAGCTAAGCCCCTCCCCAGTGCATTGTGGGTGGGGGAATGTGAGCTAAGCCCCGCCCCAGTGCATTGTTGGGGGGGATACGTGAGCTAAGCCCCTCCCCAGTGCATTGTGGGGGGGGGGAACGTGAGCTAAGCCACGCCCCAGTGCATTGTGGGTGGGGGGGATGCGTGAGCTAAGCCACGCCCCAGTGCATTGTGGGTGGGGAGATATGTGAGCTAAGCCCCGCCCCAGTGCATTGTGGGGGGGATACGTGAGCTAAGCCACGCCCCAGTGCATTGTGGGTGGGGGGAATACGTGAGCTAAGCCCCGCCCCAGTGCATTGTGGGTGGGGGGATACGTGAGCTAAGCCCCGCCCCAGTGCATTGTGGGTGGGGGGATACGTGAGCTAACCACGCCCCAGTGCATTGTGGGTGGGGGGATACGTGAGCTAACCACGCCCCAGTGCATTGTGGGGGGGGGGGATGCGTGAGCTAAGCCCCACCCCAGTGCATTGTGGGCTATGTTCGTGGGTGCTCCCTGGCTGCGAGCTGTGCTGGCCACATGCAGCCGGGCCCCATGGGGGCAGGAACGGGGCCGGCTGCCCAGGAGGAGTTGGCACCCTGCCGATGGCCCTTGGCGCCCGGAGCCCTGCAGCATGGGGACGGCGCGCTGGGGTGGCTGCATCTGCTCTCAGGCGCCCACACCAGGGCAGAGGCCCAGTCCCTGCGTTTTCTGTGCCGGAGGGGCCCTGCCCCACCAGCGACCACCGCGGTTCTTGCCTCCCGTGCAGGAGTGCCCCTGCCTGGTCACCGAGGAGACCCTGCAGGAGCTCCAGAACCATTCGGCCAACGCCAGCGCCCTCCCGGCTGTCCTCACCGCCCAGGGCCGCTGGGTCTCCCTGGGCCAGGAGGTGCAGCCCCGCGACACCATTCGCTCTGCCTGCAGCACCTGGTGAGTCCGCCTGCGCCACGGCCCCACGCCGGCTGCGGGCTGTGTCGGCCATGCCGGCTGCGGCTCTGCAGGGGGGCTGGACCGGGCTGGATCCCCAGCGCTGGCTTGAGAGCTGCTCCTCCCAGGTCAGGCAGAGCAAGGAAACCCTGCTCCGTGGGGGGCTGCGCCGAACCCCCCGCGCCTGCCCCAGGGCTGGGATGGGGAACAGCCCATGGCTGGGACATGCCCCATGGCTGGCAGACAAACCGCGGCTGGCAGCACAACGGAGCCGCCTACACCCGGGGCCCGTTACAAGGTGCTGAGCGGCCAGCGAGAGCGGGAACACGCCCCGGGAGGGCGACCGGCTGAGCTCTCCGGGTGCATCCCTCTCCCAAGGGACCGGCTGCGTCCCGGCCTGGCGGCTGCGGGGGACCTGCAAGCCCCATTGCAGAATGTGGGGCCACGTGGGGCTTGTGCTGCTGGAACCCGGCTGGCTTGGAAGGGAATTTGCAGCGTGGCTATGCTGGGAGCTACCAGCCTGACCCCCTCCACCCGGCGCTGGTTCTGGGGCCCTGGGCAGTTCTGGGGGGTGAGTGCTGTGTGTAGGGCGGCCCTAGAGAGTGGGCTGGGCCAGAGCTCGGCACAGCCCCCCTGCCGCCTTTCCAGACTTGAGCCGTCCCGGGAACATCTGCTGCTCTGCCCAGGCCGTGCCCCGAACCGCCCCTTCCTGGGCTGAGGGTCCTTGGTGCTCTGCAAGAAAGAGAAGCTGGAGATTCACCAATCTCAGAGCTGGAAGGTCGTTGAGTCCAGCCCCTGCCTTCACAGCAGGACCGAGTGCTGATTTTTGCCTCAGATCCCTAAGCGGCCCCCTCAAGGATTAAACCCCTGAACTATCCCTCCCCCGCCCGGTCTCTGTTAGACCCTCCCCCTCCTGGGGCCTGTCCTCTCCTGATTGCCCGGCCCCTGCCCGTGCCAGGGCCGTTCTGACCTCTCCTGGCTGTTCCCTTCCAGCACCTGCCACAACGGCCAGCTGAACTGCTCCTTCACCCGGTGCCCGCTGGACGGCGGCTTCGCTCCCTGGAGCCTGTGGACACCCTGCTCCGTGAGCTGCGGGGGGCTGGGGCACATGACCAGGGCACGGGGCTGCACCAGCCCCCCTCCTGCCAACGGAGGGAAGGACTGCGTGGGCCCTCGGACTGACATCAAGTACTGCCAGGCACCGGACTGCCCAGGTGAGAGGGCGCCCGGGGGCTCTGCAGACCCGCTGTCCCCGGGCCCCCGGATTCCCCGCAGGGGTGGGTGAGACAGGCAGGGCTGGCCGTGTCCAGCTGCCCCACCATGCCACGGGCAGTTAGCTCGCTCCACGGGTTCCCGGCAGACCCTGCACTGCTGCCGGCTCCGGATGGACCAGCTCCAGCTGGCACTGGCCTGTGAATGCTGGGCACTGCCTGGAGGGGGCCCGACGTGGGAACATTAGAGCCCCCACCTGGTGAACAAGCAGCTCTCAGGCCGGGGGAGGGACTGTCCGCTCTGCTGCCATGCGCGGCGCTCGGCAGGCGTGGCCAGAGAGCACAGCAAGCGCCACACGGGCCCCGTGGCTTTTCAGGCCTGGGTCGCTGGCGCCAAGTGCCGGAGAACCCGGCCGAGCTGCTGCGGCTCTGCTAGAACGAGCCGGGCGTGGAGAGCCGGACGTAGTACCAGGTGCCGGAGAACCCGGCCGAGCTGCTGCGGCTCTGCTAGAACGAGCCGGGCGTGGAGAGCCGGACGTAGTACCAGGTGCCGGAGAACCCGGCCGAGCTGCTGCGGCTCTGCTAGAACGAGCCGGGCGTGGAGAGCCGGACGTAGTACCAGGTGCCGGAGAACCCGGCCGAGCTGCTGCGGCTCTGCTAGAACAAGCCAGGCGTGGAGAGCCGGACATAGTACCAGGTGCCGGAGAACCCGGCCGAGCTGCTGCGGCTCTGCTAGAACGAGCCAGGAGTGGAGAGCCGGACGTAGTACCAGGTGCCGGAGAACCCGGCCGAGCTGCTGCGGCTCTGCTAGAACAAGCCAGGCGTGGAGAGCCGGACGTAGTACCAGGTGCCGGAGAACCCGGCCGAGCTGCTGCGGCTCTGCTAGAACGAGCCAGGCGTGGAGAGCCGGACGTAGTACCAGGTGCCGGAGAACCCGGCCGAGCTGCTGCGGCTCTGCTAGAACCAGCCAGGCGTGGAGAGCCGGACGTAGTACCAGGTGCCGGAGAACCCGGCCGAGCTGCTGCGGCTCTGCTAGAACGAGCCGGGCGTGGAGAGCCGGACATAGTACCAGGTGCCGGAGAACCCGGCCGAGCTGCTGCGGCTCTGCTAGAACGAGCCGGGCATGGAGAGCCGGACGTAGTACCAGGTGCCGGAGAACCTGCCCCAGCCCCGGCCCGGCTGGGCCCAGGGTCACTCCCTCCACCGGGCAGAACTCATGCTGTTTCCAGTGGGCGGCGTCGGACTCAGCTCCAGCCGATGGCTGTCCTTAGCCAGGATCATCCTGCCATCGACTTCACCTGCTGCTCTGCCCAGGCCCTCGGCTCGCAGACATCGCCCCCCGTGGGGCTCTCATGGCCGTGAGCCGGGCCCTCGCCACCCCGCTCCGGCTGCGCTGGCTAGCAGAGGGGCTAGTGCTGCTGGCAGAGCTCCTGCGGGCCGGCGGGCGTGCGAGGAAACTGGCAGCCGCAGAATCGTAACTCTCCCTTTCTTCTGCCCTCCCCAGTGACGCCTGGTCCCACGAAGGAGCCTGTCCCCAGCGTGCCAGGTGAGGGGAGGGGCAGGGGCTCCCAGGGGCCGTGCTGGGGGCGGGCGGGCAGGGTTGTTACAGACACGGGGTCAGAGCTGGAGCCTTGCCTGTGGGCCCCTCTTCCCCAGGAAGGGGAGACTGCACCCCCTCCGCTGACCCTGCAGGGGGGTGGAAGGGGCATGAGCCACCTTGCACCCCTCGCCCGCACCCTGTGGCTAATGGATGGTCCCCAGGCTGCGCTCCGAGCCAAGCTGCTGGGCTGGGCTCCAGCTTCAGCTCTGGGAGGGCGGTGGGGTCTAGTGGTTAAAGCAGGGGCGGGGGGGGGGAATCCAGGACTCCTGGGGTCTACCCCAGCTGAGGGCAGTGGGGTCTAGTGGTTAGAGCAGTAGCATGGGACTCCTGGGTTCTACCCCAGACCTGCCATTGGCTCTCTGTGACCTTGGTAAGTCCCTTCCCCTCTGGGCCTCAGTTTCCCCCGTAACAGGGCTGGGTTCCTGCTTCCCCCTCGAGGTGGGGTCTGGAAGCGGTTTGAGGCCAGGAGCAGTGAGTTAACCCTGGCTGCCCCCTTCCCCCGCGCTCCAGGCTCCGAGGAGGATTTCAGCCTCTGGTCCCCCTGGAGTCCCTGCTCCAGAACCTGCACCGACCCCGAGTTCCCAGCCACAAAAACCCGGACCCGGCTCTGCGGGGGAGGCGCCAACTGCACCGGGGAGTCGTTCCAGGAGCGGGCGTGTAACCTGCCCCAGTGCACAGGTGAGGCGTCCGGAGGGGGCTCGGAGCCTGCCCCAGTGCACAGGTGAGGCGTCCGGAGGGGCCTGTAACCTGCCCCAGTGCACAGGTGAGGCGTCCGGAGGGGGCACGGAGCCTGCCCCAGTGCACAGGTGAGGCATCCGGAGGGGGCACGGAGCCTGCCCCAGTGCACAGGTGAGGCATCCGGAGGGGGCACGGAGCCTGCCCAGTGCACAGGTGAGGCGTCCGGAGGGGGCACGGAGCCTGCCCAGTGCACAGGTGAGGTGTCCGGAGGGGGCACGGAGCCTGCCCAGTGCACAGGTGAGGCGTCTGGAGGGGGCACGGAGCCTGCCCCAGTGCACAGGTGAGGCATCCGGAGGGGGCACGGAGCCTGCCCAGTCCACAGGTGAGGCATCCGGAGGGGGCACGGAGCCTGCCCCAGTGCACAGGTGAGGCGTCCGGAGGGGGCACGGAGCCTGCCCCAGTGCACAGGTGAGGCGTCCGGAGGGGGCACGGAGCCTGCCCCAGTGCACAGGTGAGGCATCCGGAGGGGGCACGGAGCCTGCCCCAGTGCACAGGTGAGGCGTCCGGAGGGGGCACGGAGCCTGCCCCAGTGCACAGGTGAGGCGTCCGGAGGGGGCATGGAGCCTGCCCCAGTGCACAGGTGAGGCGTCCGGAGGGGTAACGGAGCCTGCCCAGTGCACAGGTGAGGCGTCCGGAGGGGGCACGGAGCCTGCCCCAGTGCACAGGTGAGGTGTCCGGAGGGGGCACGGAGCCTGCCCCAGTGCACAGGTGAGGTGTCCAGAGGGGGCACAGAGCCTGCCCCGTGCACAGGTGAGGCGTCCGGAGGGGCCTGTAACCTGCCCCAGTGCACAGGTGAGGCGTCCGGAGGGGGCACGGAGCCTGCCCCAGTGCACAGGTGAGGCGTCCGGAGGGGGCACGGAGCCTGCCCCAGTGCACAGGTGAGGCGTCCGGAGGGGGCACGGAGCCTGCCCCAGTGCACAGGTGAGGCGTCCGGAGGGGGCACGGAGCCTGCCCCAGTGCACACTCAGCTCACCCCACCGCATGGCCCCACTCTCCCAGCCCGAGCTCCCCCCCCAGCGCACCCCCGCCACCCCCCCCCCCGCCCACCCCATCCCAGGGCCCCGCTCTCCCAGCCGAGCTCCCCCCACCCCTGCTGCGGAGCGACCCCCCGGTGGACTCACCGCGTCTCTGCTCCGTGCCCCGCAGATGCGCCCCCGTGCCTGGGTGAGGAGTGCGCCGGCAGGAACTGCACCTGGACCCCGTGGGCGCCGTGGAGCGAGTGTTCCCGCAGCTGCGGCGTGGGCCAGCAGCGACGTCTGCGCACCTACCACCCCCCCGGGGAGCGGGGGCTCTGGTGCCAGGGCATCCTGACCGCAAACACCGAGCGGCGCTTCTGCAACCTGCAGGCCTGCAAAGGTAGGGCCGTGGGCACGGGGGACGCTGACATCGCTGCCCCAGGCCGGGGACACTGGCTTCTCGGTGCCCCATGTCGCGACCCTCGGCTGTACCTCGCCAGGAGATTGACCCCTCCCTGCCCCCTGGCTGGGACGCGCCCACAGCCCCATGCCTGGCGGGCACCCAGAGCACCCCCGCCTCGCTGACGGTGCCACGCGTCTTCCCCAGCCAGTGCCCAGGCCCGGGGGAGGGTTTGGCCCAGGGCTGCCGGGCCTCGCGGTGGGGCCTGGGCAGAGCCCTGTGCCCGCGGCTGGGGGCCGGGCTGCATCCGGTGTTAATGGCTGTTCTCCCCTCCCCGTCTCTCTCCCGGCCATGCCCGTCGGCGTCTCTGCGAGCCAGTGCCCGGAGCCTGGTCCAAGTGGAGCCCGTGGTCGTGGTGCGACCGCACCTGCGGGGGGGGCCGCTCCGTGCGCGCTCGCACCTGCACCAGCCCCCCACCTAAGAACGGAGGGGCCCGCTGCCCCGGGGAGAAGTACCAGGGGCGCGTCTGCAACCCCCGGCCCTGCGGTAGGGAGCACGGGGGGCTCCTTCTCCACTGGGGGGCTGGGGCCTGCCATGGAGGGAGGGGCCCTGGGAGCTGGCAGGGAGGCTCCCTGTCCCTCCGGTGCCCGTCATAGGCAGAGTGAGCAGGGAGCACGGCCTCCTGGCGCTGAGCCACCGCCCAGGGAATGCTTGGCGCTGCCCAAAAGCAGCTGGGGGCATGGCCTGGGGCCATGTAGGGCCAGTGCCGGGTAGTGGGAAGCACCACACACCTGGCCTGGGCACTTGGGGGCTCGCCCTGCCCTGCCCCCTGCTGCCCCGGACTGCCAGCTGGCACCTGGCCTGGCACACCCATGGCAGCCCCAGAGCTGGGCTCTGCAGCTATGCTCCACTCCCGGAGCAGGGTAGGGGCAGGCGCTGGGATCCACACTGCAGCCCCCAAAGGCAGGGGCACCAGAGGGCACTCGGGGTGGGGGAACCACCAGGGGAGGGACCCCAGAGCTCGGAGAGGACTATGGAGCATTTGGCACTGTTAGGAGCAGAGACACGACCTGACTGGTATCCGCCCACCCCCGCCCTGCCGCCCCGATCAGACCCGGGGCCCCTCTCGCCCTGCCCCTCCCCCGCCCCGCCGCCCCGATCAGACCCGGGGCCCCTCTCGCCCTGCCCCTCCCCCGCCCTGCCGCCCCGATCAGACCCGGGGCCCCTCTCGCCCTGCCCCTCCCCCGCCCTGCTGCCCCGATCAGACCTGGGGCGCCTCTCGCCCTGCCCCTCCCCCGCCCTGCTGCCCCGATCAGACACGGGGCCCCTCTCGCCCAGCCCCACCCCCCCCCAGCCGCCCCGATCAGGCCCGGGGCCCCTCTCGCCCTGCCCCTCCCTCGCCCTGCCGCCCCGATCAGATCCGGGGCCCCTCTCGCCCTGCCCCTCGCCCAGCCGCCCCGATCAGGCCCGGGGCCCCGCTCGCCCTGCCCCTCCCTCGCCCTGCTGCCCGGATCAGAACCGGGGCCCCTCTCGCCCTGCCCCTCCCCCGCCCTGCTGCCCCGATCAGACCCAGGGCCCCTCTCGCCTGCCCCTCCCTCGCCCTGCCGCCCAGATCAGAACCGGGCCCCTCTCGCCCTGCCCCTCCCCCGCCCTGCCGCCCCGATCAGACCCGGGGCCCCTCTCGCCCTGCCCCTCCCCCGCCCTGCCGCCCCGATCAGACCCGGGGCCCCTCTCGCCCTGCCCCTCCCCGCCCTGCCGCCCGATCAGACCCGGGGCCCCTCTCGCCCTGCCCCTCCCCCGCCCTGCCGCCCCGATCAGACCCGGGGCCCCTCTCGCCCTGCCCCTCCCCGCCCTGCCGCCCGATCAGACCGGGGCCCCTCTCGCCCTGCCCCTCCCCCGCCCTGCCGCCCCGATCAGACCCGGGGCCCCTCTCGCCCTGCCCCTCCGCCGCCCTGCTGCCCCGATCAGACCCAGGGCCCCTCTCGCCCTGCCCCTCCGCCGCCCTGCTGCCCCGATCAGACCCAGGGCCCCTCTCGCCCTGCCCCTCCCCCGCCCTGCCGCCCCGATCAGACCCGGGGCTGCAGGGAGGGGTCACCTGCCCAGCCCTGCGATAACCTGTCCCCATTGCGCCCCAGAGGAGGGATGCCCGCCTGCCATGGCCATGGTGGACTGCGCCAACAGATGCCCGCGCCATTGCTGGGACCTGCAGGAGGGCATCACGTGCCAGGACGGGGAGGCCTGCGAGCCCGGCTGCCGCTGCCCGGACGGTGGGTGCCCTGTGCGGGAGGCTGGGGTCAGAGGGCACACGGCGGGCTGGGGGATCGCTGCCTTGGCGTTATTCACCCCCTGGGACTCCTCCTCCGCAGGCCATAGCCGGGGGCCCTGCCAGGGAGCCATGGCTCCAGATGGGAGCTAGGGCTCGGATCCTCCATGCCGAAAGCGGGGGTCACGGCGATTCTCCTTGTCCTGGGAGGCGTGCGAGGTCCATGGCACCCGGAGAAGTTCTGGTGGTGCCTGCAGAGCCCTCGCTCCGTCCCCGGGGCAGGGTCTGTGGTGTGACCGGCTCCCCTGTCCCCTCGCAGGGACCCTGGAGCAGGACGGCGCCTGCGTCTCCCCGCAGCACTGCGAGTGCACCGACGCCCAGGGGCACAGCTGGGTGCCAGGCAGCCTGCGCCACGACGGCTGCAACAACTGCACGTGCTCCGAGGGGCGGCTGCTCTGCACCCGCCGCACCTGCCCCCCCAGCCAGTGCGAGTGGAGCCACTGGTCCCGCTGGTCCCCGTGCAGCGTCTCCTGTGGGGACGGGCTGCAAACCCGGTTCAGGTGAGGGACCCCCCTGCTCGCGGGACACTGAGACTCCAGGCTGCGGGGGGCTCCAGCTGTGGGGCTGCTGTCTGGGGGGTCTCCCAGCAGGGGGTGCTATGGGGTGGGGTGGGGCTGCTGGCAGGGGGTCTCCCAGCAAGGGTGCTATGGGGCTGGGGTGCGGCTGCTGGCTGGGGGGGTCTCCCAGCAGGGGTGCTACAGGGTGGGGGTGGGTCTGCTGTCTGGAGGGTATCCCAGCAGGAGATGCCATGGGGCGGGGTAGGGGTGGGGCTGCCGGGTGGGTGGGGATCTCCCAGCAGGGGGTGCTATGGGGCGGGGGTGGGGCTGCTGTCTGGGGTCTCCCAGCAGGGGGTGCTACGGGGCAGGGGTGCAGCTGCTGGCCAGGTGGGGATCTCCCAGCAGGGGGTGCTACGGGACAGGGGTGGGGCTGCTGGCTGGGGGGGGTCTCTCAGCAGGGGTTGCTACAGGGCGGGGGTGCAGCTGCTGTCTGGGGGGATCTCCCAGCAGGGGTTGCTACGGGGCGGGGGTGGGGCTGCTGTCTGGGGGGGTCTCCCAGCAGGGGTTGCTACGGGGTGGGGGCAGGGCTGCTGGCCGGGGGGCACCCCCTGCACTTGCTTTCCCCAGTGGCGGAGGGCGCAGCCAGTGCTGGGTGCGGGGGCACCTGGTGGGGGAGCTGCAGCGCTGGGTGCCACCCCGGGGTGCCCAGGGCCCGGCCAGCCCCTGCCCCGTGGGCCCGGCTCACGCTCTCCCCTCTCCCTCTCCAGGACGGCCACGTCGGGCTCCTGGGCCAGGGAGTGCCGGAAGGAGCAGCTGCAGACCCGGCCCTGCCCGCAGGGGCCCTGCCCGCCCCTCTGCCTGCACCAGGGCTGGGAGCGACGCCTGGGGGACACCTGGCTGCTGGGCGAGTGCCAGCAATGGTCAGTGCCCGGGGGGCAGCCGGGCCAGCCGCACGCCCTCCTGCCAAGGGGCCCAGTGCTGGGGGAGGAGGGTGCAGGGCCTCAGCGGGAGCCGGGACAGCGGGACTGGCCAGGGGGTGATTCCTCAGGGTGGGGGCCCCTGGGCTGGGCAGGAGAACTCAGCGCCACCCGGGGGACCCCACCCCCTCTGCCCTGACCCGTCTCTCTGCCCCTTCCCTCTAGTATCTGCACCCCGGAGGGCATCTACTGCCAGGACATCGCGTGTGCGGGTGAGTGCCCCCCCGGAGCCCTGGCCCCCTCCGCCCGCCCCCTCCTGCCGAGGGGACCCCGCCCCCAGTGCTAACCCTGCCCGGCCCCCCAGTGCTCCCCCCGGAGCCCTGGCCCCCTACCCCTGCTCCCTCCCACCGAGGGGCTCCCGCCCCCCAGTGCTAACCCTGCCCGTCTCCCCAGTGCCCGGCTCCTGGACGCCCTGGCCCCCTGCCCCCTCCCACCGAGGGGACCCCCCACCCAGTGCTAACCCTGCCCGTCTCCCAGTGCCCGGCTCCTGGGCGCCCTGGCCCCTGCCCCTCTCACCGAGGGGACCCCACCCAGTGCTAACCCTGCCCGTCTCCCCAGTGCAGGCTCTTGGACGCCCTGGCCCCTCCCCGCCCCCTCCCCCCGAGGACCCCGCCCCCCAGCGCTAACCCTGCCCGTCTCCCCAGTGCCCGGCTCCTGGACGCCCTGGTCTCCCTGGTCCGACTGCCCCGTCACCTGTGGCAACGGCACCCACGTCCGCACCAGGGCCTGCATCAACCCGCCGCCGCGGAACAACGGCTCGCACTGCGCCGGCCCCGAGGCCGAGGCCCAGGGCTGCGCTGCCCGGCCCTGCCCAGGTGAGTGGTGCCCGCCTGGGCTGGGTGGGGGGCCGGAGCCCGCGCCCCTGCTAACGCTCTGTCCCCTCCCGCAGCGGCCGAGCGATGTGACTGGTCGGCCTGGAGCCCCTGCTCACGCTCCTGTGGCACCGGCCTGGCCACGCGGACGGGGACGTGCGCCTGCCCCCGCCCCGAGGGGCCCAGCCCCCCCTGCAATGACAGCGCCCGCCAGGAGGTGGAGCCCTGCTACCTGCGGCCCTGCGAAGGTAGGGGCAGCCCCTGGGGCCGGAGCCAGCCTGCGGTGGTGCCCCCGTCTGGCCTGCTCGGGGCGCGGTGCCCTGCGTGAACGAGCTCGTGGGACGTGGGGTCGGCTCCATGGGGCCCGGGCTGGCCTTGGAGGAGCCCGCAGTGCTCCCGACCCCCCAGGGGTCCCCCTCCCCCTCCAGGGCCAGCCACACGGCCTCCGAGATGCAGCTCCAGCCCTCCTGCTTCCCCCCGCAGCTCAGCCTGCTCAGCGACACCCCCCCACTGCCATCTCTGTACCTGCCTGCAGAGCAAACTTCGTCCCTTTCCCCCACTGGGCAGCCGGGCACAGTATAAGGGAAACTGAGGCACACATCGGGCTCCTCCTCCCTGCCCCCAGAGCACTTCCTTGCTGAGGGGGAAACTGAGGCAGGGGCTGAGGGGAAAGGGCCTGGCCGGAGTCAGTTAAGAGTGAGGACCAGACCCAGCTCTCCTGGTCGCACGGCCCCTCCTCTGGCTCCCAGGGGGAGGGTCTGGCCCCCCATGGCTGCTGGGGGCTGGGCGGGGCCCTGGGGCGCGTGCCAGGCTGCCATGCTGGGCCCCTCTCCTCTGCCGCAGGCGACTGCTCCTGGGGCCCCTGGACGCCGTGGACCCCGTGCTCGTGCAGCTTCCTGGTGCAGCAGCGCTACCGGAACCAGCTGGGCCCGGGCCCCCAGGGGGCGCTGTGCGTGGGGCTGGACGGCGAGTTCCGCACCTGCGACGCCTCCCAGTGCTCGGGTGAGGGGGGCAGGGCCCTGGGGGGGAGCTGGGTGTGGGGCTGTGGGGCAGGGACCCTGGGGGGGAGCTGGGGCAGGGGCCCGACTGGCTGGGCAGAGCCCTGGGTGGGAGCTGGGGCAGGGACAATGGCAGGGAGCTGCGGGGGCAGGGACCTGGGAGCCCGGGGGGGTTGGGACCTTGGGGAGGAGCCCGGGGGGGGCAGGGGCAGGGGCAGGGGCCCTGTGGGCGGAGCCCAGCAAGAATTCTGCTGTCACTCCCATGGTCAGAGAGCGCCCCCTGCAGGATGGACCTGCCCTCCTCCCCCATGAGCCCTGGGCACTCCCCCTCCAGGCACCGCCCCCCCCATGCTGGTGCCCGGGCACCCCGGGACTCCCCTCTCTGAGGCGGCAGGGTCTCCCGTAGAGGGGAGAGCGCCCCCTGGGGGCACCCAGAGCCATTTGTTCACCCCTCCATGTGGTGGGTCCCCCCCACTGGGAGCCTGGCTGTGGGGCCGTCGGACACCCGGGTTGCTGAGATGCTGCAGGCCAGGCAGGCAGCCCCGTCCCCTCCCCGGCCGGCAAGTCCTGTGCGGGGGGTGACCCTGTGCCCCTGCCCCGCAGAAGCCAGCTGTGAGCCTCCCTTCGAGTTCCGGGAGTGCGGGGTCCCCTGCGCCAGCCTGTGCTCCACGCTGCCGCGCCAGGAGCTGTGCACAGCCATCCCCCCGTGCCTGCCCGGCTGCTACTGCCCGCAGGTGAGGGGCACGGGGTCTCAGCAGGAGAGGGGCGTGGGGGGGTCTCAGCAGGAGAGGGGCAGGGACAGGGGCGTGGGGTCTCAGCAGGAGGGCGTGGGGACAGGGGCGTGGGGTCTCAGCAGGAGAGGCGCGGGGACAGGGGCGTGGGGGTCTCAGCAGGAGAGGGGCGCGGGGACAGGGCGCGGGGTCTCAGCAGGAGAGGGGCACCGGGGACAGGGGCGCGGGGTCTCAGCCGGCGCGGGGCGTGGGGACTGGGGCGTGGGGGGGTCTCAGCAGGAGAGGCGCGGGGACAGGGGCGCGGGGTCTCAGCAGGAGAGGGGCACCGGGGACTGGGGCGCGGGGGGGTCTCAGCAGGAGAGGGGCGCGGGGACAGGGGCGCGGGGGGGTCTCAGCAGGAGAGGGGCACCGGGGACAGGGGCGCGGGGTCTCAGCAGGAGAGGCGTGGGGACAGGGGCGCGGGGTCTCAGCAGGAGAGGCGCGGGGACAGGGGCGCGGGGGTCTCAGCAGGAGAGGCGTGGGGACAGGGGCGTGGGGGTCTCAGCAGGAGAGGGGCACGGGGACAGGGGCGCGGGAGGGTCTCAGCAGGAGAGGGGCACCAGGGGCAGGGGCGTGGGGGTCTCAGCAGGAGAGGGGCACCGGGGGCAGGGGCGTGGGGGGGTCTCAGCAGGAGAGGGATGCGGGGGCAGGGACGCGGGGGGGTCTCAGCAGGAGAGGGGGGCAGGGGGGGCTCAGCAGGAGAGGGGCACGGAGCCAGTCCTGGGCAAGGGGGTGGCCCCTACTGGGGCTCTCGGCCCTCCAGCTGGCCAGCAGGGCACGTCCCCGTGGCGGGCTCCTGCATCTCGAAGGTGCCAGCGTGGGGCAGGGCCACGGGCGGGTTTCTGGGCCAGTGCTCGGCCCCCACGCAGCAGATCCCCCATTGCCATGAGCTGCAGGGAGGTGGCGAGGCCTCGGCTGGGGCAGGTCCCTGCTCCTCACAGCCCTGCCGGTGCCCAGGTACCCGGGGGCAGGGCACAGACCCAGGAGGGCAGGGCACCGGGTACGGATGCAGGGCAGGGACACTGGAGGAACGACGGGGGCAGGGCACAGACCCCAAGCGGGGCAGGGCACCGGGTACGGATGCAGGGGAGGGACACTAGGGGAACAATGGGGGGCAGGGCACAGACCCCCCGTGGGGCAGGGCACCGGGTATGGATCGAGGGGAGGGGTGAGGGGCACTGGAGGAACGACGGGGGCAGGGCACAGACCCAGGGGGACAGGACACTGGGTACAGATCAGGGGGGAGGGACACTGGGAGCGATGGGGGCAGGGCACACACTCTGAGGGGGGCAGGGCACCGGGTATGGGGAGGGGGGAGGGGTGAGGGGCACTGGAGGAACGACGGGGGCAGGGCACAGACCCCGAGGGGGGCAGGGCACCGGGTATGGATCGGGGAGGGAGGGGCACTGGAGGAACGACGGGGCAGGGCACAGACCCGGGGCAGGGCACCGGGTATGGATCGCGGGGAGGGGTGAGGGGCACTGGAGGAACGACGGGGCAGGGCACAGACCCCGAGGGGGGCAGGGCACCGGGTATGGATCGAGGGGAGGGGTGAGGGGCACTGGAGGAACGACGGGGGCAGGGCACAGACCCCGGGGGACAGGACACTGGGTACAGATCAGGGGGGAGGGACACTGGGGAATGATGGGGGCAGGGCACACACTCTGAGGGGCAGGGCACCGGGTATGGGGGGAGGGGAGGGGCACTGGAGGAAGGACGGGGGCAGGGCACAGACCCCGGGGGGGGCAGGGCACCGGGTATGGATCGGGGGGAGGGGTGAGGGGCACTGGAGGAACAGACGGGGCAGGGCACCGGGTATGGATTGGGGAGGGGTGAGGGCACTGGAGGAACAGACGGGGGCAGGGCACCGGGTATGGATTGGGGAGGGGAGGGGCACTGGAGGAACGACGGGGCAGGGCACAGACCCCAAGCGGGGCAGGGCACTGGGTATGGATTGGGGGGAGGGGGGAGGGGCACTGGAGGAACGACGGGGGCAGGGCACAGACCCCGGGGGGGGCAGGGTTCGTGGGGAGTTATGGGGGTGTCTAGTGACACAGGCGGGGCCGGGTGCCCCCCAGCTGGGTGTGGGCGCCGGTGGCAGCTCCCTCCCTGGGTATCGACCGCTGCGCTGGGCAGAGCCCTGGGCAACGCGCTGGGGCACCTGCCCCTCAGGGCGGCCTGGCTGGGCCCGGGGCTCGGCCCCCTCTCACCCCTGCCCCTGTGCCCCGGCAGGGCCTGGTGGAGCAGAGGGGAGCCTGCGTGCCCCCCGCGCACTGCGGCTGCCTCCACCTCCGCCCGGGCCAAGGGCCCGTCTACCTGGCGGCCGGGGACACCGTGCTCGTGGCCTGCAAAGAGTGGTGAGTTGGTGGGCAGCTTCGCCAGGCGGGGCTGGGGGCTGCCACGGGGAGGGGACCGGGCAGCGGGGCCTGGGGGCCTGGCAGAGGGGACCGGTCCAGCCCTGCCCGGGGCCGGTGGCTGCTCGTGCAGCAGGTGGGTCGCCAGGCGGGGGTGGGGGCTGCCACGGGGAGGGGACCGGGCAGCAGGGCCTGGGGGCCTGGCAGAGGGGACCGGTCCAGCCCTGCCCGGGGCCGGTGGCTGCTCGTGCAGCAGGTGGGTCGCCAGGCGGGGCTGGGGGCTGCCACGGGGCGGGGACCGGGCAGCGGGGCCTGGGGGCCTGGCAGAGGGGACCGGTCCAGCCCTGCCCGGGGCCGGTGGCTGCTCCGTGCAGCAGGTGGGTTGCCAGGCGGGGCTGGGGGCTGCCACGGGAGGACCGGGCAGCAGGGCCTGGGGCCTGGCAGAGGACCGGTCCAGCCCTGCCCAGGGCCGGTGGCTGCTCGTGCAGCAGGTGGGTTGCCAGGCGGGGCTGGGGGCTGCCACGGGGAGGGGACCGGGCAGCGGGGCCTGGGGGCCTGGCAGAGGGGACCGGTCCAGCCCTGCCCGGGGCCGGTGGCTGCTCGTGCAGCAGGTGGGTCGCCAGGCGGGGCTGGGGGCTGCCACGGGAGGACCGGGCAGCAGGGCCTGGGGGCCTGGCAGAGGACCGGTCCAGCCCTGCCCGGGGCGGTGGCTGCTCGTGCAGCAGGTGGGTCGCCAGGCGGGGGTGGGGCTGCCACGGGGAGGACCGGGCAGCTGGGCCTGGGGGCCTGGCAGAGGGGACCGGTCCAGCCCTGCCCGGGGCCGGTGGCTGCTCGTGCAGCAGGTGGGTTGCCAGGCGGGGCCGGGGGCTGCCACGGGGAGGGGACCGGGCAGCGGGGCCTGGGGGCCTGGCAGAGGGGACCGGTCCAGCCCTGCCCGGGGCCGGTGGCTGCTCCGTGCAGCAGGTGGGTTGCCAGGCGGGGCTGGGGGCTGCCACGGGGAGGGGACCGGGCAGCGGGGCCTGGGGGCCTGGCAGAGGGGACCGGTCCAGCCCTGCCCGGGGCCGGTGGCTGCTCCGTGCAGCAGGTGGGTTGCCAGGCGGGGCCGGCGGCAGAGCAGTGGGCACGACGGGCACTAACCAGCCGGTTTGTCTCTGCAGCGTGTGCCAGGAGGGGGCGCTGCAGTGCAGCAGCGAGAGCTGCCAGGGTAAGTACCCCCTGCCCCCCACGGGCACCAGCGGGCGCCAGGAGGAACCTCCCCAGGGGGAGATCTGGGGGTGCCCCGTCCTGCGGGGCAGCGGGGGTGGCACTGCCGGCCCGAGACAGGGCTGAGCCGGACGGACCCTGGACGGCTCTGGGCCCCACTCAGCTCTGTCCCCTGGTGCCAGCGCAGGGCCCTTCTGAGATCTCTGGGGTGGGGGAGCCAGTCTGCCCCGCGTCGATACCCACCCCCTGCCCCACAGCCAGCCTGCTCCAGCACCCCGATACCCACCCCCTGCATCTCCCAGCCAGCCTGCCCCAGCACCCCGATACCCACCCCCTGCCCCACCGCCAGCCTGCCCCAGCACCCTGATATGCACCCCCTGCATCTCC